>NC_044203.1:25578604-26319248 GCF_900880675.1 Sparus aurata
GCAGGAGCGAGTCCGCCGGCCGCACGTTTTGATATATTTTTTGTGTGTATGCGCTCAACGGTGCGGGGCGTGAAAACTGCCAAAATCGGCAGTTTTCTACTATTGTTCTTCTGGAGTTTATTAGTGGGCTGTGCTCCGCACAGCCCACTATGGACACCTATAGCTCTGCTATAGAGGTGTCCATAGTGGGCTGGCGAGCACAGCCCACTAATAAACTCCAGAAGAACAATAGTGTGAATGCTTGCAGCATTCACACTAATAATAATAAACTCCAGAAGAACAATAGTGTGAATGCTTGCAGCATTCACACTAATAAGAAGAGGCGCGAGCAATAACAATAGTGGGCTGTGCTCTGCACAGCCCACTATGGACACCTATAGCTCTGCTATAGAGGTGTCCATAGTGGGCTGGCGAGCACAGCCCACTAATAATAGCATAGTTTATTGATAGGAAGACACGCGGATAAGGAAATTAATACAGAAAGCTTTGGGTCATGTGGTCATCGCCCCGTGCAATCCTGAGTTACAGGGTGCAGTCAGACACTAACTCAGGGATGATATTGATGTGACCAATGTATAACTATACTTGTTGTGGATCCTTGGTAATTAGCGTATTTATTTATCCTCCTAAAATCATTGAAACTAATTTAAGTCGGCTATAACTTAATTTAAAGGTTAAAACGGTGTAAATTCACATGTCACGTTACAAAATATCATGTTTTAAAAAAATATATTATTATCTTATCTTACTAACAGCAGCAGCAGCATAAACAACAACGACAATAAAAGTATACCACCAAAACTCATCTCATGATTGTTTATTGCTGCGCAGCGCTGCATAAATCGTGATGCATGCTGGTTAAAATGTGTCCACGATGACCTGGATGGGAGTGGTTTCTGCTCCGCATCTGATGTCACATGACCTTAAGTCATCGTGGGAGCGAGGCTGCTGCAGAGCATTCACGCAGTTGCTCTCCAGGTGCTGCGCGACCCCAGACCCACCTTCATGACGTCAGGACTTTGCCCTAATTGGCTCTCATCTACGCTGACGTATATGACGTGTGTTTCGATGAATTTACATATCCATAAGGTCTATGCCTTAACTCAAATATCAAATACTTTCAGATAAATAGCAGTCGTGTGGCCGCACCTATGGGATAGTCACCATGAATAAACCTTTAAAATCCTTCATCTATCGCAACAGATGATGACACGAAAGATGTCGTCAATAAACTGCTCAGTTCTGTCAGTTTAGGGTGATGATGGAGAAGTGATTAACTGCTGTGTCCAGTGTTATCTGTACTATCCACTCTTATTAATAAACCCTTTCTGTTCCCGTCACATTAACAATACAAAGAATTATCCTGAGCTATTCTGTGTGTGATGAGATGGTGCAGCGGGACAAGGCATCTGATTCAGTCAATTGTTATGATTATCGTATTTCATTCATTCAGTGAAATGTATTTCATTCATTGTGAAAAATGTTGCTATGAGAAAATGCTTAATCTTAATGTGTCTATATGCTTATTTGTTAAATGTAGTCAGCAAATTCCCCTCAGCTGTGATATAATCATGCATCTAAGCACAGTTGTCATCATAATAATGAATAACTGTTGTAATTGTATTGTTATTGGGCAAGACTTACTATAATGTACCAGATAGACAAAGTTCAAATTTATTTAATGGTGATATTACAAGGAAAACAGAACATGATCATTTACAGTAATACAACATTTAGGCTCTTCATCTACTCTTGATGAGCCACTGTGTGACCGTTTGAAGTGAAGCAATTACAAAGTATCCAAATTTCCAAATTTGAAGTTGTTATTGTGACAAAGCTGTCACATTCTGTTGTCTCTAAATATGAACTGTCTGTCTCTGTGTGTGTCTGTGTGTGTGTGTGTGTGTGTGTGTGTGTGTATATATATATATATATCATCCCCCGCACTTTTGAAAAGCTTGCTACACCTCTCTATTGTATGTGTTTTGGGGTTTGTGTCGTTTTGGTTCTGCATCGTTTCTTTGTTTGCAGCATTTTGTTGTTGCATGTGTTTTGCATGTCTTTGGTTCTGCTCGTTTATGTATTTGCAACGTTTGGCCGTTACTACGCATTTGCCCTTGTCGGCCACCGTACTTATGTGACCTCTGTAGGAAACTGATTTTCCCGATACCATTCAGAGTGACAACTTTTGTCCTGATACCTTTCAGTATGATGACGTTCAATGTGACAACTTTTGTCCTGATACCTTTCAGTATGATGACGTTCAGAGTGACAACTTTTTTCCTGATACCTTTCAGTATGATGACGTTCAATGTGACAACTTTTGTCCTGATACCTTTCAGTATGATGACGTTCAGAGTGACAACTTTTTTCCTGATACCTTTCAGTATGATGACGTTCAATGTGACAACTTTTGTCCTGATACCTTTCAGTATGATGACGTTCAGTGTGACAACTTTTTTCCTGATACCTTTCAGTATGATGACGTTCAGAGTGACAACTTTTTTCCTGATACCTTTCAGTGTGACAACTTAGTTTCTGATACCTTTCAGTGTGAAAAAATGTTTCCTGATACCTTTCAGTGTAACAACTTAGTTACTAATGCTTTCAGTGTGACAATTTTTATCCTGAGGTACTTCAGTGTGACAAGTTTTTTTTCTTAGGCCTTTTGGTCCAATGACTATTTTTCATGTGGCTGTTTGGTGCGAGTGTGACAGAGCTTTTCCTGAGACCTTATACCTTTTCATCTGAGGTCTGACGCTGAAGCCTGATCCTGAGGATGTCCTAAAATGTACACCGTACACTTGCTGTAGCGCCACCATCAGGACTATTGGCTTGGGTTTACAGCTGAGGTAATCTGGCATGAGACTGGACCTTTGTGCAAAATTTAGTTAGCTTTCACCCATGGTCCGGTCCAAGCTATATGTTTTTATTTAATTTACAGGCTTGCTGTGATGCCACCATCAGGACAATTGTCTTGTGTTTCATGTTGGGGAAATCTGACATTTTGATCTGTCATCATCATCATCATCCTTGCTAGGTCTCAAACCCACAACCCCTGACACCAAGAACCAGCTCCTAACTCACTGAGCTAATTGGCTGGAAGCGAGACCCGCAGCTGTCCAGGGCAGCTGTTGTCAAGGCAGATTTCAAAAATGGTCAAAATGTCACAAAAATGTTACCTGAACAAAAATCTGATAATACATAAATTGCATCTTGACAGCATGGAAATGTTGGTGATTTGTTTTTAACTCTAAGTGTTTTGCTTCATAAGAGAAAATCTGATGTTTATCTGATGTAAATGCCACTCCTACACTGACTCCAGTTGTTCCCATGAGAGCAGAATTCAAAATGTTCTCAAAAATTTAGTTTTTGAGATAAAATTCTGATATCTGCCAAACTTCTTCAACCATGACTCCAAAATATTCAAAAAAATTTTCAGGAAGATTGAAAATGAATTTAGCAAGAATTTGATTGTATATGTTTACAGTACCGTTTACAAACATTTTGATGCACTGTAGGCCTAATTTTTGATAAATCAAAAATCCGATAAACAAGTTTTGTGGAGGACGGTCTGAAGATGCTCTCTAGCAAGTTTGCTGACAATTGAGCAAAAATAGTGGGAGGAGATAGGTTTTACAAGTTTTACAGGTTTTGAAAAAAACTGAGTGATGGACTTCATAATTTGTAATGAGTTTAAGTGGACTAAAGTTTCAGCAGTATTGGGGCTACAGTTTGGTGAAAGTTTCAAAACTGTAGCATGTACTGTTGATTTTGTAGGTATTTTTAAGTGACTCAGACCTGATTCCCCCCCCAGGAGGAATATTGACATGTCCTTGGAATTAAGTAAATCTGGCATGGGGCCGGACATTTCTGTAAAGTTTGGTGAGTTTTCGCCCTTGGGAAGTATGACTTCCTCGGAAGAAAGAAAGAAAGAAAGAAAGAAAAAGAAAAAAAAAAAAGAAAGAATTCCTAGAAATACAATAGTGTCCTGGCAGCTTAGTTGCCCGGACCCTAATGATAGGATACATTTGTACATACAGTTTTATTGACATAGTGCATTTTAAATCCAATTTCTCACACGGTTGCCAGTGTTAGGATATTATATTTAAACATCATTTACATATTCAATTGCTGTCAGAACCACATGGCATAGACAACACTATCATCATGTGCATAATGTTTGCACAATGTCAAATATTTTTAAATTTTTCAGTGTCGAGGTTGGAACACAAGAGATCAATGATTAGGAAGATTAGGTATACACTTTAAAAAAATAAGCAAAGTACACAAAAGATCTTTTTTTTAAAAAATAAAACTAATTTCAGCACTTCAAATTTCATTTCAAACATAATTGAATACACATTTATCACTATCTCTTAAAAGCAGAACAAGAAATGTTTCTTTTTACTCAGCTTTTCATGTGCAATAAAAGCAAGTGGACTCATTTTCCAATAAAAATATTTTATATTCGTAATATAGTAAACATAAAGGGACTCTTAATTGTCACCCAGATCCAAAGTTATAACGTTAATTTATCAAAAAAATAACAATCATTATGCATCACACCTCCAGCTGAGCAGCTCCTCCTGGATAAGTAGAAATTCTTATAATGATAATAATCTAAATATCTGAAATTCGGTCATTGTAATCTGTGATTTTGATTGCCTGTTCTGTCAGCGTGACATCTGTTACATCCCACCTCTTTGTTTACAAGTAAATCAAGGATTGAGGCACAAGAGGCTTTGTACACTGTGCAGATTGTAAAGTCTGTTGAAGCAAAACTTTCATACCCTTGTGTCTTGAAGTGTTTCTCACGTAAAGACAACCAGAGGGAAGCATACTGCAGTTTTTGGCACAAAGGTGCTCTGCATGAAGGATTAATCTCATTCAGGCATCTTGCAGCAGAGATTAGGACAAGATTCATCAAATCACTCCAACCCTATCTGTGTCTAAAAATAATACATTCAGATACACTGATAATCATGTTACTGTCGAGTTCAACTGGATAACCTAAAGATGGAAGAGAAAAAGCTAAAATTCTAAACAAATTGGCATCACTTCTTTTCTTGTTGCAGGTCGAGATGTTTTCATTTTCTGATCACCTGCAAGACATAAAAGGAAACAGAGTGTTGTTTGAGGAATGATCTTCTGTACTGAGTGAATAGCAATCATTGGCCCATAGTAGTTTTAACATAATCAAAACTTTCCCTCAAGTGAAAGACATTTGAGTTTATGTGTGCTCATAGCCCAACGCAACTTTTACTGTTTATTGTACAGTTTGCCTTATGTAATGTATGATGTTAGAGTAAGGTTGGCGTTAAGGCTGTGGTACTCTAAAGACAGTCACCTATTTATACATGATTTTAAAAAAGGAGAAATGTGTGGCTGGTATTACTGTGAAGGCTTTTCAAGTCAGGCTTAGAACTATATAGAGAATATATTACAACACTAGCAAAGATTTGTTCAACCTGGTTCAGGTTCCACATTTTCTCTCACCTCTGTCTGCGCTCTTTCCTCACTTTATACTTAGGACTTAATATGAACTATTAACTTTGCCTGGCGAGTCTGTCATTGTGTTCTTGGGTCCAAACCAGGTATTACTGAGCTTTAACAATTACAAATTTGCTGATTGATTCTTGAAAATTAGAAAAAGGCTCCTGATTTACACCTTAAAGATATTTTCCACATACTTTCTGGTATAGAGGTAGTACCCTCCACCACCAGCTGCTGCACAGACAGCTAAACATGCAATTACTATCCCAGCAATGCAACCAGCCGAACAGCCTGAAGTTTCACCTTGGATGCCTGGACAAAAAGAAATAGGTAAGTGTGACAATGTTAAACTCTACAAGTGCAAGACTTAATTTACTGTTGTATGGGTTCATGGGCCAGTGCTGTCTCATAAAATGTAAATAAATCTGCCACATTTAATTGGAATCATCTTTATAAAATCTGCCACAACTTCACTTTCGGTAAATTGCAACATCCAGGAGTACCAGGAAAATATGATCAACACCATCTTGGTACCTGTTACAGTCACTTGATGCACCGCTGATGATGTTCTCTCAGTTATATGATTCATGGCTTGACAGGTGTAGTTGCCACTGTCAGAAAACCCACTGATGACTTTAGTGAACACAGAAGAACTGTGTATCTCTGTCCCATTCAGTGTCCAGGTGTAACTAGCTGATGGTTCGGACTCAGCAGAGCAGGTTAATGTTAAGGTTTTGCCAGAATCGATCTTGCTTGGCCCTTCGATTTGAACATTTTCTGGTCCATCTGAAAAACAGATTTTAAGGATTTACTGCAACACAAATAATAAAAAATGTGAAGCTTTATATTTCAGGAGTACAATGTTATGGCACACATTCTTTTGAGCAGTAAATATAAACTCTCAATCTGAAAAAGATGTTAAGTTGAATGTTTTTCAAACATTAAAGAATGTGAAGCTTGTTCAATAGGTGATTTAAAAATCATGTGCTGACATCATAGCGCACATCATTTTGAGCAGTAAATATAAACTCTACAGTTACTTACAGTTAACAATCATGATGTACTGAGCTACATCATTGCTGACAGGGTTGCTGATTTCACAAGAATATTTTCCATTGTCTGTTTTATTCAGACTTTTAAAGGACAGAACTCTGTTCTCCTCGTAAAGTGCCATGTTGTCAGTCAGGATTAGATCTGAGTCATTCTTCTTCCACAGTCTGGAGAGGGAGATGGAGCCAGCAGCAGCATCACAGGTTAAGTTGACAGAGATCCCCTCAATCGGTCGGTTTGGTGATGATGTGACAGCAGCGCCTGATATTCTCTCTGTTGGGAATAAAATCATGCATATTAGGTAAATAAATAAATCGGCATCAACCGGTAAATAAATGTGGTTGTTATTTGTAGTTATATATAGTATTATTCTTACTCCTTTGAAGGTCTAATCATGAAACGTTTTGGTACGTAGACCTTCATCAGGTTATCTCAACCTGATAAAGGTCTAAGTACTGAAATGTTGCTGTTAATAAACCTAATCACAAGTGAAGTGGACAGTGGAGTCTTTTTTCTAACCCCAAGTTTTTATACAACATGAAAAAAAAATCTAAACATGAAAGCATGCAACAGACGATTTTTTTGTCCACTTAAAGGCAATGGACACAAACTGTTAAAACCACAAATTCTTGAACAATGAACTTGAATCGGTGAACAGCTGTAACACTCATGACTTTTGTAATCTCCATTTAATCAAATGTCATTATTTCCAAGTTTGGAGCTGTGTTTCTCTTCACCTGACAAATGTAAGTTACTCTCCTTTTAACTTTTTGTCTCCCACAACTCCTGAGAGAAATATCTGATTCTTTATCTGTCTGCCACTTTGTGCTGGACAGGTTGTTTACCATTGGTTATGCTGAAACAGCTGCCTGCTGCCGCAAGTAAGGCTTTGATAAAATCTGTCAAGCTGCAGACCGGAACACCAAAACGGTGAGTTAAAAGATATTATAAAAGGTCCAAAGAGCTGAGTAACTACAGACTCTGATGATAATTCTCACTGGGTTCTTCACTGACGTACAAGTTGAATGTATATGACAAATTAGAATAAGCAAATTATTCAACCAATAATAAGTTTTTGCATGGCCCTTAGTAATCAGAACTTTCATTTCAAAAGGGGCACTATGTATATATATATAAAGAAATTTAACTTCAGATATTAATATTTACAATATTAATGATGTAATTAGAAAAATTTGAAAAAATAGCACATTGTTTGAAGCTAGAAAAGCGGCAGGGTCTATCAAATATAAACAAATACAAATATATATAAAGTAATACAGTATGAAGTTGTGTTGCCCTTTCAGGGGTCCGTTTCACAAAGCAGGTTCAACAAACTCTGAGTCTAACCCTGAACTCTGAGTTGATCTACTCTGAGATAGGAAACTCTGAGTTTTCGGTTCCAGAACAGCTGATTTGAGTTAGTTTGATCAACTCGGAGTAGTTTAACTTGGAGTTAAACACGTGCACCACCAGTATAAAAAGACAGCATCAATGGAGCCCCGATTCGACGAGTCACCATGGCAACAGGGAAGAGGAGGGCTACGTTTTTCACCCCACTGAAATTGGAAATATTAATGCGCTCATACGGTGAGTTTGAGCACGTTTTTAAAAGAAAGTGTAACACCGCTGCAGCAGCAAAAGAGAGGGAGAAGGCGAGGGAGAACATTGGTGCTCGGGTTAATGCGTAACTTTAAATGTAGCCTAGTCCTTTGCAATCACAATAATATTACAGGAGGAAACTGCTTGAGTGGTAGCCTATTAATTTATTTCATTTAGGTGCAAACCTGAGGGGGAGAAGCGCACTTGGCTGCAGCTTAAGATGAAACATAAAAACATTAGACCTCGGCATAATCTCATGGGGGTACCTCATTTTGATCATGTTTTACATTGTAAAGTAAATGTTAAGTGGCTGTTTGACTGTACAGTTGTTTATCCCCAACATAATGCTGTTTTCACACATATAATATAACATGTCTTCTCATCTATATCATGTTCTGTTAAATAATTAAGCCTATTTAAACTAACACAGACTTCTACTCAGCCAACAGAAAGAAAGCAGATGCCCGTATAATGGGTGGTGGCCCAGCACCGCCACCTCTAACGGAGGCAGAGGAGCTGAAAATGATAAAAATGGGTAGTAGCCTTTTTTGGGGGCGAGGCACACTTTTCTGACCGCTCTGCATACAGTTGCCTTGCTCAAGTGCTCTGCATCTCCGACGTTGTATAAAAAACTCCCATTTGCAAAAAAACGCAGCGCAACACACAATATCTGCTGGGATGTGAGAGCATGACTTTGGTTGGTAATGTTGGAAATGTAAGGACGGATTAGGTTGTGTATGTAAATGATGGACTGTGACGTGAAACGGTACCGCTCAAAAAGATAATTGTCTGGAAATGCAAGAACATCGATGCGCGGTCTGATAATCATCTCCCGACGAATATTTAATTCTCTGCGCAGTAATGCTGCACCTTCATCACGGGATCATTATCAACAGGACATGCCATGGTAGTGAAAATAGTCGCCACCTAATATAACTTTTAATGTAGGCCTACTGACTGATTTTTGCAATGATCAATTTACGCCAGAACTCGCCTGCTGACTGAATGAATGAGGAAATCAAATACCGTGTGTGGCTGAAAGAGGGCGGAGACAGAGAGAAACTCGAGGTTTGTTTAGAAAAACCTGGTCCCGACCAGGTTAGGTTCAGAGAGTATGTTACCATGGTAACTGACCGAGAGTTTAAGTTACCTCTCTCTGTGGAACAGGCTAGAGTTACCCCTCTTTCTCTGGTTTGAGTTACCTCCCTTTGTGAAACGGAAAACTCAGAGTTTCCCTCATTTCAGGGTTAACAGACTCAGAGTTTTCACCAAACCTGGGGTCCGTTTCACAAAGCAGGTTCAACAAACTCTGAGTCTAACCCTGAACTCTGGGTTGATCTACTCTGAGATAGAAAACTCTGAGTTTTCAGTTCCAGAACAGCTGATTTGAGTTAGTTTGATCAACTCGGAGTAGTTTAACCTGGAGTTAAGCACGTGCACCACAAGTATAAAAAGACAGCATCAATGGAGCCCCGATTCGACGAGTCACCATGGCAACGGGGAAGAGGAAGGTTACGTTTTTCAACCCACTGATATTGGAAATATTAATGCGCTCATACGGTGAGTTTGCGCACGTTTTTAGAAGGAAGTGTAACACCGCTGCAGCAGCAAAAGAGAGGGAGACGGCGTAGGAGAACATTGGTGCTCGGGTCAATGCGTAATTTTAAATGAATTAGGCTACTTTGCAATCACAATAATATTAGGGGGGAAACTTGAGTGGTAGTTTATTAATGTATTTAATTTAGGTGCAATCCCGCTGGGGAGAAGCGCACTTGGCAGCAGCTTAAGATGAAACATAAAAACATTAGACCTCAGCATAATCTCATGGGGGTACCTCATTTTGATCATGTTTTACATTGTAAAGTAAATATTAAGTGCCTGTTTGACTGTGCAGTTTATCCCCAACATAATGCTGTTTTCACACACATAAATGTCTTCTCATCTATATCATGTTCTGTTAAATAATTAAGCCTATTAAAACTAACACAGACTTCTACTCAGCCAACAGAAAGAAAGCAGATGCCCGTTAAACGGGTCGTGGCCCAGCACCACCACCTCTAACGGAGGCAGAGGAGCTGAAAATGATAAAGATGGGTAGTAGCCGTTTCAGGGCGAGGCACACTTTTCTGACCGCTCTGCATACAGTTGCCTTGCTCAAGTGCTCTGCATCTCCGCCGTTGTATAAAAAACTCCCATTTGCAAAAAAAAAAAAAAAAAACGCAGCGCAACACACAGTAATATCTGCTGGGATGTGAGAGCATGACTTCGGTTGGTAATGCTGGAAATGTAAGGACGGATTAGGTTGTGTATGTAGCCTAAATGATGGACTGTGACGTGAAGCGGTACCGCTCAAAAAGAAAATTGTCTGGAAATGCAAGAACATCTATGCGCGGTCTGATAATCATCTCCCGACGAATATTTAATTCTCTGCGCAGTAATGCTGCACCTTCATCCACGGGATCATTATCAAAAGGACATGTCATGGTAGTGAAAATAGTCGCCACCTAATATAACTTATAATGTAGGCCTACTGATTAATTTTTGCATTGATCAATGAGAACTATACTACGCCGAAACTCGCCTGCTGACTGAATGAATGAGGAAATCAAATACCGTGTGTGGCTGAAAGAGGGCGGAGACAGAGAGAAACTCAAGGTTTGTTAAGAAAAACCTGGTCCCGACCAGGTTAGGTTCAGAGAGTATGTTACCATGGTAACTGACCGAGAGCTTAAGTTACCTCTCTCTGTGAAACAGGCTAGAGTTACCCCTCTTTCTCTGGTTTGAGTTACCTCCCTTTGTGAAACGGAAAACTCAGAGTTTCTCTCATTTCAGGGTTAACAGACTCAGAGTTTTCACTAAACCTGCTTTGTGAAACGGACCTCTGCTTTGTGAAACAGACCCCAGATCAGTCTGTTTATTCAGTTTATTCAGTCATGAAAACAAAGCGTTTGTTTATTTAGTTTGTTTTGACATAAAATAATCAGTCACCGAATAACTTTCCTTTTTACTAAAACTAAATAGTGAACCTTTGACGTTAAGCAAACAAGTGATTAATTTAAAGATAATTTATGTTTTTCTTTTGTTTTACATAAATATTTTTTTCATTTCTGTCACAATTCATCTCTGCCTCACCACTCTGCACCTGCCTGCTTCAATCTGCCAATCAGACACACCCCTCTCATCAAGCCAACCCCACTCACCTGTGCTCTCTGCTCTGCTCTGACTGCACTTAAGCCCCAGCTCTACACTCACTCATTGCCAGATTGTTCTTGATACTTGCACCAGACTCTCCAGCGTTTCTCTGCCTGATCTCCCGGTTCCGACCCTGCTTGCCTCCGACGATCCTCCGTACGATCCTCGCCTGTCCCCTTTCTGGGTTATGCCTGTCTGCTCTCTTGGCTATCCGGTAACTACCTGACTCAGCTCTGCAGAGTGAGTGCTACTCCTGTCTCCTCTGTGGCTTCCTGCAGGTTTTATTCCTTAACTGAGTGAGTGCAAGACTGAGTTCACAGACATTACTAACCAGTGTCTGGGTTTGGTTCGGCTGAACCTAACCTCCAATCCCAACCAGAGACTATTAAAGGCCAGCGGCCAGAAGAAAGACTGTTTTTGCCTACTGCCATTGTTTCCGGCACATGTCTCTGTGCTGCTATTGGGTCCAAACCAAATGCTTTACAATTTCTGCTTTTTACAATATTATTTAATATCAAGGCACACCGCTTTGACAATTCCAGCTTACCCAGTAATGACCGGAAGTGCCTCGGCATACATATATTTCAGTAAAGAATAAGGAGCATGCACATTCAGGGCAGTAACTCACAGCTGATGGAGAGGGTTACTGGATCACTGGCATCATTGCTTACTGGATTGAACACATGACACATAAATGGTCCCTGGTCATAGCAGGTCACATTTACTATAGTCAGAGCAAAGCCTCCATCAGTAGGCTGAACTCTGTTCCTTTGTGTAACTTCAGAGCTACTGATCAAAGAAAAGAAGGGGAGGATCCAGAGGAGGAGCAGCACAGACTGACTGAGCTGTTAAAGGTGAGGTTCACCCAGGGTGTCATGCAAGTTAGGACTGCCACTGGAATGCTGTCATTAGTGCCCCATAGGTGGTTCACCTGCGATAACCACTCTGGTTCTGCCCTTGTGTGTGTGTGTGACTTAGTTTTGCCCTGGCTTTGCCTCTGAGATTTCCTTCAATTTGGCCCTAGTGGCCTTTATTTTGCCATGTTTTGGCCTTCTGATTTATTTTTTTATTTTTTTTTATTTTATTTAAAAAAACAACTTTTTGTTTATTTATGGTCCAGTTCCCCTTTTGCATCTGTTAAACCAACTGTGTATTTGCCTTCTTTACTGGATTACGATATTGGGTTACTTTAGTCATTTTACGGTATTTACTTGGTTATTTGTTTCTGATCCTTTTTGTATTTAGGTCTTTCCTTTTAGAAACAGAGGGCCATACTGTCGGGAGGCTAGCCATGCAAGGTGAGGTCCCTTCACTTTACACATGAGTAAATGCACAGGAACACACGACAGTCTGCACCATTTTTTTTACTGTGTGGATTGCTGTGAGAGTTTCTGTCTTGCACCTGAGACTTTTTAATATTGAGGCCTCTCTTTACGAGTTGTAATAAAATAATTTCATTTACCTTATTGGTTTAGGAGATTTTTATTTAATGTTCCTTTTCTTCTGTAGCTTCAGCCCCTGGCTGACAGTGTTGACTTTTGATTAATACGATAAAACCACATCTATGACTCCTCAGTAACAATCCTGTGACTTACTATCAGCAAACGGTATCCAAAGTTTAAGTAGTATTTCCTGGGGTGCCCTTTCCAAGGTGGCTTGTACTGCTCCTCATAGTGCCCTACGCTACAAGGACAAAGACCAAATTCCATGAAATGCAAACACAGAAGCACAAACCAAAAGCAAATAACAGAATCAAAAGGCAAGGGTATAAACTAGGAATAACAGAGGGAATTGGGAACAAAAAGCCAAAAAACATATCACAAGGAGGTGGGAACAGGAGACACAGGAACAGACCTAGGGAAACTAAGCAAGCAAACAAACTGACAGAGACTATGGGGCACACAGACTACATACACAAGGGAGTGTAAGGGAAGTTGTCCTTGTTGAGGTAGAGAATTGTTAATAATTTTAAACTCGGCATAATGATCAGATCTCTTTGATACATGCAGCATGGAGAGAAGACCCAAAGTGTTCTCTCCAGTAATTCAAATGTTTCCGACTTAAATACAACAGAATAAGGGTTACATACTCTTACGACGGTTGTTAATCATTTCTTCCCAAAACAATGACCCCCTGGTATTTGTATTGATCATGCCTTTCCCAGGACAGTGACCTCTTGATGTTTTTATTGGAATGTAAATATCATCTTATCGACCTTCTCGAACCACAGCAGGCAAACAGAATTGCCCCTCGTGTGACTTTCTGACCCTTACACCTTAGGGGAATCTCCCCTCCACTCACATCCTGTATGTTCTATACCATACATTGATTACTGAATTAAAAAGTATTTAATTTCTCTCAAGGGGTAGGGATGATTGGACACAGGTGAAACACATTGCAAGTAACTTCAAAACAAGTATAGTGCAAAAACCTAGGTTCGACCTACTTAAGGATTTATTTCCTTATGACTAGCTTGATCTACTTTTGAGACATAAAATTCCAGTGCAATAAAACAGATAAGGCAGCAGCGATCGGACGTGTGGTGCACATTTTGTTCAATACATCTGGGCGGCCAATTCTCATGCATTGACTGTGAGATTCCTTCGATTGACACTTTTAAAAAACACTTTTCTTGCACCACATGTCTATTTTCTCATGCAGTGAAAAGTAAATTCATATCTGATCAGATGTGAAAAGAGGATACAGACAAGGTAGCAGTGTCATTCAGGCCATCAGGGGGAAGTGAGAAATATACACAAATAGTTGACACTGCATGGTTTCAACTTGTTCCCATACTACACAAATAATTCTCATGTCAAAGAGAAAGTGTCAAAGCCAAATCCTCATTTAAGAAATATAATTATAGATGTTAAACTGTCTTTTCAGTGCACTTGGGACTAAATATGAACAGTCAGGCTTTATAGGTTAAAAGAAACATGTAGGGTGTACACTGGCATACCTTTTCTTATTTGAAAAAATTAACTGTTGTGCTGTTGTTCTTCTTTACACAATTGTTGCAAGAAGTGGGCTGCTGTGCGTGAGTCAAACTCATGGACATGGATCACGTAATAAAGTGAAGTCACTAGTAACGGCAACATCACAGACTCTTTTACAAATAGTGATTTTAAGAGCTGTTGCATCATAAGGTAACAAACTTTCTGAAATGGCTATGGTGAATTTTGAATCATTGATCCCTTCTTGTAAATTCAGCTTTGAATGCAATCGATAAAGATTATTCGTTCCTTGTAAAACATGTCGGTTTGTCCCAGCATCTCAGTATAAGCTGTCTGGTTTTCATGTTTAAAGTGCGCCCTGTCTGATTCCATGTTTGAGGTGCATCGTTCCTCCCATAAGCTGTTTAAATGTAACATTTCAACTGATTTGAACATGTACACCACATTTATCATGTTGACGGCAAACATGTCAAATTGTATGCAGTAAATCCAGTAAACAGTACCTAGTAGTAGTCATTAGAAGGAATAGTATAAACTTTGTCAAACACTGTCTACAACACTTAAAAAGATCATTTAGGCTTACTTGTTCATTCAGCAAACATAATACATTCATATATTTCTTTGTGTATAAAAACAATATATATCAGTTTGTCCCACTGGTGTAGGTGTATTCTCGCATTCTCTCTCTCGCTCTCGCTCTCCGGTGTTAAATTATGTTTTGCCAGAGATGTTTTTGATTTTGAAATGCTTCTCTTTTTGACACCTTATATGATCAATTATCACCTTTCCACTGTTGATGTGTCAACAGCATGTGGAACATTTGTTCACCAAACATCCCCAATGCCATAGCTTTCATCAGATTGTGATTAAGATTTGACAGGAGCACAGAAAACGCCTTTGTTATGTTACACCACCTCTTGCCAACTGTGTCCCACCACTTCAAACCAAAGAAAAGAGCGCAGACCAAAACAAAAGGAAAAAAAATGTCATGTTAAATAATCAGAGTTGTTCGAACTTTGACCGAAAATTGCATTGTCTCTATTGCTATACATAATCTCCATTCGGCACTAGAAGAGATGCAAGTGAAACATGTGCTCACCATAAACTTCCAGTGTGGTGTTTCCTGAGTTTCTTGATCCGTCCTGTGATATAATGACAACGTTGTATTCTCCACTGTCATTAAGAACCAGATTCCTGAGCTCCAGAGATCCAGTAGAAGTGAAGAGGGTGACCCTGCCTGCATAATCTGCAGTAACACCAGTAGCTGTATTGATTATAATTTTGTCACCAAATTGCCATTGCACAAATGAAAATGTTTGTTCAGGTGGAATCACTGTTGCATTGAACGCCATTGTCCCTCCCAATGTTTCATTCAGAGGACCATCTGGCAACACACCAGCTCCTTTGGTTAAACCTGGAACACACAGTTAAAGGTCTGAGAACAACTCGAACAAGTTGATTATTTGGTATTTAGTGTCAAGGTCCTTGATTACAGCCACAATCACACAAAAGCTTTAACTAAAGCTAAGCTGATTTTTAAATTGCAGACCAGCTGAAATAGCTAGCCTATCATATAAGGGCACTTAGAACAGGAGATCTAATTGTTCTCTAACACAAGGGGTAAGTCAGCTGGAGATACTTCTCTTTCTCTTCTAAACAATTAACTGGTTTAGGTAATTTCACTGTTGCTGGCTTAAAGGGATATCGTTCATAATGCACCGCTCTATGCATTGATATAACTGCCAGTGAGAATCTCATACCATCTTGGGTAAAAACATCGAACTGCTCAACTGCAGTAACATTTTATCTCCCAAAGCAAAATAGGGAAGGGGTTCTAATCTGACAGTGTTAACCATCAATAATTGATCTATATAATAAGTGAATAGACATTTGCTTTTATCCGTTGAATCAAGGCATAAAATCTTACCTGAGAAGACTCCCACAATGATGAATTGTATCACAGCTTTTTCCATTTTATCTGCAGTGTCATCAATATGAGAAGAGGGAAGATGATCTCTTTACTTCGTGCTCCCTTTACCAATCGCAGCATAATGAATGCTCATTTCGGTGTATGACATTAGTACAAGGAAGTACTGTGCAGTGGGGAATTTCCCGTCAGCATACCTGACGTCTAACTTGTTGATCATTAACATTTACAAAATCTATCTATAAATACAGTAACCTCTGTCTGTCTGTGTGTGTGTTCCTCAAATATCTCTGCGGATCAGGATCAGACTGACCTGAGAGTTTCAACATGGCTGCTGCGTGGTTCAATGGTGTGATATTTCGCATTTGTTTGGACTGCACTGATACCGTTAATAAATTATTTCATAAATGCTTTACAAATTCCACGAGCATTGTCCACCGGAGCCACTACACTCACGTGCGCACCAGAGCCAATCACTGCACATCGTGGCCACGCGCGCACCAGAGCCAATCACTGCAGAGCCCACTGCGACCCCCCACCTTAAGAAACAAGCAGATTTATACCTGCAGCGGCGCGAGCTGGACCGGGATTTTGCCGGCGGTTCGGTCCCGTTCTGTTCTGTGCATCTAAACTGACTGTTGTGGATTAATGAGATTAAACGAGTCTGGACCGAGTCTGTTCGGGTCTGAGGAGATCCGGAGACGCGCAGACAACAAAGTGGAATCGGAATCTGTGGATGTTCGTGTGTAGCTAGCCGCTAGCTACACGGCCCACCTCCCGAGGCGACGGACCGGAAGCATCGGCACGTCCAAAACCGGACCTAGGGTAAATAATGTCCGCCACGCTTTTTCGCGAACATCGCCGTCACGTTTGCTTTGTTTCTGGTGCAGGAAGAAATGGTAAAAACGGGCTTTTGTCACGAAAGTGTCCAAGCAGCAAGTTTGGTTGTTGAGGAACAGGAAGTTGTGGGAGGGACCTAGGCGGATGATTGACATGCAACGACGGTCGGTGTGTGTGAGAGTTGAGAGATTTGTGACATTTAGCGTGTTTGGAGTGTGTAGTTAGTGTGTTATGTAGTGTTTGGTGTGGTGTGTTTAGTGAGTAGTGGAGTCGTTTTTTTGTTTAATGAGGAGAAGCTGAATGTGGAGCAGGCAGTGCAGCTCTTCATTCAGCTGGAAGGAGCACAGGCAGACCTGAGCATTGCCTGCATTTAAATGTAAATAGTTACATTTAACTTTGTACATTTTTTTAAATGTATGCACACATTTAGATAAACTACAATTTATGTTTGCATTATAAGTAAAATAAATAAAAAAATTGATTGTTAAACATATTTGTGGTTAAAAAAATCTAACTTTTTCTACTCGGATTTCATGTTTTTTCTGTGATTGTAGGTCCATTGTGTTAATACAGTATGTCAAAATAAAAAAAATAACTGTACAGTCACACATGTGAGGTTGTGCTGAAAATAATGCCACCAAGTAAATAGCTTTTAAGATGAAATATAATGGCAAAATCAAAAATAGTCAAAAACAGCCAATTATACCCTGGAATATCAGATTTCACAACAAACCTAAATATCCCTGACGCTAGGGATGTCCCGATCCGATCTGTAGGATCGGGATCGGAGCCGATCTGGGCATTTTTCCGCTGATCGGAATCGGCAGTTTTGAACGTGGACCCAAGCCCGATTTTTATTTATTTTTTTTAAACGTCAGAGCACAATTTGTGGCGGAACACAGACGCGCGTGTGGTGTTACTCTGTGAAAACCTGTGAATGAAGTGTCTGCGGTATGGAAATAACGTCAATTAGAAAGCGAAAGCAGTCCAACGGCGACGTGTAACATCTGCTATACGGCCGTTTCGCGGAGCTGCATTTTACTACTCATTTGATACAGCATATACAAAACAAAAACTCAAAGAATACAACGTGTTCACTCGAGAGTACAGGCAAGGAGACCAAAGCAGCAAACAGTCGCGGATACTTTCAGTTATGACAAATATCCTCAGCGACATGTCCACAAATAATACAGAGAGGGTCATCAAATTAATCGCTCTGGAAAACCAGCTCATCTCCGTAATAGGGGATCAGGGTTTTCTTCGTCACCTGGAGTTTTTGAATCCCCGGTATGCCCTACCATCTCTGCATTACATTTATTCCACTTTCGAGTTACAACATGCCGGTATATGCGCACTAGTTTCGTGGGTCTCATACAGCATGTAAAGCAGGCAATCCAGGAGATGCTGAACGCGTTAATAGACAAGCAACGTGTCCACGTCATTTTATGTGACAACGTAAAGTACATGAAATAAGCAAAGGATTATATGGAGGTACCAAGCGTGAGCTGCGTCTCACACACACTTCAGCTGGCTGTACACGAGGGTCTGCTGTCACAATGCAGCATCACACACTCACCTGCTAACACAAGGAAGGTGAAGGCCAATGTTGTAATAGCATATGCAGAATAATTAAGAGCTATATTAAAGTATATACTTTGTTTCAACAAAATAATAAAAACCTATTAAGGAACATCTTGGATGCAGGTACTTTTTTTCTTAATACAGCTGTATTATCTAGGAAAATATTAGTTAAGGCCAAGTTTCGGATCGGGACTCGGTATCGGCAGATACTAAATATTAAAGGACTCGGATCGGGATCGGGGTAAAAAAAACCTGATCGGGACATCCCTACCTGACGCCCCACCTTCAAACACAGCCTCATTTGGCCATCCATGAAAAAGCTCCTTTTCCTCCTGTGAGTACCTTCTTATGGAAGACTAAACCTGACATAAGTATAAATAAATAAATACATAAATAAATCAATGCTGAAATAAATGCATGAATAAATATATATATAAATACAGGAATAAATAAATAAATAAATGCATAGATAAATGAATAAATAAATAAATGCTGAAATAAATGAATAAATAAATAAATGCTGAAATAAATGTATAAATAAATAAAAGTATAAATAAAAGAATAAATGCTTTTTATTTATTTCTGTTCACCTACATTTATTTATTTCTGTATTTCTGTGTCCATATGTTAATGAAGTAGGATGTCCTAACCTCAGTCAAGAGCATGATTGGTTACAGGAGTGTGCTCGATGAGGGTCTACTACTTCTGCCTTACTAGCGGCACTGATTCCTGTACACTGTACAGGAATGTTGCTGGCAACCAGCAAGCCCGCTCAGTTAACCGTTAGCTGCAGTTGTTGAGATTTGTTATTCATATAGCTCTGGTTTAGTAATGAATTTGACTGAGAATCCCGTCTGGAGAGAGAGGGGTCCTCAGCCATGTCCGCTAACCAGGAAAAACATTCTGCTCATCGCTCCAAGTCATGTTTAAGTGCATTTGTTTTGACGTGGCTTGACCACTTCTATCCACACGGAGATGCCGGGGCTGCAACCTGCAAACCACTGTTAGACGAGCGCTACAGAGCACAAATTGTCCAAAAGTGCATGTTGTCGGTTTCATATCTTTGTCGTGAATCTCTGTACTCTCAAACAACTCGTGTGTGGAACAGTATTAAGCATTTGTTCACGACGAGCGGCTCGAGAGCGGCGTGGAGACCGCTGTTAGCTCTTATTTTAGCTGTTAGCAGTTAGCTGTTAGCTTTTAGCTGTTGGCTGCACGCTGTAGCGCTAAGAGCGTAGCGTCCAGGTTAACTGTTGACACCTGTTACCATCGAGAGTGAGATACATGTCTGGGCTTTCCTATGAACCATTGTTGCTACTGGTGTTTGTATCATAGGTTGATCTGGACGTCTCACAATTTGCCACGGCTGATTGACCTCACGCTGAGTTCGGGCTGGATGTCAACGTACTCTGCAGACTGTTTGACCAGCAGGCTGTATGACAGTGTACAGTTTTCACACTGTCATAGCTTCAGCTTAATTACGATGTATGCGGCTCGGAACGATGGCTTTAAGTAACCATTTGAACGCAGTTTGGAATGAAAAATACCCGATGGTAACCGGTGTCACAAGGTAACCTGGACGCTGCGCTACAGCGAGCAGCTAACAGCTAACATAAGAGCTAACAGCGCTCTCCACGCTGCTCTCGAGCTGCTCGGCGTGAACAAATGCCTCAGACTGTTCCACCCATGAGTTATTTGAGAGTATAGACATTCACGACAAAGATATGAAACCGACAACATGCACTTTTGGACGATTTGTGCTCTGTAGCGCTCGTCTAACAGTGGTTTGCAAGTCGCAGCCCCGTGTGGATAGAAGTGTTCAAGCCACGTCAAAACGAATACACATATACATGACTTGGAGCCATGAGCAGAATGATTTTCCTGGTTAGAGGACATGGTCGAGGACCCCTCTCCAGACAGGATTCTCAAACCACACCACCAGCACATCTGGGACCCTCACAAGTTAAAATGAACGCCAGTTAACCTGTCACACCGGTCGAGGCCATTAAGCTAACTGGAGCTGGTTCACAACGTTACAGAGAGCAAGGCTTGGGATCAGGAATCGTTTGCTTTTGTCTGGCTCTCCGATTTGACCAATCATGCTCTTGACTGAGGTTAGGACCTTCTACCTCCTCATTAACATATGGACACAGAAATACAGAAATAAATGAATGTAGGTGAACAGAAATGTAGAAATAAATAAAAAGCATTTATTCTTTTATTTATACTTTTATTTATTTATACTTTTATTTATTTATTTATACATTTATTTCAGCATTTATTTATTTATTCATTTATTTGTTTATTTATTTATGCATTTATTTATTTATACATTTAGTTAATTATGCATTTATTTATTTATTCATTTATTTGTTTATTTATTTATGCATTTATTTATTTATACATTTAGTTAATTATGCATTTATTTATTTATTCCTGTATTTATTTATTTATTCCTGTATTTATTTATATATTTATTCATGCATTTATTTATGTATTTATTTATTTATTATGTATGTATTTATTCATTTATTTATTAATTTATTAATTTATTTATACTTATGTCAGGTTTAGTCCTCCATACATTCTGTTTACAGTATCATGTGTAGAGTAAGGTCACTAAGTTTCTGATCTTTTTGTTTGGCTTGTGTAACCCACTTGGCCCAGGTAGCCTAGTTTAAAGTCTGTGTAAAGCAAAATCAGACATTTTCTTCTAAACACATTAAACAGGTCATAAAGTGTTTACTTAAAACATGTACAAGCCATTCGACCATTTAGAATTTAATTTTGGAGCTAGGCTCACAAACTGTTTTTCAACATTTCTGTGTTCAGGATTTAATGGGCGGGTCATGATTTATGCAAATCAGGGCCTCGTTACCCGCCCTGCTGCGGAAGTGGTATAAATACGTTCCGCGCATCATCTTCAGCGGTTTTCCCACTCGCTCTCGAGTCGAGTCTTGGATAGCATTGCATACGATAGTTTGCAGCTAGCTAACCAGCCAACCAGTAAGCTAACCAGTCATGTCTAATCCACGCCGCTCATGCATCTTTCCTGGATGCCACAGTGTGCAGGGTGACGGTGCTGTTAGCTTATTTAAGTTTCCTTAAACATCACCACCAAGACCCGTCTCTGCAGTGTCCACTTTACCCCTGATAGTTTCAGCAACTATCACCAGGTAATGTCTGGATATCTGCAGAGTCCGTTGACGCTGGTCACTGGCGCCGAACCGACTCTCTCCGTCCCCGGCTCGCATCCTCTCCTCCCGCTGACAGCAAGTGCCACCGGCTTTATGTGGCCGCCGCTGACCCTCTCCGCCCCGCCAACAGCCGGTGCCACCGGCATAATGTGGCCGCCGCAGCAGCTGCCGACCCTGTCCGTCCCGCCGACAGCAGGTCCCATTGGCCTTATGTGGCCGCCAACGCAGCAGCCGACACTCTCAGTCCTGCTGACAGCGGGTGCCACCGGCATAATGTGGCCGCCGCAGCAGCTGCCGACCCTGTCCGTCCCGCCAACAGCGGGTCCAACCGGCCTTATGTGGCCGCCGCCGCAGCCGACACTCTCAGTACCGCCGACAGCGGGTCCCACCGGCATTATGTGCCCGCCGCCGACCCTCTCCGTCCCGCCGACAGCAGGTGCTCTCAACTCCGCCACCAGCATTGTGTGCCCGCCAGGGAGTGTAAGTGTATGCTTATGTTATAAATATTGTATTCGGGTAATTAAATGTATTTTGCTGAAGGTGCAAATCCTGAAAGCGATTTTACATCGTGCATCCTGTCGTCATGTTAGCATATGTTATTGCATGTAGTCATGACATGATTTGGCACCAATGCACCAATATAGCTATGACAAGGAATTATATGTAGACTGGGGTTTTACGTTTCTGTATATTGTAAAACATGGACCGAGGGACACCTAAAATGAGCGCCCTGAGCGCGTTTTTTTCCCCGACGTCAGTTGCTTTTATATAGAGAGACACAGTCAGTATGTGAGTTATAATTTTCTGTACGCATGCAGCAAACATGATTTAGTTATTTCAAACCTAAAGCTACTCCACAGCTGGTATTATCCCTCACAACTGATGAAAATAGAAAAGTAACTGTATGAAAGTAGTATGGAAAGTAAGAGTACTCATTGCTGTAAAATGTTGTAAATGTAAAACGAAAATTGTATCTGCTTACACGCAATCCTTCAGTTTATCACAAACATTCAACATAATCATGTGGAGATTCACTGTACAGGAAATTTTATTCTGTAAAGTAATAGTAAATATAGATAAAACAGCATAAAATATAAATGCCCAAGTAACTGTAAAGTAAATGTATTATTGACATTCCATCACTGCAAGATTTATTAGACAAGTAATTTTTACTGTTATCTGTTTTGACAAAGCAGTGTCCTTCAACCACAAGAGAGGCAGCATGCCGTGTGATGACGTGAAGAAAGACACCAGATAAATTGGATGTCAAACGGACTGCTTTGTGTGGAAAAGAACTGTGGCAACACAACTGTCCAAAGGAACACTTGTCAACAGAAACAGTACAGGTATGTGTAGCTGTCAAGTTCTTAGTTTGACTTTTCAAATGTCTGTGGTGTTGCCATATTCTGGTAATAAATAGCACAACAGTTGAAAAAAACAGATTGATTATTACATTGCTATCATACACTATCATAATTTGAATGTATATTTTCCAGGTTCTCAGGCGACAGTATCGACTAAGAGTGTTGCTGTGGGTGACACAACATTCCAGTTTCTTCCGCTACAATCTTCAACTCCACTAAAGCGGAAAGCCGTACCTGAGAACCCACCAACGAAGCGTCCTCACTTGGAGTTTCCATCTATTCCGGAGTCTGAACCTAGTGTGAGCTTCGTAGATCCAGATGACTCAAGCTACCTCCCCATGTCTGAGCCACTTGACACCACCAGTGAACAGTAAGATAACTTTGCTTGTTATAGATCCTTACTAATCTTACATAATAGTAACAATGAATTTGTCAACATATATATTCTCACATCTGCATTTACTTGCTGATTTGTATAATAATATACTTTGTTAACAACTGTTGCCTGTGGTTTTCTTTGTCAACAGAGCACCAACCAAGCCAGTGCAGGACATGGTGAAGTATTTGGTGTATGAGGAGTGTCTGCTTGAGCTTTTTAAAATCTGCCCGACCTGCTCAACAGTGTGCAAGATGGAGACATTTGTAAAAGGAACATTCCTTTCTGTGACCCAGAAGTGCCTCCACCAGATACCAAATACACTGTATACATTAATCAACATCACTGATATGATTGTATAAACAGTGCAAGTTTATTCTCAGGTAAAACACCTTACTGGTCTTTGAAAGGCATGTCATTTGTTAATTGTCAACAGCAGTGTCATTTAAAAACACCCACAATAAATAAAAAATATTTTACTGTCTAACTTACACAGATCTCTCCTTTGCCTCCAGTGGCCCATGGTCTGCCTGATAAATGTTCAGGGCATTCTGCAGGGAGTAGGGGTTCAGGCAGACTGGCTCAAAGCCTGGATGAAGAGTCATGCAGTGTAGCTCTTCAGGCAGCTCTCCACATCGATTCTGAATCATATCTTGAGGGAAGATCTATGTGTGTACGCCTTGGTGGCTCTCAGTCCCGCTCTGCTCCGCTGTCATATGGGGTTCCACAGGGCTCAATCTTAGGGCCTCTGCTTTTCTCGTTGTATCTGCTTCCCCTGGGTTCCATCCTGAGAAAACATGGCATCTGCTTTCATTTTTATGCTGAAGACAGTCAGATTTATGTGCCGCTGAAAAAGAAAAACGCCTGTCTGAAACCACTTCTTTTATGTCTTGAAGACATTAAAGCATGGATGTCGCTGAACTTTTTAAAATTTAATGAAAAAAAGACAGAAGTGATGATTTTTGGTCCGAGCGGCTCTAGTGAACCCCCCCAAGTTGACTTGGGTCCTTTGGAGCACTATATGACGCCAACAGTCTCAAACTTGGGTTTTAAAATGGACAGTGATTTTAAACTGGACCGGCAAATTGGTGCAATAGTAAAGTCCAGCTTCTTTCACCTGAGGCAGCTGGCAAAAGTGAAGCCTATTCTTGCACAAAAGCACTTTGAAACAGTAATCCATGCCTTCATTACATCTCGGTTGGATTACTGTAATGCACTTTATTTTGGAGTCAGCCAGTCCTCCCTCACACGTCTTCAGTTAGTCCAGAACGCTGCTGCTCGCCTCCTAACTGGAGCACGTAAGAGGGAGCACATTACTCCCATTCTGGCCTCCCTCCACTGGCTGCCTGTGCATTTTAGAGTCCATTTTAAGATTATTTTATTTGTTTTTAAATCTTTAAATGGTCTCGCCCCGCCTTACCTCTCTGAGCTGCTCCATCACTACGCTCCTGCCCGGTGCCTCAGGTCAGCTGACCAGCTGCTCCTGGAGGTACCGAGGTCTAAGCGGAAGCTCAGAGGGGAAAGAGCCTTTTCTATCGCCGGTCCCAAACTTTGGAATGCCCTCCCGCTCCATGTCAGACAAGCCCCCTCACTGTCCATTTTTAAAACGTATCTTAAAACCCATTTTTATTCCTTGGCCTTCAACCCAGCTTGAGACTCTGCTGTTGTTTAGTGTTTTAATGTCTTATTGTTTTTATTGTTTTAACATTTTTATTATTTTATTGTTTTTTATTTATTTTATTCTATTTGTTGTTTCCTATGTTTTATGTACAGCACTTTGTCCCAGCTGCGGCTGCTTAAAGCGCTTTATAAATAAAGTTGAGTTGAGTTGAAAAGGGACGGACTGGCCATTGGGCAATGTGGGCAAATGCCACTGCAAATAACAAATAAACTGTACTGTATATACAAATAAAACTCACAAATAAATAAATAAATAAATGAATAAATAAATATAGAGCGGAGCGGCTGCATCAATAGGCGGCCGCGGCCGCAAATGAATAAATAGGCTAAATAAATAAATAAATAAATAAATGAATATAGCAGGGCGGCTGTGTCAAAAGGCGGCCGCAAATGAATAAATGAATGAATAAATGGCCAGCGGCCCTCAAGGGCCATTCGGGGCCGGCCGACAAATCACAGAGCGATCCCAAGCTCGTTTCTCCCAGCTGTTTCGAGCGTCAACATAGTTTTTAAGCCAAAGGGAAACCAAATTTCTCTTCATCCAATATACTAACTAGCAAGTGATCTAATCACTATTTATATGCCACATACAAGTCTCTATATCACAGTCATGGTTACCTTCTACAGTCACAAATCACTTTATATCACTCTGCATTGTTTTGTAGCGAAATGTCTTATTCAGATGTTCAAAAACGTGCATGGTTTGAAATAAAACAAATGTACCTGCATTTTTTTATTTGAATAGTTGTTTGCAAAAGTTAAAATGAAGCAATGCCTTCTGGGAATTTCAAGACGGAATCGAGTGGACCGTCTGAGTGTGGTTGTTGGAAGTTGGAGGTTGGAAGTTGGAAGTTGACTGAGTTTAAGCTAGCAAAAAAATTAATCGAGGTATCAAGCGACACAAGGTGGGAGCGGAGAAAAAGAGAAATCTCAGAGAGCACTGTTGGTTGACGGTGAAAAATGCTGCAAACCGACTGATTTGTTTTTAAAATTAAGTGCAGAAAGACAGGACAGTGAGGAATATGAGCAAGAGGAGGATGAAGAGGTAGACATGGATGACTGCGTGACGGTAAGACACGTTTCTATTATGGAGCGGCTGGCTCTGATGATTTATTGTGTTTATGTGTTTTATGTATTGGGGTGTAGTTGTTTATAGCTTGGGAATTTACGTTTACTATCACCGGAGCAATCAAAAGTGCCTGTTCTTTATGTGCGTTAAAAATTGCGCGTGCGCGTGAACTCCCCTTCCGTGGGCCGCTAGTGGGTGAAAATGCCAGGGCCGTTTTTTGTTCCCAGTCCGTCACTGCAGCCAGCAGACTGTTAAGCCTGCGTCGAGGGAACGCGTTGTTCTGCAATTCACCGCCAAGCCGCTAGGGGGGTGTGGCTGTGTCTTTGTTTGGTTTCGGGGGGTTCATATCGGATTCCTTGGTTTTCTTCCAGTCAGACAGTAAACAATGGCAACTGAGATGGAGCGGGTGTTTACGGAGATGGAGCTCGTGGATATTGAACAACAAATGCTGTTATTACAATATACAATATTTTCTGACCTCCTCGATAATTCTCTCGTCTGCCTGGTCCATTTTTTCCGTGCCGCTCGTACCACAAAAACTTTAAAAATGGCAGTGTTGTTATACTGTTGCCTGGAAATGACGTTCTGAGCGGACCAATCACAGTCCTTGCCGTTCGCGTCTCAACGCGTCAACGTGACGCGTAGTCAGGATTTTTTGGAGGCGCACGTCAGGCTACGGCGTAGGGTCCGCATAGGGGTCTGCGTTGACGACGTAGCTACGCCGTCGCTGCGACGCAGAAGCATAAATCAGGCTTTAGAGGGAGAGGAGCGGAAGAGGAGCTTAGCACCTGGCTACAGCAATAAACTGCAGAAGCATGTCATCACTCACCAATGCTCTGGTTGCAGCAGTAAACAGCCCCGACCGATCGACTCGACCGCGGTGGAGACGCCGGATCTATTAGGGAACAACGGTTTTAATTAAATTAAACACGGACGAATATACATAAAACAGCGCGGCAATGTGCGCTTACCTGTGCTCAGATGCTTGCGGCACAAACAACGACCCGGAAGTGGGCGGGCCGAAGAGGCAGGAAGCAAGAGGTCAGGAGGAGGGACACAGCCTACTTTTATCCCCTTGGTAAGAGCAGTGATTGGCTGATAAGCCAGAGGGGCCGTGGTGCAGCACAACTAAATTTAATAAGGCAGTGGTGCCTGAAGAGAGTGGAGTAAAACTTTTAGAGAGGCGACATAAAAAGCTACGTGGTTTTAATGGTCTATTTGTTTATAATCGTTTAAAATAAGAGGCGAGTTCAAGATCACGCAGCGAGGGCTGCCTAAATCGTGATGCATGCTGGTCAAAATGTGTCCACGATGACCTGGATGGGAGTGGTTTCTGCTCAGCATCCGCACTGTAAAAATGATAACTAGTAATTGTTTGTCTTATTAGAGTTTTCAAATTAAACTGACTCAGAAATAAAGCTTGCAATAAGCAATCTATAAATTCTTGTCTGCCCAGCAAATTTCTCTCATTGTTGTCTTAACTACTATTTTAAAATCAGCACAACAAGGATTTGTAAATCTTTGAGCAGATTTTTGAGTTAAGTCGGGCCAACTCGTAGATTGTTCATGTGCGCAACACTCCGCATGTCTGAACCAGTTCGAGATATATATATATATATATATATATATATATATATATATATATATATATATATACAGTTCAACATAAAGTGCCAGTTGCAACAACAACATAATAAATAGTTGCTTAGCATTTAGGTGATATCTGAGGCTTGATATGCTGCGGTGATACGCGAACTCCTTAATAATTTGCACACATCCGTGCTCTTATCGACGCTGCCATCCGTCCACTTTTTAAAACAAAATTTCCCATCCACGGGGCCAATCAGAGCGGTCTCATCTGCTTCTTCGTTCATTGTTGTTGTCTGAAGTCATGTTGGGCAAGCTACTCGAAAAAAGTAGTGAGCTAAGCTACAAGTTACTCTACATTAAATTAAGCTTCACTACACCAAAGCTACTCCCCAGAGAAATGTAGCAAGCTAAGCTACAGCAAAATGGCAAAAGTAGCTTAACTACATCAAAGCTATTTTTTTTTATATTGGAACAACTTCATTCCAAGTCAAAGCTATCTCAGTGATCAATAAAATTATCAATCAGACAGATAAGCAGGCAAAAATGTTACGTTCAATTGTTTATTAAACAATAATTTGTGCTTTTACCATTTTGTATATTTTATTATTCAACTATCAACGCACACTTAATTCTAACATCCATGGACAGTCATTCACCTTGCTACCACAGCAATATCCACCTGACTTACACTAATGGCCAGTGTCCTACACTGTAGCATATTAACATAATTAAACAGCAAATAGTATATTATAGTTGTAGTTTTCGTTGAGGTTCTCTAGTCTTCTAGTTTCAGCTTTATAATTATATTTGATATTTGAGTTAGTCTATTTAGTTATTGTATATAATTCAGCCTTTAATTGTATTTGTTTCTTTTACCTACCTCATTGTTTTTGGATTTTGATTTATGTAATGTGGCTGTAACACTTTAATTTCCCTTTGAGATTAATAAAGTACTCTATCCATCAACCAGTGTCTCATATAACTGGCAGTTTCAAAAGTGGTATTTTTATTAAGCCCACTCTGTAGTAGTAGCTATATCTACATACATTTTAAGCTAATCATTTTGACTAATCACCATACTTTGGTTTTGTAGAAATTGCATTTTTGCTGTATCCTGTGCTGGTTAAAAATTACAAAAGTAATAATTCAGAGTAATGTTTCTCTCTTACTGTATTTGTTTATTATTCAAGTTTGTCTTTTGCATCCCTCGGGATCAACTCGTCTCCGTCCTCCTCACCCTCTGCCATCTTTCCATCAAGTAACGTAACTCACTGAAGCTAACCTGTCTGTATTCCCGTGCAGCAGAGACGTTGTATGCTAGTGTTGTGTCGTTCGCGAACGTGTCGTTCAAAAGAACGAATCTTTTCAGTGAACGAAGTGAACGAAATCACTTCCTGAACTGATTCGTTCCTTTCTCAGTTCAGTTGAGCTCAGCAGCGAGCATGCCGGTGGGGAGTGGAACTGCCGCGACTCACACACAGAACTGTGAGGACGCGATTCACGTTTGCGCTGATTCGTTCATGATTCGTGAACCTACTGCATACAGAGAACTGTCGCTGATGAGGTGATTCTCGTTCACGTACTGTGCTGAAAGTGGCGCTGTGTCACTCACTCAGGGCAGAGGAGTTAAGTGATTTTACTGCACAGTAAAAGTCACTAACGTTCGCGAACGTGATTCTCAGCAGGTAACGTAATTCAGGTCCTCAGCAGGTCATTCGAACGAGGAGGTGATTCATGAGGAGCAGGTCGTTCGCGAACGAGGGAGGGAAGCCAGTATGTGAATCTCGTTCACGTACTGTGCTGAAATTGGCGCTGTGTCACTCACTCGCTCACCCAGGGGAGAGGAGTTGATTCACGTCCAGTAACCAACATCTGTGTAGCTTCATGTCAAGTAATTTTACTGCACAGTAAAAGTCACTAACGTTCACGAACGTGATTCTCAGCAGGTAACGTAATTCAGGTCCATAGCAGCTCGTTCGCGAACGACGTACTGGCGTCCCTCCCTCGTTCGCGAACGACCTGCTCACCTCCTCAGCAGGTCGTTCGCGAACGAGGGAGGGGCGCCAGTATGCGATTCTCGTTCACGTACTGTGCTGAAAGTGGCGCTGTGTGTCAGTCAGTCACTCACTCAGGGCAGAGGAGTTGATTCACGTCCAGTAACCTACTGCTAAAACTAGCGCTGTGTTGCTAGCATCTGTGTAGCATCATGTTAAGTGATTTTACTGTGCACAGAGGACACTTTCACTGTGTAATAATTTTAGTGCATGTATACCACTCAAAGCAGCGCTGCGTCTCCAGCAAATGATTGTGTACTATAGTCTGTGAACGCACCGTCTCTCAGTAAGTGAAAGTGAACCTCAGGGCTGATTAATGAACTGAATGACGGATCGTTTGGCTGTTTATCAGTTCAGGGAGTTGGAGAGCACTGAACGATTCGGTGAACAAATCTTTTGAACGAATCATTTTAATGAACGGATTCTAGAGATTCAGTACAGTGAAAAGAACTGCCGTTCCCATCACTATTGTATGCAAGGATTAGTCCGTGGTGTCACCGTCATACGGAAGTGCTTCTGTCGGCTCCACATACACGGCCATGTGTGGCGGTGGCATCACCGACTTATCCTTTCATTTCAGAACGCAACAGAAAGCTCCACTGCGTTGAACTTCAGAGGTGTTCATAAAATGTAGCGTGTGTGGACGCTACCGCGCTACTTGGTCAATAAAAGAGCTAAGCTACTGAAAAGCTATTTCATTCAGAAAGTAGCGAAGCTACCACCACGCTACTGAGAAATGTAGTTAAACTAGTAACGCCGCTACTTGTAGCAACGTTACTGCCCAACACTGTGCATGAACGTTTGTTGGTGCTCCAGTATAATCGGTACCCCTGAAACTCATCCAGTGAGAAACGTTCCGCGGTGCAAAAATTAGTGCGATTAAAATGCGTTAATTTTTTTAACGCGTTATTTTTTGTGTAATTAATTAATCGTAATTAACACGTTAATGTCCCGGCCCTATATATATATATATATATACTGTGTGTATATATATATATACTGTGTATATATATATATATATATATATATATATATATATATATATATATATATATATATATATATATATATACATACTGTATATACAGTATATATGTATATACAGTATACATATATATATATATTACTGTATATATATATATATATATATATATATATATATATATATATATATATATATATATATATATATATATATATACATACTGTATATACAGTATATATATGATATACAGTATATACTGTATATCATATATATACTGTATATCATATATATACTGTATATACTATATATCATATATACTGTATATCATATATATACTGTATATACATAAATATACATATATATATATATATATATATATATATATATATATATATATATATATATATATATATATATATACTGTATATATATATATATACTGTATATACATAAATATACATATATATATATATTATAATGACCAATAGTGACAAATCTGCCAACCAATCACGAGTGATTTTTCTTGTTTAAAAATAGTGGTTTCATCCAATACTGAGTAGCCAGGCGTGGTTTAGCTGCTATTTATAGTGTTACGCCTTGTGGACTGTGGCGCAAATACTCTTGGGTATTCTGTTGTTGTCGGTGTAATTATGGTTTGTGAATGTGTTGTGAATAAGATGATGTGAAGACGGTTGCAGGTTAATTCACATCTTTGGTTCTGTGGTTAAATTGTGTCGAATTAACAAAAATGATAAAAATGTTGGCACCGTGAGTGAAAGGGTGTTTGCCGGGAGATAGTTAAGCTGTACTTGCAGTATGGTATTTTTAATGAACTACTGGCTTATATTTGTCGAATTTCATCTTGCCTATTCTTTCATGCGGAAATACTGCGGAACGGTTTGCATCTCCGCGAGCTCCATTTATGTCATGGATGGTTTCCGTCAATATGAGGCACAGATGAACGCGACGTTCACAGGCTGTAATCTGTCGTTAATTGCTGAAAATTAGGGAGGTTTACGGGGACGGAAATCCTACTTTTCATGCAGTGATAAATTTGCTTGCTTTATAAAGGTAAAATGTATGTTTATTCAACATTTGTGTTTGGTGAATCTAGGAATATATGTCATTGAAGGAATAATTGTACGTTTATTCAACAAGAATATCTATATTTAAAGAAGGTAGAAATACATGGCATTCAAGCAAGAATTTCTTTTTTAGTCTCACAGGATTACCCTAATTAGGTGAACAAGAAGATCAAAGTTGGAAGAACTCTTGGCAAAACTTAAAAACCTTAGTTAAGTCAACAACAGCAGGCAAAAGTTGAGAAAACTCAAAAATCTCTTGCATCATGTTGCTTTGATATTTTACGTTTTCTCAACTTTTTCTTTTTTACAGTGCGATGTCACATGACCTTAAGTTATCGCAAGAGCAAGGCGGCTGTAGAGCAGTTGCGCAGTTGCTCTCCAGGTACTGCGCGATCCTAGACCCACCTTCATGACGTCAGGACTTTGCCCTAATTGGCTCTCATCTACGCTGACGTTTTGACGTGTGTTTCGATGAATTTCCATATCCATAAGCGCCTCTTTTCTACTCAAGTATCACATACTTTCAGATAAGTAGCAGCCGTGTGGCCGCACCTATGGGATAGTCAACACGAATAAACCTATAAAATCCTTCATGTAACGCAACAACCCTGAAAGATGTCATCAAAAAATTGCTTAGTTCTGTCAGCTTACTTGTAGTGACGATGGAGAAGTGGTTAACTGCTGTATCCAGTGTTATCTGTACTATCCACTCTTATTAATTAACCCTTTCTGTTCCCGTCACATTAACAATACAAAGAATTATCCTGAGCTATTCTGTGTGTGATGAGATGGTGCAGCGGGACAAGGTATCTGATTTAGTAATTTGTTCTAATTATTATATTTCATTCATTTAGTGAAATGTATTTCATTCATCATGAATATTATGTTGCTACAAGAAAATGCATCATCTTGTGTGTCTATAGTTATGCTTATTTGTTAAATGTAGTCAGCAAATTCCCCTCAGCTGTGATATAATCATGCATCTAAGCACAGTTGTCATCATAATAATGAATAACTGTTGTAATCAGGGACGGACTGGCCATTGGGCAATGTGGGCAAATGCCACTGCGGCCGCTGGCCGCATCACAAATAAATAAATAAATAAATGAATAAATGAATAAATAAATATAGAGCGGAGCGGCTGCATCAATAGGCGGCCGCGGCCGCAAATGAATACATAGGCTAAATAAATAAATAAATGAATATAGCGGGGCGGCTGCGTCAAAAGGCGGCCGCAAATGAATAAATGAATGTATAAATAGCCAGCGGCCCTCAAGGGCCATTCGGGGCCGGCCGACAAATCACAGAGCGATCCCAAGCTCGTTTCTCCCGGCTGTTTTGAGCGACAATAAAGTTTTTATGCCAAAGGGAGACCAAATTTCTCTTCATCCAATATACTGACTAATGAATGATCTAATCACTATTTATATGCCACATACGAGTCTCTATATCACAGTCATGGTTACCTTCTACAGTCACAAACTTTTATATTACTCTGCGTTGTTTTGTAGCGAAATGTCTTATTCAGATGTTCAAAAACGTGCATGGTTTGAAATAAAACAAATGTACCTGCATTTTTTTTTATTTGAATAGCTGTTTGCAAAAGTTAAAATGAAGCAATGCCTTCTGGGAATTTCAAGACTGAATCGAGTGGACCATCTGAGTGTGGCTGTTGGAAGTTGGAGGTTGGAAGTTGGAAGTTGACTGAGTTTAAGCTAGCAAAAAAATGAATCGAGGTATCAAGCGACACAAGGTGGGAGCGGAGAAAAAGAGAGAAATCTCAGAGAGCACTGTTGGTTGACGGTGAAAAATGCTGCAAACCGACTGATTTGTTTTTAAAATTAAGTGCAGCTTCAGCTAGCACTAGCGCTAATACTGTTAGCACCAGCACACCAGGGAGAAAGACAGGACAGTGAGGAATATGAGCAAGAGGAGGATGAAGAGGTAGACATGGATGACTGCGTGACGGTAAGACACGTTTGTATTATGAGGCGGCTGGCTCTGATGATTTATTAATGTGTTTTATGTATTGGGGTGTAGTTGTTTATAGCTTGGGAATTTACGTTTACTATCACCGGGGCTATCAAAAGTGCCTGTTCTTTACGTGCGTTACAAATTGCGCGTGCGCACCCCCCTTCCGTGGGCCGCTGGTGGGTGAAAATGCCAGGGCCATTTTTTGTTCCCAGTCCGTCACTGGTTGTAATTGTATTGTATTGTTATTGGGCAAGACTTACTATAATGTACCAGATAGACAAAGTTCAAATGTATTTAATGGGGACATTACAAGGAAAACAGAACTTGAGCATTTACAGTAAGAGAAAATTTAGGTTATTCATCTACTTTTGATAAATACGCCACTGTGTGACTGTTTTGAAGTGAAGCAATTACAAAATATCCAAATTTGAAGTTGTTATTATGACAAAGCTGTCACATTCTGTTGTCTCTAAATATGAACTATATATATATTAGGGCTGTCAAAGTTAACGCGTTAATAACGCGTTAATAACGCGTTAACGCAACATCCTCTTAACGCCGTAAATTTTTTTAACGCGCGATTAACGCTCGGTATAAAAAAACAAAAAACAAAACGCGCATTGAAAGATTTACGGCCGTCAGTGGCACCTGTAGTCTTGATCCAGAGGGTGGCAGAAAGGGAATCAGAAGAAGATGCAGCAGGGTTGGCGGTTCGGGAAAAACACGGTGGACTGAAAAGTGAGGAAATTGAGAAAGGACTTACCGTAAAATACCAAATAATAGTCGGGGGGTTTAGTTGTTTCAATCACTTAACAGACCAAAAGGCAATTTGGGACAGGCGTTTAATTCCTTCCTCACAATAATCCTGGATGAAAATGTCACAAACTTCTCCAGCTTCTCTGTGAATTCTCTGGCATCCTTCTGCAAGTGAAGTTGTTGCGGCGGAGGAAACGATTCAGCCAACCAGCACTCGCTGCAAACTCCTCATCTCTGCTGTCGCTCACGGTGGCGGACATTTGTTTCTCCATCACCCTGATCATTTTGTGGGACACTCTCTCATGGCGTGCGCGTTTGCTGATAACTCATCCCCGCATGTTTATCTCAGGCTCCTCGCTAGCCTTCTTCCTTCCTCCAGCAGGCAGCCTGTCCTGTTGCTGTCCTCCTCGGACAGACGCTCAAGCTCCGTTTCTCTCACTCTCTTCTGGTCGACAGAGAAACATCTAGCGGCTGCTTCTCCCGAGTTTTCCTCTGCATATTTTACGACAGAAAGTTTGAATTTCAAGTGGTACTTTTTATTGTTTTGCTGCACCGGAGCCATGGCGATCATCAGTGTGATACTGACTGACAGAAAGCAGCACACTGCGTGAAAAAGGCGAAGAAGAAAAACGTGCAGTGTCAGTGGACAGGTCTTCTTCCTTAATTTTTAAAAAAATAAAAAATTAGACCCGACATTTATTTGGAACCGATTTACCAAAATATACATCTGCACCGGCGTTTAAAGGGACCCTGTGGTTAATTGAAACCCGGATATTATTTGGTCATTTAAGGTATGAACGGCAAACTACTTTCGAAACAGCCAGATGGTTCGGTCGATAGGACAAAAGTTATCTGCATGTACTATCGACATGAAATGAGTTACCATCGAAGTACATTGAGTCTCAAATATCAGTTGCAAGCCAAACACACGGCAGATGCAGAGAGCCCCCCCCCCCCCCCCCCCCCCCCCCCGCCAGAAGCAGACAACAAAAAAGGCCTTTTATTTTCCGGCATGATTTGAAGTGTTGAAAAAAATTTTTCATAATGCAAGCATATTTGCCCTTTCTTATGTTGTTAAAAGTATTAAGAACATTAAAAAATACATCAAGGTACATTTAGAACAGAAAAAAATGGGCAAAAAAATTTGCGATTAATTTGCGATTAATCGCGAGTTAACTATGGACAAAATGCGATTAATCACGATTAAAAAAATTAATCGTTTGACAGCCCTGATATATATATATGTGTGTATATATCAGAGGAGGCTCGTCCATAGAGGCAGAGGAGGTTGGTCCTCCTCTATTTTTGAGAGGCAAGAGGAAGATCTTTTTTTTTTTAAGAAAGAGTAACTGGTTGAAATAAATCATTACCAAATCTCAGTATCATTTATAAAATATTATATATATATTATATCATTACAAAAAGTTTCTTCTTTGGAAGAAAATCCACTTAAAACAGTAGGACAGCTGCAGACGGAGGAGACAGAGCAGTCTGTGAGAGGAGCAGGGAGCAGGAAGGTGGGGGCTAGAGGAGGACGGAGGGCTTCTGTCCTCCGTAGGAGGGATCTCCTTCCATTGACTCAATGCATTTAAGATTTTTTCATGCGGATCTATGATTTACGGAAGCGCATTGCATTCACTTGATAAAAAAAAAAATAGTCGCCTTATCTCATAATTACGAGAAAAGATCTCGTAATTATGAGAAAAGATCTCGTAATTACGAGAAAAGATCTCGTAATTATGAGATAAGGAAAGGTGCGTCGTTGATTGTGATTAACATTTACGGTAATCGTACTGAAGCCGCTCTGATGAGTGGCTGGTGGTGACTGTGTGGGTCAGACTGCAGTCTCAGTCAGACCCATGAAGCATACGAGGATAAGGATTTTGACAGAGGATTACTTAAATAGTACACAGTAGACGTACATGAAGTACTATAGTTACACAAGTATAGGGAGTACTTAGTTCAGCAGTATATGAATCTTGGTCTACTAATAGAAAATACGTTTTTTAATAACACATAAAAGTTGGGCGAAATGTCCTTATTCTTTTTCTCTGTTAAGGATTTTGACACAGGATTACTCGAAAAGTACACAGTAAAAGTAATTCATATTATACATGCAAGTAGTCTAGGAAGTGCTAAATCCAGCAGTTTATAAATCTTGAACTACTTATGGAAACAATGTTTTGTTGTTGTTGTTTTTTCTCATGTCGTCCTTTACTTTGAAATCCGGATACCTTCGTGATACCTTCAGTTTATTACCGGGAGTATTTACTGTAAAAGTATGATCTCGTAATTACGAGATCTTTTCTCATAATTACGAGATTCGGATCTCGTAATTACGAGATCTTTTCTCATAATTACGAGATTCGGATCTCGTAATTACGAGATCTTTTCTCATAATTACGAGATCCTGATCTCATAATTACGAGATCTTTTCTCGTAATTACGAGATCTTTTCTCATAATTACGAGATAAGGTGTCTGATTTTTTTTTTATCCAGTGAATGCAATGCGCTTCCGTAATGATTGGCTAAGACACGTAATTTGACGCGCTAAGGGATATATATATATATATGTATATATGTATATATATATATATATATATATATATATATATATATATATATATGGGCCTATCTTAAATATGACAGACTCATTGTACAGCCCAGGAGAGAAAAGCAAAATAATTAGTGGTAGTAATATGTCACCCAAGGTTTTTGTAAACCATGTATCCACCTGTTTTAAATAATTTATGGCTAAACAAGCCCAGTGTTCATATAATGAAAGGGGAAATAACTCAAATTATGCCCTGGCTAATGTCCTAACTAATCATGATCTTAATTTACAGCAGCTTCAAAATGATGATAAGGTCTACAATGATTTATTTAATCCTGATTTATTTTTGCCTTTAAATAATGTATCCATAAATGCTGATTCGTATGATACAGCTCATTGCTCATCTTCATGTGATTATTTCTCGGAAAAACATTTTAATTCTTTTATTTCAACCTACAGAGAATCCAACATCTTTTCTACTCTACATCTGAATATAAGAAGTCTCCCTAAAAATTATGACAATTTCTATCATTATCTTTCATCATTAAATCACGTCTTCTCAATTATTGCATTAACTGAAACATGGCTCACAGAGGATATTAACTCCCTATTTGAAATTGCTGGCTATTCAGCCACACACAGATGTAGAGGAAGTAGAGGTGGTGGAGTTTCTCTATATGTTCGTAAGGGTCTTGATTTTAAACAAAGAACTGATCTTGAAGTGAAGTTTCAAGACTGCAACAGTGAAGCTGTTTTTCTAGAGGTTCAAACTGTTGTCCTGAAAGAGAAAAAAAAAGTGATTATAGGTTGTATATATCGTCCTCCAAATACCAACATCAATGAGTTCAAAGAAGGTCTGATAGAGGTATTGGAACATGTTGACAAGGAGAATAAACCATGTTATTTACTAGGTGATTTTAATATCAACCTTCTGAATGAGGAAATCAAACAACACATTGATGATTTTATGAACTTACTGTCCTCCAATTATTTCTACACTTTAATTAACAAGCCCACAAGAATAACTAGTAAATCCTCTACACTGATTGATAACATTTTTACTAATGTATTTTCTAATGTTACTAAATCTGGTATTCTTTATACAGATATCTCAGATCATATGCCGGTTTTTCAGCTTTCTGTCTTGTGTGGTAAATCAAATATGTCTAAACCAAAGAAGATTCCATCTCGCAGGTTCAATGAAAAGAATATCAACACCTTCAGAGAAATGTTGGCAAAATTGTCTTGGGAAGCTGTATATGAGTCTTTGAATGTAAATAAGTTTTATTTTGTTTTTGACCAATGTTTTCCTCATATAAATAACAGTAATAAAAACACTGCAGGCATGAACAAACCATGGTTTACTACTGAACTTAGAAAATCTGCCTTGAAGAAAAATAAATTGTATAAAAAATACATACAAAGTCCTACTCCTCTAAACTATGCTACATACAAATCATTTAGGAATAAGTACAATCATTTTCTTAGAAATGCTAAACGGGAGTATTATAGTGACCAATTTAGAAGTTCTACAAATAACATTAGATCTACATGGGACAATCTGAAAGAATTGCTCAATATGAAACATGCATCTTCTCCATCCCCAGCTGAATTCCAGGATGATGAAGTAAAGATAACAGAGCCACCCCAAATTGCAAATAGATTTAATGACTTTTTTGTGAATGTGGGACCATGTCTTGCAAAACATATTGGTGACACTATTGGTTCTCCCAATGATTTCATAAGTAAAGAGTATGTTTCCATAAATGTTTTTGAGCCTGTAAAGACCACGGAAGTACTTGATATTATTATGAGTCTCAAAAACACCTCTGCTGGCCATGACGAGATTCCTGCCTCATTGATCAAAAAGGTAGCCTCTCTAATCATTGATCCCCTAACATTCATTTTTTCCATGTCCCTTGAATCAGGTATTATCCCTCAAGCCTTCAAAATTGCCAAGGTTATTCCGCTCTTTAAATCAGATGATCCAACTGTATTCTCTAACTATCGTCCCATATCAATATTGCCTTGTTTTTCAAAAATTCTTGAAAAGTTGGTATACAGCAGAATTATGAAACATCTAACTACTAATAATATTTTGTTTGAACATCAGTTTGGGTTTAGGAAAAACTATTCTACATATATGGCTCTTTTGTTCATCAGAGAAAAAATCACTGCTGCACTGGAAAAAAATGAATACACTTTAGGCATTTTCTTAGATTTGTCAAAGGCTTTTGATACAGTAAATTATGAAATTTTGTTATCAAAAATGTCATGCTATGGTTTTAGAAAACATGTTTTACAATGGATTGCAAAATTACCTACACAATAGAGAGCAATTTGTTGTCTTCAATGGTGTCCAATCACAGCGGGCTGTACTAAAGTGTGGTGTCCCACAAGGGTCCATATTGGGACCCCTGTTGTTTTTGATATATGTTAATGATCTTGTAAATGCATCAAGTTTATTGTCGCCTATTGTTTTCGCTGATGATACAAACCTCCTTGTCACTGATAAGAATTTTGATTCCCTTATTGCTAAAGCTAATACTGGACTTTTCCATTTTTCTTATTGGTTTAAGTTAAATAAGTTATCATTGAATGTCAAAAAGTCAAACTTCATTATTTTCAGAAATAAAAACAAGAATTACAATGCAGATAAAGCTAAAATCTATATCAATGATAGTGTACTTGCACAAGTTTCATCAGCAAAGTTCTTGGGCGTCTACATTGATGAAAAACTTTGCTTTAAGAATCATTGTGAATTTGTTTGTAAAAAGGTTTCAAAATCTTTAGGCATTATAAAAAGGGTAAAACAACATTTGAAAAAAAGTACACTTCTAACCTTATATTGCAGTTTAATCTATTCTCATATCTCATACTGCAATATAATTTGGGCCAGCACCTACTCTTCTTATTTACAAGCAATTCATAGATGTCAGAAATCCTTTGTAAGAATTGCCACCAACTCTTCTTATCTAGCCCCAACAAAACCACTATTTAAACAATTACAACTTCTTACAATTTATGAGGTGAACAAGTACCAAACAGGGGTTCTTATGTATAAAGTAATCTGCCTTCCTGCATCTCTACCTATTTTTTTTCCAAGCTATTTTGAGTTTAACTCACATTATCATACACATTCTACAAGAAGAAAGAATGATTTACATATTCCTTTCTGTAGGACCTCTGTTGCTAAATTCTCATTTGTCTATCAAGGTGCAGTGCTGTGGAATGATATAAAACATTTTTTAGAATCTAGTTTCTCTATAAATACATTTAAAACTAAGTTCAAACAATACCTACAGACCTAGTCACATCTTTACATCATTGGGTTTTAATTGAAATGAATCTGCAATTTTATGGATATTTTCTGTTTGTTGTGGTTTTTTTTTTTTTTTGTTCTTTCGCTTTTTTCTTTTTCTTTTCTTTTCTTTTCTTTTTCTATTGATTGATTTGTTTTAGTGATTTTGTATTGAGGGGGAGGATCTTATATAAGCCCTTCGGGTTTATATAGTCGGGTCGTCTTATAATTGGGGTCTAACCGTTGACACATGCTGATAGTTGTCTGGGTCGCTACACGACCGCAACGGCAGAGGGCGCCAGCTTATTGTAGAGACGTCACTGACACTGTGGCTGGGGTTATCTGTCAATCACAGCGGAGAAGAAGTGACAGGAGATGAAAAATGGAGAGACGTGGTGATTTTACGGAGCAAAGTGGATCAAAAGTGGGGCAAGTTAACAGACATCTGAGGCGTAGCCAGAGGCGCAGCTTGAGAACAGGCAAGGCAGGCAACTGCTTGGGGCCCCCGGCCGATAGGGGGCCCCCGAGGTCTGACAAACTGTACCCCACAACAATGTCTCACGTTGTAGCCGCCCCGGGCCCAGGCTGTAATTTACGGGCCACCGAAGTCTGACAAGCTGTACTCCACAACAATATATATACAATGATAAATAATACAGTCTATGGTTGTAGACTGGGGCCCCCACTCCATTCCCAAAACACGATTTATAATGACATGTCAGTAGGAAACCTCCCTAAAGGAGCCCCACGTCATCCCCGTAATTTGGATGACACGAGTACGTTGACATTAGAGTCCTAAAGAGAGAGTCCTCTCTTTAGGACTCTAGTTGACATTAACGTCAGTAATCGAAGTTGGCGTCCACGAAGAAAGAAGAAGAGGAGTTATCTCTCGGGGCACGAAAAAAGAAAGAGAAAAAAGGAGAAAGAGGAAAAAAGAAAGCAAGACAGTGGTAAGTGTGGAGCAGATAATGACGATTAAGTGTCATTAACGTTAAATAACTGAATGCTGGTAACTTCAGCCAAAGTAGCGTTACACTAAATGTTAATGGCGTTTATTCGTTTACGTAACCTAGCTAACGTTAGCGGACATGGACGCGGTCACGGCCAGTGGACAGTGACCGCGTCCATGTCCGACGGCGGACGTGAGTGTGCGCCAGCGGCAGCGGCCGTTACCGAGCTCGACTTTGTTAGCCTGTTCAAACCTGTCAGTTAATGCTAGTTAGCTAATGAACTTTCTGAGTCACTTGCTAGCTAAACCTAGCTAAGCTAGGTAGCAAGCAGAAATGTAAACTTGTACCGTACATACATTTGCTTATCTATGGTATTGAATTCTACAGTATTAGTTTTATCAAATTAAAAATGTAACCATACAGAGAAAAATGGTTTCAAGTTGTGTATCAGGACATATTTCGTGTGTTTAACGAAAAAACCCTTATGTTTTCATTCCTTAAAGGGTCACTGTAACTGATAATAATGATAAAAAAAAATTGTGTAATACCATATACCGTGATTTCTTTCTGAGAGGGTTAACCTTATTGTACTGTGAACATCTCACACCATTGCAACCCTAGCTATGAATACTATACTAAAACTATAAATAATTCTATAATGTAAAATCATTTTTAATTGACTTTATTAAAATGCTCCTATAACAAGGATCATATACTATATCACTTTGTTATCTCTCCTCAGGATCATTATTTAAGTTTTTGACAGGAGCAGGATGAAGAGCCTCCTCCAAATGCTGATAATGAAAACTGTAAGTACAGAATTCCACTTTAATTGTTAACCTTTCTTTATGCCATGCCCTCTAAAGATTCGTTATCACAATATCTACCCTGCTTTTTTGTTTTTTGTTGGGTTTTTTTGTCATATCAGTTCCGTCAAGACAGGAGAGGAGAGACTTGGAGAGGAGGAAAATGGAAAAGGCAAATATCAATTTGTTTTATGTAATTATTACAATTCATGTATTGATGACTAAATGAGGTTTTCTAACTACATCTCCACTTGTCTTAGATTTGTCTTTCAGAGAGAGAGAGGAGAAGAGAGGGACAGACCTGGAGAGAGGAGGAGAGGAGGAGAGGAGAAGAGAGGGACAGACCTGGAGAGAGGAGAGTTATTTATTGTTTTGGTTTTATTGTTATTTATATGTATATTTAGAAAATTCTAGTGAAATAAAAAAATGTTGAGATTTCGTAAAAATGTTTTGATGTCAGATTATTTATAAAACTAGTGCAGTGCCCGTAGGAAATATGTATTCCTATAGAAAAGTGGGAGGTTAAGTAGCTTTTTCATGGATGGCCAAATGAGGCTGTGTTTGAAGGTGGGACGTCAGGGATATTGAGGTTTGTTGTGAAATCCGATATTCCAGGGTAAATTGGCCGTTTTTGACTATTTTTGATTTGCCACCTTAAAAACTATTTACTTGGTGTCATTATTTTCAGCACAACCTCACATGTGTGACTGTTCAGTTAATTTTTTATTTTGACATAGTGTATTAACACAATGGACCTAAAATCACAAAAAAAACATAAAATCTGAGTAGAAAAAGTTAGATGTTTTTACTGTGAAAACCACAAATATGTTTAACAAACCATTTTTATTACTTATAATGCAAATATAAATTGTTGTTTGCTAAATATGTGCATACATTTTAAAAAGTTATACGTAACTATTTACATTTAAATGCAGGCAATGCTCAGGTCTGCCTGAGCTCCTTCCAGCTGAATGAAGAGCTGCACTGCCTGCTCCACATTCAGCTGTCTCCTCATTGTTTTGACTCATTAAACAAAAAAACAACAACACTACACACGAAACACTCTACACCAAACACTACATAACACACTAACTATACACTCCAAACACGCTAAATGTCACAAATCTCTCAACTCTCAATATCGCTGTCTCTACACCGACCGTTGTTGCACAACTTCCTATTCCTCAACAACCAAACTTGCTGCTTGGATACTTTCATGACAAAAGCCCGTTTTTAACATTTCTTCCTGCACCAGACACAAAGCAACGTGACGGCAATGTTTGCGAAAAAGCTTTGTTGTCTGCGCGTCTCTGGATCTCCTCAGACCTGAACAGACTCGGTCCGGACTCGTTTAGTCTCATTAATCCACAATAATCAGTTTAGATGCACAGAACAGAATGGGACCGAACTGCCGGCAAAATCCCGGTCCAGCTCGTGCCGCTGCAGGTTTCTTTCTTTTCTTTTTTTTTGGGCCTTTTATGGCTTTATTGATAGTACAGCTGAATATATGACAGAGGTGGAGTGACACGCAGCAAAGGGACCTGGGCTGGGAGTCGAACCCAGGGCCCCTGCAGAGCCTCTGCACATGGGATGCGCGCTCTATCCTTGAACCAAGCATCAGCCATGTTGAAACTCTCAAGTCAGTCTGATCCTGATCCACAGAGATATTCGAGGAACACACACATACACACACACACACACACACACACACACACAGACAGACAGAGATTCCTTGCTTTTATAGAGAGATAATGGTGATGAATGCTGGTTGAAGGGCCACAGGTTTTTTTTTTTGCCTAGGGCCCCAGCAGACTCTCGCAGTGCCACTGGGCGTAGCTATGGTGCTAATTTTAAGATAATTGTGATCAATGCAGCGGAGGCGCCAAACAACTTTCAGCCAGCCAAGAAATATGGAGTTAAGGAGTGTAACGTCCGAAGATGGCGGATCCAAAAAGATCGTCTGAAAACGCTAACAGTAAGAGAAAAGCTTATCGTGGTCCTCTAAGCGGCCGCTTCCAAGAGATTGACAGGAAGGTGTGTGAGTTTGTTACTGAGAAACACATTTTGGATATCAGAGTCTTTTTCTGAAGATTAGTCTTGAAAAGAGGGGTCGTCTTATAATCAGGGTCGTCCTATATTCGGGTCAATAGGATATATATTTAATGATCAGCAGTTTCATCCTTGCGCTGTGTGATCAGGCAGCCTTCCCAAACGTCAGGCCCACCCGCCGCCTATGGCTGGGGATGAATTATGTTTCGCCTGAGATGTTTTGCATTTTGAAATGCGTCTCACTTAGACACCTAATACGGTCAATTGTTGCCTTTCCGCTGTTGTCCAATAAACATCCCTAATGCCACAACTTTCATCAGATTGGGATTAAGATGATGCTTCAATTTGACTGGAGCACAGAAAACTCCTTTGTTATTTTACACCACCTCTTCCCGACTGTGTTCCACCACTTAACCCCCCCCCCCAAAAAAAAAATAATTAAAAATCCTTGCTTTAAAACGGAACCTTGCTTAAACCTGGAACACACAGTTAAAGGTCTGAGAATACAAAATTAAGCACTGGGACAATATCTTTAATCACAACCACAATCACACAAAACCTCTAAATCAAGCTAAGCTGATTGCAAACTTGGTAATTGGCTGAAATGACGCGTTTGGGTTGTCAAAAAAAAGCCGCCAAGGATCCTCATCAGTCCATTACATGATTAAAACTAGTCTCATCCCCACCGAAAGAAAATGAATATCACAACAACAGAAAACTAATTCTCCTCTAACAGAAAGTGGAAGACCCTTCATTTTCTGTCATAATATCTGTGTGTACGCTACAGTACATGTACAGGCTGTGACTCTTATATGACTCCTCTGTAATTTAATTTGATTATGACAGTAGTAGAACTCAGTAATTCATCAAACACAACAGTCACATATTACAGAGATTTCTGAGAGTCCAGTGATACATAAATATATTAATGTTGATGCTGTTACACAACAACTGTTGATGGTAACATTTATAAGTGAATAAAGATTTGTCTGCTGTATCAAGTGATGGAAGCTCACCTGAGACGACTCCCAGGATGATGAAATGTATCACAGCTTTTTCCATTTGATCTGCAGTACCATCAAGTATGAGAAGAAAGAAGAGGATCACACTACTTCACTGTCCCATTTCTAGGTTTCTGCATAATGGATGCAGATTTCAATATGATGGTAGTACAGGGAAGGACTGTGTGATAGGGAATTACACATCAACATACCTCTGATCAATGATCAACAAGATTCATAATAATTAATAGTGCGGGTACTAAACATTCAATAATAAATTACTGTGAATTTGCTCTGTAAATTGTATTGAGGAGAAGACTTGAAAACAGGCCTGATCAAAGGCATTTCTGGCTATATGTATCAGGCAAACTTTCATCCCTTTGTGTCTTGAAGTGTTTCTCAAACACTAAAGTCTCAGGGAGATGTTGAATATCAAGGAAGATATCCTGCTCAGTAAATCACATAAAGACCACCAGAGGGCAGCATACTTTGGTGTTTGGCATAGAAGGTGCTCTACATGAAGGATTTATCTTATTATTCAGGCATTTTGCAGCATAGATTAGGACAAGATTCATGAAATCACTACTACCCTAACATGTATAAAGAGCACTGTTGAAGTCTGATGATTTGTGTAATAGCCATTACATATGTATGGATGATTTGTTTATGTGTTGTAATGCTCCTTTTTTAACACAGGGTGGTGTTTTGGTACAGGAGGGCATATAAGTGAGTTCACCAGGGGTCCGTTTCACAAAGCAGGTTCAACAAACTCTGAGTCTAACCCTGAACTCTTGAGTTGATCTACTCTGAGATAGGAAACTCTGAGTTTTCGATTCACAGCATGGGACAGCATCAATGGAGCCCTGATTCGACGAGTCACCGTGGCAGCGGGGAAGAGGAGGACTACGTTTTTCATCCCACTGAAATTGGAAATATTAATGCGCTCATACGGTGAGTTTGAGCACGTTTATAGAAGGAAGTGTAACACTGCTGCAGCAGCAAAACAGAGGGAGACGGCGTGGGAGAACATTGGTGCTCGGGTCAATGCGTAATTTTAAATGTAGTCCTTTGCAATCACAATAATATTACAGGGGGAAACTGCTTGAGTGGTAGCCTATTAATTTATTTCATTTAGGTGCAACCCCGGCTGAGAAGCGCACTTGGCTGCAGCTTAAGATGAAACATAAAAACATTAGACCTCCGCATAATCTAATGGGGGTACCTCATTCTGATCATGTTTTACATTGTAAAGTAAATATTAAGTGGCTGTTTGACTGTACAGTTGTTTTATTCCCAACATAATGCTGTTTTCACACACATAAATGTCTTCTCATCTATATCATGTTCTGTTAAATAATTAAGCCTATTTAAACTAACACAGACTTCTACTCAGCCAACGGAAAGAAAGCAGATGCCCGTATAACGGGTGGTGGCCCAGCACCGCCACCTCTAACGGAGGCAGAGGAGCTGAAAATGATAAAGATGGGTAGTAGCCGTTTCAGGGCGAGGCACACTTTTCTGACCGCTCTGTATACAGTTGCCTTGCTCAAGTGCTCTGCATCTCCGACGTTGTATAAAAAAACTCCCATTTGCAAAAAAACGCAGCGCAACACACAATATCTGCTGGGATGTGGGAGCATGACTTCGGCTGGTAATGTTGGAAATGTAAGGACGGATTAGGTTGTGTATGTAAATGATGGACTGTTACATGAAACGGTACCGCTCAAAAAGATAATTGTCTGGAAATGCAAGAACATCGATGCGCGGTCTGATAATCATCTCCCGACGAATATTTAATTCTCTGCGCAGTAATGCTGTACCTTCATCCACGGGATCATTATCAAAAGGACATGCCATGGTAGTGAAAATAGTCGCCACCTAATATAACTTTTAATGTAGGCCTACTGACTGATTTTTGCAATGATTTTCTCAAAAAACTGTACTATACTACGCCAAAACTCGCCTGCTGACTGAATGAATGAGGAAATCAAATACCGTGTGTGGCTGAAAGAGGGTGGAGACAGAGAGAAACTCAAGGTTTGTTGAGAAAAACCTGGTCCCGACCAGGTTAGGTTCAGAGCGTATGTTACCTGGTAACTGACCGAGAGCGTAAGTTACCTCTCTCTGTGAAACAGGCTAGAGTTACCCCTCTTTCTCTGGTTTGAGTTACCTCCCTTTGTGAAACGGAAAACTCAGAGTTTCCCTCATTTCAGGGTTAACAGACTCAGAGTTTTCACTAAACCTGCTTTGTGAAATGGACCCCTGGACAGTTGGAGGTGATTGAGATGGGGGTTTTTTTTGTTGTTTTTTTTTGTGATTCGAATAATCAGTCTTGCAAGTTACAAAGTCTCTCTTGTGGCTTTGAGTAACAATCATCACCACATTAACTTCAAAATCAAATCAATCAATCAAGAAAAACTTGCCATGTTGATGGAAAAAAAGACCCTTTTAACAGGGTAAAAAAAAAAAAATGATGGAAGAAACCTCAGGAAGAGCCACAGAGGAGGGATACCTCTTCCAGGACGGATAGACATGCAATAGATGTCGCGTGTACAGAAAAGAGCAATAAATCACAGTTTACAAGTTACATTAACAGAACGTCTGATACAAATATATGTAAAGTGAGTGGATGAGAAGGGAAGCCTGAATGAAAGAAAGGAGGAGGAGAAAGAGGAAGAGAAAGCTATATAGAGTGTAAAGAGTGACACAGCTTGAAGCTTATGGGAACAGAAAACAAAAACGAAGGTTAGAGAAATGCGATGTTGATCAAAATAAACAGATTATTTGTCAGCTAACTTGTCTAGTAACTTGTCAGCTAGTTGTTGAAATTTACTTCATTTAGCCATCAACATGTCATTATTGTTGTATTAACTGTTTGTTTTTTGCAAGTAAATAGGAACAAACAAAGTGTAAATTCAAGTAAAGAACGATAGCATACATTTGTACATGTTTTATTGACATAGTGCACTTTAATTCTCCTTTCTCACAGTGTTGCCAGTGTTACGATATTATATTCAAACATTTACATATTCATTTGTTGTCCAAACCACATGGCGTAGACAAAATTATTATTATGTTCATCATTTTTGCATAATGTCTTATCTCAACCAAATGTTTTTCAATTTTTCAATATTGAGGTTGGAACATAAGCGAACAATGAAAGTAAGATTAGGTATACACTGTAAAAAATAAACAAAGTACACAAAAGATATTTATAAAAATTTCAGCAGTTCAAATTTCAAACAACATAATTAAATACACATGCATTACTATCTCTTAAAAAGAAGAACAAGAAATGTTTCTTTTTACTCAGCTGTTCATGTGCAATAAAAGCAAGTGGACTTATTTTCCAATAAAAATAATTTATATTCGTAATTATATACATAAAGGGACTCTTAATTGTCACCCAGATCCAAAGTTATAAAGTTAATTTCTCTCAAAAATAACAATCTTTATGCTTCACATCTTCAGCTGAGCAGCTCCTCTTGGATAAGTAAATATACTTTATAATCTAAATGTATCTGAAATTCTTTCATTGTAATCTGTATGTTCTGTGATTTTGATTGCCTGTTCTGTCAGTGTGACATCTGTTGCATCCCACCTCTTTGTTTACTAGTAAATCAAGGATGGAGGCACAAAAGGCTTTGTACACTATACTGATTGTAAAGTCTGTTGAAGCATTGTGATTTTTGCCTCCCAGCAGTCAATGAATGCAGCTTTAAGCACAAAAAATACAAATAACACATTCAGATACACTGATAATCATGTTACTTGTGAGTTCAACTGGATAACCTAAATATTGAAGAGAAAAAGCTGAAATTCTTAACAAATTGGTGTCACTTCTTTTCTTGGTGCAGGTCAAGATGTTTTGATTTTCTGATCACCTGCAAGACATAAAAGGAAACAAGAGATTTAAGGAACGAGTTGTTGTTTGAGGAACGATTTTCAGTACTGAGTGAATAGCAATTGTTGGCCTATAGTAGTCTTAACATATTCAAAACTTACCCTCAAGTGAAAGACAGCTGAGTTTATGTGTGCTCATAGCCCGACGCAACTTTTACTGTTTACTGTACAGTTTGCCTAATGTAATGTATAATGGTAGAGTAGAGTGTCTTGCAGGTGATCCTGCTTTTTGCCATAATTGCCGGCACTGGCCTTTTATCCATACCAAAACCAAGAACTAAAACCCACGGTGAGGCGGCATTTAGCCACTATGGCCCCCGCTTGTGGAACAGCCTGCCGGAGAACCTCAGGTCTGCAGAGACTGTTGATATTTTTAAGGGAAGGTTAAAGACACACCTTTTTAATCAGGCTTTTAACTAATATTTTAAATTCTTATTCCGTTCTTATGTGGTTCTATTGTATTTTATGTTGTTCCTTCCATCTTGTTTTTTTTAAGACGATTTAATCTTAAATAATTGTATTTGTTTTATTCATCTTAGGTACTATTTTATTTTATTTATTATCTTACGTATTTTTATCCTTTTAACTGTTCACTCCATTTACTTATCTTTTGTCAGGGTTTTTATCCTATCTTATGTCTTTAGTTTTTAAGGTTTAACTCCAGAGTTTCCCCAGGGGGGTCCTCCACACTGGGAGCTGTGTCTGGGCTGCTGCTGGGGGTGCTGTCCTTGGGTCCCTTGGCCCGGCCAGCTGTTGTCTGTCAGGGTCGGGGGGCCTGGGCACTGGTGGCCCCCGTGGCACAGCCTGTGGCTCCTCCCAGTGTGGAAGGCCCCAAAGACGGCACTTCCTCAATCCTCAGTGCCTTGCCATGTCTCCCTACTGCCAGTAGTAAGAGTGTGCAGGTGTGTGTGTGTGTGTGTGGGTGTGTATTATGGAGGGTGGGAGGGAGGGGCTTTCTTTATTATTGTTCTATTTTTCTTGTGTAAAGCACTTTGTGCTGCACGCCCGTGTATGAAAAGTGCTCTATAAATAAAGTTGATTTGATTTGAGTAAGAATGGCATTAAAGTTGTGGTAATCTAAAGACAGTCACCTATTAATACATGATTTTAAAAAAGGAGAGATGTCTGGCTGGTATTACTGTGAAGGCTTTTAAAATTAGGCCTAGAACTATATAGGGAATATATTGTAACTCTGGCAAAGTTTTGTTGTCACAGATCAACCTGGTTCTGGTTCCACATTTTCTTTCAATTCTATGCTCTCTTCCCTCACAACATACTTTGGACTTAAAATTAACTTTTAACTTTGCCTGGCGAGTCTCTCATTGTGTTCTTGGGTCCAATCCAGGTATTACTGAGTTTTAACAATTACAACTTTGCTGATTGATTCTTGAAAATTAGGAAAGGGCTCCTGATTTTCACCTTGAAGATATTTTCCACTTACTTTTTGGTATAGAGGTAGTACCCTCCACCACCAGCTGCTGCACAGACGGCCAAACATGCAATTACTATTCCAGCAATGCAACCAGCCGAACAGCCTGATGTTTTACCTTGGATGGCTAAAAAAAAGAAGAGAGGGTCAGAAATAGGTAAGTGTGAAGATGTTAAACTCTACAAGTGCAAGACTTAATTTACTGGTGTATGGGTTTATGGGCCATTGCTGTCTCATAAAATGTAAATAAATCTGCAACATTTAGTTGGAATGATCTTTATAAAATCTGCTACAACTGCACTTTGGGTAAATTGCAACATCCAGGAGTACCAAGAAAATCTGATCAGCAGTATCTTGGTACCTGTTATAGTCACTTGATGCACCGCTGATGATCTTCTCTCAGTTATATGATTCATGGCTTGACAGGTGTAGTTGCCACTGTCAGAAAATCTAGTGATGACTTTAGTGAACACAGAAGAACTGTGTATCTCTGTGCCATTCGGTGTCCAGGTGTCCCTTAGCAAAAAGTAGTATACTTGAAGTTCATTTTATTAAGTATGCTTGAGTATAAGTATAAGTATAGCTAGTATACTATGGACCATGTACTTGTAGCATACTAGAAAGTATACTAATCTAATACTTCTTCGGACTAAATTGGAACATTTTAAGTTTATAAAAGTATACTTTAAGTTTACTTTACAAGGTCATTTTAAGTTTACAGAAGTACACTTTCAAGTATACATCAAGTACACTCATCTATATACTACTAGTGTACTAAGTATATACTTCTAGTCCATATTTTAGTTTATTAACATGTAAGTTGAGGGGTAATACCTCAAAGCAAATGTGTGTAGTGAAAAACATTGTTATTCTGCCAAATTAAATGTAAGCACAACTCAATGACTCAACCTTTTTCTGTACTTACATCAAGATATAGTAAGTACCAGCACTTGTAATGTATCTCTCTAGCAAGAGATTCACCATTTATTATCATACATGTTCACTGCTTAACGGACGGGAAGTCTCTCCTGGAAAACACCCCTTCACTCACGGTGCCAACATTTTTATCATCTTTGTTAATTCGACACAATTTAACCACAGAACAAGGATGTGAATTAACCCGCAACCGTCTTACACATCATCTTATTCACAAACACATTCAGGAACCATAATTACACTAACAACAACAGAATACCCAAGAGTCTTTGCGCCACAGTCCACAGTATAATAAAGTACAAGTATAAGCTTTAGTATTAAAGTATAAGTCTAAGTATTAATGTACTTAGTCTTAGACTATTCTTTATACTTTTCAGTATAAGCCAAGTATACTTCACTATACTTTTCTTAAGTATATAAAATGTAGTATATAAAAAGTACACTTCAAGTATACTGCCTCAGTTTTAGTATAAAATAAGTATACTCGTAGTACACTTGAATAAACTACTTTTTGCTAAGGGGTAACCAGCAGATGGTTCAGACTCAGCAGAGCACATTAATGTTAAGGTTTTGCCAAAATCAATCTTGCTTTGGCCTTCGATTTGAACATTTTCTGGTCCATTTGAAAAAGATGTTAAGTCTTAATGTTTTTCAAACATTAAAGAATGTGAAGTTTGTTCAATTGGTGATTTAAAAATCTTGTGTTGAACAAAAAAATTCAGGAGTACAATGTTATGGCACACATCATTTTGAGCAGTAAATATAAACTCTACAGTTACTTACAGTTAACAATCATGATGTACTGAGCTTTATCATTGCTGACAGGGTTGCTGATTTCACAAGAATATTTTCCACTGTCTGTTTTATTCAGACTTTTAAAGGACAGAACTCTGTTCCCCTCGTAAAATGCCATGTTGTCAGTCAGGATCAGATCTGAATCATCTTTCATCCACAGTCTGGTAAAGAAGGAGCCAGCAGCAGCATCACAGGTTAAGTTGACAGATTTTTCCTCAATCGGCAGGTTTGTTGATGATGTGACAGCAACGCCTGATATTCTCTCTGTTGGGAAAAAGATCAAGATCTGTTACGTGAAAAATATGAAAACAGGACAAAATTTACATTTTAGAAGTTAATTTTACAGTTGGCCTATTAAACAACCTTTAACTCAGCCATCTACGTAAGTGGAACATGTGATATAAGACTGTGTCAGACTATGTTGTGTGTGTTTGTGTTTCATTAAAACCACACATTTCTTGAACAATGAACTCAAAACAGTGAACAGCTCTAACACTCATGACTTTTCTGATCTCCATTTAATCAAATGTCATCGCTTCCAAGTTTTCCCTTCTACTCTGAAAGGAACATGTAATCTTTCAACTTGCCATTACCAGTTAAGGTAAAGCCAACATCAACGCTTATTCGCCGTTGAGGCTGATATGGAAAACCTTCTTGGGTTGGATATGTAGCAAATATAGAGTAACATCTGGAGCTTTGTTTCTGTTTACCTGACAAATGTAAGTTACTCTCCTTTAACTTTTCTGATTTGTCTGATTCTTTATCTGTCTGCCACTTGGTGCTGGGCAGGTTGTTTACCATTGGTTATGCTGAAACAGCTGCCTGCTGCTACAAGTAAGGCTTTGAGAAAATCAGTTAAGCTGCAGGCCAGAACACCAAAACAGTGAGTTTAAAGATACTTCAAAAGGTCAAAAAGAGCTAACTAACTACAGACTCTGATGATAATTATCACCCTTTTTTTTGTTTTACATAAGTATGTATTTCATTTCTGCTTTTTAAAAAAAAAAAAAAAAAATTAATATTAAGGCACACCACTTTGACAATTCTAGCTTACCCAGTAATGACTGAAAGTGCCTCAGCATACATATTTCAGTAAAGAATAAGGAGCATGCACATGCAAGTTAGTAACTCATCATCATCATTGCTTACTGGATTGGACACATGACACCTGAATGGTCCCTGGTCATAGCAGGTCACATTTACTATAGTCAGAGTCGAGCCTCCATCAGTAGGTTGAACTCTGTCACTTTGTGTAACTTCAGAACTGCTGTTCAACCAGAGAAAAGAAGGGGAGGATCCAGAGGAGGAGCAGCACAGACTGACTGAGCTGTTAAAGGTGAGGTTCACCCAGGGTGTCATGCAAGTTAGAAGTGCCACTGGAACGCTGTCATTAATGCCCCATACCAGAGGTGGTTCACCTGCCATAACCACTCTGGTTCTGCCCTTGTGTGTGATTTAGTTTTGCCCTGGCTTTTGCCTCTTTCTTCAGTTTGGCCATAGTTGCCTTTACTTTGCCATGTTTTGTCCTTGTCTTTAAATTGGCCTTCTGATTTTTTTATTTAAATGGTCCAATTTCCCTTTTGCATCCCTATTTGCCTTCTTTACTGGATTATGGTATTAGGTTACCTTATTCATTTTACGGTATTTACTTGGTTATTTGTTTCTGATCCTTTTTGTATTTAGTTCTTTCCTTTCAGAAGCAGAGGGCCATACTGTCGGGAGGCTAGCCATGCAAGGTGAGGTCCCTTCACTTTACACGTGAGTAAATGCACAAGAACACACAACAGTCTGCACCATTTTATACTGTGTGGATTGCTGTGACAGTCCTGTCTTGTACTTGAGGTGAGTAGTGGTAGTACCCTCAGTGTAGTCTGCCTCTATGTGGCCTCTGTTTTGTTTTCTTTGGTATGTTTAAGTTGCACTGATATCCCTTTCCAATACATTGACGTTTTAATATTGAGGCCTCTTTTTATAAGTTGTAATAAAATATTATTTTGATTTTCCTTTTGGTTTAGGACATTTTATTTGTTCATTAACGTTCCTTTTCTTCCATATCTCCAGCCCCTGGCTGATAGCTTTGATAATTTTTGATTACTACAATAAAACCACATCTATGACTCCTCAGTAACAATCCTGTGACTGACTATCAACAAACAGTAACCAAAGTTTAAGTAGTATTTCCTGGGGTGCACTTCCCCAGTTGGCTTGTACTGCTCCTCGTAGTGCCCTTCGCCACAAGGACAAAGACCAAAATCCATGAAATGCAAATACGAGCACAAACCAAAAGCAAATAACCAAATCAAAAGGAAAACTAGGAATGACACAGGGAATTGGGAACGAAAAGCCAGAAACATATCACAAGGGTTAGGGTTAAGATTAGGGATAGGAAAAGGGAGACACAGGAACAGACCTAGGGAAACTAAGCCAAAAACTGACAGAGACTAGGGGGCATACAGACTATATACACAAGGGAGTGTAAGTGAAATTGTCCTTGTTGAGGTAGAGAGTTGCTAATTCTACGAAGAATTTTAAACTCAGCACGATGAATCAGATCTCTTTAATACATGCAGCATGCAGACCTGAAGTGTTAATAATATTAATAATAATATTAATAAACTTTATTTGTATAGCACTTTTAAAAACATGGTTTACAAAGTGCTTTAACAGACAAAGCAAGAATACAATTAACAATTACACAGGACAATAAAATAGATTGCATGAAAATTTTGAAATAACAGAGGTAATTATGGAGCCAGAACGGTGACTTTAAAATTTGGCATCCAAAAAAAAAATTGGCATTGAAAACAAAACCAGTACTGAAAAAAGAAACATCGTCATTGTAACACTTGTATTGAAAACAGTTGTATTGGCATTGAAACAAGTATTGGCACTGAAAAAAGAAAGTAATTCAAATAATTCAAATCTGAAAATCTTATCATTTTATTTTATTGGGATTTTTTTTTTTTTTCAATGACAATCTTCAGATTTTTTCTTCATGTCACTTTTTTTTCAGTGACAGATTTTTTTTACAATGTCAGTTTTTTTTCAGTGTCACTGATTTTCAGTTTCAACTTTGTGTCACTGTTTTGGCGTCAAGAGGACGGGGCCTGAGGGGAGGGGCAAGTAGAGCGTGGTTTGCATATCATTTGAGAAGGTAATGGCAGCAGCCTGCGGAAAGGTGGGGCTGCCATAATACACCATTTAGGGCCCGTGTGCCGGCTGTCTCTGGGCAACACAGAGTCCAACTACCTCGCAGACTTTTCTGCATGCTCTCTCTTGATGTGTCCAAGTCTCTGTGTATCTGGTTCTGTCCCGGAGCTCCCGAGCCCCGCTCCTATATGCGTATGGAGTGTGGTAGTAGTACCGGGCGCCGAGCACGGAGCATTAGCCACAGTTAGCACAACAGTAGAACAGCCTGTTGCTCCGAGCCGGGACTGCAGCGCCGACTGCAGCGCTCTGGTCTGCTCTCCGAGCTCTGTAACACCGCACTGCTACCGGAGATCCTGAGCTCCCCTATAAAATCAGTTCATGTGAATAATATCACTATTCCTACAATGACTCCTTTGAGTCGAAGCGAATAAACTCAACAAGTCAGTATGCGGGTAAAGTCAGCTGTGATTGTGCTACTGTGGTTCATAGTAAAGTACAACAGACGGCTTTAATCAAGTAACAGACACATATTTTCATAACTGACTGACTTTTCTCCAAGCACTCTCCTTTATTGTCCGGTCTCTGTATGCGTGTGCAGCGGTGCGGTGTTACAGAGCTCGGGGAGCAGACGGAGCGCTGCTGTCAGCGAGGCAGCCCCGGCTCGGAGCGACACAGCTGGGGCTAATGCTCGTTTGCTCCATACTACTACCACAGTCCATACGCATATAGATACCGGAGCTCGGGAGGTCCGGTCTCCGGTAGCGGTGCGGTGGCACAGAGCTCGGGGAGCAGACCAGAGCACTGCTGTCGGCGCTGCAGACCCGGCTTGGAGCAACAGGCTGTTCTACTGTTATGCTAACTGTGGCTAATGCTCCGTGCTCGGCGCTCCGGTACTACTACCACACTCAATGCGCATATAGGAGCGGGGCTCGGGAGCTCCGGGACAGAACCAGATACACAGAGACTTGGACACATCAGGAGAGAGCTTGAAGAAAAGTCTGCGAGGTAGTTGGGCTCTGTGTTGCCCAGAGACAGCCGGCTACAACGGTATTATGGCTGGACCGTCCAGCCCCGCCTTCCCGCAGGCTGCAGCCATTACCTTCTCAAATGATATGCAAACCACGCTCTACTTGCCCCTCCCCTCAGGCCCCTCCCTCTCGACGCCAAAACAGTGACAGAAAGTTGAAACTGAAAATCAGTGACACTGAAAAAAAACTGACATTGTAAAAAAAATCTGTCACTGAAAAAAAGGTGACATGAAGAAAAAATCTGAAGATTATCATTGAAAAATACAAAAAAATCCTAATAAAATAAAATGATAAGATTTTCGGATTTGAATTATTTGAATTACTTTCTTTTTTCAGTGCCAATACTTGTTTCAGTGCCAATACAATTGTTTTCAATACAAATGTTTCAATGACAATGTTTCTTTTTTCAGTACTGGTTTTGTTTTCAATGCCAATTTTTTTTTGGATGCCAAATTTTAAAGTCACCGTTCTGGCTCCATAGGTAATGATCCTAACTGGTAAAGTAGGTGAGATAAAAGAGATTAAATAGATAACTTGGGCAAGATCAAACAAATGTAATAAATAAAATAACAAAAAAAAAAAGTAGAACAGAACTGAAAGACTAAAATAAACATACAAGGACCACATCACATCAAGGCAAGTCTATAAAAATGGGTTTTAAGAAGTGATTTAAAAGAATTTACCAATCCCGCAAGCCTTATCTCCTCAGGCAGGGCATTCCAAAGTCGAGGGGCCCTTATGGCAAAGGCACAGTCCCCTTAAGTTTTTAGTCTCGACTTTGGAACGGTTAGGAGGGCCCCGCCTGAGGATCTAAGGCTGCGAGCTGGCTATAGGGAATTAAAATATCTGTAATATAGCTCGGAGCCAGACCTGAGCGTGCTTTAAAAGTGATCAATAAAATCTTAAAATCAATTCTAAAACAGACAGGGAGCCAATAGAGGGAAGCTAATATTGGAGTGATGTGTTGACGTCTGTTAAAACCAGTTAGAAACCTAGCTGCTGCATTCTGTACCAGTTGGAGGTGAGAGAGTGACTTTTGACTTATGCTGGAGAGAAGGGAGTTGCATTAGTCTAGTCTGGAAAAGATGAATGCGTGAATGACTTTTTCCAGATCGGGGGATGTGAGCGTGTGTTTTATTCTAGAAATGGAGCATGGTTGATAGAAGCAGGACTGGACCAGTTTATTGAAATGAGGGATGAAAGTTAGCTCTGAGTCAAAGAGTACACCTAGGTTTCTTGCAGTGGGTTTTATGTTGACGGAGAGGGGACCAAGGGCTTGCTGGTAATGACTAATATTGTTAGGAGGGGTGAACAATATGATTTCTGTTTTGGTGTTGTTAAGCTGTAAGAAATTTTGGGCCATCCAACTGTTAATATCTTTAAGACAGTCTAAGATAGCAGCTAGGCTTCCAGGGTCATCGGGCCTCAGCGGAAGGTATTTTTCTGTGCCGTCTGCATAGCAATGGAACGATATATTATGATGTTTTGCCTGGTATCATTAACTCTATTTGTTAAATAATTTAAGAAGTCCTCACACCTTTCTTGAGAGGCATCGATGGAGAGAGTGAAGGAGGGGGAGGTTACTGATTCTATAAATTCAAATAAAATTCTGGGGTTGGAGTGATTGTCTAAAATTAATTTAGAAAAGAATTAAGTTCTTGCTTCTTTAACTGCTTTTTGATAATTTGTCGTGGCATCTTTCCAGGTCTGATAAAACACATGTAAGCCTGTCTTTTTCCATTTTTTAAAAATTCTCCTGCAAACTCTTTTATTGCTTGAGTGTGGTTATTAGCCAGGGTTGCAGTGTTCTACTGTTTTTTTTTTGTTTTTGTAGGGGGCGATGACATCCAGGGCAGACTGACAGGAGTGGTTAAAAAAGGAGACCAGCTCCTCCGTGTTCAAATCAGAGTTAAAAGCTGTCAAAGAAGCACTAAACAGCTCTGAAAACTTGCTAACTGAGCTGGTGTTAAAAACCCAGCCACGGACTGGTGCGCTGTAATTAAATGGAGTTTGGGATAAAATGATATTAAATAAAACAGCTTTATGATCTGACATACAAATATCCTTAATAGTTAGATTATCTGGGCTGAGGCCACTGGACAGTACCAGGTCCAGGATGTGATCCTTTGAATGAGTTGGTTCTTGAACTGCTTGGGTAAGGTTAAAAGACTCCAGAATATCAATAAAATCTGTGGTGAAAGATTGAGGAGGACAACAAACATGAATGTTAAAATCACCTAGGATAAGAATTTTGTCATACCTTGTCATAAAACCAACATCCAATCACCAGCATGGGATGCTGGTGCTGGTATACTGGTCACCAGCATCCTTTGCACCAGCATGGGAAGTTCCCTGCCCATGCTGGCAGGAAACACCTATGCCTGAGTCCTGTTCATTCAGCATCTTGATGTGCCACACCTGTCAGGGGGATGGCTTATCTTATTGGATTTTAACAAATGTGTGCTCAACATCTGAAAGAAGTAATTATTTTGTGTACACAGAAAAGAAAAACTGTATGAAATTGTTTACTTAAGCTTGTGAGAGAAAGGGGAGCAACAAACAAAGTGCTGCATTTATATTTTTGTATATTTAGTGCAGTATTTACAGTTTGTTTCAGGTGCCCTCAAATAAGCCCAAAATCTTGCAGGTTTGAAGCTTGTATTCAATAAACTTGGTGTTCTGTGACAACCTCACTGACTCTATGCCCTGTATTGGATTTTCACATTTTCAATTCACTCCTCCTCAAACTGTGTAATATGAAATAAGCTGGTCACCAGCATACCAGCATCAACATACCAGCACCAGCATGGGATGCTGGTCAGCATACCAGCACCAAAACACAACATATGCTGGTCTTGCTGGTCACCAGCTATGCTGGTCTATGCTGTTTTTTTCAGCAGGGAGGACAGTAACCCCTTGATGTTTTATTGGAATGTAAATATCTTATCTACCTTCCTGTAACCACCGCAGACAAACAGAATTGCCCCTCATGTGACTTTCTGACCCTTACACCTTAGGAGAATCTCCCCTCCACTCACATCCTAATATGTTCTATGCCATACATTGATTACTGTATTAAAAAATATTTAATTTATCTCAGGGGGTAGGGATGATTGGACACAGGTGAAACACATTGCAAGTAACTTCAAAACAAGTATAGTGTAATATTTTGTTCAATACACCATGGCGGCCTACTCTCCTGCATTGACTGAGACTCATGCAATTGACACTTTTCAAAAAGTGTGAAAAAGATAACTTTTCTTCCACCACATGTCCATTTTCTCATGCAGTGAAAAATAAATTCATATCTGATAACATCAGATGTGAAAAGAGGATATAGACAGCACACAGACAGACAAGAAAGCAGTGTCATTCAGGCCATCAGGGGGAAGTGAGAAATATACACAAATAGTTGACACTGCATGGTTTAAACTTGTTCCCATACTACACAAATAATTCTCATGTCAAAGAGAAAGTGTCAAAGCCACTTCCTCATTTAAAAAATATAATTATAGATTTTATACTGTCTTTTCAGTGCACTTAGGACTAAGTATAAATAGTCAGGCTTTTTAGGTTAAAAGAAACATGTAGGGTGTACACTGCCATACCTTTTCTTATTCTAAAAAATTAACTGTTGTTGTGCTGTTGTTGTTCTTCTTCTTTACACAATTGTTGCAAGAAGTGGGCTGCTGTGCGTGAGTCAAACTCATGGACATGGATCACCTAATAAAGGGAAGTCACTAGTAACAGCAACATCACAGACTCCCTTACCAATAGAGTGATTTTAAAAGCTGTTGCATCATAAGGTAACAAACTTTCTGAAATGGCTATGGTGAATTTTGAATCATTGATCCCTTCTTGTAAATTCAGCTTTGAATGCAATCGATAAAGATTATTCGTTCCTTGTAAAACATGTCGGTTTGTCCCAGCATCTCAGTATAAGCTGTCTGGTTTTCATGTTTAAAGTGCGCCCTGTCTGATTCCATGTTTGAGGTGCATCGTTCCTCCCATAAGCTGTTTAAATGTAACATTTCAACTGATTTGAACATGTACACCACATTAATCATGTTGACGGCAAACATGTCAAATTGTATGCTGTAAATCCAGTAAACAGTACCTAGTAGTAGTAGTAGTCATTAGAAGGAATAGTATAAACTTTGTGAAACACTGTCTACAACACTTTAAAAAATCATTTAGGCTTACTTGTTCATTCAGCAAACATAATGCAATAATATATTTCTTTACTCGTGTATACAAACAATATATATCAGTTTGTCCCACTGGTGTAGGTGTATTCTCGCATTCTCTCTCTCTCTCTCTCTCTCTGTCTGTTGTTTTTGTTTTTGATTTTGAAATGCTTCTCTTTTTGAAACCTTATATGAGCAATTATCGCCTTTCCACTGTTGATGTGTCAACAGCATGTGGAACATTTGTTCAGCAAACCCCAATGCCACAACTTTCATCAGATTGTGATTAAGATTTGACAGGAGCACAGAAAACGCCTTTGTTATGTTACACCACCTCTTGCCAACTGTGTCCCACCACTTCAAACCAAAGAAAAGAGCGCAGACCAAAACAAAAGAAAAAAATATGTCATGTTAAATAATCAGAGTTGTTCGAACTTTGACTGAAAATTGTATTGTCACTATTGCAATACATAATCTCCATTCGGTACTAGAAGAGATACAAGTGAAACATGTGCTCACCATAAACTTCCAGTTGGGTGGTTCCTGAGTTTCTTGATCCATCCTGTGATACAGTAACAACGTTGTATTCTCCACTGTCATTCAGAACCAGATTCCTGAGCTCCAGAGATCCAGTAGAAGTGAAGAGGGTGACCCTGCCTGCATAATCTGCAGTAACACCAGTAGCTGTATTGATTATAATTTTGTCACCAAATTGCCATTGCACAAATGAAAATGTTTGTTCAGGTGGAATCACTGTTGCATTGAACACCATTGTCCCTCCCAATGTTTCATTCAGAGGACCATCTGGCAACACACCAGCTCCTTTGGTTAAACCTGGAACACACAGTTAAAGGTCTGAGAACAACTCGAACAAGTTGATTATTTGGTATTCAGTGTCAAGGTCCTTGATTACAACAACAATCACACAAAAGCTTTAACTAAAGCTAAGCTGATTTTTAAATTGCAGACCAGCTGAAATAGCTAGCCTATCATATAAGGGCACTTAGAACAGGAGATCTAATTGTCCTCTAACACAAGGGGTCAGCTGGAGATACTTCTCTTTCTCTTCTAAACAATTAACTGGTTTAGGTATTTTCACTGTTGCTGGCTTAAAGGGATATCATTCATAATGCACTGCTCTATGCATTGATATAACTGCCAGTAAGAATCTCATACCATCTTGGGTAAAAACATCGAACTGCTCAATTGCAGTAACATTTTATCTCCCAAAGCAAAATAGGGAAGGGGTTCTAATCTGACAGTGTTAACCATCAATAATTGATCTATATAATAAGCGAATAGACATTTGCTTTTATCTGTTGAATCAAGGCATAAAATCTTACCTGAGAAGACTCCCACAATGATGAATTGTATCACAGCTTTTTCCATTTTATCTGCAGTATCATCAAGATGAGAAGAAGGAAGAGGATCACTTTACTTCGTGCTCCCTTTACCAATCGCAGCATAATGAATGCTCATTTCGGTGTATGACATTAGTACAAGGAAGTACTGTGCAGTGGGGAATTTCCCGTCATCATACCTCATAAAGGTCGAACTTGTTGATCATTAACATTTACAGAATAGATGTAGTAAGCACAAACTGTTGGGTCTCCATTAGATGTTGTTGTGAATGTTTTGTGGTAGCTGTTTTTTTTTTGTTTATTTTTGGTGCTGTGGGTGTGTGACAATTTTTCTTTTGCTTCCACTGTGAGTATCTTCTGTTTACAGTATCGTGCGTAGAGTAAGGTCACTAAGTTTCTGATCTTTTTGTTTGGCTTGTGTAATCCACTTGGCCCAGGTAGCCTAGTTAAAAGGGTGGATCTAAGTGTCTAGGTTCTAAGAGGAGACTGGTACATGATGAAACAGTGAAACAAATTGGCATTTCTTAATCCCTACTTTAAGAATAACTCACACCAACAACCTGTTTCTGTTCAATTATGGCAACACACCTCTATTTTGATACAGGAATCATTAAGGTTATACACTTATTCGGGTTGAACAATTTAAATCAACCACTGTAGCCAATTCCGAATTAAATTGATACAAAATAATTATTTTTGGCTCATTTATAATTAATGTCTTTCACAATTAACCTTACCTGGTTTTTTATTCAATAACGCCACAAATTTAGCTATATGGCTCAATCTCAGTGTACTTCACACAGTTATGAAATGCTGTGATTCAACCAACAACAAAATAACAAAAGTTTCATGATGAATTGTCTTTAAATAAAAAAATAAACAAGTGTGTTCCAATATTGAATCAGTCTTTAGATGATTAAGACACTTTCATAAATCCTTTTTTGAATGAAATGGAGTCCTACCAACAACCTTAGTAGAGAAACTGTCCGTCCTGATTTCCACAAAGATGGAAAGGGATGAAGCAGGCGGAGTAATGGGAATGGGGGATGAAGATGATGAGGATGGATCCAATGAGCGGTGAGGAGATGGAGATGATGGGTGAAGATCAGGAGGCAGTGGAATGGCGGCGACTCGAGCAGCACAGTTCTGTCCGTGGAATAGTCTCACCAAAAAACCTGCCGGGATTCTCAATAAACACTCTGTTAGAACGAGTCGGCAGCTCCGTGGCTGTTGTATAAGTCTCCTCTCCAGCTTCCAAGAACGTCTTCTTAGTTATCCTAGTTAGTTTCTACTCTATTTCTTTATCGTCTACTTCTAATTTCTTGCACGGAAGCTGCCTGCTGGCACTACCTTGCGCTGTGTCGGTCTCTGTTTTTTTCTCTCTCTCTATTGACGCAAAGCACGTCAAAATGTCTTACTTCCCTTGCTCGATTACGAGCACTAGGCGGCGCCAATGGGATATAATAACAGAAGGAGTAATCATTCTAATACCACCATGCCTATTCTGATTAATTAGGTTTTACAGTGGCTGTTTTAGACATACTGGTTACACTTGTATTGTGGTTTCTTGTCTGATTGACTCTATGTGATTTTGTACAGTCTTTCTGTTGTTCATCTTTTTGTAGAAAGCCACAGGAAGACTTTTTTACATGTTGAAACTGTCTGTCCCAATCTCCAATCAGCCACTGACTTCCACTCATTTCAGTATGGTGTGATCAGTATGGTGTTAGTATGTGTGGCTCCAGAGGAAGTTGCATGTAGTTTTATGGATTGCCTGCGGTGGTGTCACTCAGTGGCTGAGATGCATTGTGGGCAATGTAGGCACTAGGTTTCAAAAAGTAGTCCACTGGTCTGCAATGCACTAAAACAAAAAGATCAAAATGGATACAGCAGTGATCTTTTTTTATTTCACTTTTTTTTTATTCAACCTTTTTTCTCAAGCCACAACCAAGCTACCAGCCCAAGCCCATGCCTCAGCTCCGGCCTCAGCCCATGCCTCAGCTACAGCCCATGCCTCAGCCCATGACTCAACTTCAGCCTCAGCTGAAGTGTCTCCTTTCTGGGGAACCCGCCTGGCCTACAAAGCTCCCCGACCTAGAAAGCGACGTTGTCAGCAGTGTCCAGGCTCCCTGAGGTCTGGCGCCCTTCTTTGCTGTTCCTCGCCACCACCCAGGGCTTTGCCCCCTCTGCTGTCCTGGAGCCATGCCGCGTTAGCACCGCTGTACCATGCCTGCCTGGAGCTCCAGCTGTACAGTCGGCGGCCCGGTCGACGCCTGCCAGTGGCCCTCAGTCGGCAGCCCGGTCAGCGCCTGCCACTGCTCCCTCGGTCGGAGGCCCGGCCGAGGCCTGTCCCTGCACCTTGGTCGGAGGCCCGGCCGAGGCCTGTCCCTGCTCCTCGGTCGGAGGCCAGGCCGAGGCCTGTCCCTGCTCCTCGGTCGAGGGCCCGGCCGAGGCCTGTCCCTGCTCCTCGGTCGGAGGCCCGGCCGAGGTCGTCTGCTGCCAGCGACCCTTCATCAGCTCCCAGGCCGCCAGCTCCCTGCGAACCTCTGTTGGTGGTCCAACCAAGACCCAGGAGGGTTTCCCAGCCAGCAGTCCGGCCTCAGGAGGGCTTCAGCCTTCGTCTTCGTCGCCGGCCTCCAGTGGGTCCCAGCCCACGTCTTCTCCGCCGGCCTCCAGTGACTCCCAGTCCACGTCCCCGGCCTCCAGTGGGTTCAACCTCCGCCGGCCTCCAGTGGGTTCCGTCCACTCCGCCTTCATCGCCGGCCACCAGAGCGCCTTCATCTTTGTGGGTCTCAACCTTGGCCCTCCTCCCATCATCGTTTGGACTTTGGCCCCCCTCCTGAACCCCCTCCACCCTCCCGGCTTCTTTAAGTCTCTGTGTGATAGGTTCCTTTGGGGCATCTGGAAGCTGCCCCTTGAGGGGAGGTACTGTCATGACTCTGGTTTTATGTCTCTGTATTCATGTTGTTGTGTGTCTTGTGTCATGTTTTGATTTTCCATGCCCTCTTGTGTCATGTGTCCTTTAAGTTCTCCTGTGTATTTTCCTAGTTGCAGTCTGTGTCCCTCTGTCTGTCAGTGTTTTGTCCTCCATGCTCCTCCCTCTCGTTACCTCACCTGGGCTCCTCTCTCCTCACCTGTTCCTTGTCTGGTCATTAGTCTGTGTATTTAGTCTGTGAATTCCCTGCACTCCTTGTCGGTTGTCTCTGCCAGTGTCCGTTCATGCGCCTGTCCATATGTTCATGTTCCTGCCTTGCCTCCTTTCATGTCTCATGGTATGTGTTGTTTCTTGAGTTTTGCAGTCTGCATTTTTGATTTTGTACTTTGTCCTTTTGTTTGCACTTTGTTTAGCTCTCTTGGTTGCTACTTTTTGTCTCGTTTTTGGTCTGGCTCCTTTTGGTTTTTGTACTTCAGCTTTAGTTTTATTAAAGCTTGCCTTTCGTTCCCCCCATTGCTGCCTCTTGTCCTCTGATTATCTGCGTTTGGGTCCAACTCCTATATCTCCATAGTTTTCCCCTTTTTACCCCGGCCTGACACTTCCTCTGGAACCACAAAAGGTTTAAACTACTTTTTTAATGCATGTAGTTATAATAGTAATAAAGACCGGTAAACGCACAAAAATAAAACGGAGGCATTCCCCATTGCCTCCACAACCAATCATCAACAACCTCTGTTGCTGTGGTCAAAAATCTTGGTTTAGATTCCAACCTCTGTTTTGATCTTCACAAACATATTACCAGAATGGCATTTGTGCACCTGAAGAACATCTCTAAATGCTCAGCCACTACCTTTTATTGCTGAGACTCTAATGCATGCCTTTATTAGGTCTAGCTTTAGTTACTTTAATGTCCTCCTTTATGGCTATAGCCTTCTCAGGAGCTAAAGAGATAACAGTATGTCCAGAATGTAGGTGAAAAGCCATAGAGGGTCCTGGGAGCACATCACACCCACCTTTATTCATCTTTTAATGTTTCAGGCCTTTAACATCCCAACCACCCATACTCGCTCACTACGTTCCTCTGATGCCCATCTACTCTCAAGTTTCCGCTCCAGACTCTCCCTCAGGGATTGCACCAGCGCTTATTAGCTGCTTCTTCACACTGAAAAGGTCCTTGTTTGGATTAGTCTTATAGGATATTTGATGAAGGTTCTGAGTCAACCAGGTCATGGTAAATCTACGTGCTGTATTGTAGGCAATTTGACTTTCTTAAAGAAGTTTTACTTCTCATCTAGAAGCTTTTTACGTTCTAACTGGAGAAGAGTTGGCAGGCTTTAAAACTTTGTGTGGGAGTGTCCTTATAGAGTCATTAGGGACATGTGTGAGATCTGAGTTTCAGAGTCATTAGGGCCACTTGTGGGTCGTTGATCCAACCAGCCTTTGTGTGGGTTGCAAAGGCTAGGTGAGGCCAGGTGTGAATGGTTGTTAAGCTGGGGAGAGAACTCTGTACACCATTGTATGTGGGTGGTAAATAATTAGGCCACCTCTGTTCAATGAAGGTTGTTATAGTTTGACATAGATGGATTCCTTTACTGCTCTTTCAAACCACCTGTCTTCTCTGGCCAAGATATTTACATTGTTGTCCTCAAAGGATTTTTCTCCTTCAGATGTAAGTGGACACCAGAGTCTTGAACTGAGGAGTTGGCCCTCCTGTGTTGTGCCATTTTTTTTATGGAGAGTTTGTTTTGTCTCCCCAATGTACAAATCTGTGCAGTCCTGGCTGCATTGAACAGCATAAACTACATTTCTCTGTTTATGCCTGGGTGTTTTGTCCTTGGGATGGACAAGCCCCTGCCTCACAGTGTTGGTAGGTCTGAAGTAAACCTGGATATGATATGTTCTTATCTGTAAAGTATAACTGCAGTGTGTTTATTGCTCTTGTACTGTTATTGGCTTTTTAATTTACTCACTAGTTGTTACCTGGCTTTGTATCCCTGGTTGCCTTGAAATACAAACACACATTTACAGTTTTTCTTATTATTAATTGATTGGATTAATTATTATTATTATTATTATTATTATTATTATTATTATTATTATTATTATATTATTATATTATTATTATATATTATAATTAATAATAATTAATTAATATAATAACACAGTAACCTGTTCTGTAAGTGATGAGGTCATGTGACATACAGATCTCATATTGTCAGAGGTATTTTTAACCACATAACTATGCATCAATATACCAGTACAAACACAATTACACCACAAGAGGGCAACGTGCAGCTTACGAGCACATCTGCACCTTTAGTGGGTTTATCTCATCATGCACACAGGATGTAACTCAACACACCGGTAAATGCGTTTACAGAGTCAAATAGTAAACTGAGATCTACCGGAGGCTCTCAGAGTTTGATGGTTGACTTTCCCTCGGCTGTATACATCTCACAAAGGGAGATCAATGGAGTTATTACCTTTACTTTGTGTTGTCTCTGTGGCTTTCACAGGTAAGAGATATGTTTTTGATGTCTTCTGCTGTCATTATTTGAAATATGTGTAAAACTTTAAAACTTGACATTATTGATGTCTACTATCCAGTGTTTGTCATAAATCATAACAGACTAACCTGCATATAATAAGATAATCTTTTAGTCTCAATAGTGTAGAAAATATGGAAATGGTAAATCTGACTGCGATGGAACCTTTGTGTTCAAAGGCGATAAACAACAATTTAATTAATTAAAAGATAAGCTGCTTTCTGTGTTGGCAGACTGTTCTGATTGATCTGATCTTGTGTGAGCTAAGTCATTTTATGTTGTCCCGGTGGCCCATTGTAAACGTAATCAACTTATTTGAATTGTTCTCAGACCTGTAACTGTGTGTTCCAGGTTTAACCAAAGGAGCTGGTGTGTTGCCAGATGGTCCTCTGAATGCAGCTGTGGGAGGGAAAGTGATGTTCAATGCAACAGTGATTCCACCAGCACGAACATTTTCATTTGTGCAATGGCAATTTAAAGACATAGTTATAATCAATACAGCTACTGGTGTTACTGCAGGCTATGCAGGCAGGGTCACCCTCTTCGATACTACTGGATCTCTGGAGCTCAGGAATCTGGTTCTGAGTGACAGTGGAGAATACAACGTTGTTACTATATCACAGAATGGATCAGAAAAATCAGGAAACACCACACTGGAAGTTTATGGTGAGCAGATGTTTCACTTGTATCTTCTCTAGTGCTGAATGGAGATTATGTAAAGCAATAGAGACAATGCAATTTTCTGCCAAAGTTCGAACAACTCTGGTTATTGAAAATGACCTTTTTTTTCTTTTGTTTTGGTCTGTACTCCTTTCTTTGGTTTGAAGTGGTGGAACACAGTGTGAAAGAGTTTTCTTTGCTCCAGTCAAGTTGATGCATCATCTAAATTACAATCTGATATTTTTTCCAACATTGTCAATCAAATCTCATCAAACCACACCAGCACATTGTCCTGATGATGCAAATTCACAAATTAAATAATGAGTATTCAGTGTTTTTTCAGATTCTTAAGGTTTGATATTTGAGAAATTCTTACTCTGTAAAAGTGTACTGAACTCACAAATTGTAACATTACATGAAACTGAAAAATATCACTCATGGCCTATCTATACTTGCACTTTCCAGAGCTTTCAACTGTATCTCACAGTCTTCATCAGCATATGGAATTTGCTCAGTACTCATAGGGCTGCTGAATCATTTGTAATATTATCGCAATATTATCAAACAGCATTGCAGCAATGAAGTCAGATGTCCTGGCCTACAGATCTTATTTTCCAAATTAAAGACAACAACTTGTTTGGTACAAACCCCAACAATTGTCACATCAACATTTTTTTTTTTTTCAGTGAAAATTAACATGTTGGTGCAGAATGATCATTACCACTAATTATGGATCGCAGTACAATGTTCGTCAAAGTGCAGTCCTGCTGCTAACTGAGCACAGGTGATTTTGTTCAATCATCACATATCACCTTTAAACAGAGATAGGAGTTAGAATATCTGGCCACCGACGCTGTTGAGCAATATCACTATTTTTAGTGGTTTGACTATAAGCACTGATATCAACGTTATGCCTAAAAAAACTATTAAAATATTAATTTGCAGCTTTTTTTAATGTTTACCTCTAATTAAATGTATTTGAGTAGAACTGTTCTGCCTACTCTAATTTTCTCATCATATTGAGCTCTTGTTGAGGCTGTTTCAGAGACAGTGACAACCTTATTTTGAGGGCAACTGCTGTTAAGTTGGACTTCATTATATCCAACAGACCAACCACCAGAAAATTCAGCCTAAGAATACAACCGGGTTAAATCAACATTAGTCTGACACAATATCAACAAGAACAGAAATTGAATTTTGCTATGGAGTACTAAACATATTTTGAACGCCTCAAATAACCGTATAGTATCTGTATTATAATTATTAGATAATAAATGAGAAAATGTTGCTTTTAAGATGTAGCCACAAATACTCAACTTCCCAGAAAAATTATGGTATTCAATACTAACCACTGCAGTTGTTCTTTATCTTTGTTATGTAGTGGAATATCATAAAACTATTTTGATTTCCACCCACAGTGCCGCTCTCCAATGTAATGGTAACTCCCAGCAGCACAGACTTGGTGGAGTTCAACAGCTCTGTCAGTCTGTCCTGCTCCGCCTCTGGAACCTCTCCCTCTTTCCTCTGGCTGAACAGCAGCTCTGAAGTTACACAAAGTGACAGAGTTCAGGTCACTGATGAAGGCGCCAACCTCACTATAGTCAATGTGACCCGCTTTGACCAGGGACCATTTAGCTGTAATGTGTCCAATCCAGTAAGCAATGGTGCCAGTGAACCGGTAACCCTCTCCATCAACTGTGAGTTAACCTGCATGTTCAGTAATTTATCTGACAACATCTGCATGATCCTCAATTGTTTGCACAAAATACTAGGAAACCATTTTAACCAGGTGTGATCCAGTACAGTGTCACTGTAATCTACAGCACAGTGCCAACTAAATCATTTTACAATCAGTGTCATTCAGAAAGTGTTGGTCATGTATTTGTGCATACGAATCAGTTATTATGCCTCTGAGTCAATCTGCATGCCAAATGCATAACGCCTTTATTTTCCTAACATTGCATATTGTTTTTTTGTTTAGTTTTTTTCCTGATATTGCTGTTGTTTGAATCCCTATATTCAGATGGCCCTGAAAATATAAATTTGACAGTAAATGTGGCAAAGGAATACTATGTGGAAGGTTCAAACATCAGCCTGTCCTGCTCAGCGGTCTCCAGACCTGCAGCCCAGTTTTACTGGCTTCTAAATCGAGACAACCTGAATGATACTGGACCAGAGCTCAAACTGATGAACATTCAGATGAGTCAGAGTGGAAACTACAGCTGTCAGGCCTTTAACAACAAAACTCTGAGAAATGAAACATCTCAGTCTTCAGCTGTAACTGTGCTAGGTGGGTTTAGATAAATTGATTTGTAAAAAAGAAGATATGGATACAGAAAGAAGGGATTTAGGCATGCATTTCTCATACTGTCAGGTTAAACTTTATTGAATATTAAAATGTTTTCTACTTAACATTTGTGAAACAAAACAATCCATACAGTTGTTTGCACTCAGGATACTTTCATACAATTTCTGCTCATACAGAGACAACTGAGAGGTGTACGAATGAAAAAAATATATTGTCATACCAAATCACTTTCTGCAGTGGCCTGTCAAAACAATTATAAACAACCCTCATCTTCAGCACAGTCTTTGTTAAATAGAATTATGTGAATATATATTTTTGTTATTACCATGATATAATTACAGACTACACTGACTTTTACATCTCGGCTTTGTTATATTTTACAATTACCTTTTAGTTTTGTGTTTATATGGTGAATGTGCTTGTGGCTGATCAGACGAGATCAACCTGTGAAGTCAGCCAACATTGGCTAAGCACTGCACCATGTACTAGGCTTCGGATTAGATGAAACATAAGCCATGTGGCCCTTCAGCATGTTCAGGTTCTGACCCATTAGTTATCACTACTACTTCATTACTTTAGTACAGTGTAGTCCCTGGTTGGACCACTTTAAACTCAGACAGACAGAAATCTGTCCAAAGAGAGAGGGAAATATAAACAGGGTTGCTGTTGCTCAGGGGTAGAGCTGGTGTCTTGTTATCGGAAAGTCGCTGGTTCGATTTCCCCTGGTCCAAGTGTCCTTGGAACCCAAAACTGCTGCCACCGCCATCAGTATGAATAACTGTGAGTTGCTTTGGACAAAGGCATCTGCTAAAAGCCCTGGGAAAGTAATAAAAGCTGCTCCTGTGGTGGTAGCAAAGACTCATGAGGTGACAACATTACCAGCTGACACTGTCCAGGCTGGTAAACATGCTGAGTGGATCAGACAGCTAAACTCATCCTGCCTGGTCTATGATCTGTGGTGTCATATTGTAGAGTAGTCTGATGATGGTCAAAACTGACTCAGTCTTAAGGAAAGTCTCTGTAAGGCAATCAAGTCCCAAGTCCACATTCTCATGGCTACATGACAAACTCAATACAAACCTTGAAGAACAAGACATAAGTCATCATACAGTGGCATCATGAAAATGAGATCCTTTTCCACTCTCTACATTGCTCCACTATGGCCAGAGACTGTTCATGTGTCTCAGTCCAATCCTCTGAGCAAAGGAACCAGTGAGCAAGTAACCCTCTTCATCAACTACTTTGCATTTATCTGCTCCTTTTATGGAGTACAGTATGTGCAGCTTGCACTATACTGTATAGATGCAGCTTCAAATGTTGTAATGAGCCCTCTGAGCTAAGCTGCATGTCATGTCAGCTGCTGAAATTACTTTTGGTGATATTTTTCTCTTTTACTCCCTATATGCAGTACACTGCAGATTGCTCAGAAAATATTAATTTGACATATCACATTTATCATATTATGTCACAAAAATACTTAGTTGAAGGATCAAACTTTAACATGTCCTACTCAGCTGTGTCCAGACCCTCTCCCCTGTTTTACTGGCTTCTGAGTGGGGACAAGTTGTCTGATATTGGAACAGTGCTCAGACTGGTGAACATTAAAATGATTCAGAGTGATTAACTACAGCTGTTAGGACTTTAACAACAAAACTATGAGATATGAAACATCTCATTCATCAGATGTCTCTGTACTGGGTAAGTTAGAATTGTTTGCACAAAGTGCCCAAGCAGTGTGTCTTCATATTAAATAATAGTTTTTCAAAAAGGCAAACAAAAAACCTGACCCTTCCCTCCAGGGAAAAATGGACATGTGCCGCCCTCAGTAACCTATATAATTAAAAACATAGAACATGAAATAAAATAGAAATATGCATTTAACACACTTGTGAGAATTAAAGATGCAAAACATTGTGTTTTTAAGGTTTTAAAGATTGGTTCCCCCATTGCCTCACAGTGATTTAGCCCACTGCCAATCAAAGTGCACCTTCAAACACATTTGCGCTCAGTTTCTGGGACTGTTGTGGCTTAAAATATCTACCGTTTTAAGTGCCACAAACACAACTGTAGATGTTAAGAAGTCTCATTAAAAACATTGGGCCTTAAACATGGCTGGAAAATGTACCTGGTGTGTGGAAATGTAAATACAATACATAGCTTTTGATGTGCAGAAATTGTATTGCTAAATTTTATCCTCAGTACTGGGCTGACTGATATGTCATACTTATTTACGTATTTCTACCTGTTTATGGTGTTTTCAGCTAAATGGACTGTACACTACCTGCACAATGTGGCAGACAAAGTCCGAGATGAAGTGGTGAACAAATTTGGAGCAATATACCTAAAGAGTCAGATATTCCTCTCAGGAGTTGGTGGCAATTAAAACAAAGTTAAAATGAGAGTAACTTACATTTTTCAGGTGGTCAGAAACACAAGTCCAAATATTACTCTGAATGTACTACAACTGTTTGATACATCAGCCTAAACAGAGATTAAGTGTTGATGTTGTATTTACAGTTTGTGTCCATTGCCTTTAAGTGGATAAAAAAATCGTCCGTTGCATGCTTTCATGTTTAAATTATTTTTTTTTTCATGTTGAATAAAAACTTATGGTTAGAAAAAAGATTGCCACATACTCTCCACTTAACTTGTGATCAGGTTTATTGACAGCGACGTTTCAGTACCTAGACCATCATCAGGTTGAGATAAACTGATGAAGGTCTAAGTACCGAAACGTTTCGTTAGACTTTCAAATGAGTAAGCATAATACTATATATAACTATAAATAGCAACCACATTTATTTACTCATTCGACCCATAGTTGATGCTAATTATTTTTTTTACCCAAGATGCATGATCTTTTGCCCAACAGAGAGAATATCAGGTGCTGCTGTCACATCATCAAACCGGCCGATTGAGGAAAAATCTGTCAACTTAACCTGTGATGCTGCTGCTGGCTCCATCTCCATCTCCATCTCCAGACTGTGGAAGAAGAATGACTTAAATTTGATCCTGGCTGACAACATGGCACTTTACGAGGAGAACAGAGTTCTGTCCTTTAAAAGTCTGAATAAAACAGACAATGGAAAATATTCTTGTGAAATCAGCAACCCTGTCAGCAACGATAAAGCTGAGTACATCATGATTGTTAAGTGTAAGTAACTGTAGAGTTTATATTTACCGCTCAAAATGATGTGTGCCATAACAATGTACTCCTGAAATATAAAGCTTCACATTCTTTATTATTTGTGCTTCAGTGGAACCTTAAAATCTGTTTTTCAGATGGACCAGAAAATGTCCAAATCCAAGGCCAAAGCAAGATCGATTTTGGCAAAACCTTAACATTAACCTGCTCTGCTGAGTCTGAACCATCTGCTAGTTACACCTGGACACTGAATGGGACAGAGATACACAATTCTTCTGTGTTCACGAAAGTCATCACTGGTCTTTCTGACAGTGGCAACTACACCTGTCAAGCCATGAACAAAATAACTGAGAGAACATTGTCAGCGGTGCATCAAGTGACTGTAACAGGTAACAAGATACTATTGATTGCATTACACCAACTATGTTCAGCAAATTTATTTCAAGTGTTTCAGACAACGATGGCTAAACATGCAAAAACTCTATTAAATTGCCCTCAAAAGAGCAAAATTTACTGGAACTTTTACTATTCAACATTGTCACACTCGTGATAGACAGGTTTAAAAAAGTGTTCATTGTTTATTGTTAAATTAAAAAATTGAGGTCAGAAAATTGATTAGTTATTCTTGTAGCAATCACAGTTTAGAAACACTAACCTCAAATTGAGATGAGGAACAGACTTCACATTTTCTCACTCCACACCTTCAGTTTTGATTCATGTTTAAACATGTGGTCCGTAGCCCCAAATGGCACTAATTCAAGTGGCATCACTTGATGCAATTTATCCAAATTAACACAGCAACAGTGAATAGCAGTACTACTCCCCAAGACCTGTAAACAGACTTTGATGTGTAAAATCTGTGGAGTTTGCTTTTAAGCAAAGCATATATCTATGATGTTGGCCAGCTGTGAATCACATTAAGGGAGAAATCTTTGTATGCTTTGTATTCACAGGTATAATGATGAGACAGTTCCTGTTTTCATACTGTTGTTAAAAATCAAGTTATTATTCCCCTTTTTTAAGGAAACCCAGCCAGCCCATCAGTCTGTTCAGCTGGTTGCATCGCTGGAATTGTAATTGTGTGTTTGGTCGTCGTTGGAGCAGCTGTTGGGGGTATAGTGTACTATATCTCTAAAAGAAAGTAAGTACAAATATGTAACCAGGAAGCCATTCTTCATTATTAAGATTCAGTCACAATTATGGTATATGTAATGGCTCAGTATTAGCAAGTGTGGACCTAAAACTGCAACTCAGAGATCGGGTCGGTGAAGTTAAAGTTTCAGCCGGGGTCAGAAAACAACACCAGACTGCAAAGAAATACTGGATTATATTCAGTTTAGTTAGGGATCAGGCAAAGGAGCAGATGTCCGAGAAGCAGGAAGGGCTTCAGGCAGGCAAAGATTATTACTGGAACTCTACAAGCAAAAAAAAAACATAAGACAATCTAGCAGAGAATGAAAGCGCTGATATACTGCAAGGCTAATAGAGAGTGGGAACGTGTGAAAATGGGTGAAAGAGGTGATGGTAGGAAGTGATGAAACCACCGAAGAATTGCTACATAGCACAGGAGGAGAACTGATAGAAATGTTGAACCAGAAGCTGGTTAATGTTGTGACAGAACTGTGTTGACTCAATGTACAGAAGGTTGATGTTCAACAAAAGGTCACTCAGCTATGTCCTGCTTTTGCTTGTGACTCAACATATATTCTCTATCTAGTCCTAAGCCTAAACTTTGGCTTTGGTTTTGAATCTATTTTGTTATTTTTCAGTTGCACCTTAACACTGTACAACTTGACAGCTTAAGTTTTTGTAGTTGTTTGGTGTAAGTATTAAAAATGCAATATCTTAATGATGATTTAAGGCCTATATGTATGATAATTAAAATGGATGTAGGTGTAATTGATAACATTCAACCAGTATATGTGGCCTTCCATCTCCCCCCTTTCATTGCTCTCAAGTTACAACACTGAAGTTGTTGCCTGTTTGTTGCACAAAGTAACATTAGTAACACTAAGACACTTTAAAAAAAATGAATAAAAAATAATAAAAACATTTTTGGCCACAAACGGTCAACTACAAAGACTGTTGATCAAATCACAGACACAAACAGCGTTATATTATCAGCTCACAAACCTTGTTAGGTGCCGAAACCAACCATCAGATTTCTTACACAGAAATAAACAAAACAATCATCATTAACATGACATATTAAAATGATTAATTCGCAGTCATAATAATGTTATTATTAATATTTTTTTTTAAATCACTTGTCTACATAAAAATTGGATCAATATGACCCTTAAAGTGTAAACCAGGGTACTGAGTATACTTGGTTAAGTACTGCTTTTATTTTTATGTTGTTGAATAATAACTGGCTTATGTTTAATACACTTACTAATGACACATTACCTATGTAAACAGAAAACGGCCAAAAACATTGTCCAACAGCAACACAGTGACAACCAGGGGTGAGTGTATTAGGAGTGTGTGTGTGTGTATGTGTATGTGTACTTTTGTATTCAGCCAGTATTATTTATTCTTTTGATCGAAGACTTCTAAGCATTGTTTATTTCTCATTTTTTAAAGCAGGTGGCGGCCAGAACAACACAGGATACTCAGGAAGTCAGGTAAAAGTCATAGGAATCAGGTGACGCGGGTAGTCAGCAAAAATTGATTATTTGTTTAAGTCATGAGGTATTAGTCAGCAATAGTAGTAGGTGAGTATGGAATAAACTTAACAGGATATGTTTAATGGTCCAGACACAAATTTATACTGGAGTACAAATTAGCCTTACTATGGGGCACCTTTGTGGATCCGTGTGCTGAGGCTGTATTCCTCAGCCCCTACCCGACTCATACCTATTTCATTTTATTGGCCAATTTGTGATAAGGTATGTTTACGTAGGTTGTTTCAGAGGCTTTCTCCTCCCATCTACGTATCCCAGCGTTTACCACTGGGCCAAATCAGACTTTGAACCAGGCAGAAGATATTCAGTTGACTTAATGGAGTCGATGTGTACAGTATATGTGCATACCTGCAAACTTGTCGCTTTTGTGCTACATTGCTGTTTTCTTGGTCAATTGGGTCATTCACATGAATCGCGTAGAACCGGAGAGTTTTTTTTTGGGGGGGGGGGGGGGGGGGGGGGTTATGGACAGGACATGGGCGTGTACTAGAGATTATCAGTGAACTGCGAACATGTGCGCGTCTGAAGGGAGCCTTGAATTTGATAAAAAGAACTTTTCTAAATTGTCTACAACTCATTTTCAAGACGTGTTGATGATGCTGAGGTGAGGCGACTGACTGGAGGCTGAACGTAAAGTACTTTGCATTCTCTGTCAGAAAGACAACAAATTTGTCTTCAAAATAAGAGCTTTACATTGCACCCCATTGGAGTTTAGAACTGGGTTCTTAGCAGGGGGCTTTTAATGTGAAAGTAGCGACCGTTAGTAGCTTGCCGCTACAACAACAAGCAAACAGCGAAGACAGCTACAGAGACCGAGGCTCTCAGCGGCTGTCCAGTTGCTTATCTTGACGTCCGCGGATGAAGTGATGGACTGACTGCTGTGATCAGCTGTTTCCTGGTTTTAAAACTCCCCAGCTGTGGGTCGCACAACAGTGCACGTCATCGACACCTCCACCCATCTCACACATCTCCGGCACATCGACACCGTTGGAAAAAAGTTTACCCTCAGAGGCGGCAAATTGGCGGACCAATTTACCGCCCGCTTGCTGCCCAGGATAAAAATGGCTATTAACTATGCAAACAAGGGCAGCCATCCACTGCAGGCACACTGTCAAACAGAAGTGCACAAGAAGAAGGTGCAAGTCATAGCATCAACACAGTGTAGCCAGCACCTTTCTTCCTTCTTTGCGTTTCGTTTTCTTCCGCTTTTATCCATGCGGGTCGCGGGTGATGTTACCGCTTTTATACCACCTTTTTTTTTCAAGGTGGAGCGGGGGTACTGGGGCCAAATCCAGTGACTCTATGGGCGAAGGACAGGGTACTCCCTGGATGGGTCGCCAGCTCATCGCAGGGCCCTTACTGATGGTGCCAACTGCACATCAGGAGCAGTGATGGGGTTGGGGTTCAGCATCTTGCTCAAGGATGCTTCGGCTTGTAACTCAGTCCCGCCCTGGGGAGCCAGGGATTCGAATCAGCGAACTTCCGGTCACTAGTCCTCAGCTCTACCCAGCCCTTTCTTCCTTCTTGTCAGTCTCATTTCTTATATAGCATAATGTGACACACATATTTATTATTGAGATTTTTACACAGAAAGATGGTACACAGAAAGATTTAAAATTTTTAATTAAATAAATGTTTTTTTCCAAACAGTGAACAGCCTCAGAATGACTTCGTCACACAATTTCTCAGTCTCTCTTTCGTTGTCGCTCTCAATGTCACTTTGGTCTCGAGGCGAATTTGTGCTTATGCATTTTTCCGAACAGTGCCTGTAACACGGCAGTAACACAGCAGTAACACGGCAGTAACACGGCTGGTTAAAAAAATAACCAGCCTACCAGCTGTAGGCCGTTAGCTTACCAATCAATGCCATGGATTGCTATCGTCATCTTCCTCCTACGCACTAAAACCACTGAAGTCGTCTTCCTCAGTGTCGGAATTGAACAGCCTCAGAAGGACTTTTTGTGGCGATTTTGTGCTTGTGCTGTCCTCTTCATCACGCAGCAGTCCAGCCTTTCGAAACCCGTTGGTGATCGTGGATTTTTTCACACTGCTCCACGCTGTCAGGATCCACTCGCAGATCCACCTTGGCCGTCTGCTCTCTGTGTGTTCAACCAGTCTTCAAGAATGTTTTCAAATTCAGGCCATCTGCTTTTATTACTTCTGAAAGCTTTTGTCGTGTTTTCACATTGAGTCAGTTCTTCACGCTGCCGTCTCCAACGTCTCACCATCGATTCACTGATGCCAAGCTTACGTGCAGCAGCTCTATTTCCTTCTTTGACAGCCAGATCGATTGCCTTTAACTTAAAAGCTGCATCATATTCATTTCTTCTTGTGTTTTCCATGATGAGGGTGTGTGCATGATGCGCAAAATGACTGTTCAAAACACAATCAAACTAGTGTCTTCCTCGGCGCATTATCTCTTCCACCTGTCTGTCTCGCTCTTGTGCTTCCTGCTAGAGCGCCCCCTGGAGGCCCTTAGCCCGTAAAAATCCATAGATTAGCCACATCATATAATAGGCCGCAGGGTTCAAAGCGACGGAAAAAAGTAGCAGCTTATAGTCCGGAAATTACGGTAAGTAATTATCTACTCACCACCACGCAGATGGAAAGTCAGGTTTCTAATCCACAAATCATCTCTGAAGCTTCACAGTAAAACAGCATTCTCCTTAACAACTTATGTAGATGGTGAATTGTTTTAAAATGTAATAAAAACAAGGGAAAAAAAACCTGTTGTGCATGCTAATGTTTTTAGCTCAGCAACCACAGTGAGGATTTAAGCTTGCAAATGGATGCAAATAAAGTATTTTAGATTCAGTTTGGGGTCTTGGGTTATATTGGACTATCTGTATGGAGCAATTTCATGTTTTTTTTTATTCAGTCCCATCTACTTTAGTTCTTCATGAGAATACTGCAACACTACTTTGTTGTGAAGCTCAAGTTTTGTGGCCTACAAAACTTAACCAGAATTTCCATTGACACGAGGGGGAATAGATAAAGACTGAATGTGTTTTATCCTTTAACCACACATAATAGTTAGGTAGATTCTATAGAAATTTGAATAGAGATGATTAAAATCTTAATCAAAACAGTCACCTAAAGTCTGCCCTCCCGTTGCCTTTTCTAGGAGCTGAACTACGCAGATGTCACGATCTTTCAGAACAGAAATGGTGGGAGAGTCCACCTGGGGTCACAGAATGAGACATCGGACTACGCTGAGGTGAAAACGACCAGTTCTGCTGCAGGATCAACGCCTCCTACGTGTGATGACCACATGCAGCGTGTGAAGAGGCAAGCTCCTCAGCCTGGTGGCTATGGTGTGAATGTTTATGCTCAGGTTAAGAAGAACTGACTGCATTAGATATGGTGGATCATGTGGTCAGTGTAGACTGGAGGCCAGAATCAGCAGACATGACAGGGATGGAGGAACCTTCCCTTCCCTCTCAGTTCCAGACAAATTTTGACCTGAGTTTGCATAGTCAAAGCACTTTAGCAGAGGTTAATAATCAACTAGTTGATGAAATTATTGCTATGAATGAGGTCAGTAGGCATGATGTTTCTCAGTTAGTTTGCATAATGTGACATATTGTAGCTTCCAATGAATTGTGTGTCTACATCAATGGAAAGTGTATATATATATATGTATGTGTGTATATATATATATATGTATGTGTGTATATATATATATATATATATATATATATATATACTATATATATATATAATCTATATATATATATATATATATATATTCTATATATATATGTATATATGTCTATATATATATATATGTGTCTTCTCTCTCTCTCCTATCTCTCTCTCTCTCTCTATCTCTCTCTCTCTCTCTCTCTCTCCTGTCTCTCTCTCTCTCTCTCTTGTCTCTCTGTCCTCTGTCTCTCTTCTCTCTCTGTCTCTCTGTCTCTCTGTCTCTCTCTCTCGCTCTGTCTCTCTCTCTCTCTCTCTCTCTCGCTCTCTCTCTCTCTCCTCGTGTCTCTGTCTCGCTCTATGTTATCTCTGTCTCTGTGCTCTTCTCTCTGTTCTATCCTCTCTCTGTTCTCTCTGTGTATCTCTCTTGTCCTTCTCTATCCTCTGGTCTCCTCTCTCTCTCTCTCTCCCCCCTGTCTCTGTGTCTCTCTCTATCTCCACATATGTGTATATGTGTATCTATATATACACAATCTGTGTCTTGTGTATATATATACACATATGTGTATTATATATACACATATGTTATGTGTGTTACTGTATCTATCTCTCTATCTATCTATATCTCTCTATCTTATATCTAATATCTATATCTCTCTCTCTCTCTCTATCTCTCTCTCTCTCTCTATCTCTATCTCTCTCTCTCTCCTCTCTCTCTCTCTCTCTCCTATATCTCTCTCTCCTCTCTTCTCTGTCTCTCTATCTCTCTGTCTCCTGTCTCTCTCTCTCTCTCTTCTCTATCTATCTCTGTCTCTCTCTGTCTCTTCTCTTCGTCTATCTCTGTCTATCTCTGTCTCTCTTCTCTCTCTCTCTGTCTCTCTCTCTCGTCTCTCTCTGTCTTCTCTGTCTCGTCTGTTTATCTCTGTCTCTGTCTCTATCTCGTCTCTCTCTCTCTCTCTGTCTCTCTCTCCTCTCTCTCTGTGTCTCTCTCTCTTCTCTCTCTCTCTCTCTCTCTCTCTCTCTATCTCTATATATATGTATATGTGCAGAAATGTTCTCTGTGTGTGAGTCAGTTGTTTGCTTGAGCCTTGACACTGGTTTGGTACTATATCTGATTCCATATGTATACTGTGTGATTTCAGTTAGCAGCTTGTAAGTTATGGATTGCGTCTTATATTTATTTTACATCTTTATGGATACAATAAATGTGCAGTGTTTGTCAGGACGTGGATACTCCTGACAACGACTGAGCTTGCTAAGTTTGATTTGGCAATGAACTTATATGACCTTGCATTCTGTCGGCCCAAAGGAACGGTGGAAAGATTAATAGAGACACACCTGCAACGGGGGGGTCTGCAGACACAACAATTCATAAAGCTATAGAATACAAATAAAAACAATAACAAGAGAATTCTCTCCTGATTTGCTTGAAACAGAAGAAACCATAGCTGATAGCTAAAGCTAAAGCAAACTCCAGGAGGTGTCAGTAACTAAAAGCCTTAAGTCTTCTGATACAATTTCCTGCAAGTGATAATCAGAGTAATCAGGTCAAGTTTATAGTAAATGTCAGTAAAAGTTGCCATGTATCATCAAGACATAGGTGCTCTCGCTCTCTCTGTCAGCCTGGAGCCAAACGGGAAGTCAGTCAAATAAGAGAAACAGTAAAAGAGAAGCACATTTGCATTGCTACAAACACACTGCCTATGTGACATGTCACAGCTGTGCACAAGCAAATCTCTTATCAAAACTGTTGTCAGATACACTTAATGTGTTGTGTCATTATCCTCAGGCATTAACTGCAGCATGGTTGCACTTATAGGACAAAACAAAAGTGTAACCTCTGATTTTCTGAACCTCAATACACTGAGTGAACATTTTAACAACCAAAAAAAAAACACATGCCAAAGTCATCATCTGTATTTACTACTGAATTGTGATTACACTGAATCTCAGAAAGGATGTGTTCTGAAATTCAGAATAACAATAAGTGTTGTTAAATGACCTTCTACTGTGCTAGTTCTTTAGCAGCTAAATGCGTCATTATTGTGACTATTTGTCAGCATGAAGTGCGCTGTTTAGTCTTGAATTGATTTCACTGTGAACAGCTTCTGGCCAAAAACCACTGTACCAAAACAGGAAGGCTGTGGGCCAACTCCTTTCATATGTCATTTGATGCATCATTATATAGTATCGATTATAGTTGCTGTACTCAGATGTAAAGTTATTCCTTTGAATCAGACAGCAGAGTTCTGTTTTACTCTTCTTTTTAAAAATCTTTTTGAAACAGGGATTGATTCAGAACAAATGGGTTAAAGAGAATGTAGTCTCTCAACTCGAGTTAATGTATCTGAGTGTTCCTTCCCCCATTAGTAACTCATTGGTAAAGATCAGTCTGTGACTTATTCACACAGCTAAATTCACCTGCAGCAACATAACTGAAACAGTCCACACCTTAATGACCACCTATAATGTCTTAATGTTTCATCCAAGGTGAAAATTCAAGTGTGGCTTTTATGTTTTTGGTCAATATGGTTTTACCCCACAAAAGCTCATTAAACCATGCATATAATCCATTAATGAATAGCTTAATTTATAACAACCCATGCACTTATTCATCAGTAATCCCCATGTTTGGATTGTCTTTTCAAAAATGAATTGTCTTAATTTTACAAGGTTTTTATCCAGATTAAGATCTACATTATTGTCTAAAGTAAATATTGTGTAAATATACTGTAGACAAACACGATATTTCACTCAGGGAAGAAACTGTGCATGCTGACTACAAAACAAATAGATGTATTATAAATGTGCATGGGTGTATTTGTCGGACCCAATCAACTTACTTTTCACTGAAACTGTGGAGATAATGAATGAAATACAGAGATGTATTGCAGTCAGTTATTCACTCATTCATGAATTCTTAAATATCACAATATTTTTTTAAATAAAGCTTTCAGGACTAAATCAAAGAGAAATTCATGGCATTTAAAAATAATCATGTATCATGGTGAACTGTGTTGTATAGTAATTTGTGAACCTGTTGAACTGTTCAACCTGAACACAGCGTTGCCTTTAACTGTCACACGACACTCCAGACTGAATGTGTGATTAATGATTGACTGTTTTCACCAAAGAAATACTGCTGTGAAATGTAACTCTCAAGGTGTATGTATTGCATTCGCAATAATTTGATTTCTTTCAGAATAAACTTTTTTTTCATTAACATTTTAAGCATGTCTTTCTTCAGTGACAGAGAATTCTTGACCTTTAAGTTAGTAGGTAGATGGTTTTGAGTTTTATTACCTCAACGTTTCATTGTTTATGAACTGATACCTTATCCAGATTTACAGTGCAGGGGTCCCTTCTATCTTGTGGATTGAGCTCACAGGGTCTGATTCTACAATAGCTTGTTTGTGTCTTTGCTTTCATGTTTACAGAGTTTATAGTTCATTTCACAGTAACCATGCAAAGAATCAGATAAGGATGTGGATTATTTATCTATCGAAAGTCAATAGAGAAGCATAAATGCAGGAGGAAGTACAAAACAGATATTGATCTGTCTTCTACCCTTACCTGTTCTGACGTACTTCTTTATTATTAATAATCAATAATCATAATGACTCATCAGCAGTTTTCTCTGTTAAAGGTTACCTTTATGCATCCTTACTTGACTAAGTGTGAATTAAAGGGGAAAATGTTCAGAGAATCTAAAAAAAGATATCTTGAAAAAAAGCATTGTGATCGTAAACAACATCATAAAAAGAAGAGAGAGGATGAGGAAGGGGTTGTAGGTAAATAGTATGCAAAGCTAACCCATTTCCAAGAATGACACGTCATCTAAATTACAGCAATAAATTCAAAGTTCACTGTGACTAAATATGTATCTGAGCCAAACTCATGTTGTCACAGCAGTACAGTCTGATAAAACAACAGAGCCCTAAAAACCCAGGGAGGGTGTGAATGAACCAAAGTCATAGATTATGCAAACTTTCCTCTGAGATCGTTAATGTTTCAGGAGGACTCGTTTGAGAAAGGCAGATTCAGACAGATTCAGATTCAGTCTGCATTCAGACAGATTGGTTGTCCTGCATCAGTGTTAATTTCTTAGCCTTTAATGAGCCTTTCACCAGAGAAAACTCCACCTGTGTAAACAGCCAGTATTTATTGTCTGGTCTTAACTTGGATCTATCACATGCAGTAATGAACTTTTAACTGTAATAAAAACTCATCAGCACTGAGAAAAACGCCCTTAATAACATCAGACTCAGTTCAGTGACCAGAGAAGGAAGTAGGAAAAAGTAGGAACACGTTGCAATGTTGTGCAAGATTTAGGGAACTGATGATAAACCGAAAAGCTGATTTATCATTAAGGTCATTGTAGTCATAAAACAATTCAGGTCACTTCCTGTACCTGTTACCTTAAAAGAGGAGGGGACAACAAATGATGACGAACTCCCATGAGACAGTGCCATCTTGTGTTTCATCTCCAGAACTTCCTCTACCTTTTGAGCCTCCGTCTTAAGAGTACAGACCAAGATTCAAGGGGGCATCTGGGATACTATAAGATCCTTCATAGACTCATGAGTCACAGATAACTCCCCATATAAACAGTGATGACAGGATGGCCTCCCGTTCTCCATGCCAACAGCACGCTTCCTCTTTAGCCATATACAAAATCTGTCTCTTCATCTCTATACATGTTTTGAATCATTTGCATGGGGGCTGACATGACACATAAATCACAGCACCATGCCCCTTTCCTCCTTCTCTGTCCCTGCTGGAAAAAAACAGCATAGACTGGCACTAAAACACAACATATGCTGGTCTTGCTAGTGACTGGTCAGCAGCAAGACCATTAATGTTGTGTTTTGGTGCTGGTTTATGCTGTTTTTTTCCAGCAGGGGTGGCATTGATGTCTTGTTATTGTTGTTGTAGTTGTATTGTTGTTTTGTTGTCGTGGTTAGTTATTAATAAATTATGTGGGAAAAAAATGTCCAAAACAAGTGTGCAGTTCCAACACAGCTGTTTAGCCAGAACCTTTTTTTGAAGAACATTAGGATGTCACAGTGAAGTTGACCTTTGACTTTTTGGATATATGATGTCAAAACTTCTTTATTTTATCTTTTTGGACACCTGTATGTCAAATTGTATTGTCCTTTTAATTGTACTTATTATATGAATTCTTGAATAATGACGGAAAATGTGTGCTGTCACATTGACCTTTGACCAGCAATTACGATACTTGAAGAAACTCTTGAGACATGGCATTTACTAGATTGAGATGCCATGAGGTCACAGTGACCTTGACCTTTGACCTCTCGCCCCCAGAATCCAATCAGTTCATCTTTGAATCCAAGTAGACATTTTGAAGACATTTTTTGGCTGTTCTTTAGATCTTGTGTTCACAAGAATGGGGAGGCTGAAATATGGACAACCTGAACACATAATGCCTCCTGCCTCGACTGTTGCTGGTGATGAGGAATAAAAAAAAAAAAACATTGACACATAACAGCTTGCAAAAATAACAAGAACTAACCTGACTTTGTAACTGTTATTGCATATTTCTTCACTGACTTCATTTGCTCATACACTGCAATGATTTCATCATCAAGTGAGAGACTTCCATGAGAGGCTTCACTATGAGACCTTACAGGAAGATACTTTACTGCATTTTACTGGTGACACTGTAAGATCACAGCATTTACTAATTGAGGATTTCTACATAGAGTATATAGGCTATTGTTATAACAAAACTGGTGATAAGATGGCTAGAGACCGAAAAACATTTTCCACTGTGATGGTTTTTTAAGTATTGATGCTGCTAAAAAAAAACTGAATGTACTCCTCATGTATTCTACAGTTTATAATGATTTTAACGCTCAGGATTCACTGATGTATTTAAACTTCTGATTAGAGTTGATACAGTGCTGTGATTCAAAGGAATACTTCAATTTTTGAACAAGGCCTGTGGGAGACCTTATTAATAAGAAATTAGCAGAAAATACAAAGGCCTGTTACTAAACAGTGTGTTCTCCACATAACATTTCTCCTCAAAGCTAAACACATTTGTGTAACGTAAATTAGCATTTACAAGATAAGATAAAATCAGATATAAGAAGATTTCCTTTTTCTATTTGTTAGTATGCATAAACACTGATGGGAGGAGGTGCATCTCTTTAGTTAGAATATCTTTAGATGTACTAGATTTTTAATTTTCAGGGTTAAAACCCATCAATATGACTGTCAGTGTAGCCTATGTCAACAGAATAAAAACACATTTAAAACCAAACAGTACATCATGTGTTATCTGATACCGCTGAAATGACTCCTCCTCTCTCTCTCAGGTGCACCATGTTTGGAGGCCTGGGAGCAGATTACCTGGACCCGTCACGTGACGGCTGGTTTCAGAACCACTTTCACATGTTTCTCTTCTTGCCTCCCAAGCTGCATCTACACCTGGTCCTTTCTGGGACGCACGATCAACAGGAGTACATTGTCCTGGACACAAGATAGACTGGACCGTACAGTGGAACTACAGTGTAATGTGCTCAATCCAGAAACAGGGGTCTCCAACACTATGACCTCCATTATAGAAATTATGAGTAAGTATAGCAGGTTCATTTCTGTACCAGCTGTGCAACAGTTGTTGTACTAATGTATATCCATTGAATGCAACTTTATATTTAGGCTCCATTACATTTATATGACAGGTTATAGATTAGACCTTAGTTCCAAACCTTTTGACATGTCACCCTCACAAAAACAGTGTCTAGTTGGTCCTTCTAATGCTCTAGATGTTTATGAGCTTTTAGCAGTTTCCATCGAAGAGAGACCTCCCTCTAAACTTTAACATAATAAGAAAAGAGTCAGACCAAAGTCCAAAAAATGTATCCTGATTTGTGAAGTAAAACATTTCCGGCAACCCTTTCAAAGACCCCGACCCACCCAACTAAAATACCTGACACTATGAAAAGTAGTTAAAAATTGCTCCACCTGAACGAGCATTCATGCATCTGTATTAGCAATTCATGTATTATTCAAAATTAGGTCTGCGGGTTTGAGTCAGATTATTTTTGAATCTGGTAAATTACTAAATACAAATTACTTGCTAATCTTATATCAGTAAATTTGGATTCATTTTTAAAATCAAACCTTGAAAATACTGCACTTTAAATTAATAACCAGAAAAAAACCAGACACGGCCACAAAAAATTAGTCCAACAAATATTCAGCTCAAAACATTTGCAATGCAAATAAAATTCAAATTCAAAGTACTTCGGATCAAACTACCCTTACTAAAACATTACTGGCACAAACTGCAGGTGCACTGTGTGTTTTTCTTCAACTTGTTGGATGCTCTTTCTTTTCTGTAAGTTTTTTAGTTGCTGCAGTTTTTTTAATCAAAGGACACACGGAGGACCTTGTTCTTGTAATTCAAGAAGAGCGTTTACTAATGTTCAACTTCCATTTTCAATGTTCCATGTTCTCTGCAGAACGAGTACTTTGCCTATGTATTTTTTATCTAACTGGCAATAGTACAAAAATGTTGCTTTGAAGTGATTTGGAACTAAATGTTGAGGTCTCCACTTTAAATTAAGGATGTTAAGATATCAAAATATGACTGACGCCCTTATGAAATACATAAGATGCAGAGTTTGAGTAAAACACATTTGAGATTGTGTGATTTTATTTGCATAGCACCAATTCACAACAATTGAAGCTTAATTGGCGAAGTTTCAGGAGCAGGACCACACCTCAACAGCGCCAACTTCCGCATTTCTATAAATAACCACCTGACCCTCTCCTCTGCTTCGCTCTCGTATTCTGCACCCCTCCCCCCCCCCCCCATTTCTCTCTGCCTGTTTCTTCTTTCTCTCCTCTCCTTCGTAGGTCCATGAGGGGGTCCGTCGCTGCCCGGGAGCGGCGGCGGATTCTCTACAAGAATCCCCACAACGCACTTGAAGAACTCAAAAGAACCAAGATCTTCGACACTTCGTTTTCCTTTGTCACTAATAAATCCTTAAACGAATCGTTGACGGTGTGGTCCTTGCTAGTGAAAAGTCATCTCATGACACTTTCCAGACTGAGCAGGTCTGATACATGCTTCTTGTCCTTTGCTGCAGATCGACTGTCTGTACAAATCAGTCCAGCAAACACTGTCCCATCTCTCAACAAGTCACTGGATCTGGTTTGCCTGATGCTGCAGCCGGTCACCTCTCAGGCCCATCACACTAGGTGGTCTGGTACAAAGACGGACAGAAAGTGACCCTGCGTGGAAACATGCAGCTGCTGCACAACACCTCACTTCACTTTGTCTCACTGCTGCCCTCTGATGCTGGATTCTACCAGTGTGAGACTTCTGTGCCTTCACTGCAGCAGGCAAGAGTTTTCAGCCTGGGATATCTGCTCAACTGTAAGTATTCATGAAGTGGAGCACAGTTCAAGGAATAAAGGCAGAAGAGTTCATACTTATAGAACTTTCTCATCGTTTTTAGTCGATCCATGGAACGTCGGTGTAACCCAGTGAAAGAAAACAGGTTAAAAGTAATGATTGTTGATCTAGATGTACTATTTCTATGCTGAGAAAGCGAGAGATGACAGGCCAGTCAGAACAGAGTTCAGCAAGTCCGCCTCTGCCTGGGCGTGATTGACAGATCATGACGCCAGTGATTCAACATAGAAGAGACTATCCAGGGACGGCCCGGAGTGGGAAAGTCCCGTTTTTTCCTCAGTCGATCTCGGTAAGCGTTGTGCTAATGTTGCTAACCATGTGTGCTGTGTCAAGTAGCATGCCTGCTATTGAGTTGGTCGATGCTAGCGGCCTAGCGGCTAATAGCAAGCAAAATCGCAATGTTAATGCTGCTAATTAGTCAACTTAACAGTATTATATGAGAAGGAAGTATTGAAATACCTTAACATGTTCATTTTGTTGTGTTATTCTTTAAAGATGTGAATGGTTAAACATTTTAATGTGAGAGATGTCAGTTATGTAAATGCACTTGTATTTTCACTTGAGAGTGGGCATTGCAAATGTCAGCAGAGCCATATGTGACAGATATACGGCTCATAATCTTTACAGTAGAATACAGTAATGTATGCTGATTATATGATATTACTGTGAAATGATTCATATTGATTGAGATTTAAAGTTATTGAACTGAACCGAAGTGTAATGAAAGGCCTAAAATGTAATAATTAAGTATTATATTGTATGTCATGCTTAGTGTTACATTTTTGTTATGCTTTGGAGTGATAGTTGTACAACGAATATATTAGGTTAAATGTTAAATTCCTGTTTGTAAAACAAAACAGGTCAGGTCTTATGGATGGAGTGAGAGCTTCTTCAGGAGATTCATTCCAATTGATGGCGAGCTTCCCAGCGTGATTCTGAACCGATTCATCGAATACTCCATCTGGTGGTAGGGTGGTGCCAGCCGCAGGACTGTCACACATTCACCTACATTTGCTCATATCCCAGGAACATTGATAAGAACACTGGACACTTGAATGATAAGGAATCTTCAGACAGTGGATTTGAAAGACACTTTACTGTGATAGTAATCACAGCACAGACAGACTTTACTGACTTTTTGACTGACCAGATTTATTATTTTAAAGGGCCCATTTTTATTTCATTGTCATTTATGTGTTATTCATGGTGTGTGAATTATCACCTGAAAGTTCATTTCACTAAACATTCAGTTGAAACCTACCTTGTCGTCTGTGTACTTTCCTGTATGGTTATTGTAGTCTCTTCCCTTAGCTCCTTATGAACCTAGAGTACTAGTGTATTAACCAGGAGTGGGTTACATCAGCATCAGCGGACCTGACACTGTGTTCCCTGGCAGATTGAGTAAATTCACCTGCTTGACCAGTTGCACCTTAAATGTGGATTGCACTGTCAGATGGCTGTTCAGGACGGGTTTCCCCATCGGAACCTACCTGTCAGTCCATGAAAATGAGCTCAAGTAGACTCCTTCCATACCCGGCACTTTCCAAACTTCACCTGCGTTGCGGAAAATGCAGCAGCTGGACGGTCTGCTGAGGCCACCAAGACGGTAAAAGTTAAAGGTACTGATCCGTCTTGCGAATTTGCTCGTGTCTGCTTTATCACATCATTGTCACATTTCATGTTAAGTCAAGCTGCTTTATTTATCCTCTCATCTTTACCTTTATACAGGTGTTCTTGCCTCTGGATCAGCGGCAGTGAGGCTCAGTGGACTTCATGCAGTGATCCTCAGCCTGGGACTGCTGATGCTCTTTGATTCTTAGAGTTATTAACTTTTTTAATGTTTTATTTGTCCTTTGTGAATTTATCAATTTCCCTTTTGTCTTTTTATCTTTATCACATCAGAAAGACACTTTAAAATTCTCATGTTCATCAAAAGTCAGACGATGACAACATCTGTGAAACAAAAGAAGAAGATGAGATTGATAGAAAACTATCTGGTGAGGTTCAGGAAGACGTTGTGGTTTGGGTTAAGATGACAACATTACTTACTCAACTTCTGCTACATACATACCTCCGTTGCATACTGTTTTTATGTTATGTAAATGACTTGAGATCAATACATTAGTAAGTTATAATCTCACACTGGACACTGATAGTGGTCTCCTGGGTGGAGGTCCTGTGTTTGCGTAACATGACCATCCGTCCCCAGCCTCCTCCTGTAGAGGACTCTCTCACTCTTTACAGGCCTTCGTCTGACTTCCTCTCTTACTGCCACTGAAGGGTCACCGACCAACAATCAAATGTAAATATGGGTTGTAATAAGCTACTTTCACAGTTACTGAACAGATACTAAATGTGTCTAAACCACATCTGGTTCATACAAATACAAAGGAAAAGTTGTTTTTCTTTTCTTTTAAGTCTGAAATTCTGTATTATAGATTATTCTATATTAAAGTACATTATGTCTCTTGTATGTGAGATGTTAATTCTGCACGGTTTGTCCACAATGATGTCTTTCCTTGCTGTTTCCTCCTCCTCCTCCCTCTACTTCACTTCAATGGATTTAGCATCATGACACACCGTTTGACCTCTGACCTGGTCGTGTTACTGATTCACTCACATGCTGAAAAGAGGGCCTTTGAGAAGTCAACCTCGATCTAAGAAATAACTGACTCATTTATGCTGATGGGTTTTTAAAGCCCCTGCAGGTGGTGACACATTAGTGTCTCTCTTACCTGACTGAAACTGAACAAATAAGAAAGATAAGAGTATCTCACAGAGCAAACAGATGAGGGAGACAGAGGCCCTCCACTGTGTTCTCCTCTATAGTTCCCATATGTGACGTAGTAGTGTTACCTGTCTGCCTTTTTCCTTTTCTCCTTTTTTCTGTATGTTATCTCACCTGCTTCATAAAGTTTCAGCTGTGTGGTTTAGTTGGAATGAGGAAGCAAAACTGGAAAAATATCACATTTTTGAAATGTTTATGCAGACAAAACAGAAATACGTTACAGATTTGGGCTTCATCTGTGCAATCTACATGTTAACCATTGTTGATTTTGTTGTAAACAATACAAGGACAGCTGCTACGTGGTCTTCGTTAATCAATTGCAGAAGAAATACTGAGAGCTTTAACTCAGATTAAAGTAGCAGTGCCAAAGTGTAGAAATAGTCTCTACATTCAGAATTTTACTTCAGTGAAGAACCTTTTCACTATGCAAGTGATCCATTCCTTGTTGTTCTTGTTTTCATATTATGGGATTTTTATTATTGATGCATTAATGTACACATTGTTCTCATGTTGCTGCTGCTAAATGATTTAATTTAAATAATTATCATTATGCTGCTAAATTGCTTGTATGCTTGTAAATTTTTCCCCAGATCGATTAAGATGTTACTTATCTTAAACCATATTATAGATCATTATTTATTGGTTGGTTGTGGTCCTTCAATTAATTTAATAACATCCTTGTGAGCTTTTTCTTTTTACAATATGTGATAGTGTTCCTCCCTCATATGAATATTGATTGCAGTTTAGTTTAGTCTAGTTTGATACAATACAATAACTCTGATAACCCTCAATGATTAAGGCCAAAGACTTCCGGTCGCATTGTCTTTATTAATCTAAATAACAACAGCGAAGATGTAGTAACGTCAAACCACCAACAAACATCTCTATTATAATCAATACAATCTTTCCCTGTCAAATCAATAAATAAACATAAACATAATTCTAAATTATATAAAATATCATACAGATTATAGCAACCTTCCAAGTTTCTGATGAGACATAGTTTGACCTGAAAGCATTAAAGCAGTGGATTCTGATTAGTCATGCCACCAAAGCACCCGTACCAGCATCTTTCAAAGTAGTTACAGATTTTAACAACAACAAGAACAAGTTGTTGTGGGGACAAACTCAGGCCCGTATTGGTGTCTATTGACAACACTGCCGAGAACAGAAGGATGATTTTGCTCTCTTGATGGGAAATGTGGTTCTTCTGGTCAGGGAGTTGGATTACAAGGGGTAAATCCTGAAGGCGTCTAGCAGCTTCCTGCCTCTTGACATTTACAGTGTTCAGGCCAGACACCAGAAATGAGTTAATGTTGTCAGTATCGTTCAGTGGACTTTCAATCATTTAAAAGACAGTATTTCAGTTTATTCCAATATGTGTGTTTGATTATCATTAGTATTATTTTAATATTGTTGTTCTCATATGTCATGTCTCTCCTGTACATTTTAATTTTCATGAAGCCACACAAAACATTTGCATCCGCATTTGCAACATAATTTTGCATATGACATTTATTCAAAACAGCATAATTCAAAGTTATGGCTTTGTTTAATAAGACTATACGGAGGATGATGACAAGACTCCATCATGTTATTTACTTCAGACATCTGAACTGACCATATCAGCTAATGTTGGCTGATCGAGACTCATTGCACTTACAGTTTTTTGCAATAGTTAAAACCAAAAAGAAAAAAGGACCACACACACACTCAGTTCAATAATATCTGTCCTCTGTTCGCCCGCTTACCCTCATGCTCTACCTATAAGGGAGCCAAGTCATCAGTCTCACCGCCCGCGTGTCAGGTGCAAAACACAGGTGTGCTCAGATACTGAACTTTGCACAGCCACGGCTCACATAATGCCACAGTTGTTTGCTGAGTGGCATTGTGAAAAGGTATAATAGTTTACCCACTCAACATGTGATGCTGCAAAAGACAGCAGGTGCACTGATTGAATTATGAAAATACTGAATAATATGCTGCTCTGCCGTGTGGTTCATCTTGTTATGTCTGCGTGTAAGATTCAATGCATGGAGCAGAACAGAAAGATATTGTCAGTGAACATTTACTACAAAGAAAATGGAGCAATGGTAATATGAGGTCCTTGTGTTTGACGTACACACCCTCACAGAGAGAGAAAGAGAGAGAGAGAAAAGAGTCGAAAGTGTCACGTTTTTCACGTAGTGAAACTTTCAGGAGTTGAGGTGGAAGACTATAGATAGCCCTGAATCATAAGCTTACAAAAAAAGATTAGACAGGACACTGATGAAGAGAAAAACAACACAAAAAAATGTTCATAATTTAACAATCCAAAACAACAAGAAATTAGGTAGATTATACCACCCACAACCCCCCTGCTTCCCCAGTCCTTACTCACATACCTTCTGTCATAATTTATCATTTGCCCATTGACAGAACCCGAGATGGTAAACGAAAAGTATAATGCACCGTTTGTAAGTTTGACAGGAGTGACCACCAAATAACCAGAAACACCTGCAGATAAGAACTGGGGTCGCTACTGCAGGTAGGTATTTATGGTAGGGGGCTGGACGTATGTGTAATATAATAGAGGGGAAATAGTGAGGACATCCTCAGAGCATTGATACACCATGGAAAAGAAAAGCGTGGTAACCTCTGTAATTGTCCTGCTGGCTTTAATACAAGGTAGGTTGATGGATTTGAGATAACTTAATCATGCTGTTATAAAGGACTAAAGGTCTGTTGTACCATTTATTTTCCACTAGGTAATGAACATTGCTCTCTTCTTCAGGTGTTCTGGCCTCCATTGCTGTGGAGGTCAAGCCCTCTGTCAGTCCAGCTACAGCCGGCGACACTGTGATGCTGTCTCTGTCTCCCTCTACGGCTATCAAAAGTGGAAGCTGGGCAGTGGGAGAGTCCGTCATCCTTACCTGGATTGGAGAACAGCAGGCAGTTTTCCCCAGTCACACTGGCAGGGCGTCAGTCAACATCCTCACTGGAGCTCTGACCCTGAGCTCCGTCATGGTGGCAGACTCAGGAGTCTACGTAGTGCAGGGCAGCGACCCCCAGCTTCAGGCCAATGCCTCCATCACAGTTGTGGGTAAGACTGGACAAACAGTTGACAATCAAGGTTGGGAGTATTTAATAGTTCATCCATTGGAGACTTCTTAGAAACCAGCACATGAACGGTCCACTTGAGGGGTGTTTTTATCAGAACTTTGTGCACCTAAAATATATTTAGGGTTAGGATTAACTTGAGCAGAATTATCAAAGCATCTTGAATTCCTGTTACTCACATAAACAAATGAAGTTATGATGACTTCATATGATCAGCTCACACTGATGGAGTGTAACTAAGCACATTTACTCAAGTACTGTACCTAAGTACAATTTCCATTTTCTGCTACTTTATATTTCCACTCGACTACATTTAGAGGCAAATATTGTAAATTTATTTGATAACTTCAGTTACAGATTACATTCTGCCACTGCTTACATCAGAGCCAAAGTTGTGCATTCTTAATTGTAGCTATCTTATCAGCAATCTGTTTAAAAACATTAAAAAAACAAACAAACAAACAAAAATCACTGATAAAAAAACCCCTGTTAATAATAATACAAAAAATGTATATCAAACTGTTCGTCAGATGCACATCGCAGTATCATAGAAGCTTTCATGTTGCATGAAATCATTATTACTAATGCATTAGTTAAGTATTCGTTTTGTGTCCTTATTGTAAAGTGTTACCATTATGTTTTATTAAAGAAATAGAAGGTTCATGTATCAGTCATTTGGCTAAAAAACTAAATCTGAATTGAAGCCTGTATACTGATACAGAAAGAAAATATACTGTAAAGTGGAGTGCAGATGATGAATTGAGGAGTCTCACATCCTGAGGAGAGAAGCTGTACTATACTTACACCAACCAGAGGAGCAAAGTTATGTTTAATCTTTTCTTTGTTAGCAGTACTTTAATCAGGTTTTCAAATTGAATATCTCCTTCAAGGACATTTCAGCTGCCGAAACCTTTATCATTCTTCATTTCCTGCATCATATTCATCTCTGTCTCTGACCTTAAACTGGGACAGTGCTTTGAAGGAGGTTGCAGTTATTGTTGGGTAAATATGTTTTATGAGACGGATCACATGATTGTTATATAGTTTCACTTCCAAATCCAAATACACTTTTTACCTAAAAATATCTAAATTTAAAGATTGTCCTGCTAATGTCAGGTAATTAGAAACACATTTTTTAGATCATCTGTTGAACCTGATTCACAAAGAAATGTAAAAATGTACACTGATGTACAGACAACAAGGAAATCATTTTCAAAGACACACAGAATCTGTAATGAAATAAGTGGTGTACACAGAGACAACCAAACAGGACAAGTGTACATCTTAAGGGCAGATGAGGACAACAGCCAACCAAGTAAGCTAGCCAAAAACAAGAAGTGTTATATTAAACATGATAAGAACATCAAAATAAATAAATGGGGGTATAAAAAGAAACTGTGAACATTATCAGTACAGAATCTTTTGCAACTCATTGCAATGACTGTGGGAGAGAGCGGCGGAAAATGTGCTGATTAAATGTTTACACTTCCCTTTTTACTGGAACAGGTTCGTGTTATAATGAAAAAGTGGATCTCTGTACAGTGTTCAGACAGCTCTTAAGGAAATACGTGTCTCTGCCTCGTGACATCTGGGCCGACAACAGTAAACTTTAATACTGCGGCTCTCTATTTGCTGTGAGAACCTGCCTGTGTTTTGGTTTTGTCGCCCTTTTGATCACATGGTGTCTGGACAGTTTCTGCGTCTGTCGAGCCTCACCTTTATCTGGTCACTCCGCCGGTTCCTTCAGTTTCACCGAGCCTGTTTATGCTATCTAGGGTTACATCAGTATGTTTTGTACCGCGTTTTGCACTTTATCTCACATGATAAGGTCACTTTGATATATTTACATGTTTCATTTCAATCCACTTGGAGCATTTTGTATTAAAGCAGTCTTTTTTAAGTGTTTATGAGTCATAACAACTACCTATATTAATGGGTAATTATTCATAATGTTCTAGTGAAATAGCTTAATTAGCTCCCAAAAAATTCCAAATGTTCCATCCATCCATCGTCTGCAACTGCTTAACCTTTTCGGGTTTACAGGGGGGCTGGAACCAATCCCAGCTGATATTGGGTGAGCAGCAGGGTACAGTCTGGATAAGTTGCCAGCTCATCACAGGTCTGACATATGGGGACAAACAACCATTCACACCTACAGACAGTTTGACTTTTTTTATTTGTCTTTGGATTATGGGAAGAACCCTGATGACCCAGAGAGAACCCACACAGACACAAGGAGAGCACCGGGAGGCACCGGGAGGCGCCGTGCCCCGGTCAAGTCACGCACCCAGGACCTTCTTGCTGTGGGGCAACAGTGCTAACCGCTGTGCCGTGCTGCCCACACAGTGGTTCCATGTGGGCAAGAAAGTAACTGAACAAAACAACTTAGTTCCAGTAATTTGAGGGGATGTGTTTGGTAACATCCACCCCTGGTTTTAGATAACATGCCCTTCTGAAGACAGTTGCATAGGCAGGGTTGAGTATTTAGATGTAATTTATGTAATACAACATTAAAGTTTGTACTGCCCAATGTGAGTATTTTGTGTATACTGATTTTTTCAAAAAACTTTTTAAGTAGTTCTTGTGTAAAGCTGCTGACAAACCAATAAACGGACACAGGTAAAACATAACCTCCTTGGCAGAGGTAAAATCATATCTTTCTTTTTCGACACTGTCATTAATATATTAGGATTGAGGTGTTAATTAGATTATTGAGAGGTGTTTTTGATACCTCGCGCTCTTCGTGTATGTAAATGACAAGGTCGAGAGACTAAGTAACATTTCTTAAAATAAAGTAGCCTAACACTACATTCAACTATGTCCTGGGGACCAAACTGTGTGAACAAGCACTTAAGATTATAAGCTTTGTAAAGATAGATATTATATTAGAGGGCATCAGATTGTACAGGTGTACCTAACACAGGTGGCAACAGAATACAGGCCTATGTAGCACTGACGTTTTTTGTTTGTATGGCTGCTGTTCCTCCATTGCTTGTGTACAACAAATCCTCAGTGTACAGTATGTTGACACATCTTGAACCTTGTCTCCCACAGAGACCATTTCAAATGTGACGTTGAGCGTGAATGAAACCAACCTGATAGAGTTCAGCGGCTCAGCAGTCGTCAAGTGCTCCGTCTCCTCTGGATCCTCACTCTCTTTCCTCTGGATGAACAGCAGTTCTGAGGTTACAGCCAGTGACAGAGTTCAGCTCACTGACGGAAACTCCACTCTCACTATAGTCAACGTGACCCGCTATGACCTGGGACCGTTCATGTGTCGTGTGTTCAATCCTGTCAGCAATGGCAACAGTGATGCATTAAACTTTGCCATCAGCTGTGAGTTATTTTGTCTCCCCCATGTACTATATTTTCCAGTTTCACCATCAGAGCTCTGAAATGCTGCATGCCTCTGCTCTTCTCTTTTCTCAGATGGTCCAGACAACATGGCGCTAACTGTGAATGGAAATAACAGCACTTCCTTTTCAGTTGGATCCAATCTGACCATGCTCTGTTCAGCTCAGTCCAATCCTCCAGCTCTGCTCCAGTGGGCCGTCAGAGGAGAGCTTGTGAACACCACAGGTCCACTGTTGGAGCTGTTCAGCGTCAGTGAGGACCAGAGCGGTCCATATTCCTGTCTGGCCTTCAACAACCATACCAACATGAACAGCACCATCACCACAAACATCATGATATCAAGTGGGTTTGTTTGTATCTTGACATCAACCTCCATACCGTATTTGTCCATCTGTTCCCAACTTCATCCTCACTTTGCTCTGTTTACGCAGAGTCAGGATCTGAACAACAGGCAGTCAGTGTGTGGCTGCTGCCTCTGCTGTTATTGTTTGGACCCTTCTTCTAAAAGGCAAGTTTTAGAATAACTAAAAAGGTAGAAATACTTCAAACTTTTGGTCATTCGCACACACCAAAATAATTTTCTAAATAGGTAAATCTGCCCAAAAACTAATATAACAATGTATTCCATCACAATCACAACCCTTGAGCTATGCTACGATCTTTTTTCTCAATCAGAAATGCCCACTAGACTATAGCCTGACTTGAAATAGCCTATGAGTTTCTCAATTTGCACCATGACAACTCAATAAATATAGACTGACATGAAGTAATGTGTCCAGACTGAACAGCCATCTAGTTTGCTGTATCATTCTGTTGGTTAGTTCAAATAGCTTGGATCCATATGGGTCAATAAGGTTATGTGTAGTCTGGAAAAAGAAGTAAGACGACATTAAGATTGATCGAAATCTAAAATCTTTAGGTTCCCAACCCATGATTCTAATTTAAGGATTGACATTAAATTCTGCACAGTTACCTTAAAAAAAAAAAGTCTTAAGGAAGAAAAAGAGGTAAAATGATCCCTTCAAAGTGGTGACATTTCTGTTTGAATTCAGATTATTGTTTATTCAGTAATGGAATAAATGTTATTTACTTCTGAGTTTGTATTATTGCCTCATTTATTTGTAAATATCTAAATTCCAAGTTTACATTTCCTCTCCAGAACTGCCCCGTTAATAGTTTGGTCTAAAAAGTCGTGACAGACTCTGATTTGATGTAAGTTGAAAAGCGTTTTGTCCCAAATCCAAACCTGCTGGAGGCTGGAGCCAGTGAATTTCTTAAAATTACATAAAAAAAAACAAATTTTGATTGTCTGTCTGTCTCTTATTAGGTGTAGGCGCAACTAATATTCACTGAATATGTTCTGAAGGAGAAGGAATGTACAGTTTGAATGAGAGCACTTTTGTGTGAGAGAATAGATATTATGTGAAGACAAACACTGTAACTTGACAAACTGATGACCAACTGCTTCTCTTTCACAGGCGCTGATGTCTCATTCAGTCCATGACGACCGCAACGACATAGATATTGCACAGTGAACCAATACAGCATTCAAAACCATCACTGTGTGTCTTGAAATATTTTTTGCAATATAATTCAACAATTAAATTAAATGAAACAAATGAATATTATTACGAGCAAGTCTGATTGACACTACTGATGTGAAGGAATTTTTTATTTGACCAAGTATGTTGTAATATGTTAACTCATCAAACAATGAATTGAAAGGCTGATAAGGAGTACACAAAGTGAGCAGGAAAATACACAACCACACCCACATACCTCAAACATGTGCAAAAACCAGAACCAAAATCTTTGTCTGTCAATACAATTCTACTGCTTTGTACTATCGTGTCTTTGTTGGCCATTTTTGTATTGTGTTGCATTTATGAAACACACCTGAACTGCTGCAATTATTTAAGTATGATGAAATGTTCAAAACGAAACTTAGAAAACTCATGATCATGCTGCAATGGCAAGAAAGAAGCAGGAGAAAAAAATCATTAATCGATAAGCATTGATGGACAATGACAGAAATAGAACAGAAGACTATTGAAAAGGCTTGTTTGGTATAGAGTTCAGAATAAAGTTTTAATTCATCTCTTGTGTCAAAAATTAAGTTAAGATAAAAAGAAGTCCTATCTTCAGGAGATAAAGAAACAAAAAGACCTACAGAAAAGGTAAAGACAGTCTATTGCCCTCTGATCAAACCTCTCAGTATTGCTATCGGCTATGCTCCTTGTTACCAAATTACCCTATAAGAATAAGTGCCCGGTGACAAGATATTTATTGATATAAATGTAGAGTCCAGTGTGATAAATATTTGTTTTCACTTCTAGAATATGCTTTGTTTACTTCCTAATACCTCAAGTTACTGTAAATATAAAATATATTGATAATATATAATATTCAAAGTAAATAAATGTTTTTAGCTGTGTAAACCAAATACCGGTAATACTTAAGTTGTACTTAGAGTCCATAAGTTTCTCTAGTTAGTGCATGTTACTCACAATCCAGTTTCCCATATGACTTTCTAGCTGAGCAACACATCTTTCAACTATGTTAGTTGTGTGATTGGTTAAAGGCTCAATTTAACGCTAACCTTTATGATGCTTATCAACTTTTTCATTATTGTAAAAGTAGACAACTTATCTCACAATGTATTAAGGATACACAGCATATTTCTCTCACATATTGTTTCTTCAAACGATGAAAAATTAGAGTCTCAGAAGAGTTTTAACGTTCAAACAATGTATGCTGGTAATTCATCTAATGTGCCGATCAGATTTCTTCAGACACTTAAAGAAACACTTAAAGATTAGTTGATCCCGTGATAATTTATTTTTTTATTTTCATTTTTTTTTGCCGTGTACGTTTCCCTTAATGTAAGCAGTCTTTACCCCATAGTTTACGCCACATAGTTTAGAGTAGGACACTGCTCACAACATTTATCAAGAGTATTAGACTACATCAAAACCGGTCCTTGCTCTTGGTAATCTTCCAATTCAAATATTGCACTCGCAAATATCTCCATCCCCTCCTCTGTTTGGTGGAAAGTTGCAAAGCAACTGAGGTTTACAGTAAATGGGCACACCTTGCTGTGTACCTGTACAGTCTCTGGTGAAGCAGGGCAAAACAAGGTGTGGCTAGGGCAGTGAGGTAGAATGATGATGGAAGACTAGGGCTAAGCATTTACTTGAGAACAGAACGCTGGACTGATGTAGAGCAAATATTTGCTGATAAGGAGCCGGTTGTGACCATATTAAATTGTCAGATTTGAATTTATCACGGCCAGAGACAAGCACATTTAGCTGGCAGGAAGGTTCCCACCGAAAGGAAAAGAGAGAAAGACTGTAATGGAGTCTCGACTGGTGTTTGTTCTAATCTTGGCCACGATTACCTTCAAAACAGGTACTGTTGAATTATTCTAACAAAAATAATTTTTTTGTTTTAAAATTATACTAATCCTCAGTTCAGAAAATGAGAGCCTGAGAGATTTTTTAAATCTAAATGATAAAAAATATATAATTTTTTATGTCATGTACAATGACCAATGTTTGATTAAGAATAACTGAATATTGTCTGTTCCTTGCTTTTTGTTTCTAGCTCCTGCACATAGCCAGAGTATAAGCGCCACTAAAAACCCCATACAAGTGGGCAGCAATGTCACACTTAACAGCCAGACCAATGTCTCTACAGGAGTATGGATGTTGGCTGACATGGGCATCATTGTATTTATTTCCTCTGGAAATGTGATGATAGATATGGATTGGAGCGACAGGGTGACATACAATCCAAACACTTCATCACTGACTATAAGGTCACTGCAGGTGGAGGACTCTGGAATGTACATATTGGAGGCATTCAATTTGTTTCGTGCTAATTTAACCCTGTCGGTCCAAGGTAAGGATCACATTATCATCGCTCATGTGCACTCACTCCTTCATATACTTTCTTATATTCCTGAAAGGTATATAAACGAAGCTTATTACATGTTTACGTGTGAAGACTCATTCAACCATTAATAGAAATTGAAATCTATCAGCAGATAATATTTGCATACTGCAGTGTGAACCTCAAGTGTTGATTTGCAAGACAAAAGAACAGGGCTGTGTGGGAGTAAGCAGCCATGACAGTCACCTTGACTTTGGACAGTTGCACGTCGAGTTATTGTTAAGTCTAAGTTTCAGTCCTAAAATTAAAGAAACAGGGCATTTTGGCTGAATATTTTTTATTTGATAAAAAACTTTTTGGACTAACTTTGCACACATTTAAATCATCAAACACACATTAAGATATTAAAACACAATGCATCTGTTGCAGTAACTCTCACTACTGTCAAACACATTATTAGTAAAGGATGCACCGATATCGACCAAACGTTGGTATCAGCCAACGGTCACCTTGTTGACTGCTGTTGACCTATTGGCAAATAACACGTCACTCACCAATTGGCAAATCTGATGAGTCATGTACATTTTAAACTGGCATATCAATGTGCTATTGCCTCGTGACACTGCCGCCATCAGTTTGTGAGGTGATGTCAGTATTGAAAAATTCATATAATTAAAGGTGCACTTTGTAATTTTGGTGAAGAAATTGTAATCAGAGGAGAAAAATTGACAATGACTGTCTTTTTTTATGCCTAAACAAACTGACCCTAAAGGACAACACTGTTTTATCATGTTTTACTATAATCCTATTGGGCGGACCCTGACACATTCTAGCTTCAAGCCGTGTTTTGGGGACCTTTGTTTTCCTCTAAAGAAGCTTGTTTATTCAGTTATGGAAATAAATTATATCCCTGAGTTTGTATTATTACCCCATTAATATTGTCAAAATTAAAGTTCTGAGTTTGAATCTCTTCCCCCTAAGTATGTAGAAACCATAGCAACTACTTTTCAAAAAGCTTTAAAGGTTATATCAAAAGTTGTTTAATCAATTTATGCTCTTTCAAAGATAATGTAATGAAGGGCTAAATAACTTTCAAACAGTTCCATTATATTTATATGATTAAGTTGTTCTTTTGTTTTTGTTTTGTTTGCTAAAAAAAGGGAGGAATAAACAACAGCTCAAACAAAACAAACAAAAACTACCAAATTCTGTGCTGGCATCAACTATCAGGCAAATTGTTTATTAAAACATTGCCATTGGTATCAGCTCACAATTTTACAATCAGCACCAATGGATATATGTCGCTCCAACATAGTACAGTGGAAAACAAGACATAGAGAGTTCATTTTGTTGCCCTCTGACGCTGAACTCAGGCACTATGGTACAATAATGCTGGTAACTAAACGCTTTTGCAAGTATTTCTAATGACCTTATTTTTTCAGTCAACATGCTGTCATGCTGACAAAGTTCCCCATCTTAGTACAATTGAGGCTGATGGAGATGTCATCAGTTTTCAATGAAAGTCCTCTAAAATCCCAGGCAAAATCAAAATTTTTATCAGATTATGTTACAGGGGGAAATGTTACGGTTTATTGGCTTATTTTCATTTACACCATGAATTATGAAATCAACAATCCTCAAGGAAGGTTAATACAAATTTTGACTTGAATCAAACTTCGGTTCAGTTCATATATGGGTCACGTTTCCACCTGTACCTATTGTACATTGTCCGTCACCTGCAATCGGCTCTTTCAACTGGATGACAAATGGCTTGTCTTTTTCCTTCTTTGCAGTGCCTATTTCAAACGTGACTCTGACAGCACGTGAAACCAACCTGGTGGAGTTCAATGACACAGCAGTTCTCATGTGCTCCGTGTCCAAGGGCACGTCCCTGTCTTATGTTTGGATGAAAGGCAGCTCTGTGGTCACAGCAGGTGGAGGAGTGCAGTTCAGCAATGGAGGCGCCACCCTCACTATTGCCATGGTGACCCGCTATGACAAGGGGCCGTTTAAGTGCAATGTGTCCAACGGTATCAGCCATGAAATCAGCGCCCCTGTACATCTGAACATCAGCTGTGAGTTTTCACAAGACAACGTATCAGCCAACAGCATTAACAAAATCCAGTCATACAACCTCCTAACACAATTTCTCTGTTGTTGCTTCACCAGACGGTCCAAGTAACGTAACAATGACGACCATGCCCATGATGCACATCCACAGAACAGGAACCAACATCACGCTGATGTGCTCAGCTGAGTCCAAACCTGAGGCGACCATCCAGTGGATGTTTGATGGGATGTACCTAAATCAATCTGGCCCACAGCTAAAACTAGAGAGAGTTGCAGAGAGCAACTCAGGAAGTTACACATGCTTATTCCACAACACGGTCACATCCAGGTTTGCCAGCGCAAGTGAAATGATCATGGTTTTGGGTAAGGTTGGATTTAAAAATGTTTTGCTTCTTTTATTTTATTATCTCAGCAGAGACACACTAGTTTGAAAGAAATTATTTGATATTTTGGAGAAAAGGCTTATTTGCTGTCACGCTAAGCCTTTGATTGGTGGATTGCTACTACTTTCCAGTTTTTATGCTAAGCTAAGCTAACTGGCTGTAGCTTCATACACATATAACTGAAAGCTGTGAGAGTGGTATTGATCTTCCCATCTAACTCTCAAAAAAGCAAATAGGCATTAACTCAAAATGTCAGCCACTCATTTTACAGTCACATTTGCCATATTCACTCAACTCACATGTGTGAATTCAAATCACTCAGTTTTTTTTTCTCGTCCTATAGACCCACTTGCATCAGTCGTGGTGAATCACACAGGTGGACCAGCAATACTTCACAAGTCGTTCACCATGCATTGTGAGGTGGTTGGATCTGTGGACAGAATTTGGTGGTGGAAGAACGATAATCTTATTTACGCCGACAATACAACAGACTTCAGCATGGGCAACAAGACGCTGACTCTCAACCCAGTCCAAAAGTCAGATAATGGAAATTATAAGTGCCAGGCTTTTAATTATGTTAGCAACATGACCAGCAGCCCCTTCATGGTGGAAGTCAACTGTAAGTATCTGAATCTCTCCTTCTATCTTTCCTTTCTCTGCTTGTGACATACTTTGCACATCAAATACTTGAGGTTAGGCACATTCCACGAAGGGCCAGATTTTTTTGAATAAAAGAAAAAGGTTAAGTGCAAACAAATGCCTTGAATTTTGCACTCATTTTTTTCCCAATTTAAAAAAACAAACAAAAAAACATTATACATACAAAAGTACTGGGGAAAAAACAAGGCACCTTTTTAATAGTAGAAGTAGGTTTTCATTTTTTTCTTTTGAATTACCTCTGTTTGAACAGCCTTAAAAAAAAATGTTTTAATGACATAGTAGAGTATTTTTACACTTCGCTGATGGGCCGACTGAAAAAATGATCTAGAGGCTGGAAAAAGACATATTTGGCGTGTGTAATAGACCTATCGATCCACAGGAGGCTGGCGTGTGAATGTCATGGTTTGCCTCACCTGGCATTAAAAGTGCATGGGTGTATGAAGTGGCAGTACCAGCAGGGGGCGATAATGGCATGAGTAAAAGTCAAATACAGTCCACAAAGCAAGAATGCCTACGTGGATTGAAAAGGTCAAACACAGGACTTTCACCTGAGTAATTGATTACAGCTGAACCAGTGATAAATGTTGATCAATCAATTGTTTCAAGGAATCAGTTATTTTAAGACAAGCCGTGATGTTTTCCTAAATGTAATCAAGTAATTTCTGTGTCTAAAACTAACTGAGTAGTTGCGGTGCCTTTATTTTGAAAGTCAGCTGGGAATGTTTCTTATGTTGCAGTTATGTTACAAGCTTTTGGGGTGATACCAGGTTGCATTGACAAAAAGCCGTAACATTACACATGTATTCTTAATCCTACATGTCTGACATGAAAGGATGTGATGGGGATAAAGGAAACATCTTGTAGATTCAACTCAAATGAACTAAATATCAGATTGTTGGTAATAGGATATCCAAAGGTTGTCTTCATTAGTGTACTCTTCTGCATCTTATGAATTTGCTGATGGTCATGTGAACATGTCTTCAATGAAGGTGTTTTAAGGTAATCTCCTTGTGTTTAGATGGACCTTATATGCCAACCATCATGGGTCCAAATGTGGCAAAGACAGGAGACAATGTCACTCTCAGCTGTCACGCCTCCTCACACCCTCCCAGCACCTACAAATGGTTCTTCAATGGTTCTAATGTGGCCAATATGTCGAAGTATTACACACCTCCTCTTACCAAAGACATGAGCGGGAAATACGTCTGCGAGGCCTACAACAACGTCACTGGCATGAACAGCACTGCGTACACGATGCTCACTGTTGTTGGTGAGACTTGGATGGCCTCTTTTATGTTTTTATTAAATAGTTTCTCCTGTGTACAAATGGGAAAAGGTGGATCAGGAGGGATTTAATGAACTGTTGTGGATTTTTGCTCTGTTCTCAGATCCTATCACAGATGTACAGGTAGAAGCATCCATGAATCCTGCCATAGAAGGTCATCATTATAATCTAACATGCAATGTGACTGGACCTGCTGACCATGTGTACTGGATGAAAGATGGTGAGCCGCTGCATGAAAACAGCTCAACTGTTATCTCCATGCATAACAAGACAGTCTCCTTCAACCCACTGGCGTACACTGATACTGGATACTACAAGTGTAAGGCCATTAATGCTGTTGGAAACATGACCAGCCCTCCTCACATGCTCCTGGTGAACTGTGAGTAATATTTAAAGGATTTTATGTCACTGAATATTGTAAACTGAGAGTTTATAAAGTGTGCATCATCTTAGGTTATTGGAATAGACATACAGTAGTTCCATGAGATCCTACCCTGTCCTGTGCTGTTGCAGTTGGACCACAAAAGCCCATCATTTATGGGCCAGCTTATGCAGAGACAGGAAGTACCGCTGTCTTCAACTGCTCTGCCAAGTCGATGCCGCCCAGTAACTTCACCTGGTGGTTCAATCGCTCTGAGGTGGCCAATACTTCAATGCTTACAACTGGCCCCTTGTATTTGAATATGAGTGGGGAATACATCTGTATGGCCCACAATTCTGTGACGGGGAAGAACAGCTCAAACTCCATGATGCTCACGGTCGTTGGTAAGAAAACTCAAACATAGTGTGCGGCTTGATAAGTAAATATAAAGACATCCAATCCCAAGCGTTACTAGGTCTCTATAAAAGTGTGTAGCTTTTTTAGTTCTCAGCGCAGCGACGACTCTGTGTGTGATGAGTATGTGTATGGGAGGGCTTTTGGATCATATAGATAGAGCATCATATAGCCAATGAAATTTCAAAACCGGCAATATATAGTTTAAATGGAACTTGGAAATTATAAATGTGTTTATATAATTGTATGCATTTTACTCTTTGTTAAGGCTATTATTCCATCTCAGCACTTGTTTTTGACTATTTTGCAAATAATTTGTGCAAATAAGAAATAAAGTATTCTTATTACTTAGTGATTAATGTAACTCTCCAGCAGGGGTATTTTAAGGTCATAAAAACAGCATTTTTTTTTTTTTTTTTACCAGGCCTCTGGATATTACCTTAGAAAAACGACTGTGTTTGTGTTCAATTCCAGTGATTGCTGGACTTAGGCCACGTAAGGCTTTATTATGTGGACCCATTGTATTTTCCACCTAACAGGGCCAGTTCCCGGGTCCTCTGCAGGCTTATTTTTGCATTAAAAAAAACTAAGGCGAGAAGAAATAATTAATACTTGAGTGTGATCAAATTCCTGTAGATCAATGCAATTACAAAGCTTCCAACTGTTCAGACTGTGACCTTTCAAAAGAGCCCAGAGCCATGCCTGTACTCCAAATGGTTCAACGCCAGCCATGAATTTACTTCAGGCTAGACTGGGACAGGCGTTTTAAGATAATTTTACATAAATTTCAGGAAAAGATAACAGGTTTAATTAATCTATATCTGTTTTAGTATTGTATTACTATTGGTGACAGCAGTGGTATCGTGTGTCACTACTCTAGTTTAACATGTATGCAACTTGACTGTATAAAAGATCAAACACTATTTTCTTCTATGTTTTGTGTCCACAGAGGCTATAACGTCAGTGATGGTCCAAAACAGCACGATCCCAATAAACAATGAGAACTTCACTCTCACTTGTGAGGTCACAGGGCCTTACGACAAGATCTACTGGATGAAGGACAACATGTACCTCAACATGAACACTTCCATGGAGAAAGCGAACATGTCCTACCACATTCAAAACAACATGCTGCACCTCACTCCAGTGACACTCTACAATGACGGGGCGTATCAGTGTGTTGCCGCCAATAAAGCTGCTCACCATAGTAGCCCCCCGTACATGCTGCTGGTGAACTGTGAGTGTTGTAGGAAACAATGGAGGGTGTTTTTATTTCAAACTCATTCAGTTCATTGATATTGTTTTTTTTAAGAATTCAGCGTGTGTGTGTGTGTGTTTGTGTGTGTGTATAGATGTTGAATGAAAAATGTTTTAGCACTCAAGCTTTCCAAGATGCGCAGAACAAATTTGATGTGTGCCACAATATTCGTTGTTTTAGCGAACATGATTCTGACCATTTCTGTCTCTGTCTGTCTGCAGACGGCCCTCTGAATGTGAAAATCTTGACTCCAGATCCAATAATATTTGGCTCCCCTGTGTCTCTGAAATGCTATGCTGATTCACGGCCAGAATGTGATTTCTACTGGTTCGTTAACAATCAGACTGTACCTGAAATTACTGGCTCGGAACTCACTTTCACTACACTCCAAGGTGGCTACTGGAACTACACATGTAAGGCTAGGAACCCTGTGACCAATATCACCATGTACAAGACCAAAACCTTCACTATCGGTGAGTGAGCCTTACTCCTCTTCTCTCCTTATTTTTGATGTGGTCACTACAAAATCTCCCTAATTGGTTCTTTAATGGTCTTCAAAAAAGTTTGTGGTATCAGATGAGCTTACAGGAAAAATATGGTTGAAATATGATGCAAAACTTAGGATAATTTCAAAATTAGTATTTCTTTTGTTTTATTTGTTTATTGTTGGCTTTAAACAAATTTAAAATATTTGAGTTAAATCCACATTAAGAGTTTTGCAGACAACGGGTTGCGTCTAACAATTATTTATAATTTATTAAGGGGGTTATTCTGCAATCATTTAGTCTATAAAATGTAAATAAATAAATAAATAAAAAGAAACTGTGAAACATTCTTGTCATAATTTCCCAAAGCCAGCAGTCATGTCTTCAAATTGCTTCTTTTGTCCAACCCGCCATCCAAAACCCAAAGTCTCTTCAAGAAAATCAGCAAATTCTTACATTTAAGAAACCAAAACAAGCATATTTATTTTACATTTTTGCTTGAGAAATAAATATCGTACAAAATATTTGGCAATTATTTTTTTCTTTTGACCAACTAGTCGACTTATTGTTGAATCTCGTACACAGAATAACTGCCATAGAATTAAAGATGTTTCACATGGCAGGGATGCTTGCCTACTGATTCTAACTTTCTTCTCACTTCAGAACAGCAGACATGTTTCTTTATCAGTCTTTCCATCTTTCTCTCCCTCTCAGGTCACGCCTCCGCCCTCATCCCATCCCAAGGCAGTCTGATGTTGATGGGTCTGTTCGCTTTGTCGGCCGCTGTGCTGTTCGACTGAGTCCTCTGAGATCCAGTGATGCTGCATTTTGCTCCCTCTACATTCAACAATCTTAAAGTAAAATGAAAGGGAAGGTACTGTATAGTCAATATTTTGATGCCGTAATAACACTTTTTGTGATGTTTTACTGGAAGGCAAAGAAGAATGTGAATATTGGAGTGTGACAGGCTTTGATTTCAGTTTTTGTTTGATATTTCCTTTAATTAATCAAATTTGTCATTTATGTATAATACTGAATAGTCAAATTTACACTGACAGTGGAAGGACAAATTTCATCATCATTATTATAATTATTATGATGGCACTGCTTGTTTAGTTTTTTATGTTAAATATTATCATCATTAGCTCATAAAAGTAGTTCACATGGTGGCTGCTGTATAGGCCCTTGATAAAAAAAAATTCCAAATACCAAATACCCTCATAATCTTTTGCTATTAATTGCAATTCTGCATTCTGATCACCTGTACTTTGTGTGTGTGCGATGATATTAGAACTGTAAGTAAATGTAAGTCTTATGATGTTTTGATTCATGGTATTTTTTTGTCAATCAATAAAAAATCAACACAATCAGTTTTGTGGGGACTTTATTGTATTTGTGCTGGTTCGTGACAAAACATTTGCTCTTTAATAAGAAATATATTGTGTGTACAATAAAATATGTATTACAGTGATTACTGCATAAACATCACACAAATATTATGAGTTCCTCTCAGTGTTGTTCATATGGGGACACTGGGGTCAAAGGCCGTGCCCTTTTTTGGTTTGAAAAACCAGCTGCATCTCTTCAGATTCTTATGTTGTTTCCTCTGGCACCACCTTTTCACTTTGGGTTTTAAGACATCGAGACAGGTGAAGCAATAGGGTTAGCAGAAAAAAAACAGATTAAGTTTTCATTCCAAAATATTTTGGAATTAATATCACTATGACACTTTCGAAGAGTCCTTTACTTATCTCACTTTTTACCGGTTGTTTAACTTCATCATGTTATGAATCAACTCACATTTCTGCTGCTTGCCTCTGCGTCTGGCAGACTCCTGACAAAGGCAGCGTGGGCTCGGCGCCTCTCCTTCCTTTCCTGGGTGACCCAAATACACCAAGACAAAAGAGCAGAATGAGTGAGGATGACTCACTCTGCCAATACTGAGGCTTAACTTACATATAAACTGATTAGACTCTAAACGTTGTGATTGGTTTATAACTGTAATATTGTTACTTTCACCTTTACAGTTGCACAGTCTGTTGTGCTTCCTTGGAGTGTTGATTGGATTCGCAATAGTCAGTGGTTTTCCAGCGTCAGGGGCTAGAAAACACTTGATATTTTACACTTAGAAATAAATGAATAACAACAAGATGAAGATGAAGGTTTTGATTAAATCAAAGGTGCACTATGCAACTTTTTTATGGGCTTATTAACAAACAGAGAAAGAGCTCTTGATGAAAGGAATATCAGCTTACAAGAGCTAAGGCCAGGCTCAGACTATGGGAGTTTAAGGCCAATTTAATCCTTATTCTGTCCAGCTGGAGGAGAAGTGAAGGGTTTACAGGTCAAGTCTTAAACTTCCCGAACATCCTTGAAAGTCACGTGTGTCAACATTAGCGAAAAACAGGTGTATATTTTTGAGTTAAAAAAAGGGGCCAATTGCCCATCTAGAGGTCCTACAGTTCAAGAATAAAAGTTGAGAAAAAATTACATAGTGCCCCTTTACATTAAAAAAACTTGATGAATATTAATGCGCCAATCTTGTGAAAATGAGTGTCAAACATTAACCCCACATACCATCAGTGAATGGGCTGACAATCAAGGATTGCTTACGGGTCTCAGGAAGACCTTTGAAAAGACAATCACAGAGTTAAACACACAGGATGTAAACTTACTTTAAAAACTCATCTCATTCTGACAAAGTTTATAATACCTTGGCCGTGATCGGTAAAAATAAACAGTCCAAGAGCCAGCAGCAGAAATATTCTTGGTCCCATGTTGTACAGAATGATAAGTCCAGGGAAAGAAGTCCTGCATGCACACTAACTTCAGTCCAAGTGAGGGAATACAATGGCTGTTATTGAGCCTCCTTATAAAGGATGGTGTTGACATCTGAAACTGAGGCCGTGGCACATTTGTTGACTCAGTTATATGAAGTACGCCTTGCCCAACTAGCACCTTTACAGTGGGTGGAGGTGAATTAAAAGAAGAAATGAACCGCTGCCAAAATACCTGATTGTGGATTTGAGTAATGGATCATTGTGAGTAAGTGCGGGACCCACATGAAATGCATGAGTGCCTTTGAATGCCAAATGGCCCCGTGTTTTTAAGTCTCAAGTTGAAGCTTTTCTCACACTCTCGAAATCATTATCTTACTTTGAATGGTTAAATGGGTCACACATACAAATTTGACTTTTGTCCTTTTTTCTTACTGACTAAACTTGACATCAAATCTGTCTTCAGTATGCTTAAACATGACAGGAAACTGAGACAGAACAAGGATATCAACGCTCATTAAACTTCCTGCTTATGTTTCATCTACAATGCATGTTGTGAATGATAACGTCCTTCCAGACTTACAATCAATCACAATTATGGGTGCTCAATATCAGTCATCGATACTATCGAATGTAAGATTATGCTTGCTATAATCAGCCGAAATGCTAAGTATGAGGTATTGTATTGTGTGAAGAATGCTGGAAAAGGTATCTGTCTTGTACTGATCCTAACAAAGCTGGGCACAGGCCTAGAGCAAAGCGAGACTTGTTCACCCTCCTCGAGTTACAGAAATGAACTTCTCCACTTCTGTGAGAACAGAACGAAACCAGTCAACCAAAAGCAATAAATCTCTTCTGGGCCCAATGTGTGCATGTGTACTCTTGTTGAACTGGGTTAGAGATCTTGAGGCATAAAAATCAATCACTGCATCAGTGGCTATCAATGCTGCAAACTCTGTATCAGCACCGATACGATCTGATCAATCAATCAAAGGACACTGATACCGTCTTGTTTTTCGTATTTTAATGCATTCTTTCATCACTTACACAATCAGCCATCCGGAGGCATAATTCAAGTTCTGGAGCACAATCCTTATCCAAGAATCTCAGAAGCATTTTAGTGTGAAGTAAAGCCTTTTTAGTAGGTCTGACGGGCCATTATGTTGCAGATGAGATTAAACTTGAAGCACAAGCAACTTTGGATACATGGGTACAACTTCACAAACAACTCAAAAAGATTTATGTTTGCAACAAAGCTTGTCATGTCAAGAAGTGCTGCTGTTACAGTAGGTGAAGCAAAAAAATGTACAGGACAATAATGAGACGACTTGTGACAGGATAAAAAGCAAACAGACAGCATTGGTCAATCAAAAACATTTGGTTGTTCAAATTAACATTTACAAAAAAACATCAGACATCACAACAGAGAAAATAAAGCTATCGCCAAGTAAATGTATCTTGTGGAACTTGGTGAAACTGAGAAACCAAAATGACAAATCACAGCAATTTCCCGGTAAGGACAGTTCTAGTATCTCAATTCTTTTACCAAACATATTCTGGTGACACCAGTCTTTCAACCTTGTCCAGGGACTTCCTGTTCATGTAACCTTAGATGGTATTTTGTCATAGACGGTGTCAGAAAAGCAGATATCTGTTTATATTCCATGGTAAATTCGGCATGAGAGCTGAAGGATGACATCTGGAGCACAGTTATAAATTACATGTTTAATGGGTGCAGCAAATAACGTTTTGACCTACAGCAAGAGAACAAAAAATTGCTGCATCCTTTTAAAAGCTTTATTCATAACTGCTGCCCATCTGGATTTATTTATATATAACTGTAGCTTCTAGTGTCATCCTGTCACATGTAGTTACTCTCACGGGTGATAGATAGTGAGTTTCCCTCATCATATTCATCATATGTATTATGTGGCAGAGAAATTAAATGATCCAATGTAAGAGCCAAAGGCTAGTGGAACGGATGCTTACCGGGAATTGAGGCAAGACTTTGTCTCTCTCTAGCACAGCACATTTAATTTCTGACTGTATCATAAACACAAAAGACTTTATGGTCCCATTGTCTGTAACAGTGGTCACCAACCCTGGCCACGAAGAGGACTTACACAAATAATGTGAGCAGCTCTTAGCTCTTAAATTGATTCTATCCATTATTCAAGGAGTTAATAGACTGAGTGAGATGCTCTCCGGGCTCAGGGATGAGGACCACTGCGGTAGTGTAAGCGCCATGGTAGCTCAGTTCTCAGCAGGCTTATCTAGCATGGACTTGAGATGGGCGTGCAGTGGTTCACACACAGCCTGGTAGCCCTGAGGGGTCAGATGAAGGTAATCATACATGTCCTGATGGGAGATGCTACCATTGGAGTGGACAAAACCTGGGTCCACATTGAAGAAAGAGGCATGGGGGAGGGACGACACGGCCTCCTGGACCAGTTTGTTCACCTTGGCGTTACGCTCCCGAAGACGGTTTGGCGATTTACCCCTGGGCAGAATACCCTGGAAAACAGAATTATGAATGTTACTGATGTTACTTAGTATTTCTGTAATCACTCACCCACAACAGTTGAAACTCAACCAAACACAAAGCAAGTTCACATGTAGTTCACTCTCAGCTCTCTTCCAAAACAAGCAAAGCTTTTCTAAATGTAGCGTGAAAAGTGGCATTCCACCAAAACATTCACACACACACAATTGAATCCCTTTTCAACAAACTTCAAATGTCTATAGTTTACCTTGCCACACAGAGCTGAGATTGAACTGAACAAGGTGACATCACTACACAGTTTAATGGTTGTATGAACTTCATTTATCAATTCCAGACAGACATGCAGACAATCATATCAAGGAGTGCATCAGAGAAAAACCTACAAGTACGAGCGTCCTGGCTTGGGGCAGCTTGTTCTTGATGACTTGGACAATAGCCATGATACCTTCACAGATCTGTTCAGCGGTGTGACCATGATTGTTAGTGCCTACCCACAGCACCACGACCTAAAGCAACAAAAGAGAAAGGAATTCATGACTGGACACATGTCATTGATGGTTCTAGGTCATTATACTGTACCTGGAATTATGATGTTATCACAGAGTTAAGAACAATAAGTCTACTGTGTGAATAAACGAGCATGATTGTGTTCTCTATTTTTGGCTGTGATTTGGACCTTTGGGCTGATGTTATCCAGTTCACCGTTGCTCAGTCTCCACAGCACATGTTGTGTTGCATCACCACCCACCCCAAAATTGAGGGCATGGAGAGGAGAGAACAGCTGTCGCCATATCTGCAGAGAAAACACAACAGCAAGGCATCCACGTGTTGAGTCCTTAGGTCACAGAATTTGAAGATGTTCATGGATGTTTATGAGTACAAGACTAGATATCACACACTGTGCACACAATAAGACGCAGGAAAGTGTGTGATCTGTGTTTACCCCAAACTGGTGCATGAGCTGAACAAGAGAGTCTCCTACAAACAGGACTTCAGGTTCTTTGTCTTTGCTGTCAGACACAAAACGGTTGTGCTATACGGGAGGAAAAGGAGAAGATTAACCTTGTTTTTATAAAGTATTAAGCGTCCCTCAAAACGCAGCATCACATGGTTTTCTTGAAGTTGTGTTTACATAAGAAAAACACATTTAAAAAAAGTGCCCTTTTTAGACAATTTTTCATATATTATTAAAGAAGGAAATTGTGAGATATGAGCTTGAATAGTAGATTTAAAAAGACTTTATTAGTGCATACTACCATGTAGATCTGATGGAAAAACAACTACAAAGAAGCTCATTCAAAGAAAGGATCTATCAGGATTATGACCATCTATACAGCTATATGTCATCGAAAATAAATGACAATTAATTAATTATTATTCTGCTTTGTTCACTTAGACTAAACTTAAGTTATATTAGAGACAATGCAATATGACAATGCATAGCTGCTGTAATGCTTTAGTCATGTACATCCCGGGAAACGACTCACAGAAAACTCAAAATAATTAGGTTATTTCACACACCATAGACATCCATCGTCCATCTCCTTGGGTGTCTTCACAGGGAGTGGGTGTGGCGGCGGGGTTTAAGTCGTCTGCACTCATGACTTGGCTCTATCTGTGTTGGGAAAGCAGTCACGAAGGCTATTTGGTACTTTTAACAACGAAAACAAACCGATAAATCAACCGCCAACAGCTATAATTGCCAGGTTAACCTGAGGTGGTTAGAGGAATTAGCCACAGTAGCTAGCTTAATTGCTGAAACACAACATAGAGGTATAGTTTAACTGAGAGATACCGGTCACACACAGATTAAACGTTGAACCATGCAACTATACAATGTACAAAAGGAGAAAGAGGTTTAGCTTCACAGAGCAGCTGCATTTAGAGATATTACTAAACATAGGCTACCATAAAATCAAAAAATCGTCATCTCCCAATTCAGTTTCAGGAAGTACATTTTCACTGTAGTTGCAGGTACCATTATTCTCCATGGGGAACGAGTGATCGTGTTTCATGTAATTTACAATCAACCGTTATTTTATTAGAATAATGTGTTTGACGATGAATTTTAGAAGAAATTATATAAAGTTATTGACAAATAGATCATTGTTGAAGCGCAAAATAATCTAAAAGATCAGACAGTTCTACCCCCTCGTCGGTGTAAGTGGATTCGTCCTGCTCTGTGGTGTTCGTGGACGTTGGTGCTGCGCAGAGAATCACGGCTGCGCCATGTTGCCGAGCAACGACACACTTTGCATGCAGCAAAGACGCGACTGCGGACAATTTCGGTAAGCCAAGTTGAAAATTAATGATTGGGGGTTTGTTTAAAAGTGTTTGTTTCGTTTGTCTTGCATGACACGAGCTTAAAGTGGAACTTAGTGACCATGTTTCGTTGCAGTTGCAGCTAAATAACTCAAAACACGTGTGCTTCAAGTTAAAGTGCACCTGGTGGTTGACGTTATGGTCACCTGTTTGCTAACAGCCTAACAAGCTAGCCAGCAGCCGGTAATCCAGAATCCAAGTGTCAGTTGAGGCGACATTCATCATTTAACAGATCAGAAGAATTTGTTTAGGATGTTAACCAATTATACAGTATGGTATTTTGAAGACATCTGTTTTGTTTTAAAATTTCAATATGATATTGCACACATGCAGATGCCCAGGCTTAATAATTAGGATTTTTTCATTCTTGTAATCTGGAAATTGTGGCCGTTTGATGTGGAATAGATGGTGAAATACAACATAAGCAAAATAATAGTCATGGAAATTTAGTGTTTCAGTGTAAATTTAACTATTGTCTGTCCCTGCTAAACTATCCACTGCACTGATTTGCACGATCTTGCATGAATTCTCAATGTTCAAATTGTCATGAACTATTAAGAAAAATACATTTGGCATGCACTGATAAAACATCACCTTATGTATGATCGAAGTCCGCAAGCTGAGAAGATTGACATTTAGATTCAGCCATTGCCATTGAAATTCTGTATTTTTTTGATAATCTAGTCATAGAGTTGAGGTCATTGATGTTCAACAGCATCCTGTAGCGCAGACCTACTCAACTGGTGGCCCGTCTTCCAAATGCAGCCCTTAAACAAACTCATTCAGGCCCTTAGATCATTTTGTTAAAGGTGCATTATGTAGTTTGGGGAAGGAATTCTAATCAGAAGAGAAATATTTTCATTGAATGTGTTTTATGCATAAACAAATTAAATAAACAAACATTCATTTTCATGACTGAATAAACAAACTGACCCTTAGAGAACAACACAATTTTTTACTGTTCAACTTTGTTTATATTTTGCTGACCCTGCCACCTTTCTAGCTTCAAACAGTGTTCAGGAGACCTTATTTTCCTCTGAGAACAGCTTGTTTATTCAAGTATGAAAAAATATATATATATTTTTGAGTTTGTTTATTACCTCATGAGTTTGAATTTCTTCTCCAGAACTACACAGTACCCATTTAACAGGCGAATTGGCCCACTAATTAGTTATATCTGTTGCCAAACACCAAAATTCTCCTTTTTTTCATTAAAAAGTTTGAACCCGTGCTGTTTAAGCAGAGTGAATTTACAACAGACAGCCCACTCCTGCACACTTGTATATTGTTTCTTATACAATAGAAAAAAACGTTTATACAAAGCTAAGAAGAAGAATAAAGGGCATTGTTTTAACAAGTTTTACAGGTCTGACATAGAGGATGTAAAAGCCTCCCCCCATGGGAACTGCACTTTTTGAAATTTGGCCCTACTAAAGAAGTGGTTGAATAGGGCTGCTGTAGATGTTATCCAACTCTCCTTTGATCTGTTTCCTACCATCTCACTTACACATGTCTAACCACAGTTATCGTTCTGCAGAATCCAGTGCAGTATGAGCCGCATTTGCAGGACTTTAACAGACAAAGGAAAGACCTTAAATGTTTTCGACAGGCAGTTAAAAACAACGGATAAAAAATGTTGCTCAGTGAACACATCCACTGCAGACAGCAGATGTTTCAACCGTCATAGTACGACAGATGGGCAGCACAAAATGAAACGACTGAGGAGCCGTAAGGAGAGGAGTCAGATGAGAGGTGGTGGGAAAGAAGCCTCAAAGTTCAAACCGCATCACCATCACTGCCGTTGCCAAACCAGCACAGACATAGCTCATCATCATAACTACTGCCACAGTAGCTCTTGTAGTCGTCCAAATGTCGTCCCTACTTCACAGGAGCCCAGTATTATCACAGACAGTCGACTGTTAGGACACCAAGGCTTATTCAACCACGAAGTGAAATCTATCGACATTGAACGCCTGTTAAGTGAGCAGAAGAAAGATTCATACCCACCTTCAACATCCCACATTCCTTCTCCTCTTTCCACTAATGATTTGTTGTGTGCTGATACTGGTGAGATTATGCTATTTGAAAATAAAGCAGGTCCTGCAATGAAGGCCAATGATGCCTGCCTGGAGAAAGAGAAGAAATTCAGTCAGGGATCAGATCTTACACCAGGGCAGAGACCACAGCAACAACTTAATATTTCATCTGGAAGTTTTAAAACCATCAACTCATCTAAACCGTTGGCTCCCACTGTTAACACAGAAAAAGTGAATGCCCTAAACATGAAGGTAGAAGGTCACATGATTTCCACTCTGGTACAAACGCCAAAGAACTGTCAGTCTCCTGCCCACCAAGTACGAGCTCATCATGTCCACCAAAGCCCAGTTCAGCTCTCCAGCTCCCCCACTGCCGACAGCTTCGACATACAGCACCGAAGACTCGATCCGGACAGTGTATTTAAATCTGTCAGTGCAGTGGCAGCGAGTTTGTGTGACTGTCTGCAGTTCCCCCTCATGAGAGGGAGAAGCCTGGTGGCCGAGTGCAGGGAGGTGCTGCTGAAAGCTCTACAGGAGAGGCATGGACCCCATCTGAAGGAAAACCTCCTCAAGGTGCAGCGATCTCTCAGCTTTGGTGGTACTCCCGCAAAGGAGGTCCAGGATCAGGAGCCAACCATGGTAGATGAAGATGAGCTCTTGCCCACAGGTAGACACATTCATTGTTTTTACTTGGGTTAACTAGCTGGCAGTCTTCTTCAATACTGTTGAGAATTACTGCTATTATATTTGTGTATTATCACCACCAGATATTGGGCTCACTGCAAAGTACAAAGATCAGTGCCAGTGACTTTAGGGATAATTTCACAGTTTTTGAAGTCTGTCCTCAAACATTAGCCTATTAGAGCACTGAAACAGATATTTCTCACTGTCATCATTTCTCTGGTTCACACTGGCCATTTAAAGATTCTTTCATTTGGAATACAATTTGCACAAAACAAGGACTCTGGATTTTGTCCGTCATTACTTAGAGCACATTTAAAGCACATTAGGAAGGGGTCTCTTAATGACCTTTGTGAACAGAAGGAATAATGTTTGCATGTAAATTAGATGGTAGAGGGTGTTTGGGCATACACCGGTTATATTACTTTCCATCGTTCCGCTTTTTAAACCAATACATAGTGAGGAGAGTTGATCCACACAATGATGGCAGAGGATTTGTTCACTTTTTGTAGGATTACTATTTCCACAGACTGTATAAAACAACTCTCTGACATATTTCAAACTGATCCACTGTTAAATGCTTTCAATGTGTTGCAGAAACAGTAGGAAATGTTAAAGTGACTTTTGACAGCTGACCAAAGATACATGGATTCATATAGTAAATGTTTTGTTTTCAAAAAAGCAGTAGTAAGCACTGCATACATCTCAGTTTGTGGGCAGGTGTTCGGTTATATATTCTTCTTTTCAGATGCATTCCCAACAGCATTTCAAGCAGACAATGGCAGTCGGCCATGTTTTGACAAGCACAAAACCACATCTTTCAAACAGACGAGAAGTAGGCATTTTAACTGGAATTCCAGTCCACAGCTACACCACAACATGAGACAGGTAAGAAGTCAAGTTTACTCCGCTGCTCTCTTACATATGCGTACAACAAGGAACTTGTAACTGCCTAAATTTAATACTGATCCGTCTATATGACCTACATAAGAAAACAAGAATATCAGCAATAAGATTGGCTATTTGTGTTTTGAAAATTATAGTTACTCTTAATGCCTGTCATCGGGTTGGATAAATCATAAAATAAGGTTCCGAGGATGAATTGAGGAGTCTCACAGTCTGATGAAAGTAGCTACAAAGAAGGTGCAGCATTGGAACAAAGTTTACTTTAAGTAAAGTTTACTAACAAGTTCCTTGTTGTAGCTTTAAGTTAATTTTATATTTGGCCTACTTGTTCCTTCAATAAACCATATATAATTTAAGATTCCATTACTCTGTGTTCTTGTTCTCATGTGAAGACTGCTGAATGGTTGACAAGCCCTGCAGAGACTTCTGTTGACCAGCTGAATGATATCCTCAGACCTTCTCCCTCTCCTCAGTTCTGCATGGACTCTGAGCCCTCCGGAGTTTCAACCACTGATCATTTGTTCGCTCCCTCCTCCACCTCATGCTGGGGAGGAAAAGCATCAGCATCTCAGTGCTGGGAAGAAAGATTCAACAGGCCAAAGACTAAAGAAACTGTTATGTTTGGTTCAGTTGAAAACAGCTTTATGAACCACACCAGAGTAGTTGCAGGGAGCACAGCTTATCAAGCACAGCTGCAAGATAGACGTTTAGCAGACCGAGTGTACTTTCCCCCGGACCAAGGCCCATGTGAAACTGACCAATGCTGTTTTGGTCCCTCCTTCTCTGCCCAAACTTACCATCCTCAACAGCTCAACCACTTCCAGCCTTTCAGCCGATTCAGTCACACTCCAGCTTGCCCTCCACTCAGGTTCCACCACACTGATATGATGCATTACCCCCCATCGCACATGCTTGAAAGAGACCCAGCACCTCCCCTTTCTTTTTTGCCGAGCCCTGAGCACTGGTCCTTCCCTCCTATGAGACTGTACTAACATGCAAACATATCTTTGGCTAAAAATACAGTACTCTTAATTCACAGCATAAAGACATTTTCATCACAGTTAGCAAAGACATGTGTTATGTGCCCATATTTTATTGAAAACACTATACTAAAGTGTAGTTCTGCTATTTTAAAACTTTGTTTGGAAATAATTTTACATATTTTGGTGTGGAAATGTCTAATAGGTTTTTAAAAAGTTTTGGAATCGGTTTATGAGATCACCTCAGCTGTAACAACATAGACTTAATAGCTGCAACATATTCTTTGAGGGCGACTTTGACCCTTAAAGTGTGTAAACTAAAAGTGTTTGTTTTTTTCACTGACAGGCTCTAATTGTTTTTTCTTGGTGTCTACAACATTATGGAAAGGATATCTTCTGAGAGATATTCCTCCTATATAGACTAAAGATATATAGACTTTAGTCTAGTCTATATGCCTTGTTATAGACTAAAGTCCTTGTTTGTTTAACGAGGTACAGCTGCTTCATCAATCTTGCCAAGTCCACCAGATTACATTTGCAGAAACAGTCATTTTATTATCATCAAACACACTTCAAATCAGAGTCGACAGAACCAAAATAAAACTCAATATCCAGCAATTTTGATTCATCTTTCCACTTTTCCAACAATCACTAACTCTGGTTTGGTCCAAACAAACCCTTAATTCACCAAGCTAGAGGTGAAACTAGCGGTAGAGGAGTGAGAAGAATGGCATGTAGAGTCAGAATAATTTCAAATCTAATGCTGTGAATTGAAGGTTTATTTTGACTTAACCAGAATTGGTTGTATTTTGGGCAGTGGAAAGATGTAGCAAGAAGGTTTTAATGAATTTTGTTTATTTTCTGTGGACTCTGGATGAAGTATTATAATCATAAAATTACATTTTAGAGGCTGCCAGGTCAGGCAATTAACTGAACCGATTCCAAAACTATTTTCTGTATCAGTCATTTACACATAAAAATATTTGATATTGTGCTCGGGTTTTCCTCAGAATTCCTTTTGAAAAGTCATAGCAATAACTGCCTCAACAGTTAACATTTATGATTTTGTCCCATTTCTGCTGACCTATAGAAACACACAATTATGTATCGTTTGCATACTTGGAGCATTTTTTTTTTTTATATGCAGAACTGTATATTAACAAGTATGGTATCTTCATTAACACAGGTGCTATAATGGGAAATTCTTTACAAACCAATAATTTTGGCATAACATGTGCGATTGTGAAAGCTGTTTGATCTTTTGTTGTGTATGTGGGCTACATTTAAATGCAAGGTAACACATTTGTACAATTGTGCAACAGAGATGAAATATCAGGCATCACTAACAATTAAACTGAGCATAAGATACTAAATAACATTTGATTCATGCTTGTATAAATCATTTTATAAGTCTTACATGGCATCACTACAAATTTACATCATATTGTCGTGACCCTTTCCCAGAGCAGAGAGAATGACAGTACGATATTTAACATACCAAGGCAAACCTATATAAAATGTTAAATATCTTTAAGGTAACAGGTAGAAGTTTTCATCTGATGTGTAAGTCTCACAATGTTCAGTTTCATTGCTTTCAGTTGCATGACCTTTGCTCATGTAATTTTCTTCAGTTTCGAGCCTGCTCCCTGTTCCTATTGCCCTACGAAGCTGATTCCAAAACAGTTCTTGGGCCTGCGTTGGGTCAATGCAGTCTGGGCCAGGCCACTGCAGATAAGTCTTTTTCAACATCACTTTCCTCATGCGGTGATAGGACGACAGCTGCCTCTCAGAGATTGGCTCGAGAAACACCAGCAGGAGAACGTCCCGGAGCTCATCGAACAATCTGTAGCTGGCCAGTTGGATTTCTAGAGAACACCATTCACTTCTTAAGAAATTCTTGCTCACCACACAAATAGTTTTACGGCTGCCATAAACCGCAGAGACGATGTTGTCCACAATATAACGTCCTGGCTCGAAGTCCCTGTGATGCAGGCAAAGTTTGAAAGACGACCCCTTTCCCTCGAGGTTGGGCAGCAACTGGTCCATGATCCACTGTTCATCAGAGGAATTATAGGAAACAAATGCATCGTATTTGCAATTTTCCTCCTCCTCTCTGAGTCTGCGCCACCTCTCACTGAACCAAGAGCGGAAAACATAGTAACTGTACTTCATTCTCCAGTAGAGTTTGACATAAAGTACAGGAATGAGTGTGAACAGAAAGATCACAAGTGCTGTGCTAAGGAACAGGTACTCCCCTAGATCTATGTAACAAACGTTGGTATGAAAGTTGTAGAATTTTTGTTTTGGATCATGTGGACACGTCAGATTGTAGAGATAGACCACCTGAACCTTTGTGTTATTCACTGTCCAGTTTTGCAGCAAGGTGTTCTTGCAAGTGCAGCTCAAAGAAGAACCACGCATGTCAAGGTAGCTGAGTTTATGCAAACTGTCTAGTGCATCTAGAGTAATGCTCTGTATCGCATTGTGGTTGAGCTGCAGTTGGCTTAACTGTGTGAGATTCCTAAAAACTTCTTCCGAAAAGTTCTGCATTCTCATGTTTTCTAAAACCAGTTTGGTCAAATTTCTTAGATTTTTAAAGACTCCTGGTTTTAGGTGTGCCACCCCAAGACAGCAGTTATCCAGTGTTAGAAATTTTAAGCCCGTCAGATCATCAAAGACATCAGGAGAAAGATCAGGGATCTCATTGTTGGTGAGATACAGAGATTTCAGTGAGTGGAGGCCACGGAATAAATTGCGGGGTAAAATATTGAGACCATAAGGCTGCTGCCCATCCAATTTAAGATCACTGAGGCGGCTGAGATTCATAAATGGTGAATAGGAGACGTCCTCTTTGAGGAAGCAAATCTGATTGCGTTGTAAATCCAGCGTTGTTAGTGTGTCTTGAAATACACTGTGGAGGGTAGTGTCAATCTGCTTGAAATTGTTTCCATCTAGATAGAATTTTGACAGACTTTTCAGTCCCTCAAGGCCAGATGGTTGAATATGAGTTATCTTGTTACCTCCTAGGTCAAGTATAGTCAGATTCCCGAGATTGAGGAAGGTCCCATTAAAAATGACAGCAATGCGATTGTTGCGCAGGTTAAGAGTTTGCAGATTGAAAAGGTCTTCAAAGGTGTTATTGTACAAGTCTGTTAAGAGGTTGTTGTCCAGGCGAAGTGTCTCAAGCTTTTTTAGCCCTTTGAGAGCTTTACGATCGAGAAATGCAATCGTGTTTATGTTAAGTTTTAGCAACTTGAGATTTGGTGTATGAAAGAAAGCATGAGAGTTGACTGAGAGGATGCGGTTGTAACGATAGCTCAGATCTTCCAGATCTTTGAAATAACCCTTTTTCCGACAGGACGGGAGGGAGGTAAAATGGTTATGCTCTGCAGTGATGCCTTTAATATGTGTCTGCCACATGAGAAATTTGAGACAACCTAGGCTTTTCAGGTTATTGCGTGATAGATTCAAAGCCCTTGTGATTTCCGGACAATAGCGCAGTATGTCAAATGTTTGATTCCTAATCCCGTTACTATCCAGATTCAAATCTTTAATCCACTTTGCTTTTTTCAATAATCTACATAGCTCCATGAGTAGGGTGTCATTGTTTAGACTTGTGCCTGAGAAATCAACATGATTTACGGGAACATTGCTGATGTTTAAAAACTCTAATATCTTGACACTCGAACGCAAACGCAGATAGTTGATACGGCTTAAATCCACATCTTGAAAAGCCTTCGCAGGGAGCCTAGAATTGTATGAAAAATCCAGCACCTGAATGAACCTTAGAAATGAATGCTTACATCCCAACGTAAGCAGGTTATTCCGGCATATGTATAACGTAGTGAGGGATTTGGGTAGTGACGCGTTTGAGTGAAGAGAAGTCAAATTGTTAAAGCAAAGATCTAGCATGGTCAGGTGTTTCAGATGTGACACAGACTCAGCAATCCCTGAGAAATTCATCAGTACATTTTGCCTCAGGGTTAAAGTCCTGAGATTGAGAACATTGGAGAAAATGCCCTCAGGGATCTGCTTTAGACGGTTGTTTGTCAGAAAGAGAAAGGTGAGGTTGTGCAGGTCCTGAAACACAGAAGAGTTGAGCTCTGATATATTGTTAACGGACATATTAAGAGACTTGAGATGATTCAATTTTTGGAAAGCAAATTGTTCGATGGCCCTCAATTTATTTTGATCTAGTCTGAGGTTTTGAAGGTTTGGTAGTTTGACAAAGCTGTTTTTGGGAACTTGCCACACAGGATTAACAGTGATGGTGAGATTGATGGCAGTTTCCGGCAGGCCGTCTATTAGATCCTTCATGATCTTGCTCTTTCGACGAATGCAATTGAAACTTTTTCCACGGGAGAATGGGACTTCGATGCAGTTCTGAAAGCTGTAGCCACTGATAAGTTCAACTGCACCAAGGGCAACTGTCACTGACAACAGCAGATGAGTTAGACTCCCCATTTTTCTCTTGTTGTCATCCAGAGAAGCTGTGCTTTAAATCTCATTCATTAGTGTCTTTTGTTGACTTGAATATGCTGCAAATGTCTGCTAACAAGGTCCTGGGGTTTTTCATCAGTTGAATCTGAGGACAGAGAGCAGGACAATTCACATATCACATGTTTGAAGTCACAGAAGTTAAAACCTGGCTTCCTACTTTCTAAGCAGAACTAAACTAATGCACAGTGTTGGGGAAGCTACTTTGCAAGCGCAGCTTGTAAAACTACCTGTAGTTCAGCCTGGCAGTAGTTTGAACAAACGACATTTCTACCCGTGGAGAAATGTAGTTTTGTAAAACTACTGCTTAAAAAAAGTAGCTTGAGCAACTACTTATACTCATTATATGAGTATGCCTCTCAGCTCAAGTTTTATTTTTTAATCCCTTTATCCCTTGTTGACACGACACATGAGAAGTCTCTCAAAGTTTTTATCAGACAGCCGGTTCCTTTTGGCACTAAAAACATCTTTACCAACACTAAAAAGCCACTCACATGCTGCGCTGGCTTTGGACATTTTGGGTAGAGATTTGAAAGCATTTTGTGGGGACTCATCCGGTGAATTCACAAAGGCTTCCACCTTATCCTCTTTGTCATCAAAGAAAAATAAAATAAAATGTATATTATATAGGTCTTTTCTTAATAATCATCATCATATCATCATCATATTATTGGTCAGAATTGTAGTTTGTAAATTGAGTAGTTAAACTACAAAAAATGACACAAAAAGTTGTTGAGAATACTTGACGCAGCACAACATATGAATGTAGTTTAACTACCAGCAAGTTACAGCAAATTGTAGTTAAGCTATGTAGTTCAACTACATGTAGTTTAAGTCTCGTCAACACTGCTAATGCAAACATGTTACCACAATAACCATATCAGCACCCGTACTGTACATGTGAGTCCTGGATTCGTACTTTAAATGATACGTGGATTGATATTCATAGGTGGATGTATAAAAAATGTTAAGAATTTAAAAACCATTTCGAACATTGACTTATGTCTCTTTGCTACTATTAGGAACTAAAAAAACTCCAGTATTGATAAAGTGGCTGATATACCCACATTTTTTGCAATGATTCTCAAAATGTGGTTATGAAACACAAAGATATTTAATGGAGAGAGCAATTGCAATTTAACAGTAAATTACTAGTTCAAAATGAGCTAAGTGTCCAGAAACAGTTTTTTTCACAGGGAATTTAATGATTTTGAAATACTCCGAGCATCTTTATCTGCAGAGTTTTAATGTCGGTGCATATCGGGCAACATACATTTGATAGGCCGATACATATACTGTAAATCGGCTCTGTACAACCCTAAGCACTACTTGGAATTTTTTTTTAAAAACTTTTATCAAATAAAGCCATGATGTCAGAATAAAGGTGTCTTTTGTATTTATTTATGAAGTGCTTTAACAAAAGACTTAAATTACACTGGTCCTGTTTTTATAGTGGTGTTGCCAGAATCAAACCAGGCTTCACCAGGTTTGTATATTAATTTCAGCTCAAAGCATCCCGTAATCCTGAATCATGAAGTGGGATAACTGAGTTCCTCTTGTGGTGTTTTCATATCCCTTTTTTACTCTGCCCTCGTGTTACATTTTGTTTCAGTTGATTAAATCCAGATGCCTCAAAGCGCATGGGGGGGGGGGTGTTCTTTCATACCATCAGCCATCAGACTGCTCAACACCACAGCACCCAGTACCTCCTAATCCACTAAGACTCAAATTATTCACCACTTAGTTAAAATGACATATATTGCACATGTATATACAAACAGTCTGCCTGTGAGTATAAACTGTATGTGTATCTTAGGAACATTGCACATTCACATGAACACTGCACATGTATATGCACAGTTCCATCTGTTTGTCTATTTCTATTATATTTAATATTATTCATTTTGAGTCTTTTTGTTTTGTACATTTCTACTCTTGCACTTCAAAGATTTTCCTTGTCTTGTTAAAATCATGCCACGAAAGGGTTAAGATAGTAAAACCAAAAGTATAGACGGCAAAATTATAGCGACGTTATGTGGCAATCCCTGTGTGAGTAATGGCAGCATCGGCACAATAAGGCAGACTTCCGAGACAGTCCTTTAACGTTCATACATTTCAACGTAATCCAGGTATCTAAAACCTGGAAAATAACAATACATGCCCTGTGAGAAGTCATTTTCATAAAATCTTTCAAACAGTCTCTCTGACAGTGGTCTGATCAGAAAAATACAGTTATTGCTAAATATGACAATATATATTTTGCAGTTAATATTCAGTTGTCAACAGTATTTTGCCATGTACAGCCTTACCTGTTCAAATGAATTTCAGTCATTCACGTCACCGTGCCTCTTTAGACGGCGTCAGTGACAGAGTACATCTTGTATCTTAGACACACATTAACTCAGAAAGAGGAAGGTGGGACAAGCCCATTCATTTCCTTCCATATTCAGTGGCTGCAAGTAGATCATGAAAAAAAAAAAAAAAAAGGCATGGTAATTCCACTAAGTTTTATTGAAATACAATTAATTGGACATAAATAAATACTCCTATGACAGAATACTAGATGAATACATGATATACATTATTGACTGACATTGCATGCAGGAAGGGCAGGATTCAGGTATAATTACAGTCCAAAAATAATGTAATGGAAAAATAACTATCACGTTTTTGATTTTAATTAAAGGGAAAAGTTACTGCTGCTTAATATCAGCGTTTAATTCTTCGTGTCTTCACTGGTTTGTTTCATTTTTTATTTTTCATTTATTATTAATGACAATGGTTTCAGTGTAACAGTTCAATGCCTTTTGAAATATGTCTTATTTTCCTCAATCTGAATCATTTAGCCTGGTTTCACGTCTCTGTATCGCTTCTCACATTTCTGATTTTTAAACATGTATAGTTGCAGTAGTATATAATGGGCTATAATATTAAAGAATAATAAAATGAAGCAAAACAGCAATTCAGTCTGATTATCAGGCTCCTATTTTTACATTGTAAACCTTGATCTCCATCCTTTGACACAGAAAAGGTTTTCAAGCCAAAGAATGTAAATTCTCCTTCCTTGTTATTTGAAAATTGGACTCAGCATTCTTTCCGTTTATCCTCTCATCTTCTGCTCTCGTGCCATCTGGCACAGTCCACACAAAGGCAGGCAGGCCATGACCACCCAATCGTCACACACGGAGCCCTGAGAGGCACAAGCACAGTAAAAATAATGTCAATACTCTTTAAAGACCCATGGTCAAACACCTGGTCTCTGCATTTCACATTTACCACAAAATGTCATACTATTTTCAATACAAAATCGGCTTTATTGTTTTTCTGTTCTAATTAGTGTTGAGACAACTTTAGGACACTTACACCAATGTGGTATCTGCCACGCATGCTTGTCCTTAAAGCAATCATGGCACCAGGAAGGAAGGGCACGCAGCAGCTGTCCCCATTGTCCTGAGCCACCTTACAGGCCAGGATGCATGGGACGAACGATGCACAAAGACCTGCAGGCGAAACACACATTGTTAAATTCATTTCACACTGTCGGCTGAGTTCTGCTTGCTTCCTCGAACACACGTAAACACACTTACAAATGCCGCAATCGTCGCAGCAGTCGCACACATTTGAACTCCAGTCTGACATTCCGGCGGAGGAGACGGTGTACTGTGTGACGGAGACCTGAGGCTGCGAGCTGATCACATTTGACTGGAACACCATTGCTTCGAGCACAGGAAAATAAATATAAGGAGGAGCAACAGATCATATTGGTTAATTTCCATGATCTGTCTTAATAACCAGGGAATTGTACTTAGTCATGATGCTATAATATGAAACTGTATCTTGGCTAACTAGGTCTCACCTTCGGATGTTTGTGTGTGGCAGCTGAAAAAAGTGGTCTGATGTTGAAGACGGTCACAGGGTTAATCCACAAACAGGAGGGCAACGGCAGGAACACGGCTCTTATACACAGTGTGACATCAGCCGTACACCGGAGCCCAGTTTCTATGCTGATATGAAATGGCAAACAATCAGCATTGTAAAGATAAAACTAAAATATTTAGTTTAGGGGCGTTTCACTCCTTTCAAAAAGGTGCACCTAACATGAGGAGAGCTTTTATCACAGTATAGTAATTGAAGAACAAAGTCGGCATATAGTGCATAGTGGTAGGTGTGGTGTGTGTACACACTGTGGGCCCGACTCAATGAATGGAGAAAAATGAGTCAAGAATGAGCTGTGGCCCTCAAGAGCAAACCAGAGCTGATGTCAGAAAGGTTTTGTACTCTTGGACTGAAATATATCTGTTGACATTGGTACATACTTGAATTTGTAAGCCCTGATGTTCACATGGTGACCAGTTCACAACACGTGTGAGGATAATGTAGGGATAATGGAATGAAATCAACTGATAAACACAATTAGATAATATTTAAAGACATAATATTCAGGAATTCTGCATGAATATGTCTGAAAATTACTTGGCCTCTGTTATATATTTTGTAAAGTCGTGTCCTTACATTATCCCAAATGTTTACAGCAGTGTGCAATCCCAGAGAAATCAACATTTACTCAAAATAAAGGTGCGTTTCATTAGGGCTCCTGATGCTGCTTCCAGGATAGGAAGGTCAAACATAAAACATTAGTCACGTCAGATATATTTTAATGAGCAGAGGTGGTTGTTTAATGGTGTCGTTACAACCAACAAAGCGATTTGCATGTATTCACGTTACTCTTGCAGTTTTTATCTGTCACAAACAGCAAGATTACTTTTCTGTACATTAGCCATAAACTACCTTTCACGAAACTCAGCACTCACAAGAGAACCCGGTTCTCTGTCTTTTATGTACCCTCTCCTCTCTGTAATGTCATGTTGAAGTAGATTCCCCCCGCCAGCTCCAGTCAGAAGTCAACATAACAGTAAATAAACACCTGACAAAATAGGTGAACTCTGCAGATAGCCGCTGCAGTGAGATTGATAAACAGGACTGAAGATAAATCCACTTTTTAATCCCAAAAGTCAAGTTCTTTAAACAGATCTGGATCATATCAGAATCCATTGTGACACATGTTTATTCCTCCAGAAGCTCTGGCTCTCTGACCCCAAACATAATTTAGGTCACAATGTAGAATAACATTTTCGGTGAATGTTTGTTTAATACAAACAAACTAGATTTACTTTAATGCCCTCGCCCAGGCAATAGCCAGGGACAGGGGCATTATGTTTACGGGTTGTCTGTCAATCTAGGCCATTCTTGTGAACGTGATATCTCAAGAACGCTTTGACAAACTTTCCTCAAACTTTGCACAAATGTCCAATCTAACTCATGGATGAACTGATTAGATTATGGAGGTCAAAGGTCAGGTCGCTGCAGCCTCATGTTAGTCCAGGCCACACTTGTGAATGCAATAGCTTAAGAAGGTTTTGAGGGGTTTTCTTCAAACTTTGCACAAATGTCTACTCTGACTCAAGGATGAACTGATTCAATTTTGGAGGTCAAATGTCAAAGGTATATTTCAAGAATATTATTCAGAGATTTTCATCAAATTTGTCACAGACCTGCACTTGGACTGAAGGCTGAACTGATTAGATTTTAGAGGTCAAAGGTCACTGGAATGTCACATCTTGTGAACGCAATATCTCAAGAATCCCGTGGGGGAATTTCCTTATATTTGGCCAAATATCTATATACACCTAAGAATGAACCGATTAGATTTTGGTGGCCCAAGGTCAAAGGTGAATGTGACGTTCCATAGTGTGAAGCAGTATCTCAAGAACACTTTGAGGGAGTTTATTCAAATGTATAACTGCCACCCATTAGTTCTTGTTAGTCATGCTTAACCCATTTAGCATAATAAACATGAACTATTTCCTGATTTGGTGGACTGACACTGTATTTTCAGTTCTGTATTTTTTCACCTTTCAGTTTGTAAGCCCTGATTGTGGCAAAAGCACTTTAATACTTTTCTATGTAATGTGCTACATAAAATCTATATTTGAGGAAGGTAAATGAGAAAATGCAGATTTTGAAGTTGGCTGTATTTTTCCACATACAGCAGTGTAGCCTGTGAGTCTCAAAACAATGAGGAAGTAAAGCCAGTGTAAACAAAACTCAGAAGTTAACCATTATTCTAAATTTTATATTAAGGGCAGGCGATTTATATTTAATATAATATATGTTATACATGCACTCATTATGTACAATTTATAAATGGGCATAATGATGAGACTGTGGTAACAGAAATGACAGGCACAGTCACTCCTTGATTATGTCATGTTCAGACATTACGTTTACTGACATCTCACAGGAACTAATCTTAGACAGGAAGAGAGCTCGGAGACTTTTTTAACCTGATACATGGAGATCAAGAGGCCTATCTAAATAGGTTACTGAGGTGTGTCTTTAAATCGTGGTCTGACATTACAAACTGCAGTGAGATTAAAAACAAAACTCAGAAAACAAAAAACACCTGGCAAGACAAGACGGATAGCAGCATTGTTGTGCTCTGCCGTGACTCCATCCCTGCATCTATAATTTCAAAACCCCCTAAAGGACAGCTTACAGTTATCCTCTCAGATTTACGTGGTTGTGCATTTTTCAAATACTTTTGACTTTTATCTCACTGTGATTGGGTTTCTAAACAGGGCATGGCTGAAATCTGCAAAACTGTAACCCCTAATAAGACCTTTTCCATTATCTGAGCAAGTTGAGCGTAGTAAGAATTAGATTGGAATTTCTCAGTTGACTGAAAGAAAACAGTTTCTTTGGAAAACAGCTTTTGAGCAATGTGTTATTAAGGCCGCTGATTAGAGGGTTAAAGTTTCACAGATACAGTGTCTTGACCGACAGATTAGCCAGGTTGATATGTCGGCAGGTTTCAGCTTGATGCAGATAAATCGATAAGTAGTTTTCTGACAATAGATTTACTTAAGTATTAGAAGCTGATGATGCTGTATACTACGGGCCAAATGGTTTTCAGCCTGGCCAATTGTTGGAATCAGTTCCAGAACAGAGTCATTTATTGTTTTTTTTTAAAAGTACATTCATTTAAAAGGGCAGTGCTTTGGCTCTGATGGAGCATGCAACCAGCAGAGTGACTAGTAGGTAAAGTTGTCAAATCAATGTAGTTACTGTAAGTTATGATACTGTAAATAAAAAAAATGGATATGCTCAAGTAAAGTACTCGTGTTCAAAATTGTACTTGGTAACATTCCATCATTGTCTGACCAATTAATAACAAGAAATAAAGGCCGGACAGTTTGAAGTACTCAGAAACAGTGTTGTTACATCGTTTGCCCACCAGAGAGAGCTGATGAGGCCAGGCAAGTTTATATCGCACCATTCAGACTCCAGGCAAGGCAAAGTGCTTAACAGGGACATAGAAATGCATTGAAATAAGTCATTAAGATAATGTTGAAATTGCTTTTAAAATAAAATAATAACAAGGAGCAGAAACAAATAACTAGTGACAGATTTTAAATGCATCCAAAAGAGTATAAAAAGAGACGTAACCATACAAAAGGCAACTGTAATGATTTAAAAGACTTAAATTGATTTTTACATATAGCAGACACTTTTGTCCAAAGCGACTTGACTTATCAATTCATACGCTTGACAAGCAGACCCAGGGAATCAAACCAGTGACCTTCTGATAACAAGAGGCCGGCTCTACCCCTGAGCCACAGCCCCTGTATAAAGTCCTGCTTGGTAAGTCACAATGCTTCAGTCTAAAAATCTAAGGAGTTGCTTCTGAAATTATTTGATTATGTCATGTGTTTTTGTTATAAGAAATGACTGTCAGGAGATATGTTTTTATTAGATTGTTTTTAAGCTCACAGATATCAGACTCTGGCCTCTAGTGGCATGTACATACTTTCTTGCAGCACTAGGGTTTCATATTGGTCTGCCGGTCACAACATAAAGCTGGAGATGATCCAAGTTTTGCCTTTTTTAAATGGTGATGCATGGCAGTGTGTTGTCATGGCACCAGACAAATGTGTTTGTTTTTTCTTAAATAGGCAGCTTAGAGAAGCCAAGAGGAGCAGGAACTGTCTGCGATGCGCTCCTCGCCAGGTTCCATGCAGACATTCGGTACATATAACTAACTTTAACATTATTTTTCTGTGGTGTGTGTTGCAGAGGGAAGCAAATCGTTGCTGGTGTGGCGCAACAATAGAGTTTACCTAAAGGCCCTCGGACAAGACAGGAGAAACCGCAAGAGTGTTCAGTTCCTCACACATTTAACACGGATCTTTTTTTTTTTATAGAAACCATAGAGTTGTGCTGAAAGGGGACTTTGCATATCACACTCTGTCTATCCTGTGTCTCTCTCTATCTCTCTCTCTGATCTAGTACGTGGCAGGATGGAATAAAATGTCTCTGTGACTCATCCCCTGCAGTTTATCTCTCCGTCAGTTCTCATGAGCTGGATTTGCTTTAAAACCACCAACCACCTACCACAAGCCCAGCACCCTAAACCCCCTGCAAACTTTCATGGTAAACAAAAGAGCAATGCTGACAGAATATCAGTTTCAGGTCCTGGTCTCTACTTAAATTAATCTTCGCTCATATCAGGCATCTGCAGGATGGAGTCACATCACTGTTATCATTTTACCCGGTTCATTTTTACTCCATGGTGCATTCCTGCGGGTGCCTTTTAGGTATCAGTTTGTCCAAAGCTTCTCCGACGTTGTGCTCTGTACGTATCTGTTGGCCCCAAAGAGTCTGATACTTTAAACCGCACAGATGAGCAAGTGATTTCGTTTCCTGCCGTGGTCTTCCCCCCCAATCACATATAGTATTCAGTACATCCTTCATCGGCACATCAGTTCGCACCCTATCATCCTTACAAGACTCTCAGAGGGCAAGTAAGTCGTGTTCTTCTCTCGATTCACGGTGCAACTAGATTATTTTTATTATCATTGTGAACTAATTTGTTTCATTTGGCATCTTTACATAAAAAGACCTCAACCTCACTTGAACAAAGCTTTGCAAAAGTGCTGGAGTACTATATTATATATTTGTTTAAAAAAAAAGGAAACATCCCTGAAAGTTTTTACCACAATCCACAGTCTGGGATTTAATGCTTAATGTGTCAAAACAAGAAAATAAAGAACAACATCGTGGAGCAAATGCCAATTTCTGTCCACCAGGCACTTTCACTTCTCCTCTGTTTGTGCGGGCTTGTTTGGAAAGTTAATTCCCATATAACTGTGTTCCCTTTTGACATCATGATTCTTAAAAAAACAAAAAAAACCTTAAACTAAATACATAATATTGGATAAAAGTAAGCGTGGATCTGGGGAAGATGTGGGTGCATAACCCAGACGATAGAAAATATGTTTCCATATACAGGACACCAGTCATGCACTGTCTGTCTGTCTGTCTGTCTGTCCGTCCGTCTGTCTGAAGAAGTGTCATAGGTGCCTGTAAGCACGTTTTTAAAAAAGAAAAATGTCACAATTTCCCTGACACTCATCTGTTCCCACTATAGCTCTGTTTGCGGCGGTCTAAAAATCTGCATAGATTCAGTTCCTGAAAATACAACTTCTTCTTTCTTTCATCTGGAGGAGTGGTGGCATTTGTGAGGAGCATGTTTGAAGTGTTTGCCAGTGTGCTTGTCTTGACTGTGGAAAGGTTTCAGGTGTTCTGCTGCCACCTTGATTGAAAAAAAAGAAGAAGAAGAAGAAGAAATATGGATGAAGTGACCCCAACCCCAGACGATTATACATACTGGGTGAGTGGATATTCTTACAACCCTAACTGAGACTTCTTCCTCTGCACATTACTTTCTATGTTTAGAGTTACTCAACTGTGATCTGATAAAATAGAACACTAAAACACATCTTCCTGTCCCCAATGTGCTCTGACTGAGGATTGAGAGGATTTAAATAACACAGTGGTTTTAAATAACACAGTGGTTTCCACATTACAGAGTCTGTGAACGCTGTAAAATAGAGTTGTTGTTTTTTGAAGTAACCCATCTCTCTTGTCAGCAGGATTATGGGGAAGACTATGACAATTACACCTTCCCCGATGGCGCCAGCAAGGTTCGTGCGAAACCGTGCACGCGGGAGGACATCTACAGCTTTGCGCAGACCTACTCTCCGGTTGTGTACAGCCTGGTGTTCGTCCTGGCCGTCGTAGGCAACGTGTTGGTGCTCTGCGTGATCCGACGCTACCGAAACTCACAGTGCGGAGGGGCCTGCGCCTTCTCCCTTACGGACACCTTCCTCCTCCACCTGGCCATCTCTGACCTCCTGCTGGCCTTCACCCTGCCCCTGTTCGCCGTGCAGTGGGCCCACGAGTGGGTGTTCGGCGTGGCTGTGTGCAAGCTCTCCGGTGCCCTCTTCTCCCTGAACCGCTACAGTGGGATCCTCTTCCTGGCCTGCATCAGCTTCGACCGGTACCTGGCCATCGTCCACGCAGTCAGCTCCAGCTGGAAGCGCAACACCTGCCATGCGCAGATTGCGTGCGCCGTCATCTGGGTGTGCTGCCTGGGCCTGAGCGTGGTGGACATCACGTTCAAACAGGTGGTGAAGCCAAACCCTATAGACGGTCATTCGGCGCACATGTGCCAGATGTGGTTCACTGATAACTCCACTCAGTGGCTGGTGGGGCTGCAGCTCATCAGCGTGGTTCTGGGTTTCGTGCTCCCCCTGCTGATCATGCTCTACTGTTACATCCGCATCTTCAGGTCCCTCTGCAACGCCACCCGCCGCCAAAAGCGCAAGTCGCTCCGGCTCATCATCTCCTTGGTGTCCGTGTTTGTCATCTGCTGGGCGCCGTTCAACGGCTTCCAGCTGGTGGATAGTCTGGAAAAGCTCGATTTGGTTACTGGAGGTTGCCAGTTTGGCCGTGTGGTGGACATCAGTCGCGTGGTCACCGAGAGCTTGGGGCTGTCTCACTGCGCCCTGAACCCCGTCCTGTACGGCTTTGTCGGGGTGAAGTTCAGGAGGGAGCTGGTTAGAATGTGCAAGGGGCTGCTGGGACAGAGGGGACTGCTGGGAGGGGAGGGGTGGAGCAGGAGGAGGCTCAGGAGAACCACAGGATCCTTCAGCTCTGCAGAGAGCGAAAACACGTCCTATTCTGTCATGGTGTGAAACTGCTCAGAGAGACGGGAATGAAGAGGAAGAAATGAGCGCGTCTGTGAGAAAAATTTTGTAAGAAATGCCTAAAAGAAAATCAGTTTAATTAAGTCTAAACTAGTGATGCACGATTGGGAAATTTACATTACATGCTATTAATTAAAGCTGCATCTACACACTCCAATACAGTAGGTGGCGGTATGCACCTTTAAAGTTGGATAAACACAGAAGAGGAAGAAAAAAGTGCAAGTTGTGGTCGTGCTCCTGCTGTAAAACTGCTGCACCTGTGTAGAAAGGCTTTAGCTCTTTTATATTTGCATTTTGACATATGTATTAACAAAACATTTTAAAGCAGGACAATATATACCAACATATTACTTATACATATGCTATATATACACAAATGGAACCTCTTCAGTCAGAGGTTTCAGGGAAGAAGTTTTAGTGTTCCGAAAGCTTTTTGCTTTTTTGAGCATCAGTTCCTCAAGGAAATTCTAAAAAAAAAAAAAATTCCAGAGACTCAAGAGCGCCATCATCTGGGCTTCCCCTGAGAACTAATCCTAACTCTATGTTTAACATTAGAATGCTATGAATGGTGGGTAATACCCTCAAGCAAATTCTGCGGAAATGAGGATTTACAGAAAGTGGCGATAAACTGCTCAAAATGTCTGCAAGGGAGCCCGACAGCCCTCAGTCTTAGCAGACTCACCGGGAAGGAGCCTCAAAGTCTGTGAGTCTGAGAGTAGACGGGAGAGCTAAACATGTTGTCACAAGTGTGTGGACGCATTTTTACAGTTTTAGACGCCACGACTGCAGTTTGCGGTACCTGTTCCACAAGGGTTCAGTTTACATAACAGATATTACCAGAGCTATGGAATATTGAATTAAGCTCACAAATTCCTTTTAAAAATCCCAAAATGTGATATTATCGGTTATTTTATTGGTGCCAGTCGTCAGATTCGGCTTGAAAAAAATCCCTATCGTGCATCCCCAGACAAAAAGTTCTCGGCAGGAAGATGTTTTTAACCACTGGTGCTTTAAAATGTTAATGTTGGTGCTGCAGCTGCAGCGTTGTTTTACTGTTGTTTCTTTTAAGTCCTTAAGTGGGTGGTGGCGGTGGTGTGTGGTGGCGCGTGTGGTAAAACAGAACGCCACATGCTGACGCCATCACGTAACCTCTCAGTGAAAACATATTGCTTTTTTTTTTTTTTGTCTATAGGTCAAATCTTGTGAAACATAGATTTCTTCATATTTCCAGAAAAGCTTGTTCAGCACCTAAGATGTAGCCGTTGGCTTCTAGCCAGACCCTTATCTCACATCCTGGCTCTCAGTAAATGTTACGCTACCCCAAGATAATTTGTAGTTTCTTCCTACTAAACAATGAAAACGTCTGTATATATGTTGAAAAGCTGTAAATGTTGAATTTCCCATTTTGCCTGTCTTTTTTTTTTCTGATCCATTCGCAGCTGTTCTGTGAGCTGCGTGCGTCAAAAGTGAACTGTGTCCAGCAAAACGGGAAATAAGAGAGCGTGACTCATTCAATACTGTGTAAAACCAAACCTTTTTTTTTTTTTTTTTAAATAATAAATATTTTGGAGATAAATTATAGTGTCCTGTTCATATATTCATCAGCATCTCAAGTTCTCACTAATGCTTTCATCCAGCACAACATGCAGCCGCCACCTCAATGCAGATCTCTCAATTAAGCCAAATGCAAATGAAGTCTGGAGCTACAAACTGATGGTGTTGGACTGGAAAGACGGCATGCTAATGTTAATGTTTGAGAAGAAATTCAAAAACCAGAGAGCACAGTCAGTGTTGGAGTATTCAGGTCAGATCTTGATGGTGATACTGCGGTGTAAACACACCACCCTACCACCCTGCGTGTTTCAGACATGCAGGACAGAGAGACCCAAAGACCGGGATTGAAGAACAATACATTTTTCTTTCTTTTTTACACTCATCATGCTGTTTTTAATTGAAACATTTAATCAGCCGTGAATCCAATTGACAAATGAAAGGATCTAGAACGGAAGAAGAAGCAGCAGTCACATGAATTATAGATTCTTTTTGTTTTCTTTATTTTTAGCCTTTATTTTTCCAGTAATATTCCCACTGAGATTCAGAATCTCTTTTAAAAACATAGTCCCCAACCAAGACCGCAGCATGAAAAGCTTCACAAAGCGGAACAAGTGACTGACTTCAAACAATCAGCAACTTACATGAAGACAATGGATTTATCAGTGTTCAGTAGCAGGCCATGTGGATTCAGTGTTCAATTAATTCTGTAGTCTATTTGTAAAAAAAAAAAAAAAAAAAAAAAAATCCATTACTTAGTGAGTGATCAAGTTTAACATGTTTCTGTATCGCAGAAGCTACAAAAACTTTCACCAGAGATAGAGCAGGTTTGAGGAACAACATACGTTATGTCTCCTCATGACTGAAGGTTGCCTCTGCTGATAGTTTTAGGGGTCAGTAGAGATCACAAATGAGGAGGCAGCTCTACTAATATGGCCTTATAAAAAAAAAAAGTACCAAGGTTCCAGTTTATGATTGTTCGGAGAAGAGCAACCGACTTCCTCATACAAGCTGCAGCGATGCGTGATGTGTGTGAAAACCTGAGTCAGAGGCAAACTGCAATTCAGCATGATACACTGCATCCGAAATGTTCAAAGAAGATTCATTTGCATGCATTTACCAGTATAAGATATCACCACATTCAATAACTGATAACAAAAAATAATGGCGCTTGAATTAACGTTTCCTTCCTCTTAAATAAAAACAGCAGTTGTTTCTAGAAACCAGACTTCACCCTGAGTTTATATGTTGCATTACACGTGATACATTCAAAGTCCTACTTGAAGGTCCGATTTGGAAGATAGTTGACTTTTAAGTCTCATTCCCAGCTCGTCAAATACTGACACCCTGTGTTAGTAGTTTGACAAAGCCATGAGCTGCAAGTGAGACTAAAAAGTCAGCTACCATACAAATTGGACCTTTGAGGGCACTGTGTAGTTTTTGGAGAAGAAATGATTTCTCAATTTAATTTTGCAATTTAAAATTACAACATCCAGTCTCTACAATCAGCACTGCTCCCAGTAGCATACATAACTCTTTTCAATTCATATGAGGTAATAATACAAACTCGGAAATATGTTCAATATGTTTTTTTTCCATAAGTGAGTAAACAAGCTCCTCCAGAGGAAAATTAGGTCCTCAGAACACTGTTTGAAGCTAGAAAGGTGGCAGGGTCCGCCACATATAAATAAAGTAACAGCATGAAACTGTGTTGTCCTCTAAGGTCAGTTGTATATTCTGTTTGTTAGGTAATGCAAACAAAGAGAGTTTGTTTATTTATTGTGTTTAGGCATAAAAAAAAACAAAAAGATCTTTCTCTTCTGATTAACATTTCTTCACCAAAAATACTGACTGCACCTTTAAGCTTTTTATAATTAGGCAAAGCCCCCTATAGGACACAAGGGAAATCCCATGTATTTGGTCTAAGAGGTGGCTGTTGGTAAGGGGTCGAGTCAGCGTTTTGTTATCGACAGGTCGCTGGTTCAATTTCCCTGTGGGGGGAAGTGGGCAAGATGTGCTGGTCGACACTTTGCACGGCAGCCACCGTCATCAGCAACTGAATGTATGAATTGGACATAGACACAAGTGTCTGCTAAAATGCCCTCAATGTAAGATGTGCCTAAATACAGGTAAATTGCCCCATATATTGTATTCTGATGAAATAATATGTACAACAGTTTCAGCGGTTGGAGGTTGAAATTCAAGAGTAAAAACACGTTTGCCTAAATGTGTGCAATATGCATTAACACGGACACAAAATGATCCAAAATGAAAGTTGAACAAACATGAGGGTGAAGGTGAATTATCTTGACAACCTGCAGGCTGGAGCTGGCCTCTGGTTCCGTCTGTTGTTCAGTTACGAAACAGAAACAGCGCCATCTAGTGGAAGGTTCCTCCATGTGCAGCGGTTTATCCGCCTGCTTTGTCTCCAGACCTCCGTGTTAACCACAGCAGCGTCAAGTCAGGAGAGTAGGCGGAAGTTGGGCAATTCGTCTTTCAAAATAAAGCAACTATTTCCCGCATTTATGTTTAATGCCAGACAGAAGGTGCATTTTTTTTATCACGTCTCACACTTTTCACCATAAACCAAAAGCCGCTGGCTATGTTTCAACCTCCTTTTCTTGGCTTTGTAACTCTAGACGCTGCAGTGAATATTATGACGGGTTTTATTTTGAAAAACCATCGATGGGGCGACGCGGTTTTTCGTGTGAGTTGGCAGATTTTGTCACAAACCACAATGCGCGAGAAGGACTGACGTTTGGCGAACCTAAACAATCCAGTGGAGAGGTCATTAAAGTGCGTCCGAGTCCACTCCGTATATGTAATAGATTACAGTGTGAGCGCGGAGTGCGTGCGTGTTGTAAAACTTCCATCTGGTGGCGCGCCGCGTCTCCACACGCCTGTTTCTCACAGATTCGTCTGCCGCCCGGGCGCTTCTTTTTTTGTTTTGCGGATTCACCCTCAGCCCGGGAGCCCATTTAAACATGCCACAAGGCTTTCATTTGAGCTTCGGCGATACTTAAAAGTTTGCGCGCAAACCTGGAGAAAGTTTGCGTGTGTGTTTCGGGCCGGGCTTGGAGAGGCGCTCGACAGCTGCAGAGGATCGACCGTCCTCCCTCCTTAAACAGCGGAGACGGTAGTTGATCGTCCGAAACTGTTGACCCCGGTGTGGAGTGCAGGTTGCTGTTTGTCCTAATTTAGTATCATCGGTCCACAGCGTGCACAGGGCGCACATTGTCCTCTAAATCTGCCACAGAAGACCTTCATGGTGAGTGTGCAAACCTCTCAGTGTTTGATTTTTCTTTGTCTTATAAAAAAACCTTTATAGTGGCTCTTATGGAAGCCTTCATATTGGCTGTCATGACAGTGTAAACACCTAGAGACTTGCCGCGTAATTGCAGTTACAGCCATCGGTGCAGTGTTAGCAGCCAAGCCTCTCCTTTTCTGGTTAGTTCTTCGATACAGATCCTGCTGTAGGTCCGTATTATCATGTTCATGTGCGCACCCTCTGTTTAACCTATGAGCCTTATCTTGACGCCTGGCAGCCCTTGTGGTTTCGTTTCATGACTGCGCAACCAACAGTAAAAGTGATAATAATAACAACAATCCGCAGCCACTGTGCATACAATGGTTTAATTTATTAATAAGTATGCGTGAGTGTGTGAAGAGGAGGTGTGAGTATGTGAAGAGGAGGTGTGTGTGTGTGTGTGTGTGTGTGTGTGTGTGTGCATGGCCAAGGGGAACTGTGCTTTCCGTTTGAGCCCACTCCACTGTTGCCTCACCCAGTGACATTAGAGCATGTGAGCTGTGTGTGAGCCTGTTTATAAAGCATCAGCTGGGCTTTCCAGAGGGAGATTTTTTTTGAAGACTTCACCAGAGAGGAAGCTTTATAAGCCGGTGCATCCAGAGTCTGAGCAGCCACAGCGTTTTTCACCTCTCACTGTGTTTTTGTCTCCATGATAGATGAGCATGGAAGTGGACCTCGATGGATTATTTAGGCAAAATGAAACCTTCGACTATGACAAGGACTATGAGTATAAGGATGAGTTGGAGATAAGAGCCACATGGGTGGTGATCCCGGTTCTGTACTCAGTGCAGATGGTCATAGGTCTGCTGGGGAACGGACTGCTTCTGGCCGTTCTGGCTCTTAAGAGGCGATCCTGGAGTATGTCAGACACCTTCATCCTCCACCTGAGTGTCGCAGACGTCTTGCTGCTGCTGGTGACGCTGCCCGTCTGGGCTGCACAGGCATCTAAAAGTTGTGACTGGTGCCTCAGCGGATTTCTGTGCAAGATGAGTGGAGCTGTTTTTGATGTAAGTACTCAGTGGTGTTTATAACCGGCAGGGGAAGGGTGGTCCTCTCAGTCAAGACGTGAGAAAGCTGTTTTTGGCTGCAGTGTGTTTGGCTGAAGGCCATTCGTTCCATCATATTCAGGATACTTGGCAGGGTCATTGTCCTTATTAACACTGTTATTGAGCAAGTATACTCCCCTGACATCCACATTCTCCAGACATATCTGCATTTCTGGGAAAAGTCAAAAGGAGGGAGTTAAAGTGGGGCAGAAGTGAAACTAATGTCATAAAGACGGCTGAGATTTCCTGTCTTACACAAGATCACAGCTTTCCTTTTTCTTTTTCCCAGGTCAACTTCTACTGTGGGATATTTATGCTGGCTTGCATCAGTTTTGATAGCTACCTGTCCGTCATCCACGCCACCCAGCTGTACTCCCAGAAGAGGCCCTGGTTAGCCCATATCAGCTGCATTTTGGTCTGGCTCGGCTCCCTGATCCTATCCATCGCTGACTGGTATTTCACTGTGGCCAAAAAAGATTATGAGCAAGTAGAGTGTGTTCATGAATACTCTGTGGCACGCCTGGGCCACCACACGCTGGGCTTCCTGCTGCCCGCAGTCGCCCTCATCATCTGCTGCTCCTTCATACTGCTACGTCTGCAGCGCTGCTCTAAAGGCCTCCAGAAGCAGAGGTCCATCATGGTAATCCTCCCCCTGGTGGGGGTCTTCTTTCTCTGCTGGATGCCATACAACATCACACTCATTGTGGACACAGTCAGGAGCATCTCGAAGGAACCTGATGTTGGAACTCTTAAAGGTTCCCTGAACACAGCTCTGATGGTCACATCTATGTTTGGCTGCATTCACGCCTGCCTCAGGCCTCTGCTCTATCTCGGCCTGTGCCAAAACTTCAGGAAACAGATTTTGGCCCTGCTGAGATGTGCTCCAGTCAAATCTGTGGGCTCTTTGTGGGAGTTGGGTGTGGGCGAGGAAGTCCTGCCTGAACAGAATCATGAGGTGGGAGAGAGAGAGCTGATGAATGTTGACCATCAGGAGCAGTTAACTCAATGCTGACAGCAAAAATGACCTCCTGTGACTCAGTGGTGACCTCAGTAATGCTCCAACCTCTGAGGGGAATTCAGTGTGAGGTCATGTCATGAGTTCAAGGGGTAAAGGACTAAGTTGTTTCTAATAATAGAAAATAGATATTTATAAAAGAATGACTCCTTCACATTGCACTAAAATGTGAAGTTTTCGGAGCCACGTCATGGTGACATCTACTGTTGTACTTCTATTTTGTAATCACTGTTACACACTTTCAGCTTGTCACTCCGAATCAGTTTTTACTCAAGTGTAAATATTTCTTTTATTGTGTATTTTTATTTTATTTAAATCAAACTGTTATTTTATGTGAAGTAAAAAAAAAATGTTTTCAGCTGTGCCACAACCATCATAAAGCTCATAATGTTTGTAATGTCAAGAAATATAAGCTGTTACTTTGTTAACACACTGTATAACTTTATGGTTGACAACATATCACAAGCTTTCAGTTTTGATTTGTCATTTTACCCTCAAGCAGTAAAGACAGTGTGAATTCCACGATTGCGCAATGGTTGTCCCTCGTGACCTCAGTCAAGTGAGGGAATTTCCTCACTGTGAATCCCACATGCTTTTTTGTTTTCCTCCTTTTTCTTCTTTCTCAATTCATTCTTGCAACATGGCTGCGTGGACTGTATATGACACAGGATGACACAAGTGGGTAGTGATGTCATCTGTCAGGTGACAGTGAGCGACATAGAGGAGGAGGAAGAGGGCGGAGAAAAAAGCGCTCTGTTGCCGGGGCCTTTTGTGTTTGCTCTGAGGACTCGTCTGTTTGTTTGGTAACGCGAGAACAGTCGCCTGCTTTGTGCAAAGGCAGGAAAGAAGAGTGTAGGTGGCAGAGGAGGAGTTAGAGAAAATACAATCTATCTGAAACATCACATCTCATTTTGTGCTGAGCATTAATCCTGTGGTTTCTCTTCCAAGCTGCCGTGCAGGTTAATGCCTGCCAGACATGCCTGTTTTAATGATCGTAAATCACGTAAAAATGCAAACTGAAATAAAGTGTCCTCCACAAATCTTTTATTAACTCCATGTGCAGTAATTTCAACTGTCTCCCGCCTGCCAGGCCACTTCTTTTGCTTCCTCTTTCCCCTAAAACTAGAAGTTGAAGTTCAAGCAGAGCTGAAAATGTGGTCTGAACTTAAAAATGTTGGTTGCAACAAGTCACGTTTATAACACTGCTGGTTATAGTTAGACGTATGTGTTGCATTAAATAGAGTTATTTCCTCTAACCGAGCTGTCACCTGAGAAACACTGTGGGAGAGTTTGTGAAAGTGTCACTCGGTTTTTTGCCGTCAGTCGCACTGACTGAACCAGTAGAGCTGCTTGCTCAGGAGGAAGCTGTTTAAGGTACACTGGTCGTTGCTGTAATGAAACTTAGGCTGATCGATTAGCACCCCCTCCACCCTGCTCTTAGTCATATGTTTGACTGTCACATGAATTACCATCTGCTAAAAAAAACCACACGTCTGAGGATGTGCGGCAGGTTTTTGTCACTTTGCTTCAGTTTCCTGTCAAAAAGATGTCATATATTTCCACTGAAACTGCCACTTGTGGGTTTTTTTTTTTTTTTTTTTGTTCTTGTGCGTAATCACCTCATCTTAGCGATATACTGTTAGGCGAGTGCATTACGTTAAATACAGTGAATATATCAAAGAATGTCTTGTGCATTATACGTGCTGAAAGAGAAGAGAGGATGGAAAGAGATGTTGCACAATCGAACTTCTGCGAAAAGGTTTCATGTGACATTTAAGGCACAACTTTGACTACAGTGTGTGCATTTAAGCGTGCCTTTCTTTATAGAAAAGAAAATGCCAAAAAGTCAGGCTCAGATTGTTAAAAGGGATTACACAGTAAGAGAAACAAATAATAGGTGCATGAGATAAACCCCAGCCGCAATATCTTGACTGGTTCCTTGCGAACAGTGGAAGCTGCATTACACAGACATTTCTATTTAGGAAGTCAGGCTTTTGTAAACAGGAAAGACGTGATATGATACAGATGAGTAGATTTCTGTGGAACAGCCTTTGTCACTAACCACAAACTAAACTTTGTAGTATTTTCTAGGTTTCTAAAAGAAAAATGGTGAACCCTCATATACACTATTATGTCTAAAGCCTTCTCTGTTCTGATAGGACTGTTTGTGTGTTAATGTTAATGTTAATAATCATATAATTTATTATCAGAATTGCCCTATACTATATTGGAGCTCAGTTTCCAAAATATGATGTTGGCTATTTAGAGGCCGCCATCAAAACTGGGTAAGTTCAGCTACTACTGTACATTTTCTACTACTACTACTACTACTTTCTAGCCGTCTTTGTGGCGCCAAAATCGGGTTGCCAAAAAAAGAAAATTCCGTCTTTATCTGCTACTACTAGTTTTCAATGTTATGTGGTGGTGCTGTGCTTAAGGTCAGGTTAAGGTTAAAAGAACACTTGGTAGGGGCGCACAGGTGGTTGAGTGGTCAGAGCGCATGCCATATACGCAGCCGACCCTGGTTCGATTCCGGCCGGAGGTCCTTTGCTGCATGTCACATCCCCCTCTCTCTCCCATATTTCCTATCTGTCTACTGCTTAATAAAGGTGTCTATGCCAGAAAAAATCTTAAAAAAAAAAACACTTGGTAAGGACAACAAAAGGTCACATTTTGTTTATAGCATAAATCATCCAAACGTAAACTTTAGGTTATTCTCTTCTATGACCCATGACGAAGGAATGTCAGGTGAAGTTTTGTAGTTCACAAAACATTTCTTGAGCGTTGAAGCAAAACAGCAATGCTGCATTCTCCTGACCAGCTGAAATAGAAAGTGTCAATTGTCAAATAAAGGGTCAAGATCCCAAATTACTTCTACTTCAGTTGCTTAGGAGAATGTTGCCCCACTGTTTTTGCAGTGAAGCTCCAGAAATGCTCTGTGGACCGTGAAACTTCAAAACGCGATCTTTTCTTACCCTTACCAAGTGTTTTTTGCACAGCATCGCCACGTCAAATTGAAAACTGCACATATCCTTGGTTGGCAAAAATGTAGAATGTTATCATTTATTCTGGCGATGGGGTCCTTTAAATTGTCCTTTTAACCCTGTTGCAGTGCTAAAATGTTGAAATCACACATCAGTGGTTCAGAAAATATAATTTTATTTCTTCCATACAGAAAAATATAATGCAATATACAGAAAAAAAACATCATATAAAATATGTAATGAGCTGAATGAGAAATAATGATAGGTAAAAAATAAGTCACAATACTGACTGCAGTCGGCTACATGTTTCCCTGATTCATTTATGTTAAAGTTCTGTCTCGGAGTCAGAAAAGTATAATATTATATTTCTGCTACACAAGAAAAAATTGATCTGCTGCCTACAAGTACAGGTGTATGACCTAAAGGCTCAGACAGACAAAGTTAATTGCCCAGTTGTCATGTCAGTGGTCATCTAGGGCTAAAAATGCACCATGATAGACAGGAAATTGAAAGAAAGCATAGCCTGCTGCGGGTTATATAACACAGGAAATGTACAGAAACACATTCCACACGCAGTCCTGCATGTCTCTGTCTGTTAAAGTCAGTTTGAAAGCATGTTCATGTTTCTCTCGCTCAGATTGCAATGGAGTTGGAGGTGTCACCGGACTCAGACCAAATGGAGCTCCTCCTGCTGGATTGGTGGATTGTCTTCATCTTGCAGCCAAGAGACCTCAGGATGTTCATGAGCTGACGCCGGAACTTCACACCCACAAAGGCGTACAGGATGGGATTGAGGCTGCAGTGGAGGTAACCTATGGTGGAGGTGATTATCCTGGCTTTCTCTAGAGATGATCTGACTCCACAGGTCTCGTTGCTGCTGCCAGAACTAACTGTGTCCACAATGAGGGTGATGTTGTACGGCGTCCAGCAGAGAAAAAAAACCACCACCACGGCCATGATGACCCTGAAAGCCTTCTGCTTCTGGAGGCCCTGGGAGCCGCACCGCAACTGCCGCAGGATGCAGGAGTAGCAGAAGATCAGGATCGCTGAAGGCAGCAGGAAGCCCACTATGTGGTAGAGGAGGCGTGACGCCAGCCGCCAGTCACCCACTGACCTACTGACCTGGAGTGCATCTTCTGGCAGAATATAAAACTTTAAGAAGTTGTGAACACACTCCGTTTTCTCTCTTCTTTCATCCGTCAGAGCCTCCAAAAAGATCCAGTCAGGGATGGAGAGGAACACAGAGAAGAGCCACACTACCAAGCAGCTAATGTGAACGACCAAGGGGTTCCTGCGGGAGTACATCTGGGTGGCGTGGACGATGGACAGGTAGCGGTCCAGACTGATGCAGGCCAGGAGGAAGATCCCGCAGTAGAAGTTGATCTGAAGGAACAAAAGAAATCAGCCAAAGATAAGTGAAAAAATCAACCACTGCATATTTACTGTTATCATATTATTATGTGCTGTTACTACCGTGAAAACAGCTCCGGTGATCTTGCACAGAGTTGTGCCAAAGTTCCACCCAGAAGCTTGACGGGCCTGTGCAGCCCACAGGGGCAGCGTCACCAGCAGCAGGACATCTGCCACACCCAGATGGAGGATGAAGGTGTCGGTCACACTCCAAGTCTTCCTGCTCCGTAACAGAACTCCCAGCAGCAGCCCGTTGCCCAGGACACCCACGACAAAGGCCACCGAGTACAGAATTGGGATGAACATGGCCTCGAATTGCATGCCCTCATTCAGGTCGCATATGTCTCCCTCCCCATCACAGCAATTCTCGTCAGACGGGTAATAATAAGAGTCATTGCCGTATAATGTACCCAAGTCTTCAAGGTCTTCCTTGGATAATGTGAAAGAGTTGGCCATCAGTGAACTCTGCACGAGAAGAAAAGGACATTTGAGCTGAGCGTTTGACCTGTGTAGTCTATTTCAACCACAAGGGGGTGCTGTGTAGCTTTGAACAAATCTATATCCATCTAACTTTCTGTGTGTCTATCTATCTATCTGTCTATCTATCTGGACAATGGCAATTAATTAAATTGCTGCTCAAATATTATTCGGTTTAAAGGTGCCCTATGTAGTTTAGGGGTAGACAATTCACAAGATCTTCTTCATCGGCTGAGGGTTCGTACACTGATTTGAGCAATCACCATCGTCTCACAGGTCAATTACATGCTCTGCTCAGTGCAGTACTGAAAACACGACAGTATTACACCATGTAGGGATGCTTCAGTCTGTGAGGAAGAGCCAGTCCTGAGTGTTCAGTTTGCAGCCTGTCTATGACCCAGAATTCATGAACATAAGTGAATATGTTGCTGGATGAACTGAATGACTGTGTGAATCATACGAATCTCACTTCTCTTTTGTATAATTAGATTGGAGAATCACTTAGATATGAATATATAGCATTACTGGAATCTTTACATTTCTGTGCAAGTCATCATTTGGTCACGGTAAACGATTCAAGAGGCAGATTTTTTTTAAACTTTAAAAACAATTGACTGTAGCTCCATCACTGACTCACGCAATGTGACAACGTTTGACTGAATGACACGCTGTTGGGCTACAGACCACATCAGAGTCTACAACACTTTGGTCCCTAGTGTGAACTTTGGGTCTAAGAACAAACGGCAGACGGGGTGAACAAAGATTCAGATGAAATAGCAGACGTTCAAAGTTCAATTTAGCAGAATAATTAACTAATTTGAGTAGTTAAAAAGGTCACACACACACAAAATGTGTGCAAAAGGAGGTTAAAGGAGCAGATGAGATAGGCATGTGTATTCAGAACTAATTAATAATATATGCATCTTCCAAAGAATTAGACTTAAGGTACAAACATACCACGTGTGATCCTAAGAGAAGTGTTCCTCTTCAAAGCAGATTGTCGTCAGTGAAGATGAGCTCCGCCTAATGATCTAGTCTCGCTAGTAACAGCATCTATAGAGCCGCATCACAGAGGAAGCAGAAGACAACAAAGAAAAAAAACCTCCCACCACGCATGAAGGATAAAACTGTAATTTTACTATGAGAGCAGCACTGTGTTATTAGGGTTTGTTAGGGAGACTTACCTTTGTAGAGAGAGCTCCTGCGATTTAACCCTCCTGTTGCTATTTCTATTGACTATTTATTCTCTCCTTAAATAAGATTTTGATGATTGAATTTTATGTTGACAAATTTTTTTTAATCATTCTTGCTACATTCATTAAAAAAAACTGAATGAATCATTGAATCAAACACTGGTAACTGCCAACCAACCCAACTACCAACACTAAAACATGATAACCACTCGTGCCACGGCCTGTTCACCTTGCTGTCATCTGGCAAGCAGCACAGAAGTATCCCATGGCAAGTGATAGAGTAGTGTCTGCTGGCGAGTAATAGCCTACAGATGTATCCGGTGGCGAGTGATGCAGAAGTGCCCAGTAGTAAAGAACACAGAAGAATCTGTGGTGAGGCCGCGAGTGATGCAGTCGAGACTAATGCAGATGTTATCTTGAGTAAAGTGATACAAAGGTTTCCTCTACTGTGCCACTAGACTACAGAGCAGCTTATTACCCCAGGCTGTGAGAATCCTAAACTCAAACCATTTTTATACCATTCTCCAAAGGATAAAAAAAAATTATCATCATATTTTTATATATAATTTTTTTATCCATCTGTATAACTTCTGTTTTGTAACTAGCATAAAGGGACTACAAACCTTTTTGCAGCCCTGTTGTGAAACCATAAAATCAATCTTTAATCTTCATTTAAAGGTCTGGGACCAGTCTAGAATATTTATTCAAAACAGACATAAGCTTGTTTATAAATTCCCTGTAAAACTGCGTTTATTCAATTTTTTTGTTAAACTGACTCATTACACTCCAAGCCACGTTCCTCTCCGATGTTATAAAGGGACTTTTAATCAGTGTAAAGCTATGAGTGGGTGAAAAGGGCATTTACCAATTGCGCGTGAGTAGGCTGGTATATTTTCCGAAGAAGCCGATGAATAACACCTCTTCACTTATCAGTTTCATCTGGTTTGAATGTTGTCTCTCAGAATCTGTTGGTGTAGAAGAGGTACAGATCTTGATCTTGATAAGTCCTGACTCTGTTGAAAATGTTGTGAGCAAATATGCTGTGACAATACAGTCCCTGAGTGTCCCTTGCAACTGCGTGCACTTTCAGGTGTATGAAGTGACGAATTTGACTTTCAGGTCGCTTTTGTTTTCCAGAAATGATCTTTTAACTTCCTTTAATGACCACATGTCTAATGTGGTGTCTAGCCAGCCATCTCGCCATTTGAACAGATTTGACGCATGAATGCTCACTCTTTTTTAGTTTCAGTTTTTAATTCATTCATGTGTGTCCTCATACCATGCTGGCATGGAAATGTGTTTTAAATGTAACATCCAATAGAGCTGCCATTGCATTAATTATATATGTGAATTTTGAATTTAGCAGAGTTGTAAACTCAAGTCACTGTTTTTTGAACTTGCAGCTTGACTTTACAGAAAATAAATCACTTGAGACTCGAGCTTGACTTGAGACACGATGACTCAAATGATTTTCATGTGTTTCAAATTCATTTTCATTTTTAGTCTGGCTTTAAAAGTGTTGGGAGAGTTTTTTTGGTTTGAGAAGAGATTAATAAATAAATACGCTTCATTAAACGTATATGTTTTTTGTTTGATTACATGAATTAATCATTTAAACTGCACTGCCAAACTGCAAAAAAATGCCAATTTCTACAGAATGTTGCTATAAAGGATCATAAGTGATGCACCTAAAAACCCAAATCAATAATATACTCTACACACATGAAAGTAAAACATTAAAGAGATCTCAGAATTTATGGCACGAAACCAACATCCCGAGTATATTAAGAAATACAGATTAAAGCTATTAAATGCCAGAGCTCGCCTCATTTTGTGTCTCACCATTAAAAAGACTGAAATAAGTAAATGTTGTCAGACTGGATGTTTTGTTTTCGTCCGTTTGATTGTGCTCATGAAGCAGTGAAATGTGGTCGTGCTGTTCGGCAGAGGTTTGTGCATGTGGTGTCGGTACAGAGATGTACTGGAACAGCGCGTGCTCACACCTTTATAACAAACAGCAAACTTGTTATTAGACTACACTGTCGAGACAGAATGAATGAAAATAATGAATGAACTTCTTCCTGTTTTTCATTCAGCTCTTTGGGTTTATATGAAAGGGATCCTGTGGGGTTTTAGAAGTCTAGCAGTCCCAAAGCATTTGAATATTCTCTGTGAAAGCAGATGTACTCAATATCTTCACGCAATGTATTTTTATCTCAAGACACTGAATGTAAAAGTAATTTGACTGAATTTCAAAACCTCTGATACTATTTATACAAACTTTTATCAGTGTCAAATCTCTCCCTAAATCAATTTCATAGACCGTCTTGTAGATAAGCAGCTCTCTTCTCCTCAAGAAAAACCTCAAGATTTTATCACACCTTTTTTTTTTTTTTTGGCTTTGCTAAAGCTTGCAAACATGAGACGTGCAACAGTACAGGGCTTGAAGTGTCTTTATCTGTTTCCCCTCTCCCCTATCGCCAGGGGAAAGGTTTGAGATCGTTTTCCTGTTATTTTCGCACCTTTTCGTTCCTGTCTTGTGTCTGCAGTCTTTATGCATTTGATGCGGTGAGAGATGGAAAATGGAAGTTGCACGCATCTGGCCACGGAGGGCAAATACAGTCAAACTTTCAGCCCACGACGACAGAAAAAACACTGCTGCCAATGTATTCGGTGATCATTTATTCAAATCATCTTTGGCGTAAACTGAAAACAGCATGCATGGTGCATGCGTGAGCTGTCAAAATGCTGTGAGTTGGACTTTCAGGGTTAAAACACACCTACTAAAACTCTCAGGTGACACTTAAGTTTTTCCGATGTTTTGAGAATGACGATTCATTACTTGAAAGCATAAAGAGGTATGAAATGTCGACAGCCTCAGTGTGGCTGTGTGGCCCCAGTAGCCACTGAGGGGTTCTGTTTTTTCTTTGATGACTCCAAAACCCACAGTCACAGGCCTTTCTTGTGTCATTTGCACACACGCGTCTGACCAGAAAGGGCTCTGATATTTTCGTCCCCCCAGCTGCTAAATTGTATGTTTGTCACTAACCACGCGAGTTATTTAAAAATGTTATGTCTTTCGTCGATAAAATCTTTCCAGTCAAGAGTCTGGTTATGGTGAGACAAAGTCAAAGTGTTTTTGTTATGTTGCGAGTGTTTCCTTACATTTAGGTTCTGTTTTAAACTATGAAACTATGGCAACATGTGATTTTGGGGAAGTGGGAGAACGAAAATACCCCCAAAAACCGGTTTTGATTCCTATTATTCTGTACGATAGTCACGTTACTAAGTTTGAATGGCAACTGATGATATTAGACAGTTCAGTGCACTTTCCTCTACTTCCTGTACTGATCGCGGTGAGATAGATGACACAGATATACGATAACGACAAAACTACTTTCGGAAGATTCATTATTTTCTGTTAATGAACGTCAGTGAAGGGACAAACTATCAGAGCAGCTCGAGATTTTCCCCTCCACTGCTGTGTGAACACCTGCAGAAATGGTTTCCTGTGCCTTTCAGTTTGAACCTCTTCTTCCTTTTGCACCTTCTCGCTCTGAATCGTGGTGGTCTGTGTCACCACATTGGAGGTTAGTGTGCCACTAACACTTGAACCCTAACACACTGGAAGCCCGACTCAGATTCGGTAGTAGTACGCTGAATGTTCGGGGCCTGACATAGAAAATCTGGTTGTCACAAGCTCTCTGGCAAAAGGAAGGAAAGAAGGCAGATTGTAACTCCCTGATTAAAATCCTTTTGACAGTGTGTACTCTGGTTTCAGATGAGGTTATGTAACATCTCTTTCAGTGAGTGCGTTGCAGCTTGATGTAAATAAATACCACCCCCTGTCAGTAGCTGCCTGAAGAACCCGGGCTGTATAGTAAATTACTTTCAGCTTTTGTTTTTCAATATAAAAAAACAACGATGACAAGAACAACAGTCCAGTTCAGAAGCGCCGCCCTTCTCCAGTGTTCCCTCCCCTCCACGTGTAAAACAAAAACAAGGGAAGTAAACAACAATTCAATTATCAAAAATGTGACGTCATAGAGATTAAACACAACATAGATAATACAGATGAAGACTTTGAAAACATTAAATCCCCCGTGAAGCAGGCTACTTATGATTCATGTGCTTTCACTTTCCCCTATATCCTTTTAACCCTATAAAATACTTTATCAATCACAGAGGGAACTTTTTTTTTTTTTTTTTTTAACTTTCTTGTTGTTATTAATTTCACACATATGCCTTAAATGCACACACATGCACACAGTCGGCATCTAAGCCGTTCAGTGTCTTTCTCAAGGGCACCTGTGCAGTGGCCAGAAGGTGAACTGGCACCTGGACATGAGCTGATCAAATAATTGAATAAATGAATAAATGAATGAATAAATGAAGATACCTTACCGACTCAAGCCAATACTTTTCAGAACCATTCTTTCATATCCTAAATTGCATTCCCTCTTAATCTTGGATAAGAAAAAAATCTTTCTTATTCCAGTTTCAGAGAATATTGTGAAAATATTGCTGCCTGTACTCCAACAGAACCCCCACTATCTCCCAAAATATTAAGGTTCTGGACAAAATGTGAGCCTAACGTGTAATATAACTAATATAAGTAGATCTAATATAACTCTATGAATCTTCATTTAAGACGTTGTTGCATTAGCACAGTGCCAGAAGTATTTTTGTAATTTTTTTCCTTGGTTAATGCACAATTTCATGACATCCCTTTGGTATTTATGTTCATTAGAAATAAAGCAATGTTTCCACAAAGCACAGAAATGTTGCAAGTTCACCTTTCTTTACATGGAATTTTCAATTCTACGTTGTGACATAACTCTAACTCAAAGTCTGGTTATGTATTCAGGTACAAAAACAAAGTGTATTTGGGTGAGGAACAGAACATGTTTCGGCTTTGAACATGTGTTCGTAATGTCTCTTTAATGTTTTTGCTTCTTTTTAAACTAGGAAGTGTCCTGTACCACATCCCGTCTCGCTTCTAAGGCTGGCTCTTAGGTTTTGTTTCCTGTTTTATTGTAAAATGCTCATCTCTTGTCTCGTTTCAGAACAACTCACTCCTCCGCCTTCTGTGTCCATCCATCTGTGCAATTAGCTCGATTCGCGTCACCTGTTTCTCGTGGTTTCATCCTCTAGTGTCTTTGCTCTCCTCTCTCAGTGCCTCAGTGTCTCACTTTCCAGCCCCTAGTTTTCATTGTGCCGTGTGTTTTCCTGTTGATTGTTTCATTGGGCTTTTTTATGCCTTTCTCCAGATTGGATTTGTTTGCCTTCACTGACTGCTCACCTGTGTACCAAACTCTCTCTTGGCAAGTAAAGACTGTGTTATTCAAATGAAGATCTGATCTCTGGGTTCTGCATTTATGTCCTTTTAGTTGTGGTTCATCAGTCCTAATATTCCAATTTCTTTAAAAAAAAAAAAATCCAGTGGTTTCATGCTGTCTCACCATAGCTATCATTCCACCTCAATCCCCTCCAGACATTAAAGTCAGCTCATATAAGTGTGATCAGAACATGATATGACCGGTATTATAGAAATGTTGATTAGAAACATCTGAAGCATACAGGTTTACTGTATCTGTTGTGTGCAGACATGTACAGCGGCAACATTTATTCTTGTAACTGGGCTGGACTTTATATCTCTGCTTATACCCCCTATAATCTAGTTTTTTAACGATGCTTCTTTGATTCCGAGGCTGCAGAGATTTGAGGATGGACAGGACACAGTAGAGGAGTTTTTGTGTGGCCGGTGTTGTGGTATTTAAGCACATCGTTCTCGAGTTACAGTGTTTGTGGCTGAACAATAAAATATATATTTTAAGTACATTTCATGTGTGGTCTCTCTGTCTTTGACCAGCCATGAGCTGGGTTCTGACAGTTAGGCCTACCTTTGATTTTCATAGTGCGATACTGATCTATGGCCTATGGACACACCAAAAGATATTAAAGGGATAGCCACCCCGGGTACTGAAAAGAGTCAGATCATCATCTCACAGTCCCTGCATCATCACTGCCAATGTCACTTTGGTTAATTTGTGAAATGGTTTCCCCGAAATCTCACACCAACCTTGCCAAGATCACAAAACCTTCCCTAGAAAGGGCCAGACTCCCACGAAATGATTAAATGTGTGCACTTGTTTGTCTTCACTTATATGTCAAAAGAGCCCTCAGCACCCTTGTGGATTTCCTGTGTGACATTTACTGCTGTTACAGTCAGCTATCATGTTGTCACCCTTCATATTTTACAATGAAGCATGCATAGTTCATCAGAAATATGGACACAAATATAGATTTTTTTTTTTGCTTTGTCGGAAAAAGATGACTGAAATATAGCTTTTTTTAAAATACATTTTGTGCTGACGGTACACAAATTTCCCGGCTTTGTGACAGGAATAAATGTAATATTTTGTAAGATACTTATTATAATGGTGCTGCTATTGCTACATATTGGAGCTGCACCAGTGGGAAGTCTGATCCTTCTGTCAGAATGAAATTAAAAGTGTTCAGGTGCTTTGAGCACCATGCAGGGTATCTGTATGGTTAGAGAGGGGCTCAGCAACCCATGTAGCACTAAAATAACATCACACCTTCCTGTTGTGGTTTAAATGTGACAAACTGTTTTTGAACACCTGCTAGAAATTCATCTTTTAATATATGAACTCACAGAACACAAGGAACGTACGGAACAAAAAGTCTCCCTTTTCTCGTTACAGTATTTCAGCAAGTCTGAGTTAGTCTATAATAAAAATAAACACACACATGGCAACAACAGCCTCCTTCACGTCCAGCAGTGATGGCTCCAGGTAGCCAGCACACATATAGACCAAGGTAATGGACATGCACTGATTCTGAGCTTGTGGTTTTCAAAGAACAAAGGGACAGACACTGAAACAAATTGCTCACATACATTACACATGATGTCATGGTAACACATTGACCATGTGGTTTGTATATAGCTGTGTTACTCTGGCAGAGACTAAGATGACCCCATAGTCACCATGTCTCTTAATAGCACTCTAGCTCCACCTGTTGGATATACTTACAGCATGAACTGATCTTTTACCTATCTTATTATTATTTTTTTTTTAATAGTGTGTACAGGTAGAGAATTGAAATATGAAAACATGACACTGTAGCTTTCATTTTTGTTTGTCAATTAACACATGGAGGTTTCAAGAAGTTGTGATGTGCCAGTGATTTGACACACATAATATCTAAAGTCTAGGCAGCCACTGCAAAGAGGAGAGACACTGATAACAAATATTTTGAACCTGTGCTTATAAACACTATACTAATACATACTTACAATGTAACAATACCACCGGACAAGGCTTTACTTCCTATGGAAACTTAGGGAGGCTTCATTCTGAAGCAAAATTCAGGTCAACAAAGAAAAACTAATAAAGAAAACAAATGCCCTCTGACCGCAATGAAGAAAAACTTTCCCACACTGGCTGCAGCACAGAGCAAAATAACTACCACGAGTCAACCTGACCTACTTAATCTTCAAGAAGCCCCTGAGAATCCAGTCGGTGCCCTCATCCAGTCTGCTCTGCTGACAGAGGAAGACAGAGAGTTGTCTTTACTCTCTCGTGATGCAGCACAGTGACACAGCAACTGTTGAGTTATCTCAGACCAACAAGAGTGCAAGCTGGCACGGCATGTCCTGTGTAGGCAAAAAAACAAAACTGTCAAGTTCGGACTCGTGTTTATGTTCGTGTGACCGTATGTTTGAGTGCTGTCATGGTATGTGAGAAACTGTTGGTGTGTAGACTGAACCGTGTCTCTATAGGAGGGGCCAAGCACCTGTCGAGGCCTTTGTTTTTGTTTATACATCATTGTGACCAGGGCTGGTTGGTAAAAGAAAACATGATAATCAGTCAGTTTATTTTCATTAGTACTCTACAACTGTACAAATTCAAGGTATTTGTACTCAGTTGAAGCGTTTAGATTCTATAAAACGTCATAGTTCTACTCCAGTACTTCTCAGAGAGAAATATTATACTTTCTACCTCCTGTACTTTAAGATAAACATGTGATTTTGAATTCACTGTAGATTCAACTCAAAAATAACTTGAACATAAACATCGACAACAGCAACAAAATGCAACATAAACATTAAAACAGCAGAAATATTAAAGGTGTACTATGTAGTTTTTGGGGGATGATTTTTTTTAAACAAAGGAGAAAGAGAATTATTTACAGTTTTTTTTTATGCCTAAACAAAACAAACTAAATTAACAAACTCTCTTTGTTTTGACTGAAAAAAAAATGATCTTGAAGAACAACACAGTTTCATACTGCTTTACTTTGTTTATATGTGGCAGACCCTGCCACATTTCTAGCTCCATACAGTGTTCTGGAGACCTTATTTTCCTCTGATAACATATTGTTTTTTCAGTTATGAAATAGATGAATGTTTCTGAGTATTTTCACAGTGTAGTATTAAAGGGGCACTATGTAGTTTTTGAGAAGAACTTCAAACCCTCAATTGTATTATTTACAATATTAATGAGGCAATAATACAAACCCGGGAAGGTTTATTTTTGTCCCATAAGTGAATAAACAAGCTGGATAATAAGGTCCCCAGAACACTGTTTGAAGCTAGAGAGGTGGCAGGGTCTGCCACATGTAAACAAAGTAAAACAGTATGAACTTGTTTTGTGCTTTAAGGTCAGTTTGTTTTTTCAGTTTATTCACTCAAGAAAAAAATATATGATTTTAGGTTATAAAGAAAATCCGTCAATGAAGTTGTTCCTCTTCCCTAAAACTACAGAGTGCCCCTTTAACACTTTGACTCACCTCCACATGATGAAGTCATCACATTTCTGTTACAGCCTCCAGTTCCACTAGAGGGTGGTGTTGTATTAAACCCAGATCAGTTTTTCCTGTCTGTCCCTGTAACACGGAAAAGGACTCAGCCCTTTAGTGAGGCTCCGAAACTAACTTGCCGCGCTGTGTTGTCGCAGTTTGTGGGGTTTTCTCCTCTCTCAGCCCGTCACTGATGTTGTTTCTTCGTCTTCTGTAAGCGTAAGTACACTGGTGAAGGCTCGACATATCACACAGAGCCAGGGTAGTGCGTCTTCGTCTCAGCTCGTGGGTTTTGCCAGAAACGAAAGTAAACTGAAGAGGGCCAGTGGAGCCATGGCCGACAGTCCGGATGAGGACATGTCGGAGGAGCGCGAGCCCCTCCAGAAGGACCTCACCTGCCCCGTGTGTCAGGGCATCTTCAGGGACCCCGTGCTGCTGCCCTGCACCCACAGCTTCTGTCGGGAGTGTCAGGTGAGCAGTATGAAGTACAACAAGAGGTGTCCCCTGTGCAGGAAGGACTTTGAGGAAGGGCAGGTTGTCGCCAACCGCGCGCTCAGCGACGCCTGTGAGACCTACCTGAAGACCAAACACACGAGGCCGAAACTGGAGAGTGGCGGCGAGGACTGCTGCAACCTGCACCTGAAGCCTCTGGAGCTGTACTGTGAGAAGGACGAGGAGCCCGTGTGTGTGGACTGTGTCAGTCTGCACAGCACACACAGGCTGCTGTCCCTGAGAGATGGAGCACCCGTGTGTAAGGTAAGATGATTTCACCTGTTGTCCACCTGGGGTTTGTGCCAACACACTTATCTCCTTAAAAAATCAACAACTTCATTAAAAGAAATAATGGGGTTTTTGTAGGTGCATACATACAAACTGTACTTTTTATTTGTAAGGAACTAAGATCTACAATAAAAAGTGCTTAATGAAGACAGCAAAATGTTAGTGTCATAAGTTCACCAAGTAATAAATAAATAAATAAACTTAAAACAGATCAAATTAACGTACCAGAGCTGAATACTGTTTCAATTCAAATATTATATACGCTCCATTGCGTCTGATATGTACTTCTCCTTTAGATTTGAATCATAATAATATGTTTATTTATGTAGCACTTATCTAAACAAGGTTACAAGTGCTTCACAGAATACACACATTATGGTTTATGATGCTGTGAGATTCTATCCTGCAATGATATTTTCATGGTATCACAGTATTATAGAATTATTATTACCAGTTATGATCAGTATCAAGTACAGTTACATTACTGGAAAAAATTACTCAATTACAAGTAAAGCTGGTATTAAAATAAAACATGAGGAAAAGTACAAAATTCTTCTTCTCAAACTCTACTCAGAGTATTAGATACTTAGTTACTAGCCACATAAGATTACATAACACCGGCGTAATACATATATATACATTTTATATATATTAAATACACAGATCCTATGGGTTTATTATAGGATTTGTACAACTCTGTAGTTGATATCTGTTATTTCAAGGCCAGTTACAGCAGGTACTTTTGGACTTTGACCCATAGCAGCAAAAGCACAGGAGCTCTAATAACATGTAAAGACTTGGACAGAGAATCACATTGACAACCTACTTCTAACATGAAAGAGTTGCATCCTTGTCTTGTCCTTTTTGTTACTATAATGTGTCGTGTACAACGTGGAGAATAAAACAAAAAAAGCTCATTGTTTTTCAGAAAATTCAGAGCTTTACAGGTCAGTGACTGGGAATGTTAAAGTCCGGCCCCTACAAATCTGGCCCTCTTCTTAAAAAAAATATTTGAAGAAGCCTGCTGTGAGGTATTGCTCAGTCTAATCACTGTCCTTATCAGTACCCAGTGTGGATACAGGTTTATAGAATACAGATAATAATATAATACAGGCATAATACTGTTCTGAAACATCTTGTGACGGCACTGTTTGCTTTCCATGGGCTCATTTCCAGTTTTTTTTTCTTCTACCTGCAGAGGGAGCTAAGCTTCAAAGTCCAGATTTTTGAGAAGAAAGTGGAGTCCTACAAGAAAACGACACATAAACTGAACAACGCAGTGGAATACATCAAGGTAAAGTTACCGTCACATCTCACACTGTTCGGTGAGAGAAAAAGAAACTCTCCAAAAGAAACTACAGACTGCACAGATTTTATTTCATACATATCTTTCTCTTGCTTAACGCAGTATCAGGCCGGACAGGCGGAGAATCAGATCAAGTCAGAGTTTGAGAGGCTGCACGCGGCGCTCGTGACCGAAGAAGCTCTGCGTCTTAAAGCCCTGGCGACTGAGGAGGAGGAGAAGATCGCCGCCATACAGGAGCTGATCGCCAACACAAACGAGGACATCGTCACTCTGAAGGAGCTCATCGACACTCTGAAGAAAGAGATGGGCAACGAGGATCTGCCCCTCCTGAAGGTAAGAGAGGGCAGCCCGTCCCCCTCTTATCAACACTGTCCGAAGCTGCACTGAACTAATCTCAATTCACTCTCTTTTGTGTTTTTGTGTTTCAGAATTTCCAGAATTTAAAAAGAAAGTAAGTAAAACCGGCAGCGCAAGAAGCAATCACAGATATTGTGTACTCAGTGCTGAATATGCACTGCAGCATAGGCCAGAAAGTACATTTCACCATATATTTACCATGATTATGTATTTTTCAAACACACTTTGTGCTGCACAGTTTCACATTTTTGTCATTTAGCTCTCATGGAGATCTGTGTTTATGCTGTTTAGTTGATTTACAGATGTTTCTCGTTAGAGGTGTCACTATTTTAATTCTAAATTCAAAATCCATCAAGACGAGCATTAGGGTTCCATTATCGAATTCAAAAACAGGTTCGGTGATTCTCCCAGTATTTTTTTGATCTCTTTGGCCTTGCCTACCATCTGGCGCATGTCCACCTAAAAACGACATTTTTGTGCGTGCGTGGCTCTCCCCGCACTTAAACACACGGCTTACTGTGGTAGCCATTACAGCACATTATCTCACACTTGATATCTTTTTAAAGAAGAATTTGAAAACGTGAGTCTGACTGTTGATCTTCACAAATCAAGACTCAGCAGTCTATCTCTGGCTTAGCCATCAGTTATGAAAAAAAAAAGTTAGAATTGAAAACTGAATGGTGACACCTCTATCTCTCCTTAACTTCACATGCTGCCGTCTTTGCTCTAGAGCCCAGTGGACTCGTGAAGACCCCTGCCTTCCCGATGACTCTCTTTTGAGTATGGGAAAGCACGTCGGTGCTTTGAGCTACAAGATCTGGAAGAACATGCAGGCCCACGTCAAATATAGTGAGTCAAGTACACCCTATTAGTGGATGGGAATGTTGATTTGGTTTCGGGGAACTGATTCAAAGCATTCTTAAGCCTATAAACATTGTGTGTGACTTTATATTCAACAAATGGTATAACATCGTTGCGTCTTGTCTCTTCCTGCGTGCAGATCCTGTGGTGTTGAACCCGAACTCAGCCTCTCCTTGGCTGAGCCTGAACGCTGACCTGACCAGTGTGAAGGAAAGCGCCGAGCGGCTGACTGCCCCTGACAACCCGGAGCGCTTTGATCCCTGCGTGTTCGTCCTGGGTGTCGAAGGTTACACCGCTGGGAAACACAGATGGGATGTCATCGTCGGTGACAACCCCAGGTGGATTGTGGGAGTGTGCAGAGAGTCAGTGACCCGTAAAAAGAAGTTCACGCTCTCTACGAGCCGCGGTGTTTGGTCAATAGGACTGAGCAAAGGGGCGTACACCGCCTCCACACCTGAACGTACAGAGCTGCAGGTACAGCAGCGTCCCGAGAAGATCCGCGTCAAGCTGAATATGGATCGGGGAGAGGTGTCGTTTTGGGATGGGGGAACAGCAAAGCACCTGGTTACTTTAACACACAAGTTTGATGAGAAGATGTATCCTATTTTTGGCCCCGGGCTCCATAATACGCCAATGATCCTGGCTCCAGGAAAAATTGCTGTACACACCTCATGATGGGCGAGTGTACTGCAGAGGGATCGCTGTTGATTGAAAATGAATGTAAATTAATTTTTTCAAATCACACACTTTTTTACAAGCAAGAACACTGTACCAGTCAAACTGGGATGAAAATGAATCAAAGTAAATCCAAGAAAGGATTAAAGTCCAAACACAACAAAAAATAAATAGACAAAAAACTTAACCAGAATATAGATAAACATGTCAAATGCGAACGCTTCTCAAAAATTACGTTTCAATAAAATGAAATATTGAAATGATGAGGCTGACCTAAAGCATATACAGGATGGTAGTTATGAAATTTGCGGATTGATGCTTGAAAGCTTTATAACATGCAGGCAGTCAGCAACTCTTTCGCTGTCAGCAGATGATAATGAACACCACTTTTCTTTTTAGACGTGCCTTAGCTGAAGGAAGCAGGACTGACCAGTCCAAAATAAAAGGCCGCCTGGCTGATGCTGGCAGACAAAACTGATTGAAGAGATAAATGAAGTTGTCTCTATTTATTTAGCATTGTGCTGGAGGGGAAATTAAAAAATTAGTGTGAATATAATAATGTAAGTTGCTTTTGGGCTACTAGGGCTAATGTTAGTAGATACTTGTTATCTTCCAATCTATCTGGAATCAGAAGAAATAATTAATGCTTGGATTATGTGTTTTAATTCTCTCCCTACTTTTATATGATTTTTGCTGATTCTCAAATACTGTGGTCTGAAGAGTTCACTGTGCTGGTTTGTCAAATCTGAGATTATTTTTTGAGATTGCTGTTCATCACTCACTACAAACAGTGTGTCCAGGAAGTGGACACTGAACACAGCAAGGCAATATTTTTAAGTAGGATATACTAAGGGTGGAACAGAGTCACTGTACAGCACCATATTTTCCTAACTGAAGAATTCAATGTGTGGTGTCAGTTTCACAGAATTTGAACTGAACTGAGAAAATGATTTAAAAAAAAAATAAAAAATCATCTTGGCTTAGTACGTCTTTATCACACACACTGACTGTAACGTGACCGTGTCCACATGCGTGCCATCGTTCCAGCGTAAAAACAAAGTGCCAGAGAGCAACAGTTCTGGAGTTAAAATGTTTAAAGAAAGGATACAACTATGGCCCAGAGGTTTTACGCCACAAGGAGTCATGATGCAGTGATTCTAGTGAGTTAAACTGGGAAATCTGTTCAGAGCATCTGCATGTTGTAATGAAAAATAACGTATACGGCACCAGTGTATCGATGTATTTGTCCCACCCCTGGTTTGTAATACTACTAATGTGAACAGTACAGCTCAATAAAGTGTGTGAAAATCGAAATTGTTTTGTTTCATTAATAAGAAACACATATTATTTTCAGCTAGTTATGAATAAATGAATGCTGCATCTTGGGCAATGATTTGATATTTAATGTGTTATGTTAACACTACCAACAGTTGCTAATCTTTGATTTATTCAAATATTAATTCTACCCAAAAGTCATACTTTAGTACATTATTGGTTTTGATGTATTGCTTTTGTTACCAAGAAGTCTACTCATTACACATTTTAGTGTTTCACTTGATTGTTTATTCTGTGATTTTTTTTATTTTGTGTTCTGTGAATATTTTTAGTGCCCAGAAATAATGTGATACATTTAATTGGACTTTCCTGGCATATTCATGTACATGCATATACAGTATGCACCCATATCCCTGAATCTATATGGTATTTATATTTATTGTATTGTTATTTTATGATACTGACCTTTGAAAGCTGTTTGTTTTATGTTTCACATGTAAAAGCCCAACTAGGGACAAGAGCTGATAATTAGCTAAAGCCATAACGTTGCAGCACATCAGTTACATTCACTGTACTGGAACTCTTACACTGCATCGTCCCTTTTAAATAAAAAACAAAAAATAATATACAGATGTTGAGACGTTGTCCCCAGTCTCCACTGGATGGCGGTGGTGGATCGGGCCAGTCGCGGCGCTGTCTTTTGTGTTGGCAACCACCGTTTACTGCTAGCCAGCCATAAACACCAAAACAACGGGCATCTGTCCCCAAGATGGACCACAGGAATCGGGTCGATACTGCTGAAAGGATGCGTTGTTAGCCGGCATAATTTCCCACAAGTATAATCCTCGAGTTTTAGAAACACGAGGCCGTCATTAGAAAATGATTAATTACTCTCGAGAATGACTTTACCCTGGTAGATTTTGCAGCCACTGACGATTGCGCATCTGGATTTGGCTGAGCCGCTAACCGCTAGCTAGAAGACCACCGTGTTGTAGTCGGGGCTGTCTTCTGCATTAGCTGCTGGCTAATTCGGCTAGCTGTCAGTCTTGAGCAGTCCCCCAAACGATAAGTTGGCTCATGTAGCTAGCGTGAAAGGGTCGCCGAAAATGTAAACTACCATGAGGCCAAAGAGACGGGAACTGGTGAGTAGGAATATGCAAATTTGCAGACTAGCCAGCGAACGGCCTCTGCCTGTTAACGGTATTCGGTTAGCTAGCTTAGCAGCCTTCTAAGTTAGCTTTGTTATGATAGCCTGCGGAGAGCTCCTTGTCGCTGGTACCAGTTGGTTCATTCCTTAGCTAGTTGGAGCGATTCATAAACACTATAGCAGTGTATAATGTAGTGTTTGTAAAATGCCAGCTTCATGTGTCAAAACCTTGTGAGATTGTAACGATAATGAGCTAACGTTACTGTACATGAGGCTAACAGTCGTTAGCTCCATCAGAAACTGTATTTTGCACACAGACTGCCTTTCAAGTCTCATAATGTGCATCAAGCATTCTGATTTAGCCACCTTTACATTAATGCTGCAGTTTGAGTGGCATTAGAGTTGTTTTATTTTTTAAAGTCATGCTTTCTTAAACTGGAATTTTGCAGAGAGCTCAGTCAGCAAATCAGAAAGATCAATGTAAACAGACAGGGGACTGTAAGGGTCACACGGAAATTGTATTTCCACAGAAGTAATCCTCTATATTTTACAGGCAGGATGCATAGTTTAAAGGATAATATCGACGATGTTTTAGGAGGCTGGTTCTCATTTTGCTGCACCAAATGATGCCCGTCACCTTTTGCTCTCCATCATTCAGGCGGTGCCAGTGATGGCCTCCCCCCTCCCTGTCTCCTTCATCCTGGTGGTTCTGCTGTTGGCCAAGCCGCCTGCGTGCCAGGCGGGGGACTGCAAGGGCCACAGGCAGGTGCTGAGGGGACCGCCAGGCTATGTCACAGATGGGCCGGGAAACTACTCTGTCAATGGGAACTGCGAGTGGCTTATCAATGGTATAATGATGGTGTATTTATCACGAAACATGTATCTTGCAGCCAACAGACTGTCTGTTAATTAAACTCATATTTCCAACCCTTTTCTCTATCTTCCAGCTCCCAGCATTAGTCACCGCATTGTCTTAAACTTCACCTTCATGGACACAGAGTGTACCTATGATTACCTGTTTGTGTATGATGGAGACTCCTACCAGAGCCCGCTCCTAGCCAGTCTGAGTGGAAACACCCTGCCTCAACCTATTGAAGCAAAATCTGGCAAGGTAACCAATTAATACACAATAAAAGAATCTCAAGCATTCCAACAATGGCAGGGTTAACTTTGTGTCTGTTTATGTAATGCTCTTTTTCCAGATGCTGCTTCACCTCTTCAGCGATGCCAATTACAACCTCCTGGGCTTCAACGCAACCTACACCTTCTCCTTGTGCCCCGGAGCCTGCGGTGGTCATGGCCGCTGCGATCCCTCTACATTGAAGTGCCACTGCCAACAGGGTTGGGGAGGAGCAGCTTGTATAACCCCTCTGTGCTCTCAGGCTTGTTCTGTGAATGGCCAGTGTGACAAGGTAAAACTGGAGAGAGGGGAGGGCTAATAAACACATTAAGTAAATGTTCTTCTAGCCAAAGGTTCGCTCATCCTTCCTTTTAAGAGCTTTAATGACTTCAGTTGTGCATTTTCTTGAAACATTGATTACTGGTCAATAAGCTATTCTTATTCTCTTGTTTTGTCCCAGAAAGGAGAGCGCTGTCAGTGTAAACCAGGCTTCATGGGTCACAGCTGCGAGCTTGGTTTTCATGATGACAGTGGGGCAGGGCAGTGGTGCCGTGTGAGTGAGGGAAACCCATACACACCTCCCAGGACGGGTTCTGCTGGCGTGTACCTGTCCACCACTGGAGCCATGTACTTGTTTGGCGGTGAGAGTGTCATCCTCTGCTTTTTTCACTGATGTTGTTTTTACACACCTTCTTCCTGCTTCTGTAACACATTTTTTTTTTTATTTAATGGTCCTTAATTCCTCAGCAGATTCCTCAAAGTCTTACTTGTACACTGGTTAGATTTTAACCAGCATCAACATAGCTGTTTGTTTTTGTCTCTTTATTGACTCTTCTCCTCTCTAGTATCTGATAATGTTTTTGATCATTAATTAGCATATGTTTGATTTTTTTTTTTTTCTGCCCTCCAGGGTTTGACCTGAACAGAGCGCTTGGTGACTTGATCAAATATAACTTCACATCAAACCAGTGGGAAAGCAGGTCTTATGGTCACTCTCCTGTACGTGGTTTGAGGAAAAAAACACAATTTTGCCTCCTCCTGCTCTTGCATCTCATATTGTGTTTACATGCACGCAAGTTAGCTACTATCAGCCTTCTGCAGTAACCTGATCCTTTAAATGTCATATTTACCTGTTTTTTCTTAATCGGGACAAGGTGTTTAAAGAAACCCTGTCAACATAGCTAGAGTTGCTGGAGAAACCGTATTTCTTGTCAGAGGGATATGAGGAAGTATTAGCTGTTGCAAGAAAACAAATCTCCTAAATGTCCTCTCACGGTGTTGTCACTCCAGAAAGAATTCCTTACCTGTGCTTTATTATGTCACATTTCTTTTTATTCACATCCTTCTTGCAATGTCTGGCTTGTTTATGTTGTCAGGTGGCTCGTCACTCCCACACTGCAGTAGAGTGGACGGGTAATATGGTTATCTTTGGAGGAGAGCTTGCCAATGGCTCCCTGGCCAGTGATGTCTGGATGTACCGGCCGCTGCAAGATGACTGGCAACAGCTCGGCTTTTCAAGTTCACATGGTGCTCCGAAACTGGCCAATCACGCTGCAGCTGTAGTTGACAATTATCTTTATGTGTTTGGAGGTGGGTTTCATTTTATGTCGGCACCTTTCAATCTGATGTCCACTGAGAATTACGTACTTAAGCAGCATCTTTCCTTTTCTCTCCTTATTTCCCAGGTCGCACTGAGGAGGATATGTTTTCCTCCTCCCTATATCGGTTCGGCCTGCATGGTTCTGGGCGGTGGGAGAATATTCAGCCAACTGGCGGGAAACCACCAGCCACGGCTGGTCACTCAATGGTCTTTCACAGCCCATCCAGGACACTGCTGGTGTACGGAGGTCACAGGCCTACAACTGCCAGGTACACAACAGTACAGTAGGAAGAGTGAGAGAAAATACAGACAGTTTCATGTGCGTCAACATTTTGTACACACTTCTCTATTTATGGTTGTTCATGAGAAAGAGGAACAGATTGCTGATGAATTCTGGAGTGTATCTCTGTTTGTTTAGGGACTACAGATTCCTGTGTAAATGTCGTGAATCGTAAACGATTTCTTCCATTAAATCAGATAAAACATAATTCCTGTGGGAGAATGTGTTCGATTTAGCACTTAAGAAAAATGTAAAGAATAAATTATTCAAAATGATAAAACAAGTTGTTACCCAAAGGACATTTTGAGAGTAATCCAACAAGTAAATACAAAATACACAGCATCTTTTCAAGAAACTTAAATTACACTTGCTTTTATTTATTTTTTCAGGTTTAGTGTGAGGGTGAACAACACCGACGTGTTCCACGTGGACCGGCGCTTTTGGACGTCCTTTCGTTCTCGTTTCCCAGCAACAGGTCCCAGAGAAAGAGCTTTCCACTCAGCCACCGTCATCGGAAACTACATGGTGGTCTATGGTAAGCACTGTGAAAACTGCCAGACATTATCCATTTTAATCAGTGCAGGCATGTCTATTTTCAACTATTTTCTTCCTGTCTTTCTCTCACAGGGGGTAATGTACATATTCACTACCAAGAGGAGAAGTGCTATGATGAGGAGATCTTCTTTTACCATCTGGGCTGTCACCAGTGGGTGTCTGCCGGGGAGAGATGGTCACTCAGTGAGTACCTATGGAGTGCTTTCATTATTCTTACAAACAGTCCACACGTCTCCTCTGCGGCTAGTGCGCCTACAGTCCTTACAAAACTAAAATTGTTTTCTCAGATGGGGATGCTGTGAGGGGGCGTTACTCACATGTTGCTGCTGTGATGGAGGGACGAGTGCTGCTGGTTGCTGGGGGTTACAGTGGTGTTGCCCGTGGAGACCTGGTGGCTTACAAAGTTCCATTGTTCGTCAGTAGTGATCAAGGTGACAGGGTGAGTAAAAGCTTCATTAAACAAGAGGCCAAGAAGTTATATCACCGGGAAGACAGGCAAATTAAAGGGAATCTTTTTTGTGTTTTAATGTGGGTATCCTAGTGTTGATGGTAAATGTTGTCAATTTAAGGGTTTTCCCACTCGCAGTTCCATGTAAACAGTGCCTTTATATATAAAACCACATAACTGTAACCCATAGCTAATACCTTATTGGCCAAAACGTAGCGTTTTATGACTTTATTACTTTCTCAGTGGTCATCTGCCCTGTCAACCATGCCGGTCTTGGTTTTCTTTTCCAGTTTATGTTAAACGTCACCAGCACACGTATTTCAAAAGTAAAGAAAAGTAAAGATTTTATGACTATTAACGCACATACAGGCTTTCTGGGGGTAGGCGTCAGCGACAGTGTCCATCTATAGCGGCCCAGGCTGAAATGTATTGCTTGTTAATTAATTAGATGCATCTATGCAATTGAGCAAAGCCAGCACTTCTGTTTGCAGCACAGGTTAAGAATATAGCCATATCCTCTTGCGCGGCTAATGCAGCTGCAGTCTTGGCCTCTCCCTGCTGTATTTCTTTGGCTGTACTCTGGCTCGAATGAATAACAGACTCAGCCAAAACACTGTAAAAAGGTATTCTCGTTTATAACATCTTCTCAAATAGCCTGCAGTTCTTGTCAGCACCAACATCACTGTACACATCAAATGACAATGCTGCAGCTGGAAGAACTACAGACTTTGCGGCAGGAGAAGTCAGCTTTCTTGGTCAATATAGCACTGACTGAGATATGTATTGCTTTAACTGAAAACACTTTCCTTCATGTCTCTTTAAGCTGTAAAAAGACTAATAGGAGAAAGGATGAGAAATTGTGTTCAAGAAATGCAAGTAGGATAACAACATTTTTGTGAAAAACCTGTGTGTTTGTGTTTGTTTGTGTGTGTCTTCCCTCACCAGGATGCTCTTTGTGCTGAGGCGTTAGATGAAAGTATGTGCCTTAAGAACCCAGAGTGCAGTTGGTGTGAAGGCCGCTGTCGAGAGTACCAGCCCACTAATCCGGTAACACTTCCCTTTGTACAGCCTTGTGGTTGTTAGTACATCTATTCCCACAATGTTATACTCACAGTAAATTTGCTCACTTTGACTTGTGTGTATGAATATCTGTAAGGGTTATGGTTATAATGTTTGTCCCCTGTGTTGTGTCCACAGTGTGGCAGTACTGGTTGCCTGGGCCTCGCTCGCTTCCTGTCTGATTGCCAGTCCTGTCTGGTGTTCAGTGGCACCCCAGCTAATCTGGCCCGTGCCCCCGGGGAATTTGGCTGGTGTGTTCAGAACGAGTCCTGCCTGCCAGTGTCAGGTGAGACCCAGGGAGGGAGGAAGGAGGGCAGAAGAGAAGGGCTCAATCTCAGACTGAAAAATGAAAGATGTTGGGAGTTGACATGGGAGGGACTAGACTCATGTTGGACGTGTGTCACAGACAGAGCACAGTGACTTGACTGCACTCAGCTGAGATTGGACAGGCTACTCAGACCTAGATTTGACTCGTCTGTCCAAGCCCATACTTCTTCTGGGGCAGCAAGGTCATGTCGTTTTACTCTTTTTGGACACAGGTCACACAAAAGTCACAGATCAGACTCGTTGCAGTACAGTAGTGCACTTTAGAAAACTGCTGTATTTTGAGATTTTAGGAGGTCAGATGTGTTATTTGTGTGCTGACCTCTCCCTCTCGGTCTCACAGAGCGAAGTGCGTGCCGTGTGGACCAGATCTCAGGGGCGTACGGCTGGTGGGGGGAGCGTACCCTTTTCCTAACCTCCCTCCACTCCTGTCGCACCGAGAACTATGTCCCGGGACTGCACCTGCTCACCTTCCAGCACCCCCGCAACGACTCCCAGCCTGACAAGGTACGGAGTCCAAATCTCAAGTCCTAACTTTGCTAGTTGTGGTTGCAAATACTTCCCTCTCTGCTTATACTTATCCCTCCTTCCTTCCTCCAACATTGCTGTGCCACTTAGACTCTTGCACCTCTCCAACTTGAATCTTTCTCTTCTTTTGTCCTTTTCTGCCTTATGTTCTTGGCTTTTTAATCTCTTGACCCCAATGCTCACCTCTCTTTTTTTTATTCTCTTTGTTCACTGTGTGTTTTGCAATTGGCTCACAGAGAAGATTCCTTTGTCAAGTAGTTTGTCAAACTTGTGAAGCAGTTTGTAGCGAATAGTGCCTCTGTTGATGTGTTTCCACTTCCATCCATCCTCCACTGTCCTCCATCCTCACCACCCTTTTGCCAGGTGTCCATCCTCCGCAGCACCACCATCATCCTTAGCCCCACCACAGAAATGGACGTAGCCCTACAGTTCAGGGGCTTTATCCACCCGTTGTGGGGAGCCCCTCCGCCTGCAACCGCTCCCACCGAGACTGTCTCCATGTGGGCTCGCATCCAGAGGCTCCACTTTGAGGCTCGAATGGCGACAGGGCCCAACTCTAGCCAACTGGTGAGAGAAAGTGCATGTCAACACTTTGAGTTGTGTTTTTTTTTTTATTCAACAAATAATTTTAAAACAAATCTCTCATCTGAAATTGGAAATTATTGACAGGATTAGTTGTTCTAGACAAGGTCTTGTAATATAATATTCACTAGACATAATTTAATGTTGGTCCCTTGTGGAACTTTGCGAGTATTGGAAAGCAAGCATCCAGGTCTGTGTTAACATCTACCTTAACTGTATGGGTGCAGCGGATAACATAACATAACTCCCTCTTTGGGGTTTTTCACAAGCTTGAATCAAGAATCGGATAATTTTTCTGAACACCAAACAAACAGGGGTTATCAATTATTTAACAAAACACTTAAAGTAAGGAATGTTTTTCTATGGTCTTAAACTAAAAGAACATTTAAGGTGTTTGAATAAAATCATAAAATATATAAAATATTCATATCCCAGTTGTTAAATTAAAGATAAAAACAGATAACTTCCCCCCTAGCAAAGACAGCTAGGTAGTTACTATTTTCCTCAGAGCACCAACCAGCAACATTTCAAGACAAAATTTGAGTTAATAATTTTATTATTGACATTTTTGCTGAACTCTTCTCCACTTTTTCTTTCTCTTGAACTGTCTCTGCATCTTTCAATTGCTTGAGCAGGAGGTGGTGGGACGTTGGGCAGCCCAGCAGGAGAAGGAGTTGAAGTTGCTGGCTCGCACGGATGGGAGTAGACTGTTCTCCAACCTGACCAGGGGCAACCATTACCTTGTTCAGGCTGAAGGCTACCTTAACAACTCGGGGTCAGGACAAACCAGTGAGATGGCTCTGATCTGGAACAGAACATTGCCTGGAGGGAGTGTGAGTACTGGAATAGTTAAACCTGCTTTTCTTCTCTTCAAAAGCAAAGAGCTTTTACCTTCATAAGCAGTTTGTGTTCCTGTGGCTTCCATTTCTCTCATTTTTCTGCACAATGAGTTTCCTTAAATAGAAACCAAAAATCTTACCTCATGTCCTCTTTTTCCAATATTCTCCATCTAGGAGATCTCCTTCCTGTTCTTGGAGCCTTTCCGTTCTGGTTCCTGCTCTAGCTACATGTCCTGCCTGGCCTGTCTATCAGACCAGTCTTGTGGCTGGTGCCCGTCTTTGTCACGATGCCTGCTGCGGGACAGCCCAGATCTGGAGCCGTGTCCTGAGGGAGAGAAGGGGGAAGGCAGGGGAGAAGCCCAGCGCCATCTGCTGCTGGCACCCCAGCACTGCACCTTGTGTGAGGAGTATAGAGACTGCTCTGCTTGTACTCAGGTACATCACAGATAACAGAAGGCGTTAACATATACTGTCACTGTGCTGTTGATGTTGTATAGCATAATTAAGGTCTGCTGTATTCCTGACTCGCACAACACTTACTCTGGCCCACAGGATCCTTTTTGTGAGTGGCAGATAAACTCCAGTAAGAAAGGCGACTACCAGTGCAGTCGACGGGGAAGACTAGATGGATCCATACGTGACCCAAGGGGGTGTCCTAAAGTCTGCAACCAGTGAGTTGGAAAACTATGTTTTTAACACAGATGATTACAGATCATACATGATTCCAACAAAAATCTACATCTCACTTTCTCTTTTTGTCTTCGAAAGGAGAAAGACGTGTGGTGAGTGCCTCTCTAACTCCAGCCAGTGTGCATGGTGTGAGTCAGCCCAGGCCTGCTTCTATTTTGCGGCCTACCTCACAAAATACCCCTATGGAGAATGCAGGGACTGGTATGACAGGTAAAATGAGAACATTTTTAAGACTTCTTTCTTTAATTTGTAGCTGAGATATGAGATATAATGTACTGTACAGTTAACTGCTTTCCTGTCAGTTTTAGTGATTTAAACTTGAACACATACAGTAATATATTCACATTACTTTATTCACCTTCACAATAAAACATAAGACAAAGAACTGACTAAAGTGTAATAAGGTATATTATTTAATTCAGATGAGAATGTTAATCACATTTTTTCATTCTTCATTCTCTCCTCTGTCAGTGTTCATTCGGTTCCCCAGTGTAAGCAATGTTCAGCTTTAAACACGTGCACAGACTGCCTGCGGACGTTCCAGTGTGGCTGGTGTGGTGACTACAACAATCCCACAATTGGAAAGTAAGTATGGAAAACATGTTACAAATACTTTGTAAGTGCATTGTACAGAGAAAGCACATAAGAGAGGCAACATGCCAGATTTGAATGACTGAGGAATACACATTGGACCACCGTCTGATAAGATTTTTACTTTTAGACTGAAAGTATATGAATGGCAAGACCAAAATAACCACACATTATGCCATTGTATTACTTATTGATGGAATTATAGTGAAAATAAATTTTTCCCCTTTTAGCTGGGGACACCTTGGAACCAAGGACCCCTGTCTCAAACAACACTTTGCAAAGCACTGGATTATTAAAAGCTTTCATAGGTTTTATTGTGATTTTCTTGTATTTATTTCATGTGTTTATTTTCCAACCCCCTTTTCAGATGTCTGAGGGGAGACTGGGCAGGAATGGACGATCCGTTAGTGTATAACTGCAGTGTGGCTGTTGCTGAAGCACGGGCTGCAAAGTAAGATACCTCTTATTACACTTTCATGACTTGATTCAGTAAGCTGTCTGTTAGCATGTGGCTTTTATTCAAAACACAAGGGCTTTTGATATTTCATATAATTTTATACTTTGAATATTGTGGGTGGAACATTTCTCACAGATTGCAAATTATTTTGGGTGGCCCACCTTCCTTGCTAAGGGTCCTTAATACATTTAGCAATATGAAATAATGTTACCTCTCTTTGTGTATCGCCTCTCATGTGAAGATGCAGCTAAGTTAAAGCAAACAACAATAGCAGTAATTTAGAGAAAAAAAAACACATGAAAAACAGTTTGATGATATCACAAATCAACAACAAGAATTAAATGAATAAAAATAAAAATGATATATTTATGAAGTGCATTTTGTTTGATGCCTGGGTGGTTTTTCTTTCTGAACCCTTAAGATAACACCGCCGACTTTATGTTGATAACGACATAACACAGTAGATGGATGTAGTATACTTTTCCAACTTCACGTCTCCTTGTCCTGCTCTTCCAGCCCTGAGCCCCAGACCTCGGCCCCACCTCGACCCCTGGAAATGGAGATGGAGCTGGAGGACTTTGACGATGAAGAGAAAGATGCCATCTGGTCCTACCCCACCTGCCCTGATGTAGAGGAATGCAGGCTGGGTCTCCACAACTGTCACCTGTTTGCCACCTGCATCAACACTCCCACCTCCTACGAGTGCCACTGTGAGAGAGGATACACAGGAGACGGCACGCTACACTGCAACCAGACGTAAGAGCCTAAGCCAAAAATGTGTCACTCTGTTGATACAAACCTTCAGCTCTCTTCACTTTAAAGTATTCTATACATTTACCATTTAATCATCAGGATTTCTTTTGTAATCTGAAAAAAAACAAAAACATAATTTATCCCCTCTCACAGGTGTTACAATGAGTGTCGTGAGGGCCAGTGCAGTGGCAGTCCACGGTTTGAGTGCGAATGTTCCCTTGGCTGGACGTCCGACCCGGCCACTCTGGTTCTCAGTGGTGTTGAATGTGATGTCGACTGTGGCTGCAACTTTCATTCTACCTGTATAACTGCACCAGGGATCTGTGACGAATGCCAGGGTGATTTTTTTTTTAAGATTATGCCTGACATGAATGGCTTATTCTATGTCATATTTTGTATTAAATCATACTGGCTCAGGCCCTTTTATGACGTAGAATCCTATAATTCATAAAACTAAACTACTTTTGTCGAAATTTGCTCTGCTGACATAGTTTCTGTCTCTCAGATTGGACTACAGGGCCCCACTGTGAGCACTGCCGTCCAGGTAGCTTCGGTTCAGCCCTGGCCGGTGGTAGCGGCTGTGTTCCCTGTGAGTGTAATGGCCATGGCGACCCACTCCGAGGATACTGTCACAACCAGACAGGCCAGTGCTACTGCACCCACAACACCCAGGGAGCACACTGTGAGTCCTGCCTGCCTGGCTACTACGGAGACCCCAGGTAAGGAGATCTGAACTGTGTGCCCTGAGTGTAATGTAAACTTTATGTGTCTGACTTGATAAAAAAAAAAAACATTATTTGGAGCAACTAATGAAGGCAACTGGGCTCTTTGTAGAAAATCATTAACCTATATTCTGATCTTTTTCGTTTCGTTTCGTTTTCTTTTCCGCTTTTTCCGTGAGGGTCGCGGGATGTTGCTGCTTTTTATCCCCCTGAGGGGTTGCAGGGCTTACTGGGGCCAAATCCAGTTCTACTCATGGGCGAGATCTTGCCCATTCTTAATTTCTTCCTGGCATAAGGGTTCATGTTTTTAGAGACCCCTGTATTTGGTGCCCTCCCATTAGAAAATGTTATATATTTAGAATTGAAAGACAAACTTGGACAGCATCAGGACAAGTTTAAAGTCATTTGAGTACCACAAAGGCACACCCAAACATTCTGGTCATCTGTTCTTATTTCATTTTCTCTTTTTATGCCTGTATTTTTATTTACTTTATTGGTATTTATTTGTTTCTGTATTATCTATTCTAACTCACTTTTATTACCTGCTGCTGCATCTGGGTTTTACAGAAGGCTAGGAAAAATAAGGCTGTTAAGTCCTATGAGAATGAGTATATTGTGTATATGGACCTTGATATAACTCAATAAAAAGCGGATTTCAAAAAAATGAAAACAAATCAAAATCAAGGAGTGGAGATTATAATGAAATATTGATAAAAGTAAAACGGGGTGAAAACAGTGGCCTTTTCTTTGGTTGATTTTTGAGTTTCCAGATCTTTCCATCATAATGTTTCTATCTTGACATTTTTCTCTTTATAACAGGAACAATGGCACATGTTACCGTCAGTGCCAGGGCCGTTCTGTCCTACTCTCCCCCACCTCCTCCTCTGCTATTCCTCTCTCCTCTTCTCTGGGGTGGCGAAGTGGCACAGAAGGGAGGGGAGGACTCTCTCATTGTTTGTGGGTCCTGTCAGTGACTGAGAACCTGGCGCCTTGTCTGCCCAGACAGCTGTGTCCCCCTGTAGCCCTCACTCTACACCCAGACTCTCATACGCATTGTAAAGTGAGTACAGATTTGACCTGATGACACACACGCACAAATGTGAACGAACAGCTGTGTAGTAGCCTCAAAAATAGTTCTCTCTATCTAAGTGTCTCTTTACATTCTCTGTTTAATTCTGCAGAGCTCCTTTGTCTATGTGTTTGATGGCCTTCCTCGTTTCCTGGGTAATGGAGTTGTACATTCAGATCACAACCTGATTGGGGCATTTTGTGGCACCACAAGGGCGCAACCTATCACCGTGGAGGCCACCTCAGGTATCCATCCATATATTCATTCAATAAAGTAGGCAAACACATAATTGAAACTCATCATGCCACATTCACTATATTCCTCATTCTCTTTTACCACCAGGTGTGATCTCTGTCTACTTTGAGGCCAACGTCTCCTCAAACAAACCTCAAGGCTTCAACGCATCTTTCTGGGTGCGGCGATGTCACCAGAGCTCTGATGAGGGAGAAGATGGGTCACCTGCTTGTCCAGGTGGAGCCCAGTGCCAAGGGGGGCTCTGTCAGTGCCCTCAGGGATATGGTGGACCACACTGCGACCGGCCAATATGCCCTCAGGACTGTGGAGTAACAGAAGGAAGAGGGGCTTGTAATATAGTAAGAGTTGTCACAGTTTGATTTTGTTTTTCAAGCTTTGAGCAAAGGGATTGTGTATTTCTGGAATCAATCACTCATGGAAAAATGTGTCAAAATGTTACTGTTAGGTATTAGATTAATGTAACTGGACAGAATTTCATTGTAAAAGATGAGGGAACAATTTTTCTTAGATTGCTAACCAGCATATTCTGTTTGTTTCAGTCTCTGGGAGTGTGCGTGTGCTCGGAAAGTTGGGCTGGCTCAGACTGCTCTGTTCCTCGAGACTCCAACAGCCTGGTCTGGGAAACACTGCTGGACACACAAATGACAGTGGTAAGGGCACAACATTCAGAAAATGTTTCAATCTGCACGCTTTTTCAATTTTACGCTCCAGATCATACAAACACACATTCATATGTGTTGTTCCTCCACAGAACCAGGCCCACAGGTTCCTCCACCGAATGGGTCACTCTGTGGTGTCTGGACCACAGGGCTACCTCTGGATGTATGGAGGGCTTTCTCTGTCAGAGGGCATTCTGGGAAATGTCTACAGGTAAGGCTTTCCCCGATGATATGGATAGCATGAAACCTTTTTGATGTTATAATCCTCTATCCTGGATTACAGCACACATTCAACATGGTATCGTTTTGATGAGCTTACGCAATTAGTATTACTATTGATTTTTTCCAATTTGATTACACCAAGCGTTTAAGTCATCTCCGATCACAATCATTCAAGATTTTGTTTCGACCACATTTCTTCCTCGAAGGTGTTTCACCACTATTCCTCCAAGTTTTAATAATGCATTTGGCAGTTCTTAACCCAATTTAAGTAGTTTCAGTCTCCTTAGTTGTTTTCTTTGCTTGATGCAAGCCAATAATTTGGCCCTTCTGAAACAGAGTAACATATTTTCCACAACCACACGATGTGTCTTCTGACATGATTGTTTAAGAAATGAGAAGCTTCTTACTGCATCAGTTTTCGTTAAATAACTTGTTGCCAGCTGAAACATATTGATCCCTGCAGTAACTATCCAATGGAAGGCTCTTACATATTCACTTAGTTAAATACAGGTGGATATATATCTGAATAACCATATTAATGTTTTGTCCTTGGTTGGTTTAGATATTCTATTTCTGAGCGCCGTTGGACCCAAATGTTGACAAGCTCTGTGGAAGAGGGCTCGACTCCTCGCCCTCGCTATCACCATGCCTCTTCACTGCTGACCACTCATGAGTCTGGCTCTGTAAACCACGGAGCCAGTCACAACTTCATGTTGGTGGTGGGCGGTGTCACTCAAAATGGTGTTGCCATGGATACCTGGAGTCTCAATCTCAGCAGTTTAGTCTGGAGAGAACACACGGTAAGGGTTAGCTTTATCCTGGAAATACAAAATCTCTAATGTGTTTTTTTGTTTGTTTTTGTTTTTTTAACTTCTAACATATTAAATGTTCCCTCCACCTCTAACAGAGCTCAGTGCTGCCCGCGTTGGCTGGTCACACTTTAACTGTGCGCCGAGACTCCTCTGTGCTGTTGATTGGTGGATACTCTCCAGAGAATGGATTCAACCACCATCTGCTGGAGTTCAGCCCTCACACTGGAAACTGGACCATTGCCCCTCATACTGGCACACCACCTACAGGTTTTTGAGACACTTTGTTTTTTTAATGCGTTTATTTTTTTTAATCAACAACTTATTTACTGATGCACCTCTTATAAAAGTACAAAAATAGATGTACCCCACAAAGAAATTCAGCATTACATTTTGAAAAGAAATGTCAACAGATTTCTGTTCTTAAACCTGCTTTGTTTTATGTGTTCAATTAGGTTTATATGGTCACTCAGCCGTCTACCATGAGCAGACTGATGCCATCTACGTCTTTGGAGGCTACCGCTTCCACGTGGAGACGGTGGAGCCTTCAGGGGAGCTGTACAGTCTCTTCTACCCCAACCTCACCTGGTCCCTGCTGGTGCCCTCACAGGGCAATAAGGTAAGAGGCCAACGTCAGGACAAACATTTACCATCTATCAGTCCACTGCATAAAGATAACACATCTATTATTTGATTTGCAGCCGCTGTCCCGTTTCTTCCACGCTGCAGCCCTGATCAAAGACACCATGGTCATTGTTGGGGGGAGGACAGAAGCAGAGGACTACAGTAATTCAGTGTCTCTGTACCAGATCAACTGTAACACCTGGATACAACCAGGTGACCATCTTAATGTCTTTCTTCAGATTCAGTCATGGTCAGATCATAACTTAGAATGCCATAATCGAACCACTTTCCATCTCTTTTCTTCAGACTCAGCTGTAGGAGATCCAGTAAACCGCTCAGTGTCTCTTGCCATGACGAGCTGGGGTGGCCGTCTCTTCCTGTCTGGAGGCTTCAATGGTGTCACACTGGGCAGACTCCTAACCCTGGCTGTGCCTTCTGACCCTTGTGCCCTGCTGCCCACACCAGAGGCTTGCAACACCACCACAGGCAGCTGCATGTGGTGTAGGGGAACCTGTGCTTCTTCTGATACTGCTGAGAGGTAACACATTGGCTGAAGGCAACTCTAAATAAATGATGATCTTGGTCTTGAATCTGAAGTTATTTGCCGCTGCAAAATCAAACACATCCCTCCCTCTCCATCAGAATGGGCTGCTTTAATGGTCAGTCTCCCTGTTCCCCGACCCCTCGTCAGCCAGACCAGTGTCGCAGACTGAAGACCTGCAGTGAATGCCTTGCACGACACCCCAAAACATTCTCCAGTCCATCACAGGTAACATACAAACCTTTCATTCTAACACAAAGAAAGACAGCCACTGTCAGACAACTAAAATATTTGTTGATTGAATTTCCCAGCCTGCTCTGCAGTGTAAGTGGTGCACAAACTGTCCAGAGGGCGCCTGTATCAGCAGCTCTGTTAGCTGTACGTCTGAACATGACTGTCGGATCAACCAGAGAGAGATCTTCCTGTCCAGCAACTGCACAGAGACCAGCTGTGAGGCTTCTGACTGCCCCAAGTGCACTGCTTCCGGAAAATGCATGTGGACTCGCCAGTTCAAGCGCACAGGTACGGGCAAGAGTGTTACAGAGCCTTGGGGAAATTCACAATTTCCTCAAAGGTCTTTTTATTTATTTTCGGTCTACAGCTGTGGATTTTTATATGTCATTTCTCATAAAGTGTTCCATGTCTGTGTTGTGATTTTTCCAGGCGAGACGAGGCGCATCCTGAGTGTGAACCCCACCTATGACTGGACCTGTTTCAGCTATGCCCTCCTAAACGTCTCACCCATGCAGGTGGAGTCTTCTCCCCCTATGCCGTGCCCTCCACCGTGTCACAGTCTCAATAACTGCAGCCTCTGTCTGGGCTCCAGAGGCTCCGATGGAGGTTGGCAGCACTGTGTGTGGAGCATGGCTCTGCAGCAGGTAAGACTGTCCGGTTTGAGTTATTTTGTGAGAGCAATTTGTTAAAATCACGTTCATTATACGACTATAATAACTTCTCTCCCTCTCCTCTAGTGCATGAGCCCGTCTTTCGTGCCACTGCGATGTGAGGCGGGTCAGTGTGGTCGCCTGCTCTCTGGGGGAGACTCTTGCTCTCCCCAGTGCTCCCAGCTCACCCAGTGCTCCCAGTGCATCGGCAGGCCTCAGTGTGGCTGGTGTGCAGCTCGAGGCGGTAACGGAGCTGGACGCTGCCTGCAAGGAGGACTTGATGGTGACAAATATCTTCAGTTGATGAGTCAAAAAGCTTAACATCATATAAGTTGCCATTTAGGTGTAACATTTTTCACAAAAAAATGTTTTTCTAATCCATTCTGGTGTCCCAGGTGTGAGTGAAGGCGTTTGCCCCCTGAGAAACAGCAGCTGGTCTTTCCTCCACTGTCCGGAGGAGGACGAGTGTGCCAACAGCCATCACCACTGCAACAGCACCCAGGACTGCCACGACTTACCCCAGGGCTACCACTGCACCTGCAAACATGGTTACATACTCAGCAGGTAAGATCAAGAGTCGGCATGAATGCCTCAGGCCCTGAATACACAAGCATAGATTAAAAACTACTGTGATGCTCTTCATAGTAACTAGACAGGTTGACCTACGTTTCCTCTTCTTTTTTTGTCCTGTATAGTGTTTCCGGTCAGTGTGAGCCAGTGTGTGCACAAGGCTGTGTGAACGGGACATGTGTGTCACCAGGAGAGTGCCACTGTCACTTTGGATTTGTGGGGGATAACTGTTCCTCTCAGTGCAGCTGCAACAAACACAGCAACTGTGCTGGTGTTAACAAACCAGACGTTTGCCTCGAGTGCCACAATAACACCATTGTGAGTACTTGGACTAAAACATTTGCAAATACTGTTTTCCCAAGTTCACAGAGGTGATGATTCCTTCTTTCCCCCATTGCAGGGTAAGCACTGTGAGAAGTGTAAGCCTCTGTTTGTAGGCTCTGCCAAAGGGGGCGGCACTTGTCGTCCATGTCGGGAGTTTTGCAGGGGAAACAGCGCTGTGTGTTTATCCCGAGATGAACATAAGAAGGCCCTCGAGAACCCCCGGCTCTTCCCTCTGGACCCCAACAGCGTAAGTATTTGTCATCTTTGTGGCTTTCCCTGATTATCAGTATAAAGCAAATACATCAGTCGTGTGCCGTTGCATTTGAATTGCAAGCATTGTCTTTATTCCAGCTCTTAAAGTTGAATGGGGCTGTTTCTCTTTCTTCTACTTTCAGATTCAGAATTGGGTGTCTGAGGGTCCCACAGAGGAGAACGCTGTGTGTGTTAACTGCCAGAACAACAGCGTGGGGGACAAGTGTGAGAGCTGCCTCAGTGGCTACTTCCTGCTGCAGGGGAAGTGTGACAAGTGAGTGATGTTTGCTGCTTGGCAGTCAATGGATTCCCACACTGTGATCAACATTACAAGCCTTTTTATGATATATATAAGAATATAATGCTTTACAATGCTATAAATACTTTTGAAAGACATTTATACTTACGACTGATATGACTTATATGTGATTGCGATTTCATCACAGGCAATTCTATGGAAAGGCATCAGTAAAAATGGCTATGGAAGAAACAGACTAAAATATTTTCTCCTTTTTAGCCTTTCAGTTCTCTTCGCTTTCAGTGTTTTTCTCCTCTTCACTGCAGGTGTCAGTGTAATGGCCATGCAGACACGTGTAATGAACACGATGGTACCGGTTGCCCCTGCCAAAACAACACAGAGACCTCCTCTTGTCTCAGCAGCCCTCAGAGTGACAGGAAAGACTGCTACAGGCAGCAGGTATGCTCATGCTAGAGATCATTTCAAATATGGAAGGATTTCACTTTGCAAATTGTTGACTTAACAAACCCTGATGGCGTTTTCTGGATTTTCTTTCTCTCCATTGATGAAATTTAGATTTAAGATTAAGAAAAAAGTGTGTGACCTTGTTCTTACATTGCTGAGTTTTGGTTGAAATGTATTTGTTGTGCTCTTCTATGTAGTGTGCCAAGTGCAAAGATTCCTTCAATGGCACACCCGTGAATGGGCGTCAGTGCTACCGTCAGTTTAACGTGGACACCGAGTGCTGCTTTGACCCAACCTCCCAGACCAACTGCTTCCATGATCCCACCATTCGCAACCTGCCCAAGGGACGCACCGTGTTCTTCGCTGCGCAGCCAAAGTTCACCAATGTGGACATCCGAGTCACCATTGATGTTACCTTTGGTGAGGTGGAGGTGTATGTGTCCAACTCTCATGACACATTCATCGTGGATGTGGACCGGCACACAGGGATCCACACCATCAAGATTGAGGATGAATCTGCGAGTCGAGGGACAGCCTCTGGTGCAGATAAGGATTCACCTCCGTCCCCTATAAAGGTGTTTGCCAATGCCTCATCCAGTCTTGGGGGCCCCGTGCTCGCTCACAACCCACTGCAGCTACAAGCAAAAACCCCAGGGACAGAGAGAGAAATTAGAGAGGAGCGGGCTGAAGGACTCATTTCTTACATCACTGTGTGGAAACCACAAACAGTGCTGATTGTCCGCAGTGTTCGGGATCGTGTGGTCATAACCTTCCCCCACGAGGTGCACTCCCTGAAATCCAGCCGTTTCTACATCGCTCTCAGAGGTGTGGGAACCGGCCAGAGACAGGGAGAGTCCCAGGGCCTGTTGTTTCTACGACAGGACCAAGCCCACATCGATCTTTTTGTCTTCTTCTCTGTTTTCTTTTCCTGCTTTTTCCTTTTCCTGTCTGTCTGCGTCCTCCTATGGAAGGTCAAGCAGTTCCTGGACTTCCGTCGGGAGCAGCGTCGCCACATCCAGGAGATGACCAAGATGGCGTCAAGGCCCTTTGCTAAACTTACCATATACCTTGAGCCAGAGGAGCCTCAGCTCATCTACCTTCCTTCATCCGGTGGAGGGGTCGGGGGCAGCACTGTATCGCTTGCTCATGCTCGCACAAGCAAGTTAGGAGGAGTGGTGGTGGGCCAGAGGGGCAGGGCAGGAGCTGTCTCCTACAAACATGACCCAGGCTCCGGACCCACAGCCCATCACCACCATCACCTCACCCTGGGTGGAGGGGGCAATGGCGGCCAGCATCTGCCGCTGCACTACTTGAACACCCACCACTATGCCAGCACCACTGCTGGCACCCCAGCCTCACACCATCACCACCCATCCACGTACAGCGGCTACCAGCACTTTTGCCGCTCCGACCCCTTCCTGTCTCAGCTCATGGGCTTTTCCTATTCATCCTTTAAAGTCGGGCCTATCACCCTGGAGCCCACAGACGATGGCATGGCTGGGGTGGCTACTGTCCTCTTCCAGCTGCCCGGAGGTGTCTTGGCTCCAAATCGTGCCTGTCTGGGCTCTGCACTGGTCACTTTGCGTCAGAACCTACAAGAATACTGTGGCCATGGCAACGCAGGGGGGCACGCAGGGGCAGGGGGAGGGCGCAAGGGGCTGCTAGGGCATCAGCACCTGACCACTATGGCCATGTAGGGGATCAAAGACATAAATTAAATGGGACAGGGATAGGAGAGGTAGGATAAATCTGTAAAGTGTTTGATATATGATAAATTAAATATTTGAAAGAAACAGCCACAAGGCAAAGTCCAAAAGAGTTATGACAGAGTCAGTTAACGTGAGCATTTTGAACAGAGTTGTACATACACTGTATAAGGAATTATTAAGTGTCTTTTATTGTATTATGTATTGCTATACTGTAAATCAGTGCTTCACATGACAAAGCCAGCTGTCTCTAGAATGCACTGCAACTGCTATACGTATCAACGGAACAATGTTGCATCCTGTCTGTGATCACTAATGAGGTATGAGCGCACTCGCCAAGTCAGTCACATAAAACGACTGAAGCTGGACAGCAGATAAAAATTCTTCTTATTGACCAACAGAGGTGTTAAAAAAATTACATCCGCTCTCTTTGCAACCAACATGTGCTTTATACCCCAAAAAGTGACAATCAAAATTGCCAATGAGAACAAAAAAAAAGGACTTAAATTGGTTCAGCAAAACGTGCAAGCTTTTGATTGTCAGCTCAGCGCAGGAAACTAAGTTAAAGTTGCTTGTGAGATGGTTTTTTATATCAAAGTCGATATGAGTGATTTATTTATGATTATAACTCAATATACGGCAGGCTTCTAAGCTATGTGTTTATGTTAAACAGACTCCTGAGTATGTTTTTGCATATTCATTCACTTGCTCTGTTACATTATATTGTTTCTCTGCTCATCTGCCTTCACTTCTTGCCTTGTCTGTGAGTCGACTGGCTTACACTTAATATTTGTGTTAATGGAATTGTGTGGTGAACCTCCTGGAGGACATTATTACAATAACATATGTTACATTTTGTTTCATGGATTGTTTTAGTAAAAAAAAAAAAATGAAGGATAATGTTATCAATATTAGTCTTCAGTTCCTATATTAATGTAAATCACAACAGAGCTCGTCCATGAAAATGAAGAAATGATGTGTCCTTTTGAATCATTTGATAACATTTTGTTGACATGAAATGTATGTTGGTGTTTGGCTAGTTTTGCTGGACTGCTTTATTTGGGCAACTCGCCTGCTTAGATGATTGTATTAGCCAATCATAGCTACAATTTGCAAGGAAAAAAAAATGGATGTGGAAGAAAAAATACACTATGAAATGTGTAATTCATTTGAAATTACAATGATAATGGGAAGAGTTGCATTTGAAAGTTCTCCTGGTGAGAGATTTGGGGGAAGACTTGACAGCATTTTAATTCACGATGAGACTGAATTACTTGTTCACTGGTTGGTGTTGATGTTCGTATTTTTTTGTTTTCTTTTTGTTTTCCTTTTTGCACTGCATGGAGGCAATGAGCCCCATTATTCATGTGAAACACAAAGAGTGGATGTCGTCCAGCCTCAGATGGCGCACACAGTCGTGGATGAACTCGGAATGGTGCTACTGGCTTCTTATCAACTGAACAAAATCACGAGAGGTTTTGTCAAGAACCGAATACTCACAGCATAGTTAAGCAAAACGAAAGCTCAAATAAATACTGTCACTATTTATAACAGCCCTCCACAAATAAGCATTAATACTGTTTTTTTTTTTGTTTGTCTTGTATCTTTGTGTATGTTTTTTTTTAACATACTTTATTTTTGTACATAACTTTTTTTTTCTTGCGTTCAAAGAAGGGAACAGTGTCGAACAGAAGATTGCGTCAAGATTCTCTGTCCTGAGTTGGCTGAAATAAAGTCTGTGGAACATGAGTGTCAGTGTGTTTTGTACAGAATAGAAAGTCATGAAATTCTTACTAATGATATTATTGGTTGATGAGTTAAGGACAATGAAGACATGACAGAATGTTTTATCTTTAAAAAGTGCATGTTTGAAACACATCAGATTTTTAGTTCCAATATTTTTAAGTTATCATCTTCTCTTCAGCATCTCAGTCTTAGACAATATGATTATTTACGTTATCTGGACTAATTGTGTGGTCCATTTAAATTATCAAAGTAATGTAATGTTAGGTAATTAGGTTTGGAATATGAATTTATTTTTTATTGAGACATACCAACATCTGGGTTTTTTCACCCTTTCTGGATAAATAAATTGACTATTTTTGATTTTGGACTGTTGCTCAGACATAAAAGGACGTACAACATTACCTTTAGGTAAGAAGCTTTGTTATTATATCCCAATACAATGTTAATGGCAAACCTGTAAGTTGATGATACCTGTATTTTGTTGCTGTCGCTTTAAGGGAATTGTGGGCGGTAACGTGAGCATCAACGATCCGAGCTGATTGGCCAAAGCCACCGGAAGTGAGGTGCTCTCTTCCTGTGTTATTATCCCAGCACACTAATGTAGTCAGTTAGGAAACGTTAGCTTAAATGTTTAAAAGCAGCCAGAGGTGCGCGACATAAATCGTGTAATTGACAACGGTGAGTACTTTCTTCATAATGGATACAAGCCGAATTATATTGACAGCTGCATTACTACGGGAAAACTGCTTTAAATTAGACACAGTACTTACATTGCTGCTAGGCTAATGCTGCCGTTGGTGTAGCTTAGCTTTGATGCGATAGATAACAGAGATGACCAAAATGGAGTAGATGGGACGCTTGTTTTTTTGTTTTTTTTTATTGCCTTAGCTGACTTGAACGTAGCTGTCTTTCCCTTCCAAGACATTCGCACCAGTAATGTTTTCCTCTGCTCCACAGCACACTGAAGAACCAAAATCCTAATGGTGAGAGCATGAAGATGAAATCTGCCAAGAAGAAGTCTTTGCGAAAACAAACAAAGACAGAAGAGAAACAACAAGATCATATGATCATAGTTAAAACTGAATCTGAACATGAGAACGGCATTCACATGAATGGAGACGGTCTTGACATCCAAATCAAGGAGGAACCATATTCACATGAGATAAGTGAAGAGCACAATGGAGACTCATCAGGCTGCTCAGACACTAAACCTGACACTGTGACACTCACGTCAGATATTCATGATGAGCAGGCACACATAAAGGAGGAGTGTGACTCTGACCATCAGCCAGAATATGAATTCACTGAAGCTGCTGTCAAGGAGGAGTCAGAGCCATGGATTAAAGAAGAGGAGGGAGACAGTGAAGAGGAGGCCGTGGAGGCAGAGGAGAATGGAGGCTGAGGAGAACGAGGGGGTCTGCACAGGTAGGGAGCAGGAGTTCGGGAAAAACACAATCCCTGTTTTTTTGTTCGTGTTTACTCAAGTATTTGTGTTTTCTTTGATTGCAGCAGACTTAAAAAAGCATATTGTTTGAAGCATGGGAGAGAAAAAGCATGTATAAAACACATGATTTGTTCCTGGATTTGTACGTACCCTCTTGTGCATCTCAATGTCAGACGATATGACGTGAATATTTTGGATTTAAGTTGCAACAATTAGTGGTTAAATTGAAACAGTAGATGATGATGATGATGATGATGATGATAATAATTGTGATTCTTGTGATAATTGCTCAATTGTTTCAGTCATTTTTCAGGCAATTGTCCAACATTTGCTGTTTCCACCTGCTAATATGTCAGGATCTGCAGCTTTACTTTGTCACTTTAATGGTAACATATGAAGAGTCTTTGGATTTTGGACTGTTGGTCCGACAGAAATAATAATTATACATTATGATTGTGTAGACGAAACAAGTGTGAAAATAATCAACAGATTATTCAATAACGAAAAGAACAATTAATCCCAGCCCTTGTTTGGATATCATTCCAGCCTAGATGGTGCATTTTTATTATCTACAACATCTTTATTTTGTTTTTTATAGTTTAAAATTAGTATTGTTTAGATTGTCGGTATAAATTCTTAATTTTTCTTTCTTCTGTCTGTGTCTGTCCTTCTCACCCACTTAGAGTCATCGTCTGAGTTCTTCCCATGTCCTCACTGCAATGTCTCCTTTACTGACATGGAGTTCTTGGAGAAGCACGTCAAGTGGGTCCATCAGAAACAGTATCTTGCCAAGTTGAAAAAATGTCTCTCAAGCACCACACTAAACCTCATCCCTAAACACACCTGCACTGTCTGCAGCAGCACCTTTAAGTCCAAAGTATACCTGAGGCTCCATGTACGTGAAGCCCACCCTTCTGCCCCTCCCCGCCGTCTCCACCCCTGCCCAACATGTGCACGTAGCTTTCAGTACCTGAAGAATCTGAAGAATCACTGTCAGCGATGGCACAACATGTCTGTGGTAACCAGAGGGGGGCACCTCAGCTGCGCAGACTGCGGGAAGAGTTTCAAAGCTACCTGGGGACAAGGTCCTCATTTGTGTCATGAACCGGATAACACAGAACCTGAGGATAAGCCAATCTGTCTGGACACAGGTGTACAGTGTCCAGAATGTGGCAAAAAACTATGCACACCTCAAAGCCTGGAGGATCACATGCGCACCCACACAGGTGATCGTCCGTTTGTCTGCAGGGATTGTGGCAGGAGGTTCGTGGAGCGCAGCGGTTGGCGGCAACACATGAAAATACACACAGGGGAGAAGCCGCACAAATGTCAGGTGTGTGGGAAGGCCTTTATAAGAGCACACCACCTCAGGAGCCACTTAACCACACACTCTGGCAAGAAGGAATTTTCCTGCTCTGAATGTGGAAAGGAGTTTGGATTCAAATCAAGTCTGAAACTGCATCTGAGGACGCATTCCAATGAGAAACCGTTCCACTGCAATGTGTGCGGGAAGAACTTTAACACTCAAAGAAACCTAAGGGTTCACACCAAAACTCACACCAAAGAGAAAGCTCACCAGTGCGGGGACTGTGGGCTGAAGATTGGAGACCTTGGGTCTTTGAAAATACACCTGCGGACACACACCGGAGAAAGGCCTTACCACTGCACAGTCTGTGGCAATCGGTTCATTCGGCTTTCACATCTGCGAAACCACCAACGCACCCACACTGGTGAGAGACCCTACAAATGCAACGAATGCGACAAGAGTTTCACCCAGTCTGGCGACCTGGTGAAGCATAAGAGGATACACTCCGGGGAAAAGCCCTTTGAATGTCCAGAGTGCCATCGATGCTACACCTCCTCTGGTGATCTGGGTAAACACAGAAGGAGTCACACTAACCTGCGTCCCTACACATGTCAAGAATGTGGTAAAAGCTTTCGCTTGTCAGGCCACCTGAAAACTCATATGTTAACGCACACAGGTGAGAAGCCATACTCCTGCCCCAACTGTTTACGTAGGTTTGCTCGATCTCACCATCTTTCTGGACACGTGGCTAAATGTCGCTAACCTGACGAGCCCGATGGTTTGTTGGACAGGATGATCTCGTAAGTTGATCTTGGAAACTGTTTGGAAAAGGACAGGCACTTTCAAGAAACACTTGGCAAGTGATTCAAAAAACTATCTATCCATCACTGTCTGTCATGGGCTAACCTTATCCAATCACATCAACAGTAGAGCACTACCACCAGCGGAGCCGGCTGGTAAATCAAACTTGACTGCCAAAGCCAGTTGGTAGAAAAGCGAAAATGTCTTTCCCACTAAGAAAAAGCCCACAGTGCCGTTATTTGCTCTTCTTTCAATTAAATGTACTTTCCATTTCCAACATAACGGATGCTCTAGCAGCATCTACACTAAGAGTCTTGGGGAGCCACCATTGTTTTCAAACAAATATTCATACCTAAATCACGCTCCGAAGCTGCCAGTAGTTCCCCAGGGGATGCTAATTGGTCAACCAATGTGGTTCGACAACAAACACATAGCTTGAAACCTGACTGATTTGTGAGATCACATGATCACGTGATCTCAAAAATCTAGCTGGCTCAGAAAGGTAAACATTTTTTTTATCTTTCTTGAGAGGACTGTAAATAAGCTAGCCTGATTTTAAAGTAGTAAATATGGGAGCTACATACTGTCTACTACATGATCTATTAATGAATGTGAAGTCAAAACTAATATCTGTATATAATTATTTATATGAACCTGTAACCCTCTTGACTCATATGACTGTTTTAACTTATTAGTAAAGGTGCATTTAAATCATGACTCTGACATTACACTGCATGGAACCATTTTTACAGCACTATCACAGACCTTGTATGATTTGTTTTTTTCAGTATAGGTTTAAACTGGTTTTGCAAGACACTATTAAAATGGACACTTGAGGACTTGGTATGAAGCAGAAGTCAGTGGGACATTAAAATGACAATTTTTTTTTTCTTCCCCCAGAATAGTGTCAATGTGTGTAAAAATGTAATAAATTATTTGATGAATGCATGGAAACTGTGTGATGTTGTGTTAAGTCGCTGGAAGAGGTCAACATAAAGTGTAAAATGTCCACATGAGGATATTTCACCAGAAACTGAAAACTAGATAATTGGATTGTACAAAACACAAGGTACACGCAAAGTAGATTTATTTGTAATCTGTCAGTATCCACACATAACTATCGCACTAGTTATGAGTGGGATTAATACGTTTAGCTCGAGAATGATGATAATTGAGCGAGCTTTGATACATGGCAAAGCGTCTCCCGGAGTGAGGATCACTCCTCGGAGCCTTACGTTCAACGCAGAAGCTCCGCCCGCGGGAGGCAGCCAAATTCTTAAAACGTGCCGACCATATCTTAACGGGCAGAGCACGCGCGTGAAAGTAAACGGTCGTTTGAGTTGTCACTAACTCAGATAACTTTTAACTTCTAAAGTTTTTAAAGCCAAAAACGAATTATTTTCGGGTGCGGAGACGTTTAAACATATATAGCTAATCTGGCAGACACAAGCAGGCTAACTGTCAGTACTTAGCTGTCTGTAGTAACTTTAGCTGAGACGAACTGGAGCACAAGCTAGCGCTAACGTAAGGATAACTTGACTGTTGCTGTGTCATTTAACTTTATCTGTTAGAGCAAGGCTGAGGTAAAGTTGTACAAAAAATGGTGGTTGCTGTGATGTGGACATCACTTCAGTTTAAAGTGCATTTTCATTATACACTCCGCCCAACGTACCCAATTCAAGGAACGCCCAAATACTTTATTTTACAAGTAAGTTCAGCTTTTTCTATGCTGCTAAAATAGCAGCAACAAAAAAGTAGCTAGATAATGGTTTTTAGTTTTTCTTTGCTTTTTTAATGGAAAACAGATTATCATTTCATGTAGTAGTACTTTCTGATTCTTTGACATCAGTTCACTTTGTCACCATGACTTTTACACAGACTGACAAAGATCTTATTCCACAGCAAACCAATACATAAAACTTTAAAACTGTCTTCTCAACCCACATGAAACTGATTTTAACCAGCAATTAACCAGCTTTGATGACCAAGTAGGCCTATGTGTGGAATTTAACTCCTATTTTCAGTTGCTCTCAATGTTTCCCACAGTCCCTATAGCATTCTTCAAAAAAAATAAAATAAAAAATTATATATATATATAATTTACATGCTTTATTGACAAACACATCTAGGTTGCTTGTGTGTGTCCTAGTTGTGTAGTTATGCATCACATGTTCACTGTGAATTGGCCTCTTCTGTTTGTCATCTAATCAATAACCATCTCTCTGTATTTAAAATGAATAGAGGGGAAGTGGCACATTTTAGCTACACAGTGATACATTTGGTTCACACTTATGGGAGCGTAGCCTTCATAACCACATGCAGGTGACATATAATCTTTTAAAAACAATGAAATGACCCCAGCAAAAGTAGGAGAGTCCAAAAATGCCGTGGCCTCTAAAGCAAGGTTACAGCAGGATCAAATCTAAGATAGAGATCTCTAGTGGTGTGTAGTTATACTCTACAAGACTTTAAAAGGAATAGATGATGGGAGGACACCTAAATAACATTTGGTTTGAATTCAATTCAACTGCTGATAGGTTAATGACCCAGACAAAGCCTCAGACTGAGTGCAAAACTGATGCTCGCAATTAAATGTTGTATCATATGGTGTAAATTTAGAAAATGAATAAAAAATATATATATATATCACAAATTTTCTATTTTCCTATTTCCGTAGAAGCTTGTGTTTTGGCAAGCTTATCATAGTTTCTGCCTTTCCTATTTATAGATAATGTCTTCTCCACTGAAGAGCAGCAGATATGGTGGTCAAGACAGGACTTCAGTGCTTCAAACACAGAGGGGAGAACTCCTGTGGTAGGTAAGCTGAAGGTCCACCCACTCAAAAGGGGGACCCGGTTGCCCTAAAAACACTGAAACCATACCAGGGTTAAAGAACGAATATCTTCGGCCAGCTGAATAATGTGCTTCCAAAGTCATCTGGTCTCACAAAACAGATTGTAGGAACTATAGTTGACTGTGTCACAAGTCAAACCACCAAAAAGGGGAGATGATGATATAAAATAAAAACATGACTCTGCAGTGATTTCCCTTGAAAAATGAAATTAATTGAATTAGATGGAAAACCTAAAACGAATGCCTTATAAACATGTGAAGGATAACTATTAAAAATACGATCAGATCTGTGAAACAGGATGAGGATGGCCTAAAAAGACAGCAATAGAAAGAGAGAGATAAATCCATTGAAGGACACACCATCATTAACTTGATCAGGTCTGCAAAAACTGGACAAGGATTCTGTAAAAACTGCACTACACTTAGTAGAGTAGAGCTTAAGAATGAGCATGAGCTGAAATGATGTAAACTGTAAACAAGTCTAAGAAGAGCCAGCAAACCCTGAGACACATGAAATCTGCCATGTAACAAAGTTTGGGAATTGGGAATTTGAAGGGCTGGAGGCATTTGTTAAGGGAGAGATGGAGCCACGCTTAACTGGACACTATGAGGAGACAGCACAAGCTGAGGGAGTGGAGAGCAACACAAGCAAGCCACCTCACATCTAATCCTTTACTAATCCTCCACAGTGCCGATAGCTGCCTAGATGAGTTTTTTAAGTTAAATTTTTGACTCATTAGAATATGGATTTCTTACTCGGACCTGTACAGATATATTTTGAGGATGCAATTTTTGTTTTCATCGATTATTGCACCTTTCATGTATGTCTCCTTATAACTTATAATCTGAAGTAATTCAGCTGTTGTTTATAGCATCACTGTCTTCACTGTCTCTCTTCAGTAAATAAGTTCTAATATTATAATAGGTCATTCTCCGGCTTGTTAAAAAGCAGTTCTGCCCCTTTTTGATAAGGGTGGTAGTTCAAGGTAGTCGGAGGTAATATAGTTCCTTGTTCTTCAAGTCTTGGTGTCGGGTAGAATTAAGGTCAGGGTTGGTTTGTTAGTGTAAGGTCAGAAAGATGACCTGTTAAGAGCAAAGCCCACCCAATTCAGCACCATGGACAGAACTGACAGTCACTGAATTAACAACTGTAGGGAGAGTGTTTATTTCTGGAGCAATAGGACTTTTGAGTGACCGTTGTTTGTTTTGGGGGTAAAAGTCTGTCAGACAAATGGACTTTAATTCCAATGGAGCAATTTTTCAGACCATGGGGTTTCGGAATAATGGGCACCTTGAGATTATTGACTCAAGTCATTGCATTTCAGTATGCAACATATCTGTATACCAGTGTATTGTTACAGTACAGTTATATATATTAACTGGGTAAAGAATTATGATGTAACTTCAAGAGACCATCAAAAAGTTGATAAATGGTCTTTAGCTTTTGGCAAAATGTATAGCTGTCTATATGTGTGGATGGAGGATGTGTTCTCTCCTGGGTCTTTAAGCAATTAGTCACTTATTATTACCTGCCTTTGAAATCCTGTCAATTCAACCAGACCAAGTTATTCATTGGTAAACTATTTCTCTCTCTTGCATCTTATGTTTCACCCTTCTCCACACTACACTATCTCCTTCACTGAATCTGGCTTTTTGCAGCAGCATGTCAATCATCATCATTGTTATTGTAATGTTAGACAAGTGTCCTCTAGTTATCTGTCCAGATATCACTGTATCTGTCCTCAGTGACGTGCGACTTTGATGAAACTCACAGTATTTTACAAATTGGCCCAACCTTCGGTTCCGCCCAGGAAACTCCTTACATGCCCAGCGTATGCATGCAGCTTTGATTATCTGAAGAGCTGAATAAGGATCTTTGTCAGAGTTCACATTTTCAAGGGGAACCGCTGATGCTTGGACTGTAGGGTTTCCACAAGTACACAGGACGGAGGCCTCATCCATGTGTATGCAGGAAAAAAAAAACTAATTTGCTCATACTGAATAGACAACACCAAATTCCCTTGTAGTCAGGAGTGTGGCAAGATATTGTTACAATTTACAAGCCTGAGGAAACACATACTGGTGCAGTCTCATGCCTGTAATGAGTGTGGAAGTGCCTCGGTAGACAGAAGTTACTCCAAAAACATAGGAATATATGTGCAAGATTCCAGCCGTGTGAGGTGTGAAAGAAAAATTCCTCTAAGATGAGTGTTTCCCATAAACACATGTTTATGCACACATGTTAGACACCTTCCACATGCTCTCAATGTGGAAAGCCTTTGCATTCATTAATTTGTACTCAACAAAAAAAACATTTCTGGACCTTCACTGCTGGACAGCGTTGCAGCATTCTCCTGAAAAACTGAAGTAGAAGATGACTTGTTTTAAAATGTGGAAAAAAGTAACAGAAAAAATAAAAATAAATGGCTACATACAGCCCATCTGGCGTTATCCAAGTTTCTGGAAGCCTCGAGATCTTAGAAGCTACAGTCAAGATTTTGGCTTTAAAAAATAGTGTCTTTAAAACCATCTTTTCACATCAGTCGGATGAGCTGTATAGAGCCATTTTATAGTATTTTCACATTTTAAAATAATCCCCATCTACTTCAGTTGTTGAGAATGCTGTAAAGCTCCAGAAATGTTTTCTGAACTACAAAACTTCACCTGACTTTCCATCAGGATGGGGGTGAATAGATACTGATATTTTTGGGGGCACCTATCCTTTATGGGGATCTTAACGCAAACACAGACAGACCCATCTGCAGTCTGGGGGAGCTTTAGTTCTACAGAATGTAATTAGATCTCCATCAGTAAGGAAAAATTAGATATCACCAGAGTATCCATCAAACGTTGTACAAATATGGAATTAAGGTGACCAGCTAGCCGGTACTAAAGGTACATTAGGAATGTAAAAAAAATGTCATTGATAGTTTTGCAGCTGTAACTAATTTTTAGCTTTAAAAAATTGTATTCTGAAAGTTCCAATAAATATTTAATGTACGTATTGTTGTGGCCTGAGTGTGTCTGCACAAAGATGAACAACAGACTAACACAAGAAACTCAAAGGCCTATTATTCTCCAGAGAGAAGTGGCACACAAAACGTAATATATTATTGAAAAAAAGCCAACTAAAAAACTTGTATTTTCCACATGAAAAAAGAAACCCCAGGGGGCTTAGGAAATATCTCAAAAGACACTGTCCCAAAAAAATCTGAAACTATATATATAGTATGACAAAACTCTAAGAGGAGGGAAAACGCAATTTCTGAAATAAAATGCATGAAAAACAACAATGGAAAGAAGATGAATGGTATTTTTAGTGTTTCAGATTACCTTTGAAATGCATTGCCATTTCTTTCTTTTTTTACCTCACTGTGTCTCTTGCATTTTATTTCCTGTTTGGATCAGAATATATATCTACCTCTAGTGGGGCAGTCATCAGAGGAAAACCCTGCTCACACATTCATTTACACCCAGGATATGCATCACTAGGACAAGGGCCACAACCGAACCTGTCTCGGTCAATTCAGTGGGAATTGGTCTATTATTTTTATGTCCGCAATTACGAGGACAGAGCAGTAACTACGACTCTGGCACAGATAACAAAGATATATTTAGTAGTAAATAATATTGACTGTACCTTTGTTTAAAGCTGGAATCAATACTTCTTAAAGCGTGTCCATTTTTCATTTAGCCGCGTCATGTCTGTGCGGAGGAGGGGCAGAGAGATGAATGGGTGGATTCTCTAATTCCCCCTGTTGCAGTTATCATAATTGTTGAACAACCACGGTTTTTAAAGATCGGGCTCGAGGAGAGGCAGGCCACACAAAGAAAGTTAATAGATTTGGAAAATTGAGATAGATTGCCCAGCAGCCGTTTTTGGAATGTTCCATCGGCGTGGCAGGCAGATGGACAAATATGATCCGGGGATGAGGAGGATGGTGGCGGTGGGGGGACGCTGCGGCACAAAAAACACAAGGCGACAGAGGATACATCCTGACAAATAAAGGTGTTACCGTTTACCCTTTCTGTGCAGTGTGTGTGCGTCTCATCGTCTGGTGGGTGATTGCGGGATACATCACAGTTTGAGGCCTCCGTCAGCTTCAGAGCAGATGAGTTGGCCGATGAATCCTCCCTGAAAGGCCGCAGTAGAACAGCAGTAGTTCCTCTCTTGAGGCACCAGGGGGAAATGGATAGCTGTGGAAAGGATGCTTCAGGGAATAGGCGAGCTCAGGAAATGTCTCTCGCTCAGAAGTTCGGGCGATTTGTTAGAACCATGATGTGGAATAAGCCTGTGGTCAGGATTGCATATAGAAAATATTTTTTTATGTCCCATTGTAAAGCAACATCGTGCCTTCTCCTCCTCCATCATAAACAGTGTTGTTCCAGCTGATAGTGCTCCCTGTCTAAGACCTCTGACCCTGTCATTTGTCTGCTTACGATGGCTTTTAGATCCTCCTAAAGGATATTTTACAGCAGTGATTTATCCTGAGGGGCTCTACATTTGTTTCATCCGTTTGATACTGGTCATTGTTTCCACATTTGATGCATTCAGGCTTTTCTCTCCTCCTCAGAAATCTTCCCCATATCCAATTTTCGCCTTTCCCCTATCCAATTTTCTCTAATATTCAGATGATTATGGCATGATGCTTTCTTTTCCTCTTTTCGGCATTCCACTCTTTTCCTCTCCCGGTCCTATTTTCCCCTGATTCACTCTCCATCTTCTCCTCAGACTCTGACATACAGCTACATGATATGAATGTTTAGTGACATAACGTTTAATCTGCGCAGATATAGATACATTACGATCTACAGAAAATCATCAAATAAAACACCCAAGACCCTACATTTATTTAGCCTTCCCTGTCCCAACACCAAATGGCCAAAACCTTTTCAATCTGCCCCCTTTGACAGACGGTTGGTTGTGTTTTAGGCTGCAGTCTGAGAATTAAATTACCCCGAATTGAATCTTATAAAAGTCCAGTTGAGAGGATTTTCTTTTTGTGATGTAATTTGAGCTATCCAATTTTCCTTGTATTTACTGTCTATATTTTGTCAATTTGGCGGAGGAACACATTTTGTGCGTTGGCGCTGGGTGTCACTGGTGTCGTCACGCTACGGTGGTTTTGGTGTTGGCTGGCCTCGGAGGTCAGTGTGTGGGAAGAGATGGTGGCTCTGCAGGGCTTTGCAGCGGCTCCTGGCCTGTCCCTTTGGGCTCTGGCAGGCCCACATCCACTCCTCTTATTCATGAAGGGGTCAACACACGGGTCAAAACACACCGTTTGACTCCCCGCAACACACTGGTGTGTGTGGGCGTAGATGAAACCGGGTATTTTGTGGGCCTTTGGTAAGCTGCAGCTGGTAGCAGCTCTTACATTCTCTCCCTCTCAAGTCCAAATGTGCCTAAAAGCATGGCTCACACAAAGGAAGGAGAGAGAAAACGCCATTAAATTGTGTTGCATTGAGTGCTGAGAGTGGGCTGCCGAGTTACACACAAAGGGATGGAAAGACGCTGTTTATTCCCTATTAGTATCACCACATTGACAGGTTGGTCAAGAGGTAAGGAAGATTTCTCTCTCCCTCAACCACCTCTAATGCTAGCACAGAGAAACTATGCCGGTCGAGACTGATATGTTCTCCGCCAAGCCAGCTGCTATCGTGGTGACTCCCGGAGTGGATCTCTTGACCACGGCCTCCCTCCTCCTCTCATCCCACTGTAACCTCTTGCTCTCTCCGTCTCTTTAGTGGAGGGATAGAGATGTGGAGGGCGAGAGAGACTGACAGTGTGCGCTCCCCTGCTCAGTAAATATGAACTGCACCCAGCAGACAGACTCATTCATCACAGGGGAAAGAGGGGGAAAAGTGGGTGGAGAGGCAGGGTGGAGGGATATAGAAAGGACTAAGAGAAATGTCCAAAAGACAGAGAGAGGGAGGAAGAAGAGAGGTGGGAGGAATAGGAAGCGAGATGGAAAGAGGATGAAAGAAAGGAAAGTGTTCTGGGTGAAATGAGTGGGAGAAAAAGATAACACGCTGAAAAGGGGGAGAGAGTCCTGGATGATTGAGGGATGGATAAAAGATAGCGGATGTGCATGTGGTGGAGAAACCTCAAGCATAGGATGAAATATCGGAGGACATTTTATATCTCATCACCATGAGATCTTATCTTGCGATCTCTGCCTTTAAGTATATTGTTATGAGAGCAACATTAGATTTGCTGCCCTGTGGTCAGGAGGCTGATGTCTGTCTTGAACTTGTTGCTTTTCACACTTTGACCTTGAGTATGCACTCTTACAGGACATGTGCTCAGATCTGGAGGTCATATTTTATCACCGACAACTTAATTTTTTATCACCCATATTAGAGTTTACATACTATTTAGGCATAAAGTTGGAAAATGTTACAGTTATCTAAACTGTATTTTTAATTAAATGCTTCATTATTCGAGAACATACATACTACATTTAGTTTTTGTCAACAAATCATGTGAAAAGACTCAAACCAAGAAGCGTTTGAACACTTTCCAACTTTTCTCCGAGTCCCATGCATTCTACTGAAGACTCAAATTGTAATTACTAGTTAACGAAAGTCACACAAGAGTAATAAGAGTGTTGAGACTGTTTTCAACAGCGTATTTGCTGCTGTGGTGAGAGTAGTACGACGTTCACTGTGTGTATTTGGGATTGACTAATGATTTTTCAAGATATAATTTGTAAAATTCCTGCAATAAATTCTTAATAAATCATCATTTACTCAAGGTAATGTTGAGTCTCATTTGTCTCCTGTTTGTGTAACTTCTGGGAAAACATCAGATGATGTGTCAGAGAGTGAGGAAGAAATTTAGCAAACCTGATGTAATGCAACTTTATATAAAACATTTTTTGCCTGAGTCATGTCAGACAGATTTTCATCTGTATTAAAAACACGAACTCCCATGATCCCATGCTACTTCACAATGTCATCAAGCTATATCTTTTGTTTTCATCGTTTTGAATGAGATAACCCAAGCAGCAGGAATTATTACATACTATGCGTTAAATAGGTCTGTACTACAATGAAGCTCTTTGGCACAGAGGAACAAATTCTTCCAGGATTCGGCAACTGAGGCAATGATTGTTTTGTAGGATAAATGCAGTGTTGATCAGGTCTTTTCATTTATTAATTTTTAGAAAATAAAGAAAATTATCTGATTCTCCTTTCATTATGTGAGGTTTAAAATGACTAGTTTATGTCAAATGCACCGGATTTCCCTCACAATAAATAAAAGGTATACATCTCCTTTGCAGTAAAATAAATCATGATCGTTTTTTCAGCTGTTTCAGCCCCGTTGTTTTGGTATTTTACAGATTTCCACCAAAAGATAACATGTTTTTTGTTTTTTAGTTTTTTTTTTGGAGCAGATCAATGTAAAGCTCATTTGTAGGATTCTGACTTTGCCGTATCCTAGCAGTAGCGACAAAACTGAAGCTGCGGCCGTCAGCGATGCACAAGATGCATTTGATTACAGAGATACATACAGTAGTTACCATGTATTGATTATTGGCTCACCCCCAGTGGCAAGCAAATCAGTTCATCTTTTTTGAGTGCTCGTCGAAGAGATCCCGAACAAATATTGACATTCCAACTGCAGCTTATATTCTTTGAGCTACTATATACTTTTGGTAGTGTTATTCCAGTTCCTCGGATATATGCACAAACACTAATCTCCATTGTGTTCAGTGTCGTTCTGTCAAGTATTTTCCAACGTAGATATTTTGTTAGAAGTCCCCCTTGAAATGCCATCACTTATAACTGTCCCTCTACTGTACGTTTAGTTCACTGAAGGTTTGAACGCTGCACCCAAAGGAGACATAAAGGAATAAAATATTTCTTGAAAATCCCAGAATCCTTTGCCCTTTCTGGTCTACGTCCTCGATTTCCAACAACTTCCCGCTCTTCACTCCCACCAAAACCACCTCCTTTCCGTCTTTTTCCACTCGGCAGAAAGACAGGAGAGAGGGAAGATGATGTGTGACAGATGCCATATTTCGACTTTCTGTCAGAGAGATTAATATTGACACAGTGTGTTTCTTACCGGGGGCTTCTCAAGTGTGTGTGTTGGGCTTTGATTTCATTATCCTCTGCTCAGCCACTTTTTTCTTAAGAATCAGACAATAACAGATGTGGCGACTGAAATAGAGACACTGATGTTGGAGGGGCTGAGTGAACAAGTCATATTGCCGGGTGGGTCGGCCATCAGTCCTGTTTGCTGTGGAAGTGTAAACCCCCCAAGGATACCAGGAGCACAGAGACCCTTCAATTTTATCAACCCCTTCGGCTCGACGGCAGCATGAGCCGTAAGCGGCTGTACATAGTGTCGTAGTTGTTGCCTCACTGTTTAGAATTGTGTTTTCTTTAGAGTAAACTGTAAATTATTATTCTAATGTGGAAAGTACATTTACTCAAGTACAATTTTGGGTCACTTATTCTTTCATCTTTTTCTACTCTTTTTACTACATTTCACAGGCAAATATTGTACTTTTAACTCCTCGGCTGTAGTTAGTAAGTGCTTCATGTATTAAGATTTCCTATTTAAGCATATAGAATATTATGCATCATTTCACATTAAATATACAGTGCAAGCATCTGATGCAAGATTTTTCAGGACAATATTGATATAAGAGATTTTCAAATCTGCTCATTATATATCTGCCAGCAGACTACTTTTTTATATTTACACAAGCATTTGTGATCCCTTTAATTAGTCTTATTTAAACATTATAACCTAGATATGCACAAAGTGGGACCTTTTATAGTTAAAAAGTTTAACTATAAAATCTCAGTCCTCTCTGGTGGACAAACTTGGGGTCACTCTTCTAACTGACCTCTGACATATCTTTAGCATTTCTTACTGCAATTGTGATTGGTCAAAATGTGCACTGATATGGATTTACAGTAGGCTAATATCAGATTACAGTTGCTATATTGGTCTATTTCTGATATAACTCAAATTTACTCCACTTTGACCAGTTATAACATCAAAAATCTGCTTATACATTTGTACATCGGTTAATTTGGAAGCACTTAATGTAAGTGGCTGATGTATTATTGGCTAATAAAAGAGATAATTATTCTGCGATAATATAACCATGGGATGTCACTTGGAACATGGTTTACTTTACCTTAAACGATGACTTTTTGTGGTCTCAGAGGTTGCATCATCCCATGTTTTGAATGTTAGGATTAGCGAAGCGAGAATTATATTGTCAAATACCAAAATATTGCCAGTAATTGCTGTACTTTCAGGTCAGCATCCGCCCCCCACACCTGGACAGTGAAGGATAGGCTTTTAAATAAGAGAGGAAACTGGTTGAGCCAAGTGTGGAGCATTTCAGGATGTATTCCTCAGTCAGGTCCTCCAAAGTGCACCTACATTGTATCATCCTTCCTTGTTTAATTCCTTCCTTCCTAAATTGTCTTTCCAGGTCTGTTGGGCTTTATAGACGGTCTCATAGATTCGGGAGAGTGTAATAAAATCAAATTGATTCAAATGTAATTCCTTTGTTGATTTGAGCAATCTACAAGTGGCTCCATGTCTGCGGGGCTGAAGCTCGCTGGCCTTCATCTCCAACTTGTAAGCCTCTGAGAACTTTTCTGATGCTTATCGAAACATTTCTGAGCTGGATACAAGAGATGGATCCTACAGCTTCCTGATTTTGTAATTTCAAAGCGTGGGGCTTGCTGTTAGTGGGAGAAATAAATCAATAGGCCTCTCTGGAGAGGAGTAGGTATAGCTTGTAGTCCTATGATATGAGAGAGGATCCGAAACAGGAAACGGAGCCGATGGAGGAGGAAATGGGGAGGAGCAAAGCGGCTCCAGCGCATAAACAAATACAAAAGCAAAGCAGGAGAGATAATGCAAGAAGGAGACAAGAGACCGACGGGGGAAACAGTTGTCGCCAGAGACTTTTATTGACTTTTCCACCCCCCCTCCTCCTCCTCCTCCCACGTGACCACCAGATAAATTCACACACAGTGAGAAAGAGAGAGGGGTAGTGAGGGGAGAGAGAGAGAAATGAGAAAATAAATTACTCTCGAAAGATATGACGATAGGCTACACGCGGCTTTAAATCTAAAAGGGAATTCGCGACACACTCGACCAATTTGTCACTGTGCTTTTTGCCTCTTTTCATTTCTTTTTCTTTTTTTTTTTTTGGTACTTTCCCCCCTATTATTTTTCACCCCCTCAATACCCCGATGCCCCTAATTTACCCCACTTTCCCCGTGTAGGCCTGTCCAATTATTCTTCACTCCGTGGTTTCCAAATGTATTCTTCAGGATCTATACGTTGTGGGGCTGTCATGGGAAGATATGTGATCTTCTTTCTTTCTTTCTTTCTTTCTTTCTTTCTTTCTTTCTTTCTTTCTTAACCTACCTGTCATAAAAGGTGTTTCCCCCATGTCCAAGTCTTTTACGAGTCTGTTTGCAATTTATGACAAATCCATAAATCCATCCACCTGAGCTCCTCTTTCAATAGGTTTCCCTTCATCTGTAACTACAATCAGATTTGTGCCTCCTCCTCCTCCTCCTCCCTCACTGCAAACATGGGTCTATCAAAATCTGAGAAAAAGGAGGAAATGAGATGCATCGCAAAAAGAAAAAAGGAAAAAAAAAAAAAGAATGAGGCCCACGGTAAAGGATGTCTGGAAAAGAGGTGGAAGAATGGAATGGAAAAGAGAAAAGAAAGAAAACGCAGACTTAAAGTATACCCCCCTCTCTTTTATTTAATTTAGACGCCAGGCGAAAATCGATCCTGCCATTCGATACGCAATCCGAATCAAGGCGAATTAAGCGGGCGGAAATTAACTCTGAAAATATTTTTGATGGAGTGGCTTGTAGTCTCTCGGCCAAATGGACTGCAAAGTGGAACAAATGACAGGGGCCTAGTGGTGGAGACAGCGCCGCTCCATCTTCCATTAGGCCGTAATGGGATAGGTCCAGCCCCCTAGCTCGACTCGGCTGCATTAATCAAAACAGCCGCTATATGAAGATTTATGGTTCTCCACTCCAGCGAAGCCGGAGCCGGAGCCAGTTCTCGGTGTGTATGTTTGAAGGAGGGGGTCGGGAGTCCCCCCCTCCCGCCCCCCGATTCTACCCTCCTACCTCCCTCCCCAGCCTCCCCCCCCCCCCCCCGTCTCCCTCTTTCCTCTCTCCATCCATCCTATAGGCTTTGCCCCTACCTGTGGGCCTATACGCGGCATGCGTGTCGCGCCTTTACGCACACGCACGCACCTTTAATCGAGAGACTGTGTAATCGCATCTTGTCATTTTTTGTCAACAGGCGTGTCAAGCGCTGATTCTGTTGTTGATATACCCGTAATAGCCAGTCTATATGCATATGAGTGTGGTGCTTAATCAAACATTATGTTAAGTGAAGTGGTTGGAAGTAAAAAAAAAAAAATAAAAATAAATAAAAGCCTGTAAATGACCTTCAGACAAATCAAGACAGTTTGAAACCAAAACCCATTCTCTCTTGTATGTAATTACACTTTTATTAGTTTGATGCCTCCATGATTTGAAATGTCAATCAACTCATCTCTACAATGATCTGCCGGTCTGCCCTCCACACAACCCCTGATCATGTGTTTTTTGTTGTTTCATAGTTTTTCTGTGTTTTCAGGAGCAACTTCTCCCCTCTGAATCTCTGTATTCGCTGTATGGTTCGCCTGTTGTCACCTCTTCAGCCATCCAACATAACAGCCAGCAGACAAACAAAATGGGCATCCTCTGGCGTTCAGCAGTGAGACTTTAGATTACAGCCCTGTATTGCTGTGGCTCCTCTCTCCATGGCAGCCTATTAGGAGTGTATAGCCCGGTGAGCAGGGCCGCCGCTGTGACGAGCCAAAGGGACAGACAGGGGGAGACAGTGTGACGGAGAAGAGTGTGGCGGCTCGAGTAGATTGGAGCTGGGATCCATCCAAAAAACTTCAGCCAAGTTTTGATGAGATGAGACTGATCGGACCCACTGCTGAGAGACCCTGCTTTACTTTCTTTCTCTCCCCCTCCCCTGTGAGCTTCTTACACAGGTGGAGGACGGATGAACTCCTCTATCTATTCTCACACACACACACACACAGTTCTCTATTACCTAACTTTCAAAGCTCTTTCCTCCTTTAACCCCTGTATCTTGTCAGTGTTTTTCCTCCATTATTTGTGTCCCCTCTCCTTCTCCTCCATCTAGCTCCCTATCTTATTCCACTTCACTCTCTATATTCCCCCATTCCCCGTCCTCTGGCCTCTAACTCTCCCATGCGGATAAGCAAACCAGCATGGAGACATCTCTATATCCATCTATCTATCTCTCCTTTCCTTTTGCCCTCCCTCTCTTCCCCTTTTCCTTTCTTCTCCCTCTTTTCCTCGCAAGCAAAGGGGAAGCTTGCTGCCAGTTTCAGTCTGCCAAAGGGTTTATTTAAATTAGAAACGCTTCAATCTCCTCACTCCCCCTCTTTCCTTTCTCTCTCTCTCTCTCTCTCTCTCTCCCCCTCCCTCCCTCCCTCATTCGCTTTCTTACCTCTTTCTCTCAGCTGAGGGTGACTCCCACCTTTTCCTCGCTGACAGCCTCTGGGGTCCGGTCAATGCCAGACAACTTTGTTTTGTAGATGGAAGTGGTGGAAAGCGGGGTTGGAAGGAGAGAGGAAACGAGGGAGAGGAAAAGTAGAGGTGGGAGAGTGGGAGTTGGAGAGGGGTCAGGGGAGACCTGTTAGTCAGTGTACTTTAGTTCCTTCTTCCTCTCACGGCTCATTCCACCCAGATTAGGACCTGTAAATGGCTTTAGGGTGCCTCACCTGGCTTTGGAGCTCGCCTTCTCACAGGAATACTAGCAAACTATTACCTTTTGCTCTCTCATTATCACACCCTCACATCTATCTTGTTAAAGGTCTCTCCCCCTCCTGCTTTTGATTATTTGGCATCATTTCTTCCCGTTCTTTCACACTTTTTGTCCCTTAATTATGTCGACATATCTCCTCCGCTGTTTCTGCGACTTGGAAGGGTCGGTCATCACACCTAATCATCTCCTCTGTTAACAGTGACCCATCTCCCACGATAATCCTTCCATCCTCCCTCCTCGGGCTCTAATCCCCCTCATACCCCTCCTCCTCAGCCATTAACACACAATTATTTTGGGGGGGGCGACACGGGCGAGGGGGAGGAAACGAGGTGTGGAGAACACAGAGAGAATGTGTCTCTAATGGCTGAGTGACACCAGACGAGCTCATAGATCATGGAGATTATTAATACCACTGTTAAACACCCCATTCAAGGGCCGCCAGCATCCGCACATGCAGACACACACGACCAAAATATGCGCACACTCACACACACTCCCCCATCATATCTCATTCCCAGCAAACATCTTCATATGAGCTGTCATTCATGCTTGGTGAATCGGCATCAATTTCATTTGAGTCATTTAAACAATGCCGGGTGCTCATTACAGCATGAGGTTGAGGGGTAGAATCAGATTTACAATTACAACTCTCATTGGCGGCGTAGGCTATTATTCACGAGGTCGTTTCCTTATGATTCGCCTCCTGCAATATTTCTAATGACGGTAATTCCAGGTTTGATCTGATTATCGTGAATACAGTGAGGTGAGAGATTCTCTGTGACTTGCCGGTAATGACCAGGGAAATGTGGCCTTTATACGGCAGTGGGGGCCCATCGCGGGAGAGGAGATTGAAAGGCAAGCAGGGAGGTTGTGCGCGTGTGTGTGTGTGGGTGTGTGCGCGCGTGCATCAATGACCTGTCCGTTTAACCGTTGGGGTTCTGGGGAGATGACAGGGGGAGCCCGGCGTCCCCGGAGAGCAGGGTCTGGGGAAATCACACTCTCACTTTCACCAAACAACCTGGAGGCTGCATGGCAGCTGGCAGCAGCCAATACACACACTCCCACTCCCCATATCCTAGTTTATATGCAAAGAGACTCCTAAACACACTGGATCTGTGATGTATGGCCTGCATAAAAAATCTGAATTCAGTGAGAATCACACATCAAGCTCCTCCACAAGCAGCTGCTGTTAGTCAATGAGTTAGAGAAAGGAATCTAGTCTGTTACTGATCATACTTATTGTGCATTTTGAGGAGCACTTTTTGTGACTTCCAGAATTTGTATATTACATTAACGAAACCAGCCAATAACAGATGGAGTCAAAGCAGGGGTGTAAAAGCATACTTTAGTGTTTGTCTGCTCCATTAGCTGATCTCAGGTCTCCACGTGAGCTCAGCTAGTGCCAGCTCATTGATTCCTTAACTAATCACTCTAATTAAAATGCCTTTTATTCATTCAGTGGTTTACATGGCAGTCTACTACTTGCATTTAAGGATCAATCGCCACACAAATAAACAGAAATGTACGTCAACAATTTCAGTGGATTTTGGGAAAGATCTACATTTCCACTGATGCACCCTTTTTCAGCATCTCACACTTCAGTTAAGCGAGATTATGCTGGTTTGAGCAAGTTCAAGACCTACAACACATGCAGCTACCAGGCTGACTGCTCCTTAAAATACTTTGTCACCTGGGGAAATTGGTTTCCTGTTTATGCTCCATGTTATAAATCGGTCTCTTTGTCTATGAGTGATTCAGGCAGAAAGAATGTACACCCTCATTATCTGGAGAAATTAGAATAGTGCAGTCATTAAATAATTAAAAAAATACTGCCAAAGACTTATACATTGTCTCAAGCTGTCTCATCTTGATGGATGTCTGTTTATGACTCGTTCCGCCTTAGAAATTCCTACAACATTTCTTTCCTGATAATATATCAATTTATCAGCAGAGATTTTTATGTTAATTTCCTCCCCCTCTCTCCTCCGCGCGCCCCCCCCCCCCCCAAAAAAAAATAATGTATCTCGCTCCTCCCAAACGATCTCGAACTAATTAAGCACGCGTTAATTAAAAATTCGAGAGAGGATAAACGTGGCGGGATTGTTATGGAAACGTTGAAGTTAATCAAGCTCTCAAATTATTGATAACATCCTTGGAACAGTGATCGATCGGGAAGACATTAAGTGGCAAAATAAAGCAGCCGCGCTCAGATCTGATGGGTGCGCGCGAGCAATGTGCAAAAACAATTAGGTCCATAATACATGATATTAGTCCGCGTGACAAATAGGATATCTTTTGTGTCGTCTCTCCAAACTTGGCTGCGTGCACGTGCGTGTCCGCCGCTCGTGCGTGCGTGGGTGGAGGGAGGGAGGGAGGGAGAGAGAGAGAGAGAGAGAGAGAGAGAGAGAGAGGAGGGGTCTCTTTATCACACAAACGCCATTAATCAAATATGTGCGTTCAAATTGCATTGTGAACTCCAAGAGACCGAGATATTGACGTCTGTTGATATGAATATTTCCCCTCTTTGCACGGGTTTGCGCCCATTTTAAAAGCAGCGTGCTCTCCCCCCCTCCTCACCCTCCTCGCGTGTTTACATGTTTCTCCCCTGCCTGCACGTCTGTTTACGCCGGTGTCAGAGCCTGTGTGGCATGTACTTACAAGGCGCTTCATCATCCCACCAGCGATAGGAGCAATTCGCCCATAAAGTGGGTCTTTCGCCCATAAATAATATTCAAGTCGCTCTATTGTTAAGTGAAAAGTTGACTGGTGTTTGATTTTTTTTTTCTCCCCTTTTTTTTTCTTCTTCTTCTTTTCCGCGGCGACCTCGGGTTAGGACTCATACATCACGGGATGACAGCTATAGAAAGGCCCTAAATTAGCAACTAAATCGAATATTGATCAGCTATGTGCGGCCCTGCGAGTCGCGCCTCCTTGCCGTTTTTTTTTTCCAGAGAGAAAGAGAGAGGAGAGAGGAGGAGGAGGGGGAGGAGGGGGTCGGGGGTGTGGGGGTGAAAACGAGAGATAGAGGGGGAGAGGAGGGGGCGATGAAAGGTGCTTCTCTCTCCTCTCTTTCTCTCTCTGTTTGAGTTTAAGTGTTTGTGTGTGTGTGTGTGTGTGTGTGTGTGTGTGTGTGTTTTATCGCTTTGGACTCACAGCAAAAGCATCTGTCTGGAGATTGAATTCTTATTTTTATATGTTTATATCTCTCTATATATTCAGCTATTGCATATATAAACAAATAAGGCAACGACACAATACTAATTCATCTCGTGCTCTAGATGTCCATCCATCAAGGTTACAACCTTCATATCTGCCCCCTCTTCCACGTCAAGTACTGCTGCTCATTGTTTACATAAAGTTCAAATGAAGTCCCTCATTACCCGCTCGCCTATTGGCTCCTGTTTATGGATCATTGACTGTGTTGGCGCTGTTGCATCGACTTCCCCCTTATCCCCGCTGCTGCCGCTGCTGGGGCGAGTGGGCGGGTGGTGTTTTTCGGCGGCGCGCACATGATCCAGCAGCGGGGACGCGTTTGATGAAACGATCAAGAGCTCCCTCGCTCTCTCTCCCGGGAAGTGTTGTGTGTCCGGGGCGGCGATGAACCAAGCCCAATGCCGGGAGGTGGAGGGTGGGGGGAAGTGGGTGGTCAAGGTTGCGCCGGGTCAGTGAGATTAGCCCCGGCGTGCTCTATAACAAAGGGCCGGATCGTCAGGTGCCGCCGAGTCTGGATCAAAGTATCGGGTGTAGGACAAGTGGGGCGTAAGACAGGGATGAGCTGCGGATTACAGCGGGCTAATTGGAGAGGATGCTTTCAGTCCATTAATGAGTGCTCAAATACAGGCCAAGGTTTCGTAGTAGTAGTTGTTATTTTCTCGCTGAATTCAATTAAAGGCTACTTTTAGGGGTCATGTTATTCCAAATATTATGGGAAATGTGTATGCAATGGTGGAAGAAGCACTGAAGAAAAAGTTGCAATAACATGCTGCAAAAATACACTGATATAAGTAAAAGTTCTGCATGTTAAAGTGTGAAACTATGACTGTACTATATTTTTAACTGTCTTGCATTTTTCTTCTTTTCTTTTCTTTTCTTGTGCATTATTGTATGTTGCAGGCAGCACTGTTATTACTGTCCATGTCAAACACATAAACTAAACTAAGCTATCATCAACAACATGTACGTGAAGTATTGGAATTAGAAGTACTCAGGATGTAGAATAGCCCCTTTATTTGTAATTACAAATTATTATTTACAATTATTAATTGTAGTACCAAGTACAAAGTACAAAATATTTTTTGTTTTGTGTGTGTATGTTGATAACTTGAGAAAACATACCTAGTTATAACCACTGACTACTGCTAAAAAGCAGTAATGGAAGTACAATTATCAAGTACAATATTTTTGGAGTCAAATATTGTACTTTTACTCCACTACCTTTGTTTAATCATTTTAGTTGCTTGTTACACTGCAGATTGGCGGCATCTGAACTGATTACAATTTTGAATTTATGAGATAAAATGCACTGATTCCAATGATCAGATGTTATCTTGGTTATGGTCCCTGAACTGATACAACTTCAGTACTGTAATTATAGTAAGGCAATGTCACCATGATGCAACATGATGCATTAATTTCTCTGTCTATGGTGCTGAATGTGCTGAGGCCAGAGTGGACACGCTGTCCAAGGTGCTGGAACCACTCTGAGCTTCACATTGGGTCAATGAGGCGCCTACCAAACTCTATTCATAATTACACGGTTTATGTGTCAATGAAATAGATGATATATTTAGATAGTATGAGGTAATAAAAATAACAAAAATAAACCAAAACTACAATTCACCCTGACGCTGTCGTTTAGCACAGGGCTTCCAGAGAGTTGTCATATCAGCAACCACCCAAATAAGCACACACTCTTCTTGCTTGTCACCCAGTCTCAGGGGATTTTGTGTCATGACATGCTTCAATTCAGTCTCTATAAGCATAATTGTGCTTTGCTATAGTACTTTCTCATTGTGATAACGTTGATTGAGTAAAATAACAGTGAAATTAAGCTGCTTTAAGTGCCGCAGCAGCTCTCCTGCTTGACAGTACAATTATACTGAACCATTATTAAGTATCCTAATCGAGCAGGAAGACAGAGAGCTACAGAGTGAGGCAGAAGTTTGTCGGAGAGACAACGTGCGCCCCTCCCTCCCTCCCTCCCTCCCTCCTTCACGCGCCTCTCGGGCTACTCGCAGCTCTTCAGAACTCTGCTCGAGGACATTCCGGGAACCATCTGTTTCCGGCAGAGCACCGGGCGTGGGGCATGCAGGAAGCGAGGCTCACAAATTTGCGCGGAAAGGTGGTTGTCTGCCAATGCACTACATGTTGTGAAATATCGCCCCCCCCCCCGCTTTAATTCTTATCTGTGATGTCGTGCACTTAACAGGAGAAATGAAGTGTTGCAGAAGACAACAACAACCAAATAACTCTGCAAGGAGAGAGTGTCAAATTAGTGCACGTTGTAGAGATATATCGCTGATGAAGGGACTGGGAAACTGGTCGTGGTGCAGATGAGTAGAGAGGTACCAATTCACACCACCATGATTCAAAAGTAATGGCAGTCGGGGCTCGACCACAACAGGTGTTCAGGCAAATGTGTGTGTCTGTTTGTGTGTGACAGAGCTGGTGTCAAGATGAATTAGCAGAGAGACAAACTAATCTCCACCTCTCTGATGAAAAGTGCCCTTAGCATTCACAGCAGAGACTGTGATACTGTACTGTGGAGAGGATGTGATCTTTCCATCTCTCTACTCTATCACTTCTTGTTGTAATCCAATTTAAATCAGATGAATGCTGCCTCGTGGCCCGCTCCTTATTTTGGTTTAAACTATGAATATATCTGAAAGAGTATTACCATTAGGAGGGTGACACTGTTGGTGGATTTGGGGCAGATCCAGAAATAACAATAAGCTCTTCACTTGCTCCCACTTTAGGGGGCATGCTTCTTCCTGCCCCTGCAAAGGTGAGATGATGGGGCCTTTAGATGCATCACCTGAGACCAAAGGAACCTGCAGACATTTCACAGTGAGGGGAAAGTGTTGGCAGGATTATCTCCCAACGCCACAAAGAGTGTGTGAGCAAGATATCATCTTTCTATATTATACGAATGCTCTTACCTGTTGTATTTACCGCTTGTTCATAATATTAATTCCCACATGTAATGGATGATTGTGTAGACTGTATTATTAGGCAAGGCACGTTTATTTGTTTAGCACAATTCAGACACAAGGCAACTGAAAGTCCTTTACAGGGGCACACATTTACATTAAAAGACATTTAAATTGCATTTAAAACACATTAAAAACAAGTACGAAGACATAAGCTAGGTAGGCTGAGTAGAATTGGTTTAAAAGAGACAAGACTAAAGAACAAAAGTCACAGTGCAGTTCAAAGCCTTAAAGTTACTGATATGTGGGGTGTGATAACTGAATGCTGCTTATCCATGTTTATGTTTTGACTCTAGGGACTGAGAGCAGACCTCTACCTGGCGACCTCAGAGGTCTGGATGGTTCATAACGTAGCAGCAGATCAGAAGTGTATTTTTAAACCATTCGGTACCTTATTAACCAACAGGATTAACAGGATTTTGAAATATATTATTTGACAGACAGGAAGCCAGTGTAAATTTCTAAGAGCTGGAGTGACGTGATCTACTTTGTTGATCCTTGTTAGGACTCGAGCAGCAGCGTTGTGAATCAGCTGCAGCTGTCTGACCCACCACTTCCCATGTTCTCCTTTTTACTCCACTGCATTTGTCAAATTTTTTTCATCCCCTCAAATCTCCAATTCTGGTGATTTTGAATTACAATTCTTTAAGCTAAATAAAATATTTGAAACCCATTGGATTCATTGACTGAAGATAATTGGTTCTCACAGGACAGCAACACTATAAATATATGATGATTTTATAGAATATGATGCATTTCTGTAGATTAAACCATGCAGCAGCATATACATTATTTAAGATCAGCTCAACTTTAAACAGCTACAGCACTAAAATGCAACACACACATTCATGTAGCAGTAATATTAAGTTTAGTTCAATACTTGAAGGTCCTATTTGTAAGAAGAACCGTTTCTTTTTGAGTCTACTCCCATGTCAGCAAATACTGACACTTAAGGATGTTGGCCGACCCAACCTACAATGAGTTGGGAATGAGACTCAAACATCTACTGTCTTACAAAATGGAAAGTAAGGTTTTGAATGCAGGACTTTTATTCGTAGTGGAGTATTTCCACAGTGCAGTATTGCAACTTTTACCAAAGCAAAGAATACTTTCACCAATGTGAAAGCGAGGAAAATAATTTTAACAGCTGCAATTTAAGTAGAAAGGATACTTTTTTGCAGTTATTAATTTCCAGCATGTTTGACTTTTGTCTGAGCTTTTACACTACAGGATTGAAACAAAGTAGCATACACTAATTACGGAATACAATTAAACCTTTAGGTTACTTGATCACAATTATAAACACTGCCACTAAGGTGTATCATGTTAAATACAATGCCAATTAGCAGAAATCTTCTGCAGTAAAACAAGTCTGGCAATTAACACTTGTCTGTTACACACGACGCAACTAACGGAGCTGAGGTTGTTTTTTTTTTTTACATGTATAAATGTATGTGTTGTAAGTGTTTTTATGGACAGAACAGCCAAAATATGTAATTGCTCTAGAGGAAATTCTGACCAATATATGCCAAATCAACAAATAGGAATGCTATCAATAAGGTGAAATGAAATGGATATGTCCCATATATACAGCTTATATAGCTCTGGCAAATACTACCAAAGGCCAGGCAACCGAATATTACCTACGGTTAAAGTCTTTGATGATGAAGTGGTTCTTATTTTTTCCATCCCCTGTATTTGTTCACAAGTGTTATGTATGTTCCTCTCTGCCATATTGCAGAGGCTCGGAGAAGAATGTTATCACATTTGGAGAGTGATATTGATTAATGAGAACCTTTTTGTCACACACCGAGGCTACGGGAGACTGATCACTAAAGATCAAAACAAAGGAGAGGGAGCCAGGTAAGAGCAAACACGGAGGAACAATAAGCACAACTGACAATGGTAGTGTTGTAAGCCAGAACATGAAAAAAAAATAAATAAATCTAAAATCCTACAAAGTAAAACAGTAAAGTACGAATGGGAAGAGAAGGATAGAAGTGGCAGAAACAGAGGGATGGCGAGCGAAAGAGGAAGGAAAGGAGGAATGAGGGATAATTGCATTAGAAAGAAGAGAGGGCCAAAAGGAAGGAAATGATTAGAGGAGAAGGGACTGATATCCGATAGAGAGAAGGAGGGATGGAGGAGGGGATGGGCGGGAGAGGAGGGTTCACTTACCGCCCGCCGTTCAATACATACTGACACTCTCTCTCTGTGTCAATACACACCGCTGTGTGCCTGTGTGTGTGTGTGTGTGTGTGTGTGCCTGTGTGTGTGTGTGTGTGTGTGCGTGTGCTGGTACAGGTCTGTTAATCCTAGTCTAGCGTCCTATCTCACTTGTCCCGTCCACAGTCTCAGAGGAACGTTCATGTCAATCTCACTCTTGAACATCCGCGTTGCCTTCTCCAGTTTCCAGTCGCACTTTTTTAGAATTTAACTGATTGTCTACTATTACTTTGTTTTAAAGGCACAGTTCACCCCCAAATCACCTTACCTGTAGTGCTATTTATCCATCTAGATTTAGAGATATCAGCTGTACAGATGTCTGCCTCCTGTAGAAAATAATTAAACTATATGGCAACCAGCTTGTGGAAATCAAGCACCCAAAATATACTTAAAACCTCAACAACAGTGGTTCTTTCCAGAAATTATGACTCGAGATAATTCATAGGAATTTATTTTTTGTACCTGCATACCCAATCACCGCCCAGAAGGGAAGCGTGCTGCTCATATACTAAACTAGCTGACGTTACAGCTCAACCAAGGAGGATTCCATTAATATTATACGGTGATACAGTTTGTAAGTGTTGTTCAGTTTGAAAAAGAAAATAATTCCTAGATGAACTACTCAGATCAAGGTATGTGGATTATATTGAGTGTCCAAGTCATAATTTTTAGAAAGGGGACATTGCTGTTGAGTTTCTCATATGTATTTATTATTTTTTTTTTTTTGTCACTTTGAGCACCACAAACTCTCGTTTCATTACATTTAAGAGAAAGCAGACATCTCTACTGCTGATATCTCCAAAACTTTGCAGCTCGCATAAAATCAATCTGAATGGATGATTAGCAATACAGTTAAATATGTATTTTTCAGTTTTTGAATGAACTCTCCCTTTAACGGTTTTCCACCATTAGTTTGATCCGTGGCTCTGATCTCTTCTACCTTCCCATTAGCTGAGTGCCAAACCATCATTAAGTATTCTATTTTTTGAAATATATAAACCCCTGTTTCATCATTTATTCTCTCATCTTCATCTGTCTTTGTTCCTCCGTGCTTCTCTTTCTTTCACCTTGCATTTATCTTGCCTCAAAGTTATACTATCTCGCCGCATATCTCTTGTGCCTCGCCATCTATCAACTGCCTCCCCCTGCTCTTTCTTCCTCTCTCTCCCTCCCCTCCCGAGCTCCCTCTTTCCAGGCGGCCTACCTTTTGTCATTGACCCCTGCCCTGGGTGTCTGGGCATTGACTGGCTCTCTCCGTGTCACTGGAGCTCCCTGTCAATACTTACCAGGTTTGGCCACCCTCTGCGCTGTGGTCAGAGAGTGGGGGAGAGAGGGAGATACACGAGATGCTCCACAGCACCGGGAGATAAAATAAAAATGAATGAGAGGGAGAGTAAAACAAAGAGGGATGGAGAAGAAAATGATGGAGGGAGGCAGTGTGTGAAGCGGCTGGTCAGCAGCCCTATAAGGTTGTTACACTTTAGTAGAGCCCTCTCGGTTTTTGGCATGTGAAGCTTTACAGCGTATGAGCTCATGAACAGTGTTAACACTACTATTATATGGTCCAGATATCTGCAGCCATCACATACAATTCTTTATTTTTAACGATCCTATGTCTAGCTCTTCTTTTACTCGAGAGAGCTTTGAAAGAAAAGAAGGGTTGAGACAAAATGTTTTAAATTTTTTATGGTTTTCAAGGATGTTGCTTTAACTTTATCTTTCACCTTACTCTCAGTCTACATCACTGGTGGGTGACAAGCATTGAGTTAGTGTGTATACATTTTTTTTCAAATGTATGCAGTATATCAAATCTTTTTATTTAATTTGTTTATTGAGGAAATATGCATCAATCAGCATAATTATAAACTGGCCAGTGTGCACACCACACTGACAGCGGTAAAGGCAGAATGAGCAGTTATGGCTGGCATATGTCTGTGATAATAGTAATGATAACAATTAAGAATATATTAATCAAAAGGAAGACAGAATGGTCGTCATGTAAGAACATCCATTTTTACGTTAATCTTTTCTGTTTGACTTAACTGCCACTTAATGTAACTTAAAATCACATTATAATGTGATAGTGATTATAGGTGTTGTAAAATCTATTACAGCTATGATCATTTTATCACACTATGATCCTTAGTATGACCCTACAATTATGAAGTATTGATACTTTGTGTCATAAAATGTTTGTGACATATGGCCATTGTTAAAAAGTATTCTGAATATTTATGATAGATTGTAATCATGGGCACAGTAAAATGAATGTCTGAGTATGTTTTTAATGCATTAAAGAATCCGGCATCATATTGACATATGATTATTGCTGTAAATTGTTATGCATATTCATAAGCTCTTATGACTATGATTATACAACTATAGGTGCATCATTATGCATTGTAAGTATGTTCATAATGTGTTGAAATGTATTACAGATACGGGCTTTTATAGAAAGTGTTACCACAGACGTGTAGACGTGTTGACGTGTTGACGTGATAACCCCATCATGTCCCGGGCTGTTATCATAAATGTCATTCTGTACATCCTCATTGAGAATTCATACAGTATCATGTATAAACTCAGTGTGAGCGTCACTCCCTATTTTACAGTCTACTCCATCTGCACCACGCTCAGCCTCCCATTCCCTCTTTCCCTCTTTCCTCTTTACTCTTTTCATTTCCTCTAATCTCTCACTCCCCCTTGCTCTACCTCCGTGTCACTTTGATTTCCCTATCCACTGGCCTGTGGGATGTGTGTGTGTGTGTGTGTGTGTATGTGTGTGTGTGTTTGTGTGTGTGAGAGAGAGAGAGAAAGACAATGTATGTGTGAGCATGTGTGTTGTCTGTTAAGAGAGCATGACTTAATTGTGTAGAGCAGTTTCACAACCGTTGTAAGTGAATCAGAGGATGTGTCCTTTAGCACATCAGTATATGTGCCATCGGAATTACATGGAATGTCTCGTGTAATCCGCGGACCTTAGAAACAGGCACACATTTTCTATTTTGGTAGCAGGTGTCCCAGTGCATTCTCTTCTCTGTTCAAACTATATTTACAAGGCGTTCAGAATGAGGTTTTTCATGCATATGGCTTTCTTAAGTATATGATTCTGCATATAACTATGTGTCCACACATGCACAATTCAAGTATAAATCTGTGTTTGTGGATGTGTGTGTGTGCAAGAGTAAATATATGTGGTTTTCCACTCGTGTGCATGTGTGTGTGTGTGTGTGTGTGTGTGTGTGTGTGCACAGACGCCTCTGCGACTCGGCTCGAGCCTGGATGGGCCTGTCTATATGAGAGTAGACAGTGTGCGCGTGGAGAGCAGGGGAGTGAGAAGGACGTAGCGGCAGTTGGGGGGGGAGAGGCAGCGCCAGGCCGAGGGGCCCCCCTCTCGTAGACAGTTTGACTGATGACATGCATTAAACAGTTAATCTGTCTGATTGAATGTTTGCTTCCTCCAAATTGAAACATTAAACAACAAGGCGAGAGAGAGAGGGAGGGGAGAGCCCGAAGAGGAGAGAGGGATATGGCTTCATCTATTGCCCAAATCATGCAAAGCATGAGACTGGAATATATAATACTGTCCTGCGAGCTAGAGAGAGGGGGAGCGAGAGGAGGAGAGAGATTGGAAGGGACAGAGAGAGGAGTGTGAATGAGGGAAAGAGAAAACACGTGAGGGAGAGAGATGAGAATGGAAAGGCTGTGGGTATGTGGAGGGGACGAGAGGAGAAAAGGGTTAGCGGGGGGAGGAAAGGAAAAGAGAAAGGGATCAGTGAGATGTAGAGGATACAGCAGAATAGGCCCATAGAGAGAAGCTCTGCAGAGCCAAAGTTCTCTTTAGCTGACAGTCCAGCAGAGACAAAAAGCAAAGATTAAACAGCACCAGTTTAAAAGGATTACATCGGCATTATAAAGAGAGGAACACTTTAACAATTAACGCAGTTTTGTCTCTTTTGAACCTAACACAGTCTCTGCCTAAAACAAACTTCTTTAATGCAGGTCTAAAGCATTTATCTGTCTGGCTTTATGTTCCAGACAGGAAGAGAGGAGGCAGTTGTCACTATTTCCTAACCTGGTTTTACTTCCTGGGGTCATGACCCCTCTCACAGAGCCTGGAACCTCCTTATGTTGTCAGCTCTCTCCCAGAGGGACTGACACAGAAAGCAAGGTGCAGCCTTTTAGACTACATCATTATGTGCTCATAGATGACATACATCTACTGATAAATTCGTCAGTATTTCTTAGTAGTAGTATGTTCTCAGCCAGAGAAAACAAATGTAGACATTTTGTCAGGAGGAGATATACCTATAATAAGTAGAGGTGGGAATCTTCACTGGCCACGTTTTCAATTATTGTTATAATACTTTTACACTAAGTGCATTTGTTATCATTTGCTGCCTCCCATCATATCTCCCGACATATAAAGCTAATGCAAGAGAGATCGATGTCTTGGAAGACAATGATCGGTATTAGTAGGCTGTTATTTTGTGCAGGCCGTAAAATCCTGATGACGTAAAACAACTGCCCACCACTGTAGTGAAAGACTGGAAATCTTTTCCAATAAACTTGATAACAGGCCTGTGACATTGTGCTGTTTTTACCTGGGTCTGTTTTACCTCGTTTAGCAATGGAGAATCGATTTCAACAGAATATATAATGTAGACACGTAGTTACTTAACAGCAAATGTAAATGCCTAGTTTGAAAATGGCAGTATTTTCCGATGAATTATGTAAATACCGATAGGACTACAGTGTGTCCAGGACCTTATCAATACTTCAGTACTGACCAAAACAAGGACCAATTTAATACTGGTCCTTGATACCCATGTCGTATTAGCGGTCCCTCTTTTATTGGTCCGGTAATGGTGATAAATAATAATTATTAAAATGTCAGAACTCACAGCAACGAGTACTGTGACTAATCTCAGCACTCTGTATGTTACCTCAATACCAAGTACAGCATGGAGTAACATTCAGACTCACAGTGAAGTAGAGAGTGCTCAATTCACAAATTACCTAAACAACAGTTAACCATGTTGGCCCCTGAGCTAGTTCATTGCATGTTACTCTGTAGGAGTTAAATGATATATATATATATATATATATATATATAAAACTATTTTTAGAGCCTGTCAACACATTTTTTGCCTAAATCCAAATACCAGTATAGACATTTTCAGTCACTACCAAAAATGAATGCCCCCTGCCCCTGGAGAAGCGAATATAGGTGCAGAAAAAGAAGAGGAATTTAAAGACAGACCGATAAACAATAGATTTGCTTTTAACAGAGCTGTTAGCACAGAAATGCTGGTAGTAGATTGGGAGAAATTGGTTGACCCCTAGCTGGTAATGTGATATGTCATTTAGCCTTAGCCCGACCCCATCCCCTCCCAGAATTCACAGTCGTCACCATGCTTAAAATGGGCTTCCCTTCCCTTTGTCTCAAGTGCATATTCTCCTCAGTCCAAATTACCATCATTTTCTCCACTGGCTGATTTTGGTCCAGCTCTTGGACTGAGGTATAATTGCACAAACAGACACCCACTAGGTCTTGAAGAGCATATAAGCTTAAAGCCACTTTACCACCCAACAGTCAGCAGCCGGAGAGAAGAAAAAAAAGACAACAGGGGAAGATGAAAACATTAATGGATAGGTTGCAGGATGGACGGATAAATTGATAGATCTTTTAGAGAAGGTCAAACTTCTGTGCCCACACGCGGGACCATCATGAAGAGAAGAGAAATTGATTGCCGCTCACAAAGGCGCTGAAATGACTAGAGAAATTATTTTCTGGGCAATGAACATTCTAGGAGGTATGGGGGGTGGGGGTATGGGGGGCTGAGAGAAAGTGCAAACCTCTCTCACATGGTGCAAAATGGCTCAAGCAAGCTGCTTTCGGGCAGAGTTGTTGGTGAGAAAGCTCATTGAGTTGATCTTCAGGTGTATACACATTCTTACGTGTTTGCCTGCATGTATGTGTCTACAAAGCGGCGTGAGATCTGAATGATAAAGGACTAGTTATATACAAATCCTAACAACTCGTCCAAATTTAACAGCATAATACAACTTTTGTAATTGCCCTCATGAATTAACACATCAGATGAAACACCCAACTGGCAGGAAATCAGAAACGAGTAGTAGGATCCAACATCAAAGGCCTATCTTTTTGGGATCGGTAACAATTTCATGCTGTTTTCTTCAGACTAGAGCGATATAATTCCTACAGTGCTGTCTTTGCCGCTTTAACATAAACCAATGTCGTTGTTGGGAATTTGTTGAAAGTGATGCTGTCTTTTTTGTTAGAAGGACAGTCTCCCGAATCGAGGATCTAAGGATTGAGGCTGACATACGTTATAGAGATTCTGAAGGCCTTTGAGTCAAATTTGTGATTTCGAGCTAAATGAATAAAATGCTTTTGTCTTGAGTAGTTTCACATTTTTCTGAGTCTGCTCTAAAACAATACTTGCATGCCAATATGTACTTCAAAAGATTTTTTGGTCTCTGCTGTCTGTTCTGTGAAGCAGTACCGTCTTAGTGCACCTCCAATGTAAAAGGTAAGGGAAGAAATCATCAGTGTTCATCCACTGAAGCCCAGCAAGGAAACACTGTCTGTGGACACACATGAAAAAGACTACATTTAGGAGATAGCCACTTGATATGAGCAACTCAGATTGCTGCAGCCCCGCGTTGGCTTCAGCTAAACTTTGGATGATGGATTTCTTTTTGTTCTCGATCTCATCAACAACTTTCTGACATCTGAATTGGGGGCAAGGTGTCTGCCAATTTCGGTAACTTTCCAAACTGAAAATTCACCAATAGCCTTCAAGTGCGGCATTTAACACTTTGCTTCATATGTGGTTGGACAACACGTTGTGAAAGCATATCCGTGTCTTTACACTGAGGTCGCACCAGGTAACTCCTCACAGCCAGAATGTAAAGAAGGGATGATTTCATTGTACATATGGCTTGAAAGTAATGTACTGAAGAGGAGCGAGCTGTGAATGTACAACTTAAAAGTAGAGCCAATAGGCAAAGATTTAAGTCAACATAAAACATTTTTAATCTACATTTTTGTTGCACATTATGCCTTTTACGCACCATTTACCTTTTTAATTGAGAAAATAGATATGTAATTTCAAAAATAATAAAAATCTTATTCAGTGAAGATGTGATTTTTTTCGTCATACAGTTAGGGTTAGGGTAACCCATTTCACTAAACTCCTGGTACTCACACACATCTTTATAACTAGTTTGTTTTCTGAGAAAGCTCTTACCCCACTCTCTCCGTCATCAGCGGTTCCTGTCAAATAAGCCTCGGGTGTCATCACAATCGTCTCTTATTTGGATTAGTCCGCCGCTGGAGCATTTAACACCACCCTCATGGGGGTATAAGTGAATGCAAAACAATCAACAAACCAGCCCCAAGAGACTTTAACTAAATGAGTTCCTATCACATTACAAGAGTCACAGTACTTTAGCATCCCCCTACCCCAAAAATTACAACAATAATGAATTAATATCCCCACACTCTTGGGGCTTCTTCTAAGCACTCATCAGCATACTTCATGCGACGAGTGATAACGAGTGATCCTTGGACACATGAAGCACCAACTTTGCAAAACATATTAATTCCTTCTCCAAAATGAGCGATCCTCGTGTCTCATGACACCCCCCCCAGTTTTGATGACAATGAGGCCCCTTCCTCCTCAGCTTTCCCTAATGACACTCAGATTGATAGAGAGGTATCCACCAGCAGCAGCAGCAGCAGCAGCCCAACAAATGGCCCCGCATCAGGACCAGAGGAATGGAGCACAGTGGCGGAGATGTAGATTGGGGGAGCGCAGACAGAGATGGATCAGGGGGGCTTGTGTGTGGATAAACAGAGTGAGGTTGATTGCTAGCACAGAGAGGGGCCATTACGGCGAATCCGCACGCTAATCATAATGAATCACTTACTTATTAAGCGTTAATTATGGCACGCAAATACATCCCATGCAGGCAAGCGAGCAGGGAGGCGGGCGATGGTGCCTGCCACCCTTCTGGGGGGTACAGGAGGAGGCGAGGAGGCCACATTAATTTATTCTTATTTATTAATTTCCCTAATTAAAACAACAAGGCTGTGGAATAGAAGTGTTTTCTTTTGGGTGAAACAAATGAAGGCCCCGGGAAAGCGATATGAAACCAGGCGTGGCGCGGTGTAAACATTAAATCATGTGAAGTGATGGTGCCTGTTCAGCTGTTCATTATTAGGATAGCTTTATCCAATTGTGCTGCCCCCTCTTACCCCTTCTCTTTGTTATTATATCACACAGCAGCCGCTCCTTTGTCATGAGGGGTGCACACTTGTACTCTGGTGATGTGGATGGCAGATTTTTCATCATCATTATTCAGTGGATGGTTTACATGCCACAGCACAATAAGCCCCAGTTCCTCCTTGAACGCATCCTCTTGAAGAAAGCCATAAAATCAGACAGAAACAGCCCCATCTCTCCCACTTGATTGTCAGATGTTTATACCCCCTCTACACACCTGTACAGGCCTGTGTTTTTTTTTTTACTGGAGCTAAACTGCGTCTCCCATTTATCTCAAATTCATTCATCTACCTCATCGTTCTCCTCCCTCCTTTTTACACACCGCCTTCTCTCAATTTCCTGATCCCTCTCGTTTCTCCCCTCTCAGTCCCGGAGTGGCCCACCTGAGCGGGCGGGGCGCGGTAATGGCGTTAATGCCCGGTAATACGGGCCAGATATTATAATCTCAACACTGTCACATTGCGTTAGCTGCGGGAGACTGACGTGTCAATGCCACGGCGAGCAGGTGACGCGCGGGGCTCAGGAAGCGTGGCCCGGTAATCGCCCCAATACAGACACATTTATTTTGGACTTGAATATTTTTCACCACGCCGCTTTTTGCCGCAGCGCAGCCGGTGTTTAGAGGGGGGAACTCGTGTCCGTCCATCGGTCACACCGTATCTCTGCCCGGTGGTTTAAAGTTTCAGACAGAGAGCACAAACAACCAGGCTTCTTTTTATCTTGAGCAGTTTTTCAACACAACAAATTCAACACGAAGAAAAGATGCACAATATTCATAAATGATTTTTCTTTTTATCACAGTTTAAGGTGGTGCTCTTAACATAGGATTACCGTAATAAATGTAAAATAAACTGAAACCAGTGGATGATTTTGAGGACGACTTCCTCCATGGTGATATATTGTTATGTGAACATGCTTAAACTATTTAGATCTAAAAATTGCCTTCTAGATATGACTTCTGCCTGTAAAATTGTACTTCCTCATCCTTAATTGATATTAGATAGTGACATCTGTAATACCCAGTTAAAAACTTTACCTTTGTTTCATTGCCTTAAAAGCCCAGTGACCGTATTTGACCATATGAATTACAGGGCTAGTCACATATGTTTTCATTTTGCCGTCTTTTTCCCGCCGTTTTTCACAATTGTAAGTACAGGGATTAATTTCTGCAGTACACACACCATTGATGTAAACAAATCATCATCAAGACAAGATGTTAACAACAGTCATGTCATATATATCATCACATGTCATACCAAAGGAAAATTGGGCATGGACATCTCAACATCAGTGAAAAAACAACAAATATATGAATCTATCAATTGCTCAAGCCCACCTGCATAAGAAAAAAGTGCACTTGTAAAGTATTACAATATGTAACAGTGATCAACAACAAGGATGCAGCAAACACATGTTTCTGCCTGCTTAGGTGAATCCATCTGCTTGAGAGACGTAGCTAAGACTTAGTGTGAAGACATTAAGAGATGATTCTTTTGGGCCTGTTTTATTATAGTTTGTATAAAAATAGATGTTGATAATCACCATGACTGTCTGTTTAAGTCTGGTGAACTGGGCCTTTGACTGGGCTGTCAGAAAATGTTGTAAAATCAGAGTCAGTGGTTTATCCGTGTACCTCATGACCTTTTGATCCATTTGAAATTGAAAGTAGGATTCAAAATCAACTTTGCTGGCCAAGAATGTTAACACGTAACCTTGAATTTGAGGAGGACACATTCACAGGATGACACACACATAGACATACAAAGCTTACAAATATAAGCAAACCTAAATAGATAGGTGTTGCTACACTTGTGTTTACTATGGATTACAGATCAGACCTTTGATACTGTTGCAAATAGCAAAGTTTGTTGGTTTGCGTCTCAAAGCGCCTCACATTCAGTATCATTCACTACAATATACAACACGTCAGATTTTATTCAGTGTATCACGGCAGGCTGAACTGGATTATGCAGACTGTCATACATTTTATACGTACCATAGACAACGTACCATTAACCAGCTATCTTGGTTATTGATAAATCCTTTCACTCATTTTTCATCCAAAATGTCAAACATTTGCCATTTCCAGTAGATGTAAGGATTTGTGGTTTGGGACTGTTGGTTAAGACACTTTGGGCTCCGTGGAAATGAGAATTTTTACATTTTTTTTGTTTGTTTTTTTACATTTTATAGACTAAACTATTTTTGATGGATCATGAAAGTAATTGGCAGAATATTTGTTGACGAAAATATTGTGACTTGAATCTCTTGTTACATCATGTATTTTACTATATCGCCCTGATCTATGTCAGTGCGCGTCGCGCTATTGATAGAGAGCCTGAATGGGCAGCTTTAGAGACTATTTTCACCTGACCTTAATGCCTTTTGAATCGTTGGAGGAAATTGTGGCACCGAGAGGAATCCCATGATGCAACACGGGGAGAGCAAATAAACTCCACCAGAGATTGAAACCAAACACTTTCTTGCTGTGAGGTAACGCTGTTGTTTGGATTTTTTTTCTGTAAGGTGATCTTCCAGCACACTGAACTTTGGTACTCGGACACTGAAAACACATCCGACTAATTGGCATTGTGTTTGAGACTGACTCTTGCTTGTTATACATCAGTGGTTCTATATGTGCCTCTGAAAACCAAGAACTAACTATATAGAAAAGGACATATTAAAGGTTGCAGACTCGCTCATGTCATACAGTGTCTATTCACTGTGAAACAAGCTACAGCATACCCTGTTCCATCCGTACCTGTTAAATAATTTTTGGCCTTTCTTGAAAAGCAGCGGCAAAAAGAAAATGATCCTTCCCTCACACGGCGGTCCCCAGTTACGCTCTCGCGGGTGCACGGCTCGTCAGTGATTTATGCGTGTGTGTAATTGAGTGTTAATAAAAAGTGTGTCCGGAGCGCATGTAATTGTGTGTTTTCAAGGCCCACCATGTGTGAGCTTGTGTGTAATTGGGTGTTATCGATGTTGTGAGTGTATGTCGGGGTTGAAAAGAGCGACTGGACAGTTTACAGTGTGATTGCGGTTTGAAGAACGCCTTTAGAAGTGCACACATGTTGTTTTTTTTTTTGCTTTCTTTATTTTGAAGGCAGGAATTCTTTTTTAATGATTTTGAGTTCTTTTTGACTGTGATTTGATCTGCTCGTCGGGTTACGGGATTTGTGAGAGCCCTCAACAACACCAATAACCTTTATCTTGTAGGCGCATTAAGAAAAAAGTAGAGAAATTAATTTGTTGGGTTTGAAAAGCTGTAAATGTCTTAGCCATTGCTCATATTAGCGAGCGTGGGGTCCAGTGTAAGAAGAAGAGCACAGTTATCGTATTTTTTCCGTTTGGGCACATTAGGGTGATAAAATATGCAGTTATCTGTCGTTTTCTTGTGTTTAGCATGTTTTCTGCTCGTTTCTAGTATCTCTGTGCATGCTACATATGTGTGTTTAGTGTTGCTGCAACATGATAGGTGTGTGTGAATAGTGTATGTATGTGGTGGCAGTGTATAGAATAGGTGCATGTGTGTGTGTATATATAGTGTGGTGCGGGTGCTGTTTAATTGATGCGGGCTGGCCATCGATCCCTCCCGCCCAGCCTAATGAAGGCCTGATTGGTTTGTGAGGGCTGGCTGGTTCTGCTTAGCTGCCTCTGCCTGCTGCCCTTGCTGCACACACTCTAACACACACACACACACACACACACGCACACACTCAATTCAACATCATTCTTCTCTTTCTCTCTTGGTCTCACGCTTTGTCTCTGTCTCCCACTTTACATTTTTGCGCTTACTTTCTTTTTTGTCTTATTGTCTACAACTCTCTTTTACACTTTATGGGGTTTTTTTTTGTTCATTCTCCGGCAAAATCCTAAAAATGACATCTCAATTCCCCATGAGTTAGAGCAGATGCTACACTTACCGATGACAAAAACTCATTTTTTGGTGAAAATTTCAAGATACTCGCGTGCTCAGTCTTGACCCTAGTTGTCTAAAATCTCGGCCCATTTTGATCAATTTCAAAAACTTTGGCGCTAAAGTGTCAATACAGTGAGTGAAATTATGCTCACATAGTCCCCTGCGTAGCTATCAGACGGCCTTGTAGAACTTGTGAATCCTCCTTTGCTCTCTGACGTGATTCGTGTCCCGTCTCTCGTCTCCATCACCGCCTCGATGGTGTTGGTGTGTCTGCCTGCCTTCATCTGTCAGCCAGCTTGCAATCCAGTCGGTCAGTCACTCAGTCAGATGTCACAGTGCTTCTCCTGTCATGGCAGTGCCCATAAATGTCTTTTTGTGTCACTCAGCCCACTACAGACACAGGTATTACACCGCCCTGTTAATGGCTTTGTCAGATGGCCTTTTCACAGAGCCAGTCTCGAAGACGGACAGCAGACTGCTATCAGGCTGAGTGTGTGTCTTCATGTGTGCGCGTGTGTGTGCGTGTGTGTGTTCATGTGTATGTTTCAGTCACAGGCATCAAGAATCAGTTCAGGAAATAAAAGGCCACCCAAGTATCCGCACACAGCCGCGCATCAGCAAAAATTCCTCTCAGTGGCTTTGCAGAGCAGTTGTTCCCGTCTGTCACTGTCTGTCATTCAACCTGCCATCATACTCAATAATCGGTCTGATATGTTAGTTGTGTGTTTGTGTAAGTACTGGCAAAATCCTGGAAAATTCACTTAACAAACCAGTGTCTTATCAATCAAAATGTATAAGACGTCACTCTAAAGGGAAGACAACTTTGGCGCCATCACTGTGGACAGCAGCATGCTCAAAATATTCATCACTGTACTCTTTGAACTGAGATCACGTTCTTTTACTGACCCATAGGCATCCCAGTGAAATGCTTACTGATGGTTTTTCTGTGTTAAACATATCATACATAGCATTTCTGCACGGTAAGGTCCAAAATCGACTTGACCTATATATATTTTGTTTGAACTGTTCTCAAACGCAGGTAAATCCTTGACTTCATTCGTGGTAAACATGGAGTTTATTTGGTTGTCCAGGAAAAAAAACATCACGCGACAGGTCAGAGAATGGAGCAGGAAGCCGACGAACATGAATTAACGTGAAGTGAATAAAACCTCATCTCATCCTCGAACATTTCTGCCTGAGTCACATCAGGTCGATTTTCATGGGGAATGGTGCTTTTGTAACAATCAGGGCGGCAACTCCCATGACCCCGCGGTACTAAGCAACGTCATCAAGCTGCTTGTTTTAAATTCATTGTTTTGATTGAGAGAACTTTAGCAGGAGGAATTGCGTACCGTGTTAAATCAGGCACCGGCTGCCTTTGATTGAATAGTCAAAACATACTTCTCAGAACAGCCTCAGTTATGTCATTTAAGAATGTATAAGAATGAGATTTCCACTGGACCTAACTAAACTAATATAATAAATATATCGGGACTTGTGTTAACAGGATGTTGCTCAATACACATGCTCGCAATGTAAATCTTAGCTAGCAACACAAATGTTTATTTTTATAAAAAGGCTATGTAATTTCCACTGGGAACTGAAGGTATATTTTATTGAAACATTAGTAAATAGCACATTTGTTTGAGACAAGTTTAATAAGCATTTGCTGCTGTTATTATTTGTGGTACTGGGGTGGGATAACTAAAAGCATGATTTTTTTTTTGTGATGGCATGAGTTTAATATCAGAAGGTCTTGTCCATGTACACAAATCCTACAGATTAAATTTCATCAGTATTTCACACGCTGTTTTTATTGAAGATCCTTCCTACCCTTAAACCTAACCACATCAACCCTGACTACTTCCCTGCCCCTCCAGCGCGGTTCATAAATGTAGTGTGTCATCCAGTCAAAAAAATGTGGTGCAGGCACAGAGGATAGCTGTGGTCAGAGTCATGATAACTATAAAAAATGTGTGTGTGTGTGTGTGTGTGTGTGTGTGTGTGTGTGTGTGTGTATACATGTTCGGGAATCCCATACATTATATTATGTGATAACTACACAGACTGCTGTGATGCCACGTTGTTCCCTCTCGTGTGTTACTGGAACACAATGGCACGGAGGAAAAAGCTGTATCAGGCTTTGGCTCCACAGAAAATTCTGCTTCATTGGTAGTTGGTGGTCTTTTATGCGGGATTTGTTGTAATAAGAAAAGTATAGAATATTGACAGCAGCATCCTTTAAGGACAGCGGGTCCTCGCACGCGGTATAAGAGAGCAGACGACACCAGACTTGCTCTCCGCTGTGCACTGATCAAACTGCCTTTCAACCTGCGGTGCATCTTTATTCCACGTCTCTCCGTCTGGTACTGTAGCCCGCACCTCTGGCCTCATATACCACAGCCTTCAACCTCGCCGGGCTCTCGCCAAAACAAATACACAACAGCATACACTGTGATAAGTGGTGTGTGTTTACAGCTTGTTCATTTCCACTCTCCCAACTCTCAGCAGAGGAAAAGGAACGGGTGAGAGTGGGAAAAAAAGAGAGGGAAAGGTAGAAAACGACGGGGAGAGGAGAAGGGGCTATCGGAAAGGAGAGGGAGGGCTTGTGGGGAGTGTTTTTGTCCTGGAGAGAAATAGCCCTCTAGGTTGTAATTGGAGTCAGAGAGAGAGAGGGTGAGGGAGAGAAAGAGAGCGAGGGAGGAAGAGACAGGAGAAATTGCTTGGCTGGGGCTGTGTGGGATGATAGTGTTTTTGACAGGTAAATAAGGCTGTGATTGTCGACAGTTACACTGCACCTCGCTGACCCTCACACACACCGGCCTCCTCCATCTATATTTCACTCTGACACACATGCTGACTCTCTGCTCTCTCTCGCTCTCTCTCTCCGTCGCTTACTGACGCACACACATTCAGGCGTGTGCACGTACGCGCACAGGAAACACAGACGGCGGTGTTGTCATAACTTGAGGTTGGTTCATTTGATGTAAAAGTTATCGCGACCTGTTTCTATTTCACCACCCTCCTGTTTTATTAGACGACCGTGTGACTGAACACTGAAATGGAACTTCAACGACAGAAATCCATGCTAGAGTTTACCACACCAATAGTTCAACATCAGCAGCTGCTTTTACTCTTTGTTTATCGAAATTTATGCTGCACGATATTGGGACATTGGTATTATCAGCAATTTATTGGTATTGGTGGAATTAAAAGCCAATAAATAGAGCGGATAATATTTTGCCAAACTGCTTTCACTGATATAAGAAGTGCAGCGTCTACTCACCCCGATGCAGTGGGTGGCAGTATGCACCTGTAAAGTTGTTTTGTGCTAATAAAACAGAGGGAAGAAGACAAAAAATAAGAAGAAGAAGGTAACTCACCACGTGCACAACGTTGTGCGATGTGAATCCGCCTTGCAAACTGCACGTCCTCCTGCTTCCGGAGCCAAATCTGCAGTATACGTCTATAGTAACCACAGTTTTTCATCCGTTACTTCATCGGCACAGTTCGCTTTGTATAAGTTGTTAATAGTTTACAGTTCATTTCAGCATGTAGTGTTTTCACATTTTTGATTATTGCCTCGCTGGCCTCCTAAAAAACTCTGCATGTAGAGTGGTGTCGCGATGACGTATTTTTGTTGGCTAACCCGTTTGTTAGCCCCGGCTCCCGAGAATTTTGAATTGGATTTTGGAATGTCGCAGAAAATAATCTCTGTGGCAAACTCAAGTTTATGATACTGACACAATTTGTTCAGCAAGATAATCTTCACAGATGAACACCGCTTTTGTGATTTTTGAAGCGTATTACTAGAGGTAAAAAGCTCATTTTAGGCTATAAACAGACTGTATTGTGGTTGCATGACTTAAGCGTCACTGCCGCTAAGCATCTTTATACACAATTACTAAACATGTTTTCTAGAAACTGATCAGTCTAGAAGTTGTAAAGTTCAAGTTAGAATAGTTTGTAGCTAAAGTCGGCCTTTAGAGACGGAGGGAGTCGATGAGTCTCTGTTTTCAGTGTGACGTTGAAAGTCATTTGTCAGCAACTGCCATTTTTAAGACACTTAAGCACTTTATAATGAAATTATGGGAGATTTAATGATGTATTTTATGTCGTCGAACACAATGTGTGAATCTCTTAATGCTGCAATAATGACAGGCCTTATTTCAGAAAGCCAATTTAAAAAACTCAGACTTTGAGACGGGGGAACGGATTCCTGCATTGTAAGACTACAAACTACACCACCCCTTTTTTGTAAAAAGAGCCGTAGTGACATAACGTTACCATGTGGCTAGCTCCAGTTATTTTATCTAGCTAAAGGATGGAAACCTTTTCAAAACATAATACAAAGCGAACTGTGAAAAGTGAAGTATTCTAACTAAGGTCGGGAAGTTTGTAAAGCGGACACACGTCACCCTGCGTCGTGCAATCGGAGGGCACAATTTGCAATCTGCGACACATGTCTGTGATACATCGGCTCTGAGAGGAGGGAGAACGTCTACAATGTTAACACGACAAATCTCATCAGAGCTATGGAATATCAAATCGTCTTTGCACACTACATCTCAGCCCTCTTTGCCCCCGGGTGTGCAAAAATTAGAGGTTAGGAGCTTGAGGATCAGGTAATCAGATGAATGAATTCCCCATGTGCAAACGACGACAAAATGATCCCAAACAGGAAGATGAAAAATAATTTGAGAAAAACTAAGGCAGTATAAGCCTCTCAGATGTTGTAGGTTTTTTTAGATTGTCCTGTGCATGTTATTTTGTCCACCATCATAAATGTCTACATGTCTAATTTTCTCACCATCTTCTCTGTTTTTTATGTTTACTCTTAGATAGATAGATAGACTGCTGCTGTCCCTGCACTGCCACCAGTAGTATCTCTTCTTTCCTACCCCCTTTTCCCCTTCCTTCCATCTTCCCATTCTCTTTTATCAAGTCAACAGCCGTCTCCCCCTCCCCTCCTGCCTGCCCTTGCCTCCCTCCCTCCTTCCCTCTCCCCTCCCCTCCCCTCCCCTCCCTCTCTCTCCCTCTCTCACTTCAATCTCAAGTGTTTTCAATTTTATTCTAGAGTGGAATTAACTACCCCCGATGTCAAATTGCCGACGAAATCGATAATAATATCTTTACAAAAGAGGATATTCCAGTCTCTCGCGTCGGCTTTTGAAAAATGGAAAATTTAGCCGAGATTGATTCATTAGTTGACACGTTATAGGACGGTATAAGTATTGATCGCGGCCTGTCATGTCCCATCTCGGCTAATCGAAGCTGAGGCGCTCTGTCGATGGGCGCATTTTTCATAATTCCGTCGCCGGGGAGAGAGACCAGCCGGCAGAGGCGACTGCAAGGCACAGAGAGAAAAAGAGGAGAGTATATGGGGGGCAGAAGAGAGAGAGACGGGGGGAGAGAGATGACTTGGGGGGGGAGAAATAGGTAGGGGGCAAAGAGTGGAAGAGTGAGAAATAGAGTGAAAAAGAGGCATGGGGTAAAAAAAAAAAAAAAAAAAAAAAGAAAGAAAAAAGAGGAGGTTTTGTGTGTCCGTGCGTGCGTGCGTGCGTGCGTGCTTGTGCGCGCATGTGTCCATACAACATCTTCCCAGCCCAGAGAGGCCTCGGGGTGAGGCAGAGAGGGGAGCCACGGGGAGGAGAGGGTATGTTAATGGTGCAGGTATTGGGGCGTAGATAATTAATGCATTAACTAATTAAAGTCAAACGGGGGAGATAACGAGGTGGAGGGAAGTATGTAAGGAAAAAAAGGGGGAAGAGACGGCGGGATGGAGGGAGGAGAATTAGGGCGACAACAGGGGAAGAATGGGTTTTAATAGCGAGCGAGGGAGATGCGGAGAGGTGTGGAGAGAGAAAAAAAAAGGAGAGATGAGCGGGAGGATGAGGGGGAGACCGAGAGGAGAGGAGAGGAGAGGAGAGGAGGGGGGGGGGGGCGACTGGAGGAGGGGTGGGGAGGGTGAAATAAATAGAAATTGAATGGCTTGGGTGCGAGCAGAGAGAAGTTCTGAGGCGGAAAAAAATATAAAGAGGAGTGAGAGAAGACACAAACGACAATGATGGAGAAACTTTTGATAGTTGTGCAATTCGTTTGGAAAGTTGGCATTGGCGTGCTCAGGACTTATAAGTCCAACATAATGCCACTCCTCTGGCAGTCTTGTCACGAGTTGCTCAAATCCAGGGGCCCCTGTCAATCAACAAAAGGAGGTTGTTGCAGAGGAATGGAGTCTACCTGTTTGTCTTTGGGTCGAAAGTGTGACACCCCCCCCCCCCCCAGCCCCCAGACTCCATTGTTCCCAGAGCACCAGATTATAGGTCATCATATTGCACAGGGAGCCAAACAGGTTTGGAGATAACTGCCACACACACACACACACACACACACACACACACACACAATAAAAAAGTTGCAGTCACTAACCTGCAGAAAAAACATGCTAAAGGTAAAAAAAGAAGCTAACAATGTAGTCTGATAATACATGTGCACGTTTATCCTTTAGCTAGCTTAGGATCTGACAGGAGCTCATCCTTTAACCATCATATAACCTAAAAGAACATGCCGTGAGTCGTGTTTCTTTTAGTTTGGTTGGTTGTGATCTGCCCCTTTGCAACCTTTGTCAGTGCACTAGGTCATCCACGGTGAAAGAAAGCAGTGCCAAAGCGAGGAAACAATGCAGTAAGAAGCTCTCAAAAGAATCACTGGATCTTCGCAGCAGCTGTTAGCAGATGTTAATATTGTATTTGTGCTCCTTTTTTAAAACACAGCACATCTGAGATACAATAAGCGTCCTTTGTAGGCCTGTTGTGTTGAAGAGCAGACACCCAGATGTGCTGTAAATGACACACCGGTCATCAGAGTCCAGCTGTAGCCGCTGTGTGCTCCAGCAAACCTGAATCTCAATCCCATAATTGATTTTGATAAACTAACATGCATGGTGCGAGGAAGTCCTCTTGCACTGAGAGTAAATGGGAGTGTGTCCAAGAGGCCACCCCCCCCTTCACCCCCCCACCTCTCCTCACCACACACACACACACACACACACACACACCCCTCCCCAAATCAGCAATGATAAAAGTGGAGCTGAAATGGGTTGTGGGATGGAATCAAGAGAAATGAGATACACCAAATTAGAAGAGATTGGCCTGATGGACTTGGATTAGAAGGAAAAGAGGTGTATGGGGAGGGGATGACGAGAAAAGGAGGGAGAGTGTGCGAGTGAGTGAGTGAGTGAGTGCATATGTGGAAGATGGGGAGGGATGGAGGAGGGTGGTGTTGGGGGGGGTCTCGGTACTTGGCAGTCTCTGGGTATCTCAGGTTCTCTCCGGCCGGGAAAGCGGTCGATATTTAATTGTTATTGCTAGCATGGAACGCACGGAAGCGGGGCCTGTACGAAAATTTCTCATTTATTTGGTATTCTTGTTTTCTCTCCTTTTCCTCCTTCCACCCGCCGCCTCTCTCTTTGCCGGGTGAGGTGGAGGAAAGTGAGGGGAGGTGTGTGAATATATGTGTGTGAGTGTGGTGGTGGTGGTGCTGGTTGGGTGACGGGGGGTTCTTGTGTGCGCACTCGGGGCAAATGGAGAAAGGGGATGAGATCCTTGGATGAAATCTGAAGGAGGGGGTAAAACACCAGCGTCCTCCTCTCCCCAAGTTTAGTTTCTGTCCCCAGACACATCATATCCACCCTCTGTCACCCCCACCCTTCTCCATCTCCCCTCACTCCGTCTACCCCCACCCGTCCAAAATGAAAAATCCGTCATTTTCATCAAACGTCCAACCAAATATTATCTACACTCCATTCCCAAAGATCGAATCTTATTTAGGAGGCGACGGGATTCGCCATCTGTTTTCAAATTTCATTCCTCCATGAACTTTATTTTTCCCCTCGACTTTGGACAAAATTATAACCCGATCGATCCGCTTTTCTGGCCACCACCCGTCTACATATATTTTCCCCCCGGCGCGGGGTCTCCTCACTGTGCAGGTCAATTTTCTGTCTCGCGGCCGCGGGAACACGTGTGCGCGACACAGCCTGCAGCTGATAGAAACTTAAAAGCGGTGGGGTCTGATGTGAGGTGGAGGGTTCAGCCTCGGCAGCTTCTCCTCCCCCCCTCTCTCTCCCTGTCTCTCTTTTTCTTTTCCTCTCTGCGCTCTCGTCCCTCCCTGCGCCCGGATCTCTCTCCCCCCCCCCCCCCCCCCCCCCCAACAAACACCTGCCCGTTCCTCCTCGCTTGACTCCTCTGATCCCATCCCCTCCTGTAAACTTACATCACCAATTTCGGACGGTAGGCGGAAGGAGTCTTCTCTTTTTTTTTGTCTGTGCCACTTAACTTTTTCTTGCTCCGAGGACAACTTTTTCTCTCGCTTTTAGCCCTGCGCGCTGCTTCCTCATCTCTCTCATCTTGATTTTTTTTTTTTGGTACTCCCCCCCACCCCCCAACCCTCGCCCCCCCTCCTCTCACGTTACGACTCATACATCATGCCAGTGTAACTCCTCATCAATGCAGGAGGAAGGATGCGCGGTCCGATCTGTTAAACCGCTCAGATTACCATCAGTCCTCCGCGCACGTCGGCGAGGATTCAACCCAAGTGGGAGCTGCTGGTCAAGTCAATGAAGGCGCAGCGGTAAAGGTAAGCACCCCTACTTCCCTATTCTGTTACGGACAAGTGGCGTTAATAATTGAGGGAAAACGCGTCAGGAGTGAGGTTCTCGTGAGAAATATAATGCACTTTGGAAGAGCGGGAAAAACACGCGCGCCTGCTGCAGAAATTGATTGATGGAGGGGCTGTGGACGTCCGTGCGCCGGAGAGTTGTCGAACAGCGCGCAGTACGTCTCTCTCCAAATGGATCGGCAACACATTCCTAAAAGGCTTCTGCTGTAATGTGTAAAACGTGTTTGCGCGCTGCATCTGTGATTTAGACCCTACTGCGGGCTGCAGGGACCGAGGAGGGGAGAGGGGCTGGTGTCGGACAAATGCGGGATGAGAAAGTAGAAGAGCGGTCGGGGGAAGCGGAACACAAACTTGGGGAATTCACTTCCCCAAAAGTTGTTCCGAAACCACATCCGTGCACACGCGCCTGCGCAAAGTCATAGTTCAATACCTGACGCCTTGTAAACTGGTTATACTCTGACTTTGTGGATTAATACTAAAGTGACCACAGCCATTCAGCTAGAGTCTCCTGTGCTTGGATAAACATGAAGTTTAATTCCCAGTGACTTAATATTTACAGTAAATCATTTTCTCACAGCTAAACCACAAGAATATTTGAGTTGCTTTACCAGCAGCAGCACGGCTCATCCCAGCTGTGCAGCTTTCTATCACATATCATAAACCGATGAGCTAGAAAGCAAGACATGTGTTCAGACTTAACTTGTTGATGCCGTGATAAAAGGGAATTTCACTCATTTGGAGATCTCAGCATCAGCTTCTCGGGGTCCAGGGTGGTCTGCTCAGCTTTATTTTTTTGTGATTATGAAGAACTCCCTCTCAAACACAGAAGAGCAGAGAAGTGAGATCTCAATCGTTGATGTCCAGCTAATAGACACAGACTCTAGAGCTGTTGACTTTGATACAGAACTATGGACTGACTTTGCAAACTCATACACAGTTTTATACATCTTTGCCAGCTTCATGTTATCTTCATGATTTCAGTTTCAAAACGAGCCAGTGTACTCAAGAGGTCAAGGTCACTTTAGGATCCCCGAGATTGCTGTTTAGATATTTTACACCATCAAGAATCTCACCAGTGGGTTTTCCACCACACACCAGCTATTGTGTTTGATTTAACATTAATGCTTTTTTACATTTTATCACAAAACCAGAATTCTTAGACGTTGCCTTTAACGGCACAAATTGAATATTGCGCCGATGCTCTCTGAAAAAATATTGTTAAAAGGTGTAAAACTGCTCCTCACACTCTCTTCTGACATATAAGGCATCCAAAAAAAAGGCCTCCTCTGGATCCTCTCAGCATGACCTTTTCATTGATTTCAAGTTCATGTCACACAAGGTCAAAAACATCACTTGTAAAGCCGAGATGGCTCCAGCCGTTTGTCTCATTTATAGATCAGAATCCAATGTGCGACATGAAATTATAGTGCTCTAAATGTGCGAGGAAATGAGAAACGTCGTCCGCGTCTGTTTTAGCGATGCAGTTACACAAAAATGACTGATGAGAAATGTCATGTGGTGACGGCCCGGCACTGCTGCGGTTGCTAAATAGCATACATTTGATACAATAAAATACGTAAGTGCTGGGACTGCTACATCTAAAAGGAGAGCATGATCAATCACCAGTAAGATATGAGAGAATAGATACATGTATATTATTTTTCTGTCTTCGTGAACACGCTGACAAATGTGACTAAACACAACTAAAAAGTTGCATCACTTGAGTTAATACACGTGTGAATTTTAGCTCATCCTTTAAACTGTTATAGATGGGTTGTAGTTTTGAGTTGTTGTTTTTTTTCCGCCTGTGTTTGGATGATTGAACTGAAACATTTCCTTTTCAAAAGCTGCGGTGAAATGTCAAGAACCATATTCCCGTTTAATTTTTGTAACTATTACATTTCTTAAATACTTGTCATTAATCTGCAATGCAGCCTATGAGCGGCCTGTGAAAACATTCTTTTCTTTTTCCATAAATTCTAGACAAACATCCTTTTTTTCCAGTTTACGCCTTAAGTGTTTGCTTTCTTACAGCAAGTCAAAAATGACAATAGATGCCAAAAGTGGTGGATATACTGTATCTTAGCATACACCCAAGCTGACAGTATCTCATTTATCTCATTGTGGCACATACTGCGATGGTTAACATCTATCTACATTTTTAAAAGACTTATACACCCCTCTGACACTGGACGAAAAAACCTATGAACACATACTAGCATCTTGCCTTTGGCTCCAATTGGAAAGGGTACAATCAGCATTCATTCCCAGTAGTCACAAGTGTTTATCGGCTTTGGCTCTGATTGGCAATCTTCCTTTTCTGGCGTAAAACTATATGACGCATATTGAAGTTCTGGACACACCAGAAAGATAACAGAATGGCAGTCTTGTCCCCTGGTAATGGGGAAGAGCGTTATTTGCCTATTTTAGTCTAAAAAATAAACATGTACGTGCTCATTTTGGTGTAAAAATTATAATTGTTCAACCTTGAAATGCAGTGTTATTCTCCTTTAAGGAATTGGAATGAGTAAAGTAGCCTCACTAAGAAATCTTTAGGCTAAATTTCTCACTTCTTCTTGGAGAGAGTCTTCCTTTTGCCAACTGGGAAATGTTGGATTTCCTGTGGTCGAAGAACCTGGACTTACATCTAATCTTTAACAACAGCACCCAACATGGGGAGAGTGACCCTGCCTGAGACTTCTGAAGTCTGAGTTCCTCCCTGGAGCTGCAGGGAGATGTTCAGTTCCCACTGCAGCCTTGATATGTTTTTTTTTCCTCCATGGCTGGTACCCCAGCAGTTCCTCCTGAAAGAACTTTTCCTATTGACACTGATAATGTGTTAATCAATACGGTAGTTTTGTGCTTATTCTAAACCACATTATATCCGCACCCTCTGTATGAATCAAGGCTCGGTGAGGGCCCACTGCAAGGGAGCGTCCCTCCATTGATTAGGTATTAGCTTCACCACCTCCGACGCCCAGCCACTTGTTTGCAAACCGTGCTCTATTCCGGAGGTATTCAAACGATCGCTAAGCATGGGAGCCAATATTTATAGAGGCTTTAACAGGTTCATTATAGTCAGCGGGGATGGTTCCACCGAGGGATGACGCTCTCATAAAGGGCCCGACGGAGTATGTCCCCATCCACTGAGCATTTGACAGTACAGTCAATGGCTCCAATCATTCCTCATCTGCTTTATGGCCACAGCGACGTTTATGGCTGTTATGGGGTTAAAATGAAAGCATTAATGGATGCGAGGGGCAGGGGCTCTATTCAGCAGGGTGCTGCATTTAATCAAGGGTCACTCTGTGTAAAGTCCATAATCCACTTGCTGACAGTTAGTGCCACCCCAGGGTTTTGCTTGTATACACACACTGTTGCTTCGAGGGGGGCGATGGGTGAAATGCACTCGTTTCATTTACTGAAATGAGAGGAAACAAAATCAACACACTCTTGGTCACTTGTATATAATTTATTAACATTTTGGTACCAAGATGTCCATCGTGCAAAACCATATTGACAAATGATTTTGTCAGGATTTTTGACTTGATGCAGCAGTTAGGAAGATGTTGTTCCTGTAAAATACCAACACAGTTTCGAAACACATCTTTTCTCGTGCCAAACCCAGATTTTTTTCTTCATGCTGGATTTTTTTTAGTAGAGCTGCAACGGTTAGTTGATTAGTTGATTAATTGATTCAGAGAAAATGAATCAGCAACTATCGCTTAATTGTCATTTTTCAAACAAAAATGTCAAACATAGGCTTGTTCCAGCCTCTTAAATTTCAAGGATTTACTGCTTTGGTTTGTCATGTATGACTTAAATGAAGAGTCTTTGGGTTGTGGACGTTTTGACACTTTATAGACTAAATCACAAATCTATTAATTGTAAAAAGAAAATTTGGGAAATAATTAGTTGCAGCCTTATGGTAAGTGTCCACAGGCTCTTTCGTTTTCCCGATTTACGTTCATTGGCTATTTAAGCAGCCGGGCAATACATTCTGGTAGTGTAGCGTTGCAGAGAGACAGGTCGTCTATTTGCCAACTCCCAATCTGAATAAAGTGGAAATTTGGCTACTTTATGCAATTACATTCCTGCCTAACATGTCTTCAGAAACACATTTCGCTGAGCTATTTCTTGTAACATTAAAGAAAGGGCAGCGGCCCCTCTGTGGCGCTCGTCCACTGAGACGCAGCCATGGTTTACGAGACAGAAACTGTTTCACTTTGCACATGCGGATTCTATCTCGACACTTCCTGACGATGTAGACCAACTGTCTGCCATGGAGGATCGATTGGTTTGCTGTACTCAGCAATACGTCATATGTTGTCGCTTAGTGATACGTGTTTTCCACTACCACGGCAACCCACTGTCCCACCCAAGTCGCCATTTTTTTCCTACATGCGCTCTTGTTCTTGCACTCAATCAGGCATAACATACTCACATTACAGTGTTATGACATGCAAGCAGGGCTAAAATGTAGCTTCTCCCTTCTGCATCTGATTCCAGTGTGTTTGTACAAATTTAAGCTTCCGAGCTTGCGTCCACTCATTACTCTCTCCTTCCTCTTCCAAATCATCATTATTCTCTTGCACTCCTCAGTGCCTCCTTCAGCCCTGCTGAGCTTCTGTTTGAATTGTCTCCCTTGCTCAAACTGCCTATTTGTGCTCCCCACTTTCTTTTTGTTACCTTCCCATCTTCCGCTCCACCCAAAGCAGCTTTCCTTTAAGACGGCGTGCCCCTGTTTTGGAGTCGCTGACCCTCCTCGGCTCTCTCCTCTCCCTACCGTCTCCCACTTAACCCCATATTTCACAGCTGAACTACGGCTAATTTCCCCCCAGTCCTCAGAACAGCGCTCTCTCTACAGCCGGAGCACGCTTAATTACCCACAATTAAAGCCAAACGCTAACGAGAAAATTGCTCTGTTATGAAATTACTTCAAAAGGACTAGAGTAAGTAGAATGGATTGGAGGAAAAGTTGGGTATAGCCTCGGGTGGCAGGGAAGAGCTTCTGTGCTGTGTTTTCCCCTAAAGCTGTCTCAGTGGAAGGCAGTAAGCAAAGACTCCGTTGGCAACACCCAAAGCTGTAGATTATAATATTCAACAGCTCGACTCAAGTGTTGGTACTGAGAAAGCACAAGTGTTCACTTTAGTAATGGGAGGGTGGATGTTTGAAAGCTTTGTTGTGAAAGGGGAGACGACTTTGCTCTTTTACTCACAGCAGCACGTAGTGTGTGATGTATGTCGTTTCATGTGTCTCACATACAGACCTATATGTTACATTATGTCTCAAGACTAAAGAGATATAATGTGCAGCCACTGGAGATGGTGTGACCAATTTTCAAATAGATTGCCTGCACTCAGTATGATAAGAAATTATGTCTGTTCTCTGAGCTGATGCCGAGCTGATGCTTATTACGTTTCGTGTAATGATAGTGGCAAACTGTAATCGCTGTACATGCCATGGTCTTTACTGACTTTCTTTTCAAAGAGAAGTCACATCTGCTGATGGTATATTTCTGATAAAGAACGAACAATACTGCTTAATCAGGTGAGTTTCGGTTTCAAGTGACCATAACGTTCGGAAAACCGCCCAAAGGGCGTTTTGGCATTTAACCATTCATACAGATCCTATCAACAATTCTACGATACAATCATTTTACATTTAGACTAATTGTATATGGCTAGACAGAAGGGATGGTGGCAAGGTGAGACGGCGGCCCATCAAGAGACCACCGTTCTCGAAACACTTCGAGCCCGCCGTTTACTTCTGGTTTCGCAACCATCGGGACATTTATAGACACGTTTGACACAACACAACTGGGTGTTTGAATCCAAAAAAAGATCTATTCCCAACATTAACAAAGTGATATTGTAACTGGACATTAAGCACAAAGTTTTCACAACATATAATTGAAATTTTAAAAGTAAATGAATGTGAATTTTCTACATGTCAGCAGTTTGCAGATGCATACAGCTCCAGCTCCAAGTTTAATATCGACTTTAATTTAAGTCTGTAAAAAAACAACAACAACAACAAAAAACCAAGACATTTTCTGTACCTCTCATATCTGGTGAACATTTTGTTTTCGTTGGCCCGGGTTACCTGTCTCTGAAATTTGTGCCATTCCATTCCAATATGAGTGGATTTAAATATTTTGTGCTAACAGCGTTGAAAATTATTAATTAGTATTATTATAGTGTATATTTAGCCAGACTAAGGATCTGATATCATTCTAGTGTGGACGTACTTAAGCAGAGTACTCAAGCTTAATGCTACTGTTACCATTGAAAAAAAAATGCTAATGCTAACATGCTGTTTCCCACTAAACACAGTACACCTGAAGCTAATGGAAATGTCATTAGTTTTGCAAATATTTGGTCCTAAAAAAATCAGTTGACCTGATGATGGCCCAAGATAAAAAGTTAAGGTGTCAAAGTTTTGGCTTTCAGGGGCTCATTTGGCATAAGATATAAAATACATAATATTCACAAAACACTTGAAACTAAGACGTGTTTCCTCTTCCACCGAATCTGCCATGTTGCATCGGCAAGTTTCTGCAGTACCCCAGAACGGACCGTCCAAAAACTTCTCTGGAGAGGGTCTTTTTTATGCATTTTGAATTGAGACGAGGGATTGCAATACGCCGCTAGATTCCACTAAATCCTACTCACTGGACTTTCAAGGGATCACCAAAGTAATTACAGTTCAATGTCAACCTCATGGAGGTGCAAGGGGAAAACTCAGAGTCCCTAAAGCGTCATCCCATGGGGACAATGAAGAGCTGTTCAAAATGTCCTGGCTATCCATTCAAAAATAGTTTTGATGTTTAAGTCTACACCAAAGTTGTTGACTGACCAAACAACAAAGAGCAATGCCGACAGCATGGCTAAAAAGATACATTGATGTTGAATTTTACAGCTTCCACTTTTTATTGCCGTGGGCACCACAGTTGAAATTCCGTTCACCCTCATTGTGTTGGAGTGGAAGCAGAAATCTCAGATGCATTTTATCTCAAACTGTGGCCACGTAAAACAAACATCTACATAGGTTCTTCTAGAGGTAGATGAAAATATGTGTATTTGTAATTTGCGTGAACCAACGTTTCAGATCATGTTTGTAGGTTGCTACACATGAAAACACATGATCGCGGATAACAAAACAAAACCAAAAATGGCTGTTTGTTGCCACCAGAGCAAACGCTCCTACATTTGATAAGGTTACACTGTGATCATGAACGCATTCTTGTAACATAACAGCATTAGCTCACTGCTGGAACAGTCTCACGGTAGCTGCCGTGGCCGCCGAGCTGAATTGAGACACCCAGATGTTGGAGTGTATCGGCCACAATATACCTGGCCACAAACCCCATTCCCTGTCACAGAGGAATGAGCCACACCGCCGCCTCCCCCCCCTCCCCCTCGACCTCCCAACCCAATCCAATCTACAGCCGGCAACATGAAACAAATAAACACTAATTCGGATTATTTACGTCCAGTTTACACCACATGACGCGAGGTATGAGAGGGAGAAAAAAAGAGCTATATGGTGGGTGGATAATTGTAACAGTGGTGGTAATAAGTGCAGCGGCTACAGTGATAACAATTAGATTTGATTTCATTTGAGAATGCCTCCACAGCTGCTCCCCACTCACCCCCTTAACCCCCTTCTTCCCCCTTTCCCCTCCCCCCTCCCCTCGCTCCTCTCCCCCTAGATTAAAGTGGGTGTGTTAATTCCGTGGTGTAGCGATCGAACAGCTCTGGCAACAATGGGAAATGGGCTATTGATCAGAACAGCTCAGATTAAGACTAGGCAGTGGAGCTCTTTCTTGCTCTCTTTCCCCTCCTTTTCTCTCCATTTCCCACCTTCTTCTGCCTGTCTTCCTGTCTGTCCTGCCTGTGTCATCTCCCCCCCCCCCCACCTCCAGTGCTCCTCTCTCCCTCTCACTCTTGTCTTTCACACCCACAAAGGAGAAGAAAGTGTTTGCATGTATAAGAGAGTCTAAGAGTCTATGAGGATTTCCTTGTCCTTCCTTGCTGTCCCTCCTCTCTTGCTTCCCTCCCCTGATTTCCCCGCAGATGCGCAACCTACCCCTACTCTCTTGAAAACGTAATATTTTAGCCATATCGAATCTGAAAGATGCACAGAAACTAACAAATATACAGTCGCATCAAGCGGAAATATATAGTGTATACAACGTGAGGCTTTTTACAGTTCTCTCAGCGGCACTTTGACATCCATTCACGTGAGATTTGCTATCAATCAGTCACACAAGCGACTCTGTGTTGTGCCACAATTAAAATCTGCCCTATCAGGACAGCTCACATACCAAAATTAGCTGTCATGATCGGGGCCGCGGGACAGAACACATTGGATTTGCATTGAATAGACATAAAACATACCAAATGTGAGGAGACAGCAAATCCATACAGTGAAAAGTGAGCTAAGAATCCCCTGCTCTACTTATATTAATTAACTCAGTCAATGTGGATGTGATAGGTCAGTTATTCATCCTCTTCCAGTGCCTCCCCACTCTGTCACATATACCTCCCAGGTGTCAGGGGCTCAGACGCTCCAGCTGCTGAGCAGGGATCAGCAAGGGGGGGGGGGAGAAGAAAAAAAAAAAACACCCCGCGGTGGATGTTAGACTGAGCTGGTCTGGGATCAGTGGTTAGAGGTTACTGGCATGTTTCAGTCCGTCTGCTTTTGCTTTTTTTCTTTTTCTTTCTTGCCCTCTTCAGATTTTAGAGGTTACACGCACACATGGAACAGACACCGCATACATGTACGAATACTGACATACACCGGCAACACGCACACACGCATACACACACCAGTGGTCACATCAATATTGCCATGACCCTCAGGGGATTCGCAGTATTGGCAAAGCTTTCATCTGCTTGAGTGTGTGAGTGTCTGATACTCCCTGCTCTTCACACACGCAGGCTTGACATACGGTAAAGATGAAATACACCCAAACAAATACTCTCCAGTTGTGGCTTTTCTGTAGATTTGAGGCTAAAAATCCGAGTATGGAGTTGGGGAAGTGTCAGCAGCAGGTTTTGACAAGCGGCGATAGAAGGCTGAGATTAGCCGACACTAGAGGGCGATGAAGAGACGCATGAGTGTGTGGTGATGTATGGCTGTGGCTGTGACCATGGCCATGTTGAGCCAACACTGAGCCATACGTTCTCATGTTTGGCACCCAAGAGTATAGTAGTAGTAGTTCTTATAGCAGCTTTAAGTTTGAAACTGGACTGTGTTAAACATGAGAAATGCAAGAGACTGAAGAGTGCGTTACCTTTTGTAAAAATGATTTTCACAATGCAGTGCTCCACAGTCATTTTAAGGAGTGGAAGAACATTATCACCACAGCTTGGTAAAAATGGGAAACTAAGCATATAATCTAGAGATCAAAACAGAAAAACTAGTGTGTCCAAGTAGCATTATAATCATCATCAAGTAACCAAATGTGAACAATATCGGAGCAGCAACCACTCAGAGCACTAGAACCAAAACAAATGATGCCTTTCAGACAACTCAAAACTCAAAAATGTCCGAACTCCTACTAGAAAAGAACAATTGAACCCCACTTGAACGACTTGTAAACTCAGGGCGCTCAACAATAACAGTTAAGCCGTAGAAATTAGATATATAATGGTGTCTGTTACCATTCTGTGTTCACTTGCCAAAGAGATGTGATTTTGTGAAGGTCAGCTGAGATTTTGTTTTACTTTTGGCGTCCTGCACCTGGAACGCCTTTGGAAGTTTCAACTCTGAACTTCCAACCTTTGAGCGTAACGCCATCAGGAATGGAAGTGGAGCAAATACCTCGACATTGCTGACTCCTGCCAACTGATTACTTTCTAGATTAGCTCCTCTAGCATTTTTAAAGAAGCGAAAGAAAATCCCCAAGTTGCTGTTTTTAGCCAACAGTTTGCCCCAAACCCATGGATAATCTATTCAAAATGACAGAAAGGAACAGTGAACTCTTAGATCTGACGCGCTGAAAAGATAACGTGTTTGGCATTTAAATGAAAATTCATCTAAACAATCAGGTGACTAATCATATCAGCTCTATTTTCAGTCAACACAGTGACGAAATACTAATTGTTGCCATGTTCCTTCTGCTCTCTACAAGACACAACAAAACATTTTCACCTCCAAAAACAACTTTTTATTCGATGTGACCCCCTTAACCTACATAGCGGTGGGTGAGGACATGTGATGTTAGCAATAGAAAAATTTGACCCTATTCCACTGTCAGACTAAATCCGAGTAACTACCAGCAGAGAGCACAGCATCCTGTTCTCCTTTCCTTTCCTTTCTTTTCTTTTCCTTTCCTCTCCTCTCCTCTCCTCTCCTCTCCTTTCCTCTCCTCTCCTCTAGATTCCCTTGTCATAGACTCCGGCTCTCTGCGCTCAAGTGAGTTCCATAGGTTTACCTAATTGATTATTAAGTTGCTGATTGGAGATCAATTAAATAATTAAAGTTTGTTAAGGGCAGGGTCGATTTACTGGCATGGGAGCCAGGGCATGCTCTCCCCCACTCTGTGTGTGTGTGTGTGTGTGTGTGTGAGTGCGAGTGTGTGATTCCATCTATGCAGACGGTTGACAGAAGTGATGCTATTGAGTTGAAGATAATGTGTTTCATCGTGATGTGGGTTTGGCTGCAGGGAAATTGCTGATAAAAACAGTGAATTTCTTCTTCTACTAAAGCCAGACTGACAGGCAAGAGCTCGACCTTTGGTGAGCGGCGTATGAGGTTTTTTCCTTTATATTCATGGAAGGAGAAGAAAATATTGTGGCTTCACACTCCACGTAAAGATAGGAAATAGCAGTGATTCCTCCAGTGTCCGACTCCAATCCAGATTTTTTTGGGGGGGAGGGTGGAGGGGTTTTAGCTGGAGGTTTTCTGTCAGAGGAAACACAGTCGGGCACAATGAATCCAAGCTGCTTCTCCTTCAAGTGACCACTTTTCATTGTTTGTTTGTGGGAATTGCTGTGTGAGTCAAGTTGAGCAACTTTTTCGGGGGTCAACATTGTTGATGAACAGTTTGACTCCTTGGTGGCCAAGAGGTTGAGGCGGAGGGGATGGAGAGGCTCCTTCTCGAGGCGGCGCAGAAAGCCCTGAAAGGGGAAAACACACACACACACACACACACACACACACTCGGCATACACACACACACACACCTCATATATGAGACACAGGAGCGGAAACGGGTCGAATCCTACTTCAAATTCTCTTTCCTCTCGGCTTGTCGACCGGGGAAAACAAACCGACCTGAGGCACAGCGAATGGGGATTTACTAATTAACTACTTACACACACATACACACTCACACGGAAAGAGAGAGAGAGAGAGGGAGACATTGTGTGTGTGTGTGTGTGTGTGTGTGTGTGAGAGAGAGAGAGAGAGAGAGAGAGAGATGCACACCTCCTCTCCTCCCTCCTCCTCCTCCTCCTCCTCCTCCCCCTGCTCCCCTCCCCTCCCTCTGCTCTCCTCCCCGGGTTCAGGTTGGTAGTAGTGCTGCCTCTCCGGTCGCTCGCTCGCTCGCTGCGCCGTCAGAGTGAATGCGTGTGGATAGACTGGTCGCACTTCAGCCGGCGAGAGCTTTAACGCCACTTCCCGAGAATAAAAAAAAAACCGGAGGTATGTTGTCCTCTTTGGACATTTTTATTACACATAACATCTATCTTTATTTTCTAATAGAAATGTGTGATCTGTTTTGGGGTTTTGATTTGTTTTTGGGTTTTTTTTCTTCCCGAGGAGAAAAGTTGTGTCTGTGTTTGCACAAGTGAGTGTGTTTGAAATGTGTCGTGATGGATCTGCGGAACTGCGGATATTGTTGCTCATTTATTTAGAATATATATATATTATTGTGAATTAATGGAATTGTTGTGCTTGTTTTACGGTCAGTTTGAGGGTTGAACGTGTGCAACAACAACAACATCAACAAAAGTTGAACCGTGCGTAATTTACGCAGGCGAGCTTGGATTTTTCTTCTCGGGGACGATGCGAAAGTTTTAATCCTTTTTTTTGGCGAGCACACACAGCAGGAGAAGCGAGAGTACATATTCCGGTTTTTGGCGTGCGTGTGTGCAGGTGTGAGAGTCTCGGCTACACCGGAGCACCGCTTTGATGCGTTCAGCTGCCGGCGTTGGCCCGGATTAGCCTTTAAGTGTCTCTATTTGTTAAAGCGTCCAGCTCTCACCTCCTCACCGCCGTATCAATCAGTCAATTAAACAGCCACTCACACACGGAGAGCTCTCTCTCTCTCTCTCTCTCTCTCTCTCCCTTGCCCTCTCTCACCCTCTCTCTCTCCTTCCACGTGCATGTGTGTGTGTGTGAGAGAGTGACCTCTTTTAATTTATCTTTATAAATATGTTAGAAAGTGTGTGATGTTCACGCTCGGGTGCATTGTGTGTGTGTGTGTGCGTCACGCTGCTCCTTCTCTCTTCTTCTCTCGCTTTGAGACGTCCTCTCCACCTGATGACAATTTTTTGGTTCATCTTCATCTTTTTTTTTTTAAATAATTGGCTGATTAATTAATCAGTTGTTTTCTTTCAGTTTTGTTTTTTTTGGAGTCCACGGACAGCCTGACTTTTTTTTTTTCTAAGAATGTTCTCACCTTCTAGACACATTTCGTTTTTTGATTTTTCAAGTTTATATTCCCCTCCCAACTCCATCTAAAAAATAAAAAATTAAATTAAAAAATCCAACCGAGCAGCATCAACTCGTGGACCGTCTGTGACCACCCCGTTCAATGTGTTCACCAAAGGAAAATGCCGAAGTTTACACTATCAGGAGTGAAGTCGGCGATTTGGGTGTTTTTCACACTCGCATGGGAGTTTGTTTCAGAAGTGGGCGCGTCGATACGGCGCGGAGCCGAACTTGAAGAAGCAAAAAAATATATATATTTGGAATAATCTTTATGTGAATTCGCTGGTTTTCTCCCTCAGATTTTTCTTCTCTTTTTAGGTGTTTACCCCCTTACAACTTTGATGCATATTTATGCGCGCCGTGGGTGCGCTCCATCAATTATTTGTGCCGGTATATTTCCAGATAAACAGTGTTTGTAAATCAATACATGCATGTAACTATTGCAGATTAAGAGATCGATCAATGGATCCACCCTAACCCCGACCAATGTTGTTTTTCTGCCGTCAATTATTCACAGCGAACTTTTTTTTTTTACACAGCTCAGCCTGCCTCCACAAAGTTTTATAGCTAGAGTGTGTGTGTGTGTGTGTGTGTGTGTGTGTGTGTGTGTGTGTGTGCGTGCGTGTGTCTGTGTACGTGCATGAGTGTGCGTGTGACAGAGGATTTAATTGAGGAAGCTTTAGGTTAATTTATTTAATTTTCAGTTGCCAACAAATTAATTTATTATTCTTAATATTATTATTAATAATAATAATAATAATAATAATAATAATAATAATAGTAATAAACAGGAAATTAATTGAAATAATAGTCAGGTTTTCTACTCTTCGTTTTGTCTTTTACCAACTTTCCACCATCCGCTGCAGCCTCTCTCCATCCTGCCTGTGTTTTTCTGTGTGTGAACTTTTCAGGCCAACGTGTTGACTCTTCCTCTTCCTCTTCCTCTTCCTCTCTCCAGTCTCGTCTCTCGGATCAGGCCGATTAATTGGATTATTTCCCCGCTTTCTTGCGTCTCCTCGCCGGCCCCCTTCTCATCCGTCTCCGCCGCTGTCAATACTTGGTGGAAATATTTCCGGCATTAATGGCATTTGGGGAAATTTCTCGCCACGTCACTCACCCTCCCCTCCTTCATCCCTCTTCACCTCTGCACGGGCCGACTTTGCAACTCGTCCAGTTATTTTTTTTTTAAATATAATATCAGCGCTTTAAGGCTTACTGTACTGTGCAGGCACATATTATAAATATCTCTAATATTATAATATATTAATCTAATAATAATAATTTTGATAATCGATTGCAGCGTGCTCTCATTTAACATTTTTCGTTTCAAATGATTATTTTCGTATCGAACGAATAATCTGCACCCAAGAGTGTATTTTTCAAAGCCTCCTGGTTTGAACTTGAAACTCCTCGCTATTTTCTCTTTATTTTCGATTATTGTATTATATTATCATTTGAATGTCTGCGTGGTTAAATTCGCACAGATTAAATTCAACCTTAAAAGAATTGAAAATGCTCCCCTAATTCACTGCTCTCCTGTGCGTAATTCACCCGCCGCCGTTTCCACTCAGAAAATATAAATATAATAGTTTTTTTTAAGCCTTTCCTCTTTTCTTTTGCTTTATTTGTAGAGGATTGTTCCAGTTATTATCTTAGATTAAATTCCTAATTTTTTCAGGAGTTCCCTGCGTTTGTTTTATGTCGAGTAAAAAAAAAAAGAAAAGCTCAGAATCAGACTTACTTTTCGGGTTATGATCGAGATTCCTCGATGAGGAATTAATATTTCTGAGATAGCCTCCCTTCCCATTTTTTTCTCTTTTCTTCAGTCCTGCTTTTTCTTTTGGAAACAGACTATCGGCTTTCTTTTATTCATCACGGCAGTCGACCTATGGGGGCTCTCACCTCTCTCCTCATTTCCATCTCGTTCGGAAGAGAAACTTCTGACAGGTGCGCGAGAAGCGGGTTTTGATTTTTTTAAAATGCTCTCATCCTTAATGTGTTGTCATCTGGAAAGCAATTTCGTATGATCAAAGTGCGGCTAGTTAGTGCGGTCAATATCCTTTCCAGCAAGCTTCTCAGATATCGATAACGAGACAGCAGCAGAGCCTCGCAGTGAAGCTGCGTTCAGGGCCTCTGTATCCGCTCTGTGCGCCGATAAAACCCGGAGACATCCCGTGCGTAAAAAAGAGCTATAACCTCAGATACGCATTTCAGAGGGCTTCAATATGGATATAATTATATAATTGTAACTCACTTTGGGGATTTTGTTGAAATATTGAAGAGGAAGAGGAGAAATACCAACAGTTTGCGATAAGGTCGTTCCCAAATTAGCGCGCAGAAGACGCATGTTTGATTCATAAAAGGGATATTATAGTTGATTTTTCTCATCTCTTCCTCCCCCTCGCTGTCTCCGCTACTGAATGACAGTAAAGAGTAAATAAGGTGATTGATCTGTGGTCTTTGGGGCAGCAGTTTTCCTGCGGGAGAACAACACAGCACAAGCCCCAGGATCGGCTCCTCTCAGCTGGACCAAAACCATCACCGCACCCAAAGTTTACTCACTGATCCTATCATTTGATTGGAAGTCTGAAATTTACACACAGACGTCTTATGACAGTCTAATGACATGAAATGTATAATCTCTTGTCTTTTTATTTTATTTTTTTTTTTTTAGTGACGCCTTCGTGCAGTGCGACAGCGGCACTTTCCCCCCTCTCGCCTCCTCTTCCTCTTCTTCCTCTTCCTCCTCCTCCCTCCCGGGTCGAGACGAGCGCAGCGGCGAAAAAGAAACAGAAGTCCAGTTCAGCCCGAGAGACGGTGATCGGGCTTCGGCCTCAGGTGTATCTCTGAGGCGGGCGACGCGGAAGTCCAGGTGGGTGAACTTCCTCCTCCTCCTCCTCATCCTCACTCTGTCGAGTCTCTCTCTACTACTCGTTAATTGCACCTAAAAAAATTAAAAAAAAACACAATGTTCACAAAAGTCACTTTAGGTCAAGATGTTTTTTTTGTTTTTTTTTCCATGGGAGGAGTCACGTGTTATTGATCCAAAGCTGAAGAACAAAATGTGCCCACTTGGAGATTAAAAACTGGGACACTTGTTTTTTGTCTTCTTGTTGTTGTTGTATTTTTTAATTTAAAGAGATAATTCTGCCTGTTATGAAGTCTTTGAGAGTCTCTCTCAGCATCATAAATTGCGAACACACATTTTGATTGTGGTGTAGCTTCAGTTTTGAACTCTGCAAGATGTCTCTCTTTGGGCACTTGGACCAGTTTTGCATTTGAGGTTTTTCTGCTGTACCTCATTTATTTATTCATTCATTTATTTTGCTTTTGAAAATGTGTCGGCGCTGAAGCAACACAGTCTTGTCTGTGAATAATCAAAGGTGTCAAATGTGCCATGCGATCGCCTTTGGCCATCACAGATCACATGCAGCATTCTCCTCCAGCCAGAACACTTCCTCCGGCTCCTCTGCCCCCCCTTAATTCTTCCTGTCTGATATTAGCCCCTTAGCGCACCTTAAAATTTCTGTTTCATTATTCATTATTCAACGTGCATTGCTGTTTGGTTGTAGACACACGTCTACCTGTTACACTCCGAGCCTATAGGGCAATTGAAGGACTCCTCCTGTATCTTTCCCATCATCTCCAAGCCGCTGTCCTGCTACCCCCCCTCCCTCTCCCTCTCTCCCGTGGCCCTCGCACCCTGTTGTCTCCCGCTGCCACACCTGGTAACTACAAACTTGTACACAATAATAACAGCCAGATGTACCCATCTATCTCTCTATCTAGCCTGTCGGCAGTTAGTGGAGTGGCTGAGAGACTTGCAGGCGTGAAAGGTCAGTTAATCAATGGCGCACAATTTGACAAATCCCAGCGACTCTTATCATCCTCACGGGCGTTTAGGGCCGAAAGGAGGACCACCGAGATAAATGCTTAATCCTGACTGCACTGTGTGAGAGAGAGAGAGAGAGAGAGAGAGAGAGAGAGAGAGAGAGAGGACAGATACAGAAGCGCTGTGAAGCAGATGGACATGCATGGGTCGGGAGGTGGTGGTCGTGGCAGGGGCAGTTGGGGGATTTGGAAGAGCTGGCGAGTGGAGAGAAACGTGGAAGTGGCTCAAAGCAAAACTGGAATGTGCCCGCATATGGAAGTTCCAGATTTGCCTTTGTCACCACAATAAAAGAAGAAAAAAAGAAGAAAGAACGGGAGACTTTGTGGCTCTCTGATCGTCAAAATTCGCCCCAGGCTGGACAGGCCATGCAGGCGCCTTGCGAGCTGACATAGTAATCCTGCTTCACTCTTGGTTATGGCTCTGCTGCTGTGTGTAAAGTTGAGAAAAACCTGAGGAAAACAAAGGTGTATGAGTGGTTGAATTCTCCCGTGGCATGTTAGCCCGCCTGCAGCAGTGTGCAACCAAGAGGAAAATGAGCTTTTGTCCACAAGGCTGGCCTCTTTTTTCCCTCAGTTTTTTTTTCAAACTGCAGGGGTTTGGGAGGTGGCAAAGTCTCTTTGCCCTTACGCCCTTAACAAGGATCACCCCAGTATGACATGGCGGCAGTTGTTTGTATTGAGCTGTAATGCACTTTGTATTTTCTTGCCGTGGTTTTACGGGCAATGCCACTCGCTTGATGATCGAAATGATGTCATCGCCACGAAAACTGGTGTTTTGAATGTGCGCGTGTGCACTTTCCCACTCACTCAAGGTGCCAGTGAACTGCTTGGGCAATCACACAGACAGACGCTCATGTCCTCTATCTCCATCTCAATACGAGCTCAATGTAATTCGATTGAGATTAGTTGCACTGGCATGACAGCAGATCCCTAGTATTGCCAAAGCACTTAGGAGGCAATGACAGGCCCACATCGACATCTGCTAACACATACGTACACAACAGCCTGCGACTGGCCAAGCTTGTTGTAGGGGGAGAGAAACACAGAGAGAGACAGACAAAGTGGAGGATGGAGAGGCGGAGTGACAGCCGAGTCAAAGAGGTTTTGCCGAAAATCTCGGGACGCCAAAGTTGAAGGATGATAGAAAGTTGTCGAGAGAAGGGGCGAAGAATGATGAAGGGACCCGGATGACGAGCAGAGCTGAAGCATGACAGAGTGCGTCCAAAAAAATGAAAGAATGATTGACTCACGGGAGGGGTGGGGGAGTGATGGAGAACGGAGGAGGCAGAGTAGGTGACGGAGAGCAAAGCAAAGTGAAAAGGTGACGCCAAAGAGTGAGCGGGGGACACAAGAAAGAGAGGACGAGAGATAAAGAGAGCGAGGGAGGATAAAATGTTTAAGAGTGATGTACGAGAAGAGGGGAGAGGAAGAGATTTACTAGAAGAGAGATTAAGTCAAGTTGTCCCCGGTCAGTCATTAATCCGATTTAAGAGCAATTAAGGTGAGACTGATTCCTTCCTAGAGAGAAGGAAATAGATGGAGAGGGTGAAGCGTGGGGAGGGTAGCGTGGGGGGGGGGGGGGGTTAAGAGAGGAGACAACGAGGGGGAGAAAGAAGGAGTGATTGAAAGAGAAAAGTGGGAAAATACGTCCAAACTCTAAGTGCCGGTTAGTGGACGAGTTAGAAAGAGGAAACGTGGCAACATATTTTGAACCGTGAGATGTGTTTATTCAACACGCTTCTTTTTCCACTCCACGCGCAGATGCGACTTAAAATTAGATCCACCTTCCAAGTAAAGTGCGAAAAGTGTTAAAGGTCAAGCGGAGGGTAAGAGTGAGAGATGAAACATGCCGTGCGGGTTTTGGTCACAGGTCCTCTTTACACACTGGTATCCCTTTGAATAACTATGGTTTTCCCGTGAGATCGGGATCATACAGAAGTAACTCCTGACCCTGTTGACAGAAGCTTAATGTCAAAGCAGCCAACCAGGACCTCCAGTCTGCGTGTGAGAGCTCGGCTACCTGTGAGATTATTCCTCCTAGAGAGGCCGGACAGAAGTTGTAAAGTTGCGCTTGAGGTTGAAGGCACGGCGGCGGAGAGGAGAGAGAGAGAGACGGAGAGCGAGGGACAGAGTGAACGAATCTCCTTTGAATGAAGAAGCACAGAAGCAATGACGATAGCTCCCCTCCTCCTCCTCCTCCTCCTCCTCCTCTTCCTGCTCCTCTTCCTGCTCCTCTTCCTCTCCTCTTATTCTTAGTCTTCCTCCTCCTCCTCCTACTCCAACAAACCCCTCCAATCCCCGCTCGGCGTGCTCTGTTGTTCCAGATGTGTATCAGGGGTCTCCGGGTCGACAGAGGGGTCCCTACACTGCTGTAGCATTTCTATGTCTATTGGGAGATGGTGGTCCTGATAGCTCGGCCGCCTGACACGTACACAACAGTACATAAATCAAACGCACACATACGCGCGCTCACTCCATTTATCTCCCACTCAAGCAGTGCGGTGATAGCAGCCAACTCTGCATAGAGTCAGAGAGAGAGGGAGAGAGGTTGTGGTCTGTCTTGTTAAGTGGGAAAGTAATGGGTAGCTGTAAAAGGTTTACTTCTGTTGCTGCCATCTCTATTGTTCAGGCCCTCCCCAGTGTTTGTGCCTCTTTTGTTTGATGTGCTTGAACAGTGTATAGCACACCCGGCTGCGTCCATAATTGCTGTTCCACATAACTGCAGGACAACAGTGTGTTATTATGTAGCCTGTTAAGGCAAAGAATGGAGCAAATTGAAAGCAGAGGTCATAGATTTTGTTGTGCAACATTCGAGGCATCTGAATGGAAATGGTTTTACATGATTTCATTGACTTTCTGAATACATCTGTTTTTTAACAGCAGCTCGCCATTATGGGGAACATTACCTACATATCTCCGTGTTTCATTTCATTTTTTTCTTTTTTAAATCCTGGCTTTGCTCCGATCAAGATTCAGTCTATTTTTTTTTTTTTTTTTTGTGGCGCATCCACTTGCAGTTTCTGTGTACCAATCTGTAGCCCATCACAAGTCTCAGATTGAGAGGCCATTTGGCTGCTGTTGACAGGAGGGAGCAGCTATTGACAGGGCCCTGCCGGGGAGGCGTGTCTCGGGCCCCGCGTCCAAAGCGTTTGTGGCGTTTAATACACTGTAGCAGTGGTTTTCGCAGCCCTCACCCTGCATGCTACTGCCATAGGGATCAATATGCACTGGGTTAGAGAGAAATGGACCATCTGATGCACACTCAGAGAGGGGGATGAGGGAAAATGAGTGAGAGAGACAGAAACAGCAGGGAGGGGAGGGTTAGCAAGGGATTTGAAGGGAAAAGAGAGGAACACGCTCGAAAAGAGGGGAGACGGCGAGACCAAACGGAGGAGAAGAGAAGAGAGGAAATGATTAGAGGCGCGGTTTAAAAGACATGGAGGCAGAACGCTGCCTGGCACAAAGATAGATAGCAAGGTAGAGAAAGTGGTCAGCGGTTGAAAGAGACATTCAGCTGGGAGAGAAAACAGATTGGAGCGACCAGGGAGAGACACTGAAAAAGAGGAAGACTCCAGACACCAGGGAGGATACACACAGGAAAGGAAAAAAGACATAAGGGAAGAGAAGAGTGGGAGATAGGAAGAGAGAGGGGGGTTAGACGAAAGAGGGAGGGGGGAAACAGAGAGAGAGAGAGAGAGAGAGAGGGGTGCGGGGGAAGGATGAGGAGGAAAGGAGGGGAGGGGGGTAAAATTTCCATCAGGTTTTCAATTGGGGCGGATCAATAGTGTATTAGAGCTCACCTTGACCCCGTCTCTCCCCTTTCTCCCCGGCCCAGCACACAGGCCAAGCTACTCTCCCTCGCAGCAGGGGACGGAGAGGGGGAGAGATTGCATTACGGCCTCCCTTTCTTGGACCAAAGTGGCAGAAAATGGCACAATAAAAGCGAGAACGGACAGAAAGAAAGAGGAAAACTAAGTCACGGCAGGCAGAAACACGAGAACGTGGGAGACGAGGAGTAAGAGAGAGCGGAGTGAGCTGGAGGAGACACCAGCGGGCGTCGTCAGGCTTGTTTGGAGAGAGCTTTCTGCGACAGGAAACTGGTTGGGTGCCGGGGTGTGTGCATGTGGAGACACGAGGTTTCTTGTGGGTTTTGAATCAGCGCAACGTTCGAAAGCACGAGTTGGAACTGAGATGCGTAGTCCAGACACACACGAACGTATAGAAATTATTTATAGAATTGTGTGCACCCTTGATACACTCTTAGGGACTTTACAACCTTGATAGTTCGTGCTCTGTATTCCAACACACTGTCCTATGGGTTGCATTGCTGCCGTCTGCCAGGGTCATCGTGTCTTCATGTTCAAGTGCTCTCACACACAATCACACACACTCAGGCGTAAGCCTTGATATAATGGGACATCTGCAGTTCTGTTTTTATTTGAATGATGCATTTGATTATCATCTTCCTCACCGAATGAATATAAACTTAAAGCTACATTAAGCGATTTCTGACCACTAGGGGGGAAGACATTAATCTAAAACAATTACAGAGAAATAGAGCGACCGATACGCTCGACCAGCCAAGTCTCCAAGGAAAAATAATGACTGAAAAATAATGACATTCAGTTCCAACATTCAGTGCCAAAGACAGGTAGCACTTCATGAACACTAGCAAGGTGGAATCTCGAGGCTTTTCTACGCCGTCTGATGGATATGGCGCCACTGTTTTTTAATCAGTACGGCCGAGTGTCACTTGCGTTATTGGAGCATACCCACGACCTGAAGCGTATTTTTGTACTTCAAGTAAATGCGGTGGATTTGTGTTTGTCTATGAACGCCAGAGACCAACACAATCAATACTGTCAACACAATCCTGTGTGACGCTGGATTTCCTGCTGCTCAGCTAACTTGCTGCTATCTGTATTCAGGGTAGTGGACTTTGTTTTGGGCTGTGGATGGCGGATTGGTTTGTAGCAGGTTCGCGTCTCCTGTGCAAAACATTGGCAGTGGACATCATCAGTCATTATCAAGTAGTTATAGCTTATCTCTTTGCAAACATTTGAATGTCATTTGAATATTCACAGGCCTTTTTGCTACTTTTTGGTCTCCTCCGACACCTGAGCAAAATATCTATCTCTTAAGCCTACCTCATAGCTGGACTTTCTCCTCTAGCAAGTGTTTTCCTAGATTGTCTGCAGTTTCATGCCAGCCACGTAGCGTTCATTCACCTCATCCAAACGTTTTAGATGGAAATGGCCGCTTGTGATTTTATACGGGGGTTGACGAGAGCTGTGAGACTCAACTATGCAATCTAATTGTGAGTCAGAGAAACAAAACAACGAGCTGAAAGCACCTTAAAGTGCTAAAAACTATATAATATACCTTAACCATGAAAGCTATGACCTTAAACATTTTATTCAATTACAAAATTGTGCCCTTTGAAAGCAAGGTGTGGGATTTTCTTTAGGATGAGATGTGAAAACTTCATTTTTTTTGTCAGATTTCTTTGACCTACTGAGAGAATATGTTGCGCGCTCGCACACACACACACACACACACACACACACACACACAGAGACATGCACAGGGCTGTTAGGACACCCTCCATCACTGGAGGACAGCAAGACTGAAGCTGTTAGAAGAGGACAGAGGCAGGGGGCAGAGGGAGCGTTGATGGGGGGAGAGGTTGAATAAAAAAAATTGATCCGGGAATTTAGCATTTAGACACAGTTTACAAAGCGATATCGAGGGGAGGCACAGGAGCAGAGGGGACCGTGCGGGGGAGGACACTTAACTTTACAATAGGTCAGCTCTGCCTATTTGACTAACTGTATAACCCTGACACCCTGCCGCACTCAGCGGCACCTTGCATATACCCCCGGAAAATAAATACAAATCTCAGATTCCCCTCTCAGCGATCCATCTTTGGACGAGCGTGTGATTTAGCTGTTTAGACAGGAGCTTGTTTGTAAAAGCGCAGACCTACTAGCAGCACCATCCTCATCTCTTCCCCACATTTCCTAATGCTGTTCCTATTGTCACCCATCCACACTCCACTGCACATGCACACGCCACGACGCCCGACAACAACACACAAATGCACACGCGCACACACACACACGCGCGCGCGCACGCTCACACCCTATCTCAGACACACACACACACACACACACAGTAACACACAAACTCTGTCCCACTCGCTGAGGGGGAGAAAAGGAAAGAAAAAAGGAGAGAAAAAAGAAATCGATCGCCGGGGATAGCGGTGCGCGTCGGAGAATCGTATCTTGTCAAAATAATATATTACCCTCATCCCCGCCTGATCGATGCGGTGGATTAGGGACGGAGGGCTCCCTCTCTCCCCTCCTCTCCCTCTCTCTCTTCCTCCTCGGTGCTTGGTGCAGTTTAATATTTACCTCCGTGAAAGAGCGGCCGCGACGGCTCTCAGCCCTAATTGATTCCGACACATGGGGCTCTGTGCTCAGGCTGCGGATGAGAGAGGGAGGGCTGGCTGGAATGCAGAGGGAGAGAGGAGAAAGGAGGAAAAAGGAAAGAAAAGAAAAGGGAGAGAGGTGGGGAGAAGGAACCGGAGGGGAAGACAACAGTGTAAACAGCAAAATAGTGGTTGAATGCATATGCTTATTTCCATGAAGAAGAGACAAAGGAAAATCTATAAGGAAGGAGAAAGAAGGAAGAAAGGCGAAAAATGTAAAGTATTCAGTTTGAAGAAGTGGACGGATGAAGTTCACAGGGCTGATAGACAGACAGAGTGACAGATGAGCTAAAAACCACGGAGGAAAACCACGGAGGTCAGAGGAAATATAGTTGGAAAGGTGTAGGATGGGGACAGGAAAGCCTCGGGTAGAGGGATGGTGATTGTTCGCAGCACAAATAGGAGGGAGAGGGATGAATGGAACGGATAGCGGATAGGAAATGAATCAGGAAGAATGAGGGAAACGGAGAGGAGTAGGTGGAAATGGGGCAGCACGCGGAAACGGCTCCGGGAGAGCAGGAAGAGAAACGGGAGGGATGAGGGCCGAGGAGAGCAAATGAGAGGGGATTAAGAGAGCGACATGAAGATGGATAGAAACGGAGGAGTGAAACATGACGGGTGCGATGCAGAGCACCAATAAAAGCGCGAAAAACGGGGAGGAGAGAAATAGGAGGGATGATGGAAAAAAGAGCCCGGCGCAGAGGTGACAGAATGATATCAGGTGGGATAGACAGAAAACAGGAGTGATAGCGGAGCGTGAGGCGGGAGGGTAGAGAGGGACCATATTTTCCGTTGAAGGAACTGGCCTGTCATGCTGTTCCGCCAGCGCAGAGCAGCTCTATAAAATACAGGGGAGCAGGCGGGTCGTGTCGGGTGACTTATGTGTATATCTAGGCTTTGTCAATATTTCTTTCTGTCTTCCTTCCTCTGTGCTCCCCCTATTGCTCCCTCGCTCTCTATCTCCAGCTCCAATTGGGCCTCTGCTCTCGTTCTCTATGTGAGCGTTTGTCCCAGTTAAGTGCTCACTTCTTCCTCTTCCCCACAGCAGCCTTGCTTTGTCTGTCAGGCGGGTGCAGATGTACAGAAGGTATAAGTTGGGGAAGTTGCTTGTGCCTTTAAGCGTTGGCTCGCGCGCCAAACGCGACTGTGGCACAGCGACTTGAGGGCTTGGCAGGCTTATATTCCCCAATGATTCCCCATTATGATACAATATAGGCAGGAGGATGACACCGTTGACAGAGCGCCAACACAAATATTCTCATTGATGTTTGCATCAAGTCTCTAACCTCCAAAAACAAGCTTACAGCCGTTTTTTCACACCTACATGGAGTCTTGTTTTTCAGTTTCTCCTCTGCATGTGTGCATGGCTGAATGAATGCATAGTGTACGTTTTCTCTGTGTGCTCCTGTAGTGAGTCTTTGCCCCGGTACAGAAGCACCGGGTGGTAGGCTGATTTATTCATGTGGTCCCAGGGAGGATTGCACCTCCTCTTCCTCATTTGGCATGGTTTTGTATCCTGAGCACAGGCCTGCGGAGACCCAGGTCCATGGGGGGGCCAGACATCCTGCAGATACAGTGCCCCGGTCTCCAACCGGTGGACACTCTCAAATTACCCTGCTCTACATTTCATGTATATTCATTAAGAAAACACGTCAAAACTTCTCCGAACACTTCTGTCTAGCCAAACATGTGAGGCTGCTGAGGCGTTGCCTTTCATTTTTCTGCCAGGATTTGAGTTAAGCTGATGCCTCGACCACAGGTGGGGCCTCGTCTTGAAATTTGTATTAAGGGGGAAAACAACAGGAAGAGGAATAAAAGAAAAACAATCCTCCCAGCACTGATTGTGATATGATTCTCGGAAACAGAGAGAGGATAAAAAAAAAAAAAAAAAGATACAGGACAGAGAAGTTGAAATTGAATGAAACAGAACTTATTTATTTTTACAGAACAAGCTGAAAATTCCCAATCCATCTCCATGACTTCCTCCATCTCTGTTCTGCTTTTTTTCTCCATCTCACCCATCTTCTCTCTCTCTCTCTCTCTGTCGCCGTGTCTGTTCTTTATTTACACCTCTCCCCTTTTCTCTGCAGTGGCTCAGGGAGCGGTAACAGAAGTGTCACTTGTCATTATTGGTCTAATTCAGTAATCCGTCATCGTGCACTCACTGTATGCAGCGCATTATACGCCGGCACAGCAGGTGTACTACGCACTGAGGTGGAGATTCGATTTGACACGCACACAGGCGAGAGGGCCGACGGGGGCCGGGGCAGACGGGCGCTGAGTGTGTGAGTGTGTGTGTGTGTGTGTGTGTGTGCGTTGCTTTGTTTGTGTGTGCGTGTCTGTGTGAGAGAGTGGGAGAGGGAAACACAGATAGAAAGACGGAGAGATTGAATTTTTGTGTGTGTGCGTGTCTGTGTGTGCACACACGGATATATGACTTCAATAGAAATGCAACAGCCCAGGACGTCTGTGTAATGGGAAGAGACAGAGCTGGCATTAAGTAGAGACAGAATAGACATTAGAAATCGCAGCAAATGCGGAAACAGTCATGACAGAGGAGACAGTCGTCATTTTAAAAAGCGGACAAACCTCCTACAGTACAACATGGAGGCTGGTATATCCATTCATTTAGAATCTGTGCTCGTTGAACTCTGAGTTTGCGGGGGTCTTGTTTGTGTTTGAAATATTTTTCTTGACTTCAAAGTTTGTGTTCATCAATGTGCTGAATGTGTTTCATGACCCTAAGGTCCACAAAACCCGGTCAATGACCAGCAGGGAATATAAACTGTCTGAAAACTAAGATGTAAGACGGTCTACAGTACAAAACAACACTGTTTTAAATGGTGTTAAGTTGTATCGATTCTCCACATTTACGGATGATTTTTACTCAGTTTCTGGACTGTCATTAAAAATGCATTATTTGTTTATTTTGGAACGTTTCAAAAGACCTGAAAAACTAATAGAAACGACTCAACGACTATAAACGGAAGGTTATGACATCATTGCTAAAATAAATAACACCTGGTTTAATTAGCTTTCAATAGTTGCTTCCATCTTTAGTAGTTAACTTTATGTACATTATCTCACAGACGTCTGTCTGTTTTTCTGGCACTATCCGACTGCTATAATAGAGAGATGTCAGAACATGAGGGGAAAGGGAGAGAGAGACAGAGAGGGAAGCGATGATATGCAACAAAATGGACTACATTTATATGGTCAGCATAAACCCTTAAGCCACCCAGACGCCCCCACATTTTATTATTAGATGAAATGGACTAAAGTGGGAACGACACTAGGAAAGTAATACTAGACACCTTTAAGCGATGTAACAGGAGTTTTCACTGGCCAGGTGTTAGCCGTGGTTTCTCTCGATACCCTCTGATCAGTCTACAACAGCATCGTAAAGCTATCTGCCATGCCAGCTTTTGTCCAACTCTTCCCACAGAGGTGGAATCAATCCATTAAGATCTGAACATAGAGACTTGCCGGTCTTTGAGTATAAATTTCTTCACTCTTCATGTCCAAGTTGGCATTCCTACAACATTATTATTAATGTTGCTCCAGGATTATTGATGCTGACCAAGGGTCTATTTGAATGCCTTTACCTAATCAAACTGAAAACATTAAGTCAAGTAAGCCTAAAAATAACATGTCAGCGATACAACAATAAGTCCCAGGCAGGACATTAACACCGTGACCACGACAACCTACTTCCTCCTTAGACTTAGTCCTTCTTCATTGGTTGCTATAATGATCCTGGAGCAGGATTAATTGTGATGTTGTAGGAACAACATCCACATAGATAAACCTAAAATGATGCATGCCACAGGGTTATGGGTAGTGGCACCTTGATAGGGCCCATTAAACCCAAAGCTTGTGACCAAGTGCGAGATTTTAAAGTTTTTCTAGATATTCAGTTGGACACAGTGACATTAAGTAAGGTTTGGAGGTCAGAGTAAGAATGCAGACAGGCTGGATCCATACGAATTACACCAGAAGTCAGGTATTACTTATTTATCTAACTACATCTGCTTTCATCAACTCTAAATATCTGTCTCCAGGACACCATAAATACCTCATCCTCTTCTTTAATAATATTTTTAGTTTGAGCTTTCATACTTGTTTTGTGGTTTATATGAAGTCCTGATTACCTATCCTGATGTTATAATCATTTGCTCCATTTGAAGGGAGGTATTTTGTCATGCTGAGGCTGCTGTGTACGACACTAATTAATCACCACAGCATTTCTGGAAATTTGGACAAACGACCGCATAGTTTATCCGACTGCAACTGCACTCTCGATGGTCAAAACCTAACAGGGTCAAAGTTCAACAAAGCTGGAATATTCCCACGTGTCACACATTATTGATGAAATACATTGTAATGATGTGATCCCCAGTCAAACATAAGTGGCTCCACTGAAAACAGATGCAAATCAGAAGCATTTTTGTTCAATAAAGTCTATCTCACCTTCCCCTGGAGATCCCACATGCTGCCAGCTGCAGTGCACTCTGGGTAGGATACTGTTTTTTTTTGTTTTTTTATCTGAACCAGTGTGAAGGGGATGGGGTTTAAGGTGTGTGATGTCGGGGCTTCCCCTTCTCTCTTTATCAACGGCAATTTGTATGTGAGCGCTCACCTCTATAGTCCTGGTGGGCACGGCGGATTTCATCAAGTTCTTAACCCCACAAGGCTACAAATCCGGTTACCACTGTAAGTGTTTTAAACTGTTTAAACTATCACGATGCTCCACGCTGAGTCCCAGGCTGTGTACGAGTCACGCCCAGACCACACCGAGCCATACGAGTCTAACTGCATTTACTTTACTCTTTTCTCTTATTTTGTTTTTGCTTCATATAACACCTGCCATTTCCACCGGCTCATCAAACTCTGCAGCTCTAAGCCGACTCCGAGGGGGATTCAGTACTATTGGTTTGTGATCGTCTCAAGTTTTTTTTTTACCGTTGGTTTTATTGATTCATTTTCATCATTCCTTTTTTCATTAACAACAGTATAAGACTCTTTTTATGTGATTTGACTAGCCTCCAACTTTTTATCTTTGGATCCTTACCATCAGTGTGTGTTTCAGAATCGCATGAATGACTTTTGAGTTACATCCAAAAAAAAAAGAAAAAAAGATTATAGGATTATTGTAGTATTCATAATAATCAATACAAAAACACCTACACTGAAGGCCTACCTCTTCCTCAAGGGTGGTTTTTAATTGTATGAGGTTTACAATTACATAATATCAATTAGCATAATGAACCGTTTTAAGTGTCAGTGAAACTTAAAACCACCATTGTTTTATGCCCTTAAGAAAGCGCTTCCAAGTTCAAATGAGAGTGAGCGCCAATTATTGTGAGAAGAAAGACTCGATAAATGATTTAATGAGAAGAGCCTTCAGGCAGGCTCAGACGAGCCAAACACTAAGTGACAACTTTACTCTAAATATACATTGTTTCAAAGGTATTGTGAAGGAAATTAATTCAGTAACGCTTTATAAATAGCACCCAACTGATGCAGGAATCATGATGACTGTAATGCAGGGTGTATCGTGAATTTCTGCTGCCCACTATTAGCAAATGACGGAGTTACTGACTTTAAGTTTCTGACACTAATCCTGAGAAAACGTTACTCACAGTTGCGTCATACATGAATTGATAAGCATCAAGTTAACTGTATTTCACTTGCATCAAAGTTTATTTATGCCTGATATCTAAATGTTTGCATTGAAGTTGTAGTGGCCTGATAACTTGTTAAGGGTGAGCAACATGAATTCATGATACATCCTGCAGTATTTCATGCATTGACTCACCATGAGTACTGCATTAGCACAGGTGTCATTTACACTGGGGATAGGTACATGTCCCCACCGCTTTTTGAAACAGCAAATTGTGTCCCCATAACTTTTTGAAAGAATAATTTTGTAAAAGAAAGAAAGAAAAAAGAGCAAGAAAGATATTTTTAAGAGGTCAGCATCAAGAAAATGTAGTCAACAAATGAGAATTTGATGAACATTTGCTCTCCATCAGCACCTGCAGTCGAAACGAGCCGCCGCTGACTCTGGTATTGAATGTGACGACGTGTTAAAGTTTTGGAAGAGAGATTCAAACTCAGAAAGGCGACATTTACAACAATACAAATGGAGAAATATGTGTTTGATATACAGCCTTTTATAACTGGATTAATAAGACTTTCTCCTCAGATCAGTGTTTGAAGCTAAAACAGTGGCAACTTCAAAGGTTCCTGCAAACACAAACACAAAGTCAAACAGTCAGAAACTGTGCCTTCCTCTGACGACAGGTTGTTTTATTTCGTTTCTTCGCTGGTGAAAATGTGTTCCCCCAAAACTGCACAGTGCACCTTTAACCCAGGACCTAAGATATCCAGTAGTGTATACTAAAGCTAAGTAACAGCCCACAACCTGCAGTTATTGTTTATTAGATAACAGATCTGATTAGCATACAGATATCCACTGTAATATCCCTATAATATTATGTATCCACACCATAATGATTATCTGGTGTTACTTAGTGTTAAGTCAAGCATTACTTAACTGTACTATTTGTACCCTTATCATAAAGTGTTCGCCATTCTTACACTTTTTCATGAACCCAGATCACATAAAATCGTCTCTTCCTCACACATCATGAGGACTTTCTGCCAGCTCTCATAAGTGAAGGACAGAAGCTGCATGGGCTGATTTGCACGTGAGAACATGTGTTGTTTCGTGTGAATCAACTTCAGTTAACTTTAGTCATTTAAAACTTTGAAATGGAACAACCTGTAATACGTGGCTCACTAAGTTCTAAGAACAACGATGGCAGTTTGCGCGCAGAGAAAAGTCACATTACGCGCAGAAAGAAAAAAAAAAAGGTGGACCACGCCTTCATCGGCACACTTTTCCTTTCTACACACAACCAAATCAACTTTGGAAAATCAGTAACCCTGATTTAGTTGGATTATTACACTCAGACTTAACTGCATTAAGAGAAAAAAACAATAATATCAAGCTCACTAATTGATACTCGTCCTGCTGAAAGAGACCTCAGATTGATTTTATCCGTCGCGGTCGCTTGCCTGATGATGATCACAGACTGGAGGTTTTATTTTTCCATTACATGATCAGAGGCGGTCGATACCGATCAACAACCCTCCTCCTCCTCTCTCATCTCCTCCCTCCGGGCCGTACTGTGTCCATCCAGAACAACCTAAATTCCGATATCATAGGGCTACTAATGATTATAATACTCCATATTAATAGTCTGGACGCATTGATCTTTTGCTCCGGCTTTTTAGAGCTTGTTTGTGCCATAAACCAGCCTGTAATCATGCGCGTAATGACAAACATTAATGTATTAAACAAAACAACAAAAAAAAAAGGGAGGGGAGAGAGAAAAAAAAGAAGTCTCAAAGTTGAGGTGGGTGGGGAGAGAGGAGGGAGGGAGGAGGAGGGAGAGGAGGGAAGTGAGGAAGGAACGAAGGAAGGAAAGTGTTTGAATTATTATCCTGTATATGCCTGAGTGGACATGAGACAGAGAGCAGGGTGGAGGGAGGGGGGGAGTTGTGGAAGAAAAGATGAGAGGTGAGCCCGAAGGTGGAGAAGGAGGAGGAGGAGGAGGAGAGAGAGAAAGTGGGGAGCGCTGATGATGAATGGATGGAGAACAGGGATGAGAGACGGAGCAGCATGAAAGAGTATATGCGGTGCGCGGTCCCGCTCCGAGGATGATGAAACGTTAATTAAAGTAAACGAGCTACCTGAGCTCCCCGGCTAACCCCCCTGTCACACTCTGTCAGGAGACAGACACAGGGAGGGAGGAGGAGGAGGAGGAGGAGGAGGAGGGTTGGAAATTTGACTGAACAAGGAGAGAAGTTGGATAATCCAGCTGTGGCTTTAGTCGGGAGGGATGATCGCTGTCGCGTCTTCACAATTAACAGCGGGTCAAATTCTCCCATATGCTTCACCTTCATCACACATGCGCACATTTATTCTTGTCATAACGTTTTTTTTCTTCTATTTCTTATCGGATTTCCTGTTTTTTAATTGCGTCCAGGGCATCCTGGTTTTTTCTTGTCGCAGAAAATCGAGCTCCTGCTGCAGTGACATCATAAAAATATTATTTAAAAAAACTTTTGGGATCTTCACAGTAACAAACAAAAAAAAATAAAACATTTATCAGAGTCTACATCAACACATTATTCACACACACACACACACACACACACACACACACACACACACACACACACACACACACACACACAAGCAGAGCCTAATTTACCAATTCCTGTATGTATGTCCCCAGCTGTGCTCCCCCCGCTGTGTGTATATAAAACCTTATTTCCCTTTCAGTCTACGCAAAGGTTTTATCCGCCAAGATCACCTTTGTTTCTTTCTTTTTTCTTTTTTTTAATGCTCATATTCATTCAATTAATCTGGGCTCTAATTCGTTTATATATTTATTTACTCGGTCTCGCTATCACTCTCTCCTTTTTTTTCATCTCTCTCCAACGATTATCCTGGCGTCTAATTAGAAATCGATGCAGCCGGGGCCGGCGGGTATTTGCAATGTGTTTGTGGACGTTGAGAACAATTCCCCGGACAGAAAAGACTGAGAGAAGAAAGAGAGAGGAAGAGGAAACGCTACACTACACACTGCACTGCACTATATGCACACACACACACACTTACACACACACACAGCCTCCACACACACATATTCCGACAACCGACTTTGCTTGCAGCTATTCGTCTTTCTAAAAAAGCAGTAGGCTAAGTTTGAAAAAAAAAATAATAATAAAAAAAGAAAAGAAAAGAAAAAAGGAAGAATGGAAGGAAAGGAGAAATGAAAAGAAAATAATTTTTTTAAGGACTGGCGCCAGGGATTTCTTGGAGAATTGTTGAGGAGTGTTCCCCCCCTCGTCTTTCAGGAAAACAAACAAATCTCGTAGTGGAAAAGCACTTTAAATGTGATGGCCTGCATCTCACCCCAGCCCCGTGCTTTGCCAAAAAAGTCGAAGGAGGCCAATTCATCAGAAAACTTATAACATGCAGTCAGCTGTGGCTTCCATATAAACGCATTATAATTATTATTATTATTATTATTATTATTATTATTATTATTATTTGTATTATTATTATTGCGTGCTTGATCGTCCACTTTTGTATCTTTTATTTTGAAGGGCTGGGTTATAAAATCATGCAAAAATCAGTCAGATTTTTTTTTTTCCCTTTAGCTCGAACTGTGTGAATGTGTGTGAAGGGAAGGTTGAAACTTTAAGGGGGCAAATTAAGCGAAACTTTCAGCGCATTCTTCCTCTTCCTCCACTTCTACTTCATCTTCTTCCCCCGGATACCGTCGCCGGTGTCAGCCCGCCGCTTCCCACAGCCCGAGCCGGGGTCGCCTCCTCTCCGCCGCCGTCCCGTGGAGACGAGTCGCTGCAGAAGCGACGGGTTAGCGCTATTACCGGAGCCAATCGAAGCTAACCGGATTAGCAGCTGCCAGATGAGAAAAGAAAGTGTTCCAACCAAGTGGAAAAAAAAAAAAAAAGACTAGAAGAAATGTAAGGAACGAGAGGCTCGCACTTTTATTAGTTCAGCTTTACACCACGGTGTGTTTACCGTCTGTGCTCTGCGTTTTATTGGCTCGCCCCCATAATCTGTTTTTCAGACGCTGCTGCTTCTCTCTGTTTTCTGTGTTCATCATCCCAAACGAGATGCATCACTTTGTTTTGTTTTGTGTATGTGTGTGTGTGTGTGTGCGTGTGTGACTCTCTTGGTGCACCCGTCAGGAAATGTCATATCGGGGAAATACAGTGCTGGAGTGTCACCCCCCTCTGCATGATGAGGAAAACTGAATAACTTGCTTTTTCTCCTTGTTGCTTCACATTTCATCAACCTCTGTGATGCTTTACTTGTGCCAAAACCATCAGTCTGGGCTCCCTGGTGTGTGTGTGTGTGTGTGTGTGTGTGTGTGTGTCTTTGTTGCTCTGTGCAGGATAGCAGTAAGTCATATTTGAGGCTCCATCCTTGCATTTTCTGTCAGTCTGTCTTTCCATCTTGCACGCTCATTAAACGTCCCTCTCTCTCTCTCTCTCACACACACACTCTCTCTCTCTCTCTCTCTCTCTCTGTCCATCTCTCTCTCTCTCTCTCAGTCTCTCTCCCTCTCCTCCTTCTTCTTCTTCCTCCGCGCCTCACGCTCCCCTTGCCCGTGGCTATATGATCGTGAAAAATGTGTTTACAAAACTCGCTCTCTCGCAGATCAAACCGTACGGACGAATCAAAGACTTTGGAGAGAGGAGAGAGAGGCAGAGAAGAAGGAGCGGGAGAGAGGGAGGGAGAGAGAGAGCGATAGAGAAAGAAGGGGTGCGAGCAGAGGGTGTGTAGAGGCCTTATAATTTTAAAATTCTCTGTGTTATTCTTTTTTTTTTTCTCCTCCTCATCTGTGTGAGAGTGTGTGTGTGTGTGTGTGTGTGTGTGTGTGTGTGTGTGTGTGTGTGGATGTCTGCCTGTATCTCCTTTGGTAATACAATATCTTTAAGGCCCCCAAAACAACTATCTGTGTCTCACAGTTAAATATGAGATAATGCAATATTGATGTCTCCTTGTCTTTGCTATAACGCAATACTGGGCCCATTCTGGCTGGACACACCAACATGGGCCGATAGTGCCCTTGCACTTAAAAGAATTACTGTGATCCTGTAATAAATTTTAGAGGGATACTACACAAATATCGAGTCCCTAAAGGAATAGAGCAAGGTTAGTGAAACCAGAGGAGTTAAAAATGCTCCCAGAGTAGCGTCAGGTCTCCTTTCAGACTAAGTATTCAGCACAAGACACAGTCCACATTGGACGTGATTATTATTGCCTCTCTCAGCCTCGATAAAGGTTGATGGACTGTGTAAACACCAGGGATAACAGTGGAAACAAGTGTGGGACTTTATTGTTCCACACCCCGGCAAGGTCGTAGTTTATATTTTAAAAAAACATGATACGTTTGTCCATAAATCAAACAAAACAAAACCAGAAAATAAAAAAAAACTTCAATCCCTATTAAAATTGACATAACTACAATTGTCTGATGAGATCAAAATAAATGTTCCGTGTACTATTTAGGTTAAAGGACAAGTTCACCCGAAAATGAAGATTCCGTCTATATCTACTCAGCCCCCATGTGGATGGAAGGTCGGACTGAGTTTCGTAGTCCACAAAACATTTCTGGAGCTTTGCATCAAAAGAGTGTTGCAGCATTCTCCTCAACAGCTGAAGCACATAGGGACTTGCTTTAAATGAAAAAAAAACAAAAAAAAAAACACATAAAATGGTTCCACAAAGCTCGTCCAGCTCATTCAAAGTCTCCAGAAGCCTGGAGATACCAAACTGATTAAAAAAGATGTTATTTACACACTTTTTGAGCTGAAAGTTTTACTGGAGATGCTAAGCTAAAAGTGTTAGCACACACCTCATCTGAAGCACTCAAGCTTGATCTTTGCGAGGGTGTAAATAAATGCTTTTCAAATTAATTTTGGATCTCAGGGCTTCCAGAGACTTGGATTACACTAGACAGCCTATATAGAAGAATTCTTATTCCTTGTCTTCTTCAGTTGTTCAGGAGAATGCTGCAGCTCTGTTTTGCAAAGCTCCAGAAATGTTAAGTGAACTTCCAAACTTCAACTGATGTCCCATCGGCACGAGGGAGAGTAGATAATGCCTGAATATTCTCTTTTTTTGTTGACCTTCTCCTTTAAGGTCAGGGACAAGTTTTCATCATGTGCAACTTCTTCCATTCAAAGAAAAGAGATATCTTTTCATATGATTTGTTCCGAGATCTGGCTCTTTAGGAAGTTAATATGTGAGGACTTTTTATTTTTGAAACAGAGGGATTTTGACTGGCCTCCTTTGTGATTTATGATAGAGGTTTGATGGATTAATATGAGAGGAGAGAGTGTTTGAAATAATTAAAGAAGGACAGGATGAAGACATGAAGAAAAGACAAACGGGGGGGACACGGTAGGATCAGAACAGGAGTGTCAGTTAGACTCTGAAGAAGGGGGTAAAGGGTGAGGAGGGGAGAGAGGAGGGGAGAGAGGAGGGGAGAGGGGAGGGGGGTAGACAGACAGGCAGGGGGAGCGATTATAGCAGGGTTTATGTATGAGCTATTGATTGAGTCGGTGGTGACTTCTTGAGTGGTTAATTCGGGAAGTGAGAGCGATAGAGAGAGTAACTCACTGACCAGAGAGGGGAGGGTGGAGGGGGGGAGGTAAAGAGAGAGATAGAAAGAGCGAGATGCGGATGAGTAGAGGGGGAGAGAGAGAGAGAGAGAAAGAGAGAAGTGCCTTTCCTCAGGTAAAAGTGTGGAGAACAAGACGTTATCGTACGAGGGATTATGTTCTGGTTCTTAGTGACTAATAAGGGCCCTATTAACCCTCGTGTTTTGTTGAAATTCGCTTGCTTTTTTTCATTGTTGTCCCATAGATCCCACTGCACAACATTGTATTTGTAATTCAAAAGAATTGGAGCTCTTCTCATTGCCACAAACCCGACTTGCGCATAAAGGTGACTGAAGAGGAATCAGACAAGGAAATGTTTAATGATTTATCCGTTTTATGGGCTTTTTGCATGAACAAATATTTGCTCCTTTTGTTCGGCATTCACAGACAACTGAAACAACAACCATGAACAACTCTTGTACAATTAAGAGAAGTCAGTTAATGTCAAGGCTCCAAAACAATATTATATATATATTTTTTTTATCTGTTGAATATGGCCAGGGGTCTCCAGGACATCACACAGGAAACAAGCCAGCAAGAACACTGCTGTAATCTTCAAGTGACATCAGAACCTTTGTATCACTATTATTATAATCTCCTTACTTAAAAAGTGGCGGGGACATGAGAGTTCAGGTGAGGAAAACGTTCCTTAAATCATCTGCAACATACAGTTTGCATGTTTAGGCATTGATGTCAGAGTAGATAGTTACGGCAGGAATCAAATTGCATAATGGCACTAACAGAATTATTTTCAATTCATTTGTTAACATTCATCGGTTTCAGCACATTTTCAAATATGCCTTTTAAAAAGTGATGGGGGGGTGTCATTTCAAAAAGTGTCCCATGTGTCCCTGGTGTAAATGACACCATGGGGGGGGGGACATGCGCACATTTCCAGTTTCTGTCAGTTGATAACAGAACTATGGTTGTTATAAAGCATCCTGCTTTCACATCCTCAACAAACCCAGCTCTATTTTAAGACAATTTTGTTGCCTTTTTCAAACTGCTCTTTTTTGAGACATTGCACCCAACCCCCTCCCTCTCTCTCTCTCTCTCTCTCTCCGTCACACACACACACACACACACACCTCTTCCTCTTCTATAGGCGTGAAGTTGAGCCCAAAGGACACTCATCTGCTCCCTAGAAACAACAGATGGTTTCCTTGTTCTCACTGTATCACCTTGTCTGAGGGAGTCAAAATCAAGAGCAACAACTTAGACTGCGTGTGCGAGCACGTGCGTGTGTGCGCGCGCGAGGAAGAGTGTGGAGGATCCCTGCCTATAGATAGATCGGGGTATTATTGTACATTTCTCCATATTTTGCCTGCAGTGTCGTTAGCGATGCATCTCTCATAGTTTGTTTGCTGGTAGGATATCCTGCAGTCAAATTCCTAAAAGCCGCGCGTGTGTGCGGGGGCTACGTGGGTTTTTGCGTAAATGTGTGTGTGTGCGCGTGTGTGAAGGTCAGCTCGCCGGCGCAGTTTCTTTTCCTATTCCTCTTCCCTCTCGCGCAGGTTTTGATCTCTCAGCCGCGAGATCAAAGGCGCTCTCTGGCTATTAGTCAGCGCGAGCCATTGATCCCGCATCGATCCACGCGAGACACAGCCGCCCCGTGAACACCGCGCGAGGCTCCCCAAAGCTCCTCCCGCGCGTCCGGAGAGAGAGAGAGAGACTGAGAGAGAGAGAGAGAGAGAGAGAGAGAGGTGGAGCGATGTGTGTGTGTGCGTGCGTGTGTGTGTGTGTTTTTGTACTGGCGCGGGCAGAGCCAAACTCGAGCTTTTTCTTTGCCGCGGGACATGAAACAATGAGGCTCGAGCCGGTTTTAATAAAGCGCGCTTTCCCTCCTTTCAACTCTGGCGCGAGGCGGACGAGCCGGCAGCGGAGAGCGATCGATAATTAATGACGATGAATAATTTAACCCTATCGATTGATACTTTTTTTCTTCATCCTTTTTTCCCCTTCTTTTCCTTATTTTCTTAAGGCCGGCCTTCCATACCATACTAATACCGTTCCACGCGCTCACATCCTCATCTCCGCCGCACCTCTCTATAAACTTGTTGGAGCTTCTTTCGCTTCACTTTCATGAAGGTCTGAAAAAAAAAAAAACAAGTTTCCTTATTTATCGCAAGATACAGCAGTTGGTGTTTGACCTGAGCAGTAATTTTTAAACTTCACCTGACTGGAGTCATTACAGTTTCTCTACATGAACGGAACCAGTTATTAAAAGAAAAGGAATGATGGTATTAGATATTTTTCAAATTAATAGATCAATAGTCTGAGCCCCAGGTGTCCAAAAACTACTGAAAACACATACATTAGCCTCAGTAGTATCCTACAATGAGCAATGTGTTTGTTAATTATAATGAGTACTGTTGCCATTAACCCACTTCATAAAGAGCCTTTTTCATGGCAGACATTTTGACTTGTCAAAGCAGGAAAAGCACACATGGCTCCATTATATTAAGTGTCCCAGTAAGCCATGTCTGTTAGTGAGCACGTACAATGCCTGAGCTCTGGAACTAGCTCACCGAGACGGAATGAAGCCATCGTTAAAGTTATAATTAATTACACCTACAAGTCAAAATGTCTGCCATGAAGAGGGTCTATTGGGTCATTACAGATGTATCAATATTGTTTTGTTTTTTTAAGAGAACATAATGCAAGAAAAGATGCTTGTAATTTAGAATTATTGAATTCCCAGTGAAGTTTCTTGATTCATTGCATTGGTGTAATTTTGGGTGGTGAAGCTGGCTGCTATGCTTCCACCATACGTATCTTTGTCACAAGTATTTGCTAATAACATTTGAGGGAGCACATCAGAAATGTGTGTATATCAGAATTATTTTCTCCCCTGATGTCAGCATCATGTCAGCCCCAAAAATCCAGTATCAGTCAGGCATGGATAAATCCCAACATATGCACATTTGCTAAAAGTGCTCAGCTGTTTTATGAAATCAAAATACATATTTGCGACTCGAGATTTGACATCTTCCCTCGGGACAAGTGGGTGTGGGGCTTAAAGCTACGGAAAGAGAAGCGGGGAAGCTATCGCAAGATGGAATAACACATTTTTATTTTTGGTCTTTTTATGTGATTTGCTGTCAAGAAGAAAAATATAACGCAATGCCAGTCTTATTCTCTAACCGTCCAACCTAACCTCAGTCACTGGACCAGTTTATTGGGGGGTTTTTTCGGGGAAATGTTTGTTACCTTCAGATAGTTCAATCATATGGCTTGTTTTGTATTAAACATTTTCTGACCCATTATCCCCTGTCCCTAATCTCGCTGCTTTAAGCGTTACACAGGCCTCACAATAACTACACCCGCTGATACATGTAGCGAATGTTATTCTGGTTCGGCCGCTCTGTGAGGTGATAGCCCGTCTCTCGGTGTGAAGGACTCAGTATTAGCTTTGCTCCTGCAGTGTGGAGTAATGGCCGCTCTGTGGGAGAACGAGCAGAGGCACAGAGCCTCAGTCCTCCTGTAACTATATATCTTGGTTAAATACAGTGACAGTACTGCACTGCTGTCTGTTCCTGTTACAGCTTTGTACTGATTTCTCACTCTTTCATATGACAGTATGATGGGTGGACCGCGTTCAAGGCACAAAGGGGTGAACATGTGGAAATTTAGCTGCGGCAGAAGTTGCAATAAAGCCTTTATCGTGTTAGTGAGTGCAGCTCTTTGACTCTCAAACACTGAAACAAATTATTATATTTATTTATCTAGTTAGTTTTCACCCTATATACAAACACTCATTCAAGAGAAAATAAAAGTGAGAACATTTTCTAATGTAGTCCAAAGATGTTAAAAGACAGCCATGAAACGTAAAATGAAACAATAGAATCTTTAAAACAAAAAATACATTAGTGCACATTTAATCTGTTATCTTTAATCCAGTGTAATCCCATTCCACTGTAGTTTCAACCCTGTCAGCTAGAAATTTAGTTTATAAAGTTACTAAATTGATTTTTATAATCAATGGATTATATTCACAGACAATGTCTCTTTGACTGAATGAAACACTACATTTATGTACCATGTTGGAGACTCAGCAAGGTGGCTAGGTGTGATGGTGGGCATACAAACCGCAGGACTGTCACACCCGAGTCCAGGGTTCACATCTAGACTCAGGCATCCACAACAATTTGGTTAAGATTAGGGAAATATGATCATAATAAAAAATCTTATGTCTAAATTCTTTGCTGACTTTTAAAAGCAGACTATGATCATTACCTTACCGTAACCAAGTGCACCACTTTCTGAAAATAACCATAAAAAGGTGAAGTTTGTTGTAGTCACTATGTGTCGACTGCGTATTGCGAGACTGCCTATTTTTGGCGGAAAACAGGTTAACAGCTACAGTCAGAAACAGGATGCAGGGAGCGCTGCTCGGGTGTGGAAAGCGGTATCCCTCTGGCGCTCCTCAGTTTAGGGATCTTACTCGTTCAGAATCGTTGAAAGAGTCTGAGGCGCTCAAGAGCGTAATGAGTTAAAAAGCCTTAAATTTATCTCGGCTAATGAATCATAGCAACATGCATTCAGTATCGCAAATACAAGACCTGTCAGGTACGTTAATTAAAACAATTTCTGTTATGTTAATTGGAAATATTATGTGGTTGGTATTTCCATTAAAACGTATTTGCTGTTGAAACTGAGTTGCATAGAAATTTTGCATTTCTTAAAGACAAATCAGGTGGTTTGTATAACACCCCACGAAAAGTGCTGGATGTCAAATGATGGATGGCATATTTCGTAAAAAAGTGACTTTTTTTGCAACACTTTTGCATATCAGTTAACAACAGAGAGCAACATTTTTTGAGTTTCTTGTAAATTTTGGGGGGGGGTTAAAGTCAGGAGAATGTGTTTTGTTTAAGCTTAAAAGATGCTTATTTTGGTGGAGGAGTGTAATTATGTTTTCTGTCATTGTTTCTGCTGGTGAAATGAAAAGTTTAAAAGTTTTCCAACAAACTTACCCCCCCTCCTTACACCTCATACTCACTGGAGAACTACTCTTATTGTTTTGAACAAAAAAAAACCAGATCATTTTCTGTGTGAAGATGCAGATTGGATAGGAATTAAACTGTATATTAATGTCAGTGTCATGATGTATATTTTGGCGTGTAAAATATAAATTCTCATTCACAGAAATGTTATTTCATATTTCAGACACCAGATTTAGCTAAATCGAAAGAATATTAGGCAACTACTCTGATAAAATTTGATTTATCTTTGACTTTTCTCCTTAACATTTGTATGGACAGGTTCTTTCTCCATCTTCCTGACCAAACCTCTCCCCCTCCTCCTCCCTTCATCCTCCTCCTCCTCCTCCTCCTCCTCCTCCTTCTCTCCACTCTGTCTCCCCTCCTCGTTCCTCCTCTCTCCTTCTTTCCATCTCCTCTAACAAACCCATAGCAGAGTCCCTCTGTTCTTCCACCCTGAGGCTGACCAGTGTGTCAGAGCTAACCAGGGAGAGGAACAGAGAGAGAGGGAGAGACGGAGATAGCGGGAGAGAGGCAAGTAGAGAGAGAGGGAGAGAGAGAGGGTTCAGTTGGGCCTTTTTCAGGGGCAACCGAAAAAAAGGAAGATGAGACAGATGTACAGAGCCTGTTTCATCTAGTGGAAAAAGAAAGCGGGAGAGGCCAGACTCTTCATGCCTCTCATATTTTTCTATCTTTTTATATCGTGACCCATCACTCTTTCCTTCTTTAGACAACACTGGAGACACAATGTTGCCTGAATGTCAGGCTGCCCCCCTTCCTCCCTCTACCCCAGTCACTCTGCAGAATTTCAAAACATAGTTGGTACTACAGTATATTCCTCTCACTGTTTCCTTTTCATGCCCATCAGTGGCCTACTAACCTCAGCGCCACAATTACACCAGTTCTTTCGACGGGCCCGGCCCTGTAGATTACCCAGCCTGTTTGCAACCTTGCGTCAGCATGGTCCCGTTTGGTATGAAGACGTTGTGATCCAAATACACATTCCATATACTGGTGTCTTCCAAACACCTGAAACTTATTAAATCAAGACTACTTGTTCTGGAAACCACAGCAGGGACACCAGCAGGGACCCCAACGGTTGCACGAGGTTTGAAGCTTTAAATGTAATGACATCAATTTTCGGCTATAATCTCAGCAGGTTATTCCAATCAATATGAATCAGGTGACATTATATTCCTCTAATCACACTTATAGAAATAAGAATCATATTTTAGAGCAGACGTCTTAAAATTAATCTTTGGCTTCAAGTCAAACAACATGGCATAAAAAAAATGGAAATGAAACAAAGAGAGGTGACAAAGACAGTAGTCAATATGTTTAAGAACTCCCTCTGTCATTCTTCCCTACAAGTCCAAAATGAAGTAACTTCAACTTTGATCAAAACTGAGTTAGGTGAGAAATTGAACTTTTACATTTCTGATTCATCTTGTGATACAATTTATAAGTTCAGTCTTGCTCTATTTTAGAGAAAAAGCAAAGTAAAAATTCAGTAGCAAGGAAACCCCGACTAAAAACCAAGGCAGACTGCAGTCAGTGTAGTTTCTGCACTCCTTTGTTTTTTTCAGATTTTTTTTTTGGGGGGGGGGGGGGGGGGGGTTACTGCAGTTTGTAACATCTGTCTATTAATATGGGGTCTAGATTATATTGCATGAGAGCATATACTTCTAAAAATAAATGTATATTAATATGTACACTAAATATATAAAGGCTTCTTAATTGTTTACATCTCACAAAATATTACTCAAGGATTCCTTTAATTTGTCTTTATTGCTCATCTATTTCAACTTTTAAACATGCCAACATTAAATCAATGAAGTAAGGATATGATGTAGTGCTGTATCTGCATATGTCGAATAATTGGTCATAATTTTAAGACAAGAACATCACCTGAGGAAAACGTGTCATAAGAACATAAGTGCTGTTCAACCTAAAGCACTTTGGCCGGACAGTAAAAAAACTACTAGTAGTAAATAAATAAATAAGTAGGTTGGTAATAATAAACCGTTGGGTTAAAAGTGCTAAAATAATAACTATGAATAGGAATCTTAGATAGACATATGCTTAAAAACAGCAGCGATCACTTATATTTGATAAAAAGTCAGTTTTAATGAGATTACAGGAGAAAGAATTAAAGATGCAGGTGCTCGATATTGTCTTCATGATGGGAGTTTCACATCAAGCAAACATGCAAAAAAACTATTTCTGTATACTTGCTTGACTGGTGGAAATGAAATAAAACAACACACAAAGAATAAAGATACAGAATACAAGTAAGTTTCCAGTGGCTATGATCAAATCTTTTATCCAAAGAAAGGATCTAATGAGTGTTTGTAATGAGAGGGCTGTCATGTAGTGATGAACCAACCAACAGAAAATTATATCCCAAGTCTGCAGTTCCTCTCAACTCTGTGAAGCATTTTAGCGTCTTTCAGCTAATTTTTAGTTTTTTTGTGTTTCCAACTTTACTGTTTTGTTTAACTGTCACTGCTTTCATCTCACTTCCAGATGTAATAGACCGCTTTCCTCATGAAAACCCCCCACTGTATACTAACAGCCCCGGCAACAAATGATAGACAGAGGAAGATAGCGACAACATAAGCAGCTAAATAACGATATACTTTGCTCAGGACTTGGTGAAGGGAAAAAAAAGAGCTGAAAGGGAGAGAATATTGGACTTTACATTGACCAAGTGGCCAGAAAGACGACTCCAAGTGAATGCAAATGCTGCTCCACTGGATGTGTAAATAAGCGGCAGCGAGATTCCAAGCTCGCCATATTAACTTGATGCTGATCGTATTTCAGTGTTTACAGCTTGTTTCCATCGCTCCCAAGTGGCCAAAACAAAAATCACGTATCGCAGCTTTAAAGTTGAGACTTTGTGCGTGCTTGTTTGAAAGTAGAGCGGCGATAGCACCAACAGCGCAGTCACCTTTCAGCCTTGACCTAAGTGTGTGAGTGTTTGCTTCGTAACGTCCTAAAGACACGGGAAAGTCTGTCCCTAAAACCAGCGCGCGCTTTCAACTGGCTTATCAAAAGCCTCTGACTCATCAATGCACCAGAGGGTTTGCAGCATGAGTGTGTGTTTGCCAAAACAAGCGCGGGCAAACACTCCACAACATGTGGAGGAGCACAAGCGAGGTTTCCTTTGAGCGGGGAAGGTGCTATTGTCATGATGTGACTTCTCTATAGTAACCGCTCTATTGTATGCCTTTACCATTGTCACTGGTAACTGTGTGATCCATCATCCTTACTTGGATTTATAGGTGGCCTTTTGTGGCGTAGAGGTCCTTTGTTTGGACCGTTGTGTCCAAAAAGCATCTGAGTTTTTGTCTCTGTGCTCCATCAGTACCACTGCATCTTTAGTAAACAAAGTGCATTCTGTCTCTCAGCTCGCTGAGATGTGTGTTAGTGTGTCTATATTGATTCAGTCAATATCTATGGGCTCCATGTCTTATTCCGTGTGCTGCTGCTCTCTGTGTGTGTGTGCGCGCTACCTGAATACCTGGGTATTTGTGGCATGTCTGCTCGAGACTGTGTGTTTACTGTGCATGTACAATCCATTACAATCTGCGAGCGTCTGTATCTGACAGTCTGTGCATGCATGCGTGTGTGTATACGAGTGTGTGCGTACGAGGAGCGGTATTCCCTGGGCTGCTAGTTATAATGTTTCTGGGGGTGATGGGGGGAACTTGAAAGCCCTGCGCTGCCCAAATCAAAACTAACAAGGAAATGATGGGGGCTCCTTTATCTCCTCTCTGGCCTGGGGGGCCGTGGGGGGCGAGAACGAGAGACTAGGGAGGGAGAGAAGGAGGAGGAGGGGAGGGAGGGAGGGTTGGAGGAAGAGGAGGAGGGAGGGGGGGGCAGCCTGGCTTCCTCTTTGATTTGTAAAAAATGCATTACCTCCGAAATCAAACGGAAAATTACTGCGCCGAAGCAAAACACACAGAGCAGGAGAGAGGGAGAGAAAAGGAGATGGGTGGGTCGGGAGGGAGGGGAGAGAGTAAGACAGTGGATAGGTGTGTGAATAGAAAGGAGGTGGGAAAGAGGAAAGGAGGATTCACCTGTATAGATACGCAGTTGGATAGGGAAGGGGAGGATGGATATATATAGATATAGGCGGCACGTAGGCGGTATGAGAGGTCGCTGGAGGAATCCTGACAGATAGGAGCGCGCGTCCTCAGAGGAGGCGAGCTTATACATGCCGTGGACCACGAGAATATGGAAAATGAAAGAGATGATATAGTATTGATGACCTGTAGCCCACAGGGAAGAGGAAAACTTATAGATTATTACCTCGAACACAAAGAATATCTTATTTTCTAAAGACTCAGAGAGGCCTTCACTCAGATGTTCGGGTAAGACATCAGCATTTTAATGGCGGGACATACGTTTCTGTAATCGCACAAAGGCCAACGTGTCCACGCTGAATACAGAATTAGCCCTCACAAGCTACGTGTAGTACAACATTGTGAAACAATCCCACGTGAAAACGAGGAGCTTTCTGCGAAAGATCCAACTCACAGCTGTTATTCGAACCCTCGTGATAACTTCGACTCATTACAGTGAAAGTGAGTGTAGGCAGAGACGCAAGACGCGGGGAGAGATAAAGATGAAAAAATAAGGAATGATAGCATGAATGATGAGAGAGAGAAAAATGTGTGAGTGAGATAGGATGAATGCCGACTCTATATCTGAAGACAGAAGGAGCGGCTTGAAAAACAAGAAAGATGAAGAGAGGGAGGAAAGCGTGAGAGGGGGCCACAATCCAAAGGCTAGAAGCAGGGTGAGAGCGAGCGAGCAAGAGATAGATAGAAAGAGAGAGAGAGAGAGAGAGAGAGAGAGTCGGTCAGAGAGTGAGTGAGCGTTAGAGAGAGAGAGAGAAATGCCTGGAGTTAGCAATAATAATTTATACAAACACACCTTAATAATTCACGTTCCATTTCAATGCTGGAGGGAAAATCCAAAATTCACAGAGCATAATTAAATAGAGGCAGAGAGTGAAGGGAGAGATAGAGAGGCCAGCATTAAAGATACCAGTGTAGCAGCAGGGCATCTCTTCCATCTGAGCTTTGTAAAACAACCCTGATGAAACTGTGATATCCAAACTAGATCCCGTCCCCTCGCTCACCACGGACACACTGAAAAGCTCCTTACTTTCACCTCCTGTCAGTAGATGTCTATATGCATTCATTTAGGAGACTTAATTAGCCGCCGTATAACGAAGTAAACTCGCTCACACGGGTGCTTCATCATTGTTTATGATGTGGTCGGATCACTTGCTCGCTTATACATATATATATATTAAAAAAAGGGAGCATGTTGCAAGTTGGTCAACAGTTAGTCCATGCACACCTGTGGTGCTTTCAGGGTGCTCAGTTGTGTTTGTAAAACAAAAAACTGCAAAAATGGCAGTTGAGAAATTAATCAGACAAACTAAACTTTCTCTTTGTTTAATAGATGTGCGTCAGTTATTATGTTAATTTGCATCATACACATACAGAAGTACCCAGGCAACATGGACTTGTAAGACATCAAATATATTGTTTTGATGATGAAACATTTGTCAGTAAACAACGTAAATCTCTCACATTTGCGACCAAAAAACTTTGCCTCTGTTGCCGCAAATAAAGCTGCTTTCCTGAAACAGAACTCACCTATTTTATAATGTAATATATAACCAGAAACAGTCAGTGAGGATTAGAGACATTTTACTGAACAAGCTAGCCCTTAAATCATCATATAACGAGCAACAGAAATGGAAACAGGAAATGGACACCTAATTATAACCTAAAAAGAAAATTAGTCCCAGGAGCTCAGTTTGTAGGGCTTGACCCTTGGCCCTTTGCTGCATGTCATCCCCCTCTCTATCTCTGGCTCCGGTCACTTTATCTATCCTATTAATACAGCCAAGAAAAGGCCAAAAATAATAATAATTTAAAAAAGAAATAAAGTCTCGCCTCTTCTCAACCATTAAACCGGCCAGTTTCTTCAACTCCTTGTTTAACTGCGGCGTACCTGAACACAACTTCATACACAGACGTCTTTGACCTGCAGTACTTAATTATAAAACCCCCACTGACTAAAAATCCGTGCCACATTATCTATTAAAAAGTCCCATTTTTAATATTTAGTCCGGCTCAACTTTGACCCAGTTTTCAAAAGTCTATTTAATTCCTCCTGTTCATAAATGCACTATAGGGATGTCCACCGTGTTGCATCAGACTCAGCCTCAGGTGGCCACACAAGATAACATCCATCAAACACCTGATCTCTACCAAAGACATATAAAACATAACCTTGCCATACTTCACTTCGATTTAAGGTATGTTTTTGAACTCGCATTGCGCCCTTAGACCCTTATGCAATACCTCCAGTTTCAACAAAGTTCACACTCCAAAACTTTGACTCGTTGGTGCTGCTGCTGCTGCTGGGTAGCTCGCTCTTGCTTCAGCAAATACTTTTCGATGAAACCTCTCATGGTCTTCTCATTTTTCATATGTTAAAGCCACGCAATTTAGTAATATTAGTGACTTTAACTACGTCTTCCTGCTTTGTTTCAGGTGTTGTGGAGGCATGGACTGTAACTGCGTCAGTGATCTGCTGCTCCCCCCGGTGCCTGCGCTCTGGACGCCAGGTCAGTCCCAACTCATGCACATTTCTTCTGGTTTATTTGGTGCATCGGGTTTGCCTAAAGGTACGTATTTTGTTAAAAGTACTCATGCATGTGCAAACATCTTGAAACATATCCCTGAATCAGCTCACGTCCTTTAAAAAATTGAGTGTAACCAAACAGCCAAAACAAGCAAGTTCAGCTCTGATAAAACATCCCCATCATCATCAAAATCTCAGTGCTACGTGTTAAAATTCATCAGAAAATTAACCATATGCACCAGCATTGGTAAACAAATTCAGTCTCTGGTAGTAATTGGTTGAATGCTTAATGTTTTCACAAGGCTAGTTAGTGCCAGATTCACTTCAGGACGAGTCAGAAAGCTACTTAACTGCATCTCTGATGTGCATACAGTCGGCTTTTAGAATTCAGGCCCGAGCAGCATCAATCAGATCTCTCCCAGCGAGCTGTCATCATCCCACTGACCAATCTGTTGAGGCTAGAGGGCATTAGCGCAGACTAACATTGCTCAAGGCACGTGCTGTGATATTAAACACATCATCCCTCACCTCCATCACTCATCAGTCATTCAGACAGCAATCCCCCTCGGCAAGCGGCGGGACAAATGACAGGCCTTAACCCTGTCCTCCTCCTCTCTGTCCTGCTCCCTTCTGCCCAGGGTTCGCCTTCCCGGACTGGGCCTACAAGCCCGAGTCGAGCCCCGGGTCCAGACAGATCCAGCTGTGGCACTTCATCCTGGAGCTGCTGCAGAAGGAGGAGTACCAGGGCGTGATCGCCTGGCAGGGGGACTACGGAGAGTTCGTTATCAAGGATCCAGACGAGGTGGCTCGGCTGTGGGGGATAAGGAAATGCAAACCTCACATGAACTATGACAAGCTGAGCAGGGCACTGAGGTATGTGTTTGTACACGATGTGTTGAATGTCAGGCAACAACACTGTGGGTATCAGATAAATCAAGATGTTTATCACCCCACGGTTTACATAAATTGTTTACTCTTGTTTGACTGAATCTCTTTTTCATGTCGGTCTAATGGAAAGATAAAGGTTGGGCTTTTCCTGGGGAACGTCAATACCCTCAATTTCTCCTTATCTGTGGACATCCTAATGGAAAGTTCACCATTGAGCTGCCAAATAAAAAATTCAATAGGGATTTCAAAATTAAGCCCCAGTGTGAAATTGCTTGGACTTCTTCTTCTTAAGACTGGCGAACAGGGAAACCGCTCGGCACCGAACTCGCCGAAGGTGATTAAAACAATTCTGCCCACACTCCGCACCTTGGGCAGTCAGCACCCCCCAACCGCACACACAGTTCGCTTATGCAAATACACACACTACCCCGACTTATTCCCCCACGCTAGCCCCCCTCCTCTGCTTTCCTTTGGCCTCTTGTTAATGGGGGCTGTCGTCAGAGTCTAATTGTTATGAATTGGCTGGGGCCACAATTAGCCTTCTTAATTAGCCTCACTTAATTGCTCAATTAAGGGCCACGGCACAATTGCCACGCAAAGCAAAACACGTACACATCATTGCACCGGGCGCAGCCACTGTGGATACATGCTGATACTTACATGCTGCTGTGTGTATTCATATAGTGCATCTGCATAATGAGGCGTTGCTCACCAGTATTTAATGCTGAGCTTGTCTAATGCATTCTGTGGTTAGTGCACTTTAAAGCAATGAAATCCAAATGCGCACGAGATTTAAACTTCTATCTCGCGATGACACAGCCGCAGGTGTGTCTTCCTTTTTGTCTCCCCCCCACCACCTGAGCACTCGGCTCCTCCACCTGAGCCAGATGGCACTATGTTTTGCCTTTACTGCCGATCAAACCCGACATCCTGGCAGGCTGTACGTTGTGACACCTCAGTGGGTGGCAAAGGAAGCTGGCGTGACGGCAGCTCAACATGCCCAGCGGGAGACACCTGAGGTCGTAACCATGGAGACGGCTCTTGTTGTCCCGCCTTTTTTTGTAAATGCGCTTTGCTGCGGGAAGCGGTGCCAGCTTCTCAGTGTCATTTACATTTATTTACACATCACCTGGGCAGGAGATCGTGTTTGAGAGTCCAAAGGGCTCCTGATGATGCAGATTAAATTCCACGGCCACCGTTTGTGCTTATGTGGATAAAATCAATTTGTTTACTCGCTAGAAACACACTTTGCTTCTCATTTTAACACACCAATATTTTTTTCCGAAGATTGTGATTTCTTTCACAATGAATACCCCTTATATTTTTAATTGATAAATGGTCTTAATGTGCATAATGAAAGGAGTGTTGTGTCTCTTTGTTTGGTTTCTGTCACCGCATGTGCTCCAAGGGATCAGGCTTTTTTGACTTTTTGTCTGTTAACAGCTGAATAAAATTTCCCTTTAAAGAACCACATCGTATTGAATCAAGGCAGTCAGACTTGAATTGATTTGAGGAAGGAGGAGATGAATAAAAACAGTGGGAAATCAGCATAGCTCTCGCCCTACAGCGCTCGAGTTGTTTACTTATTCTTTTCTGTTAGAGCTGAAACACAAAACCTTGATGTGAGCATTATATTAATCCTTCCCTCCTCTTTTTCCTTTTCCTCTTCCTTTTTCCCTTATCCTTTATCCCCTCACTCCATCCCTCCTTCGATTATCCCTCTCCCTCCTCCCTTTGCAGGTATTACTACAACAAGCGCATTTTGCACAAAACCAAAGGGAAGCGGTTCACCTACAAGTTTAACTTCAGCAAGGTCGTGCTGGTGAACTACCCCATCCTGGACATGGCCAACTCTCCCTTCTTCCTGGCCCAAAACCACTTCAACGGGGGCTCCGCCGCACCAGACTGCAGCCCAGAGGTACGAAGGGTAGGATTGAGGGACTGGGGAAAGGGTGGGGTCGGTAGAGGGGTGTATGTTGTGAGATAAATATGCAGATAATAAAGTGTCAATCATGTAGGAAATTAACCACCTGACACATCTGAAAAAATGAGACTGAAATTTAAAATATAGCCATATTTAAATATAGTTTAACTCTTCGACTAGTACACGAATTAAAAAAAAATGCACAAAACTGAACAAAGAAAGAAAGGGGAGAAATAGCAGGACTTAATTTTTTATTAATAATGATTTAATTCAGGTAATCGAATCCACTTCACTCGAGTGGTTCTGACGGTCTATTTCTCAGGCCCCTGCTGTGCATTCACTTTTTACAAGAGAATGGGCGGTATTCATCGTGTCCATCTTTTATTCCCTCTCTAATGATGGTAGTAATAGAATACTTATTATTTTGCCCTGAGAGATTGTGAAATTTTTACCGAGCTAAATTGAGCATACAGAGAAAGAAGGGAGCGTGACCGAATTTTTCCTAATTTAGTTCTAAAATATTGTTACGACTTTACTAAAGCGATGCGATATTTAGAGATGAATAAAGCAATGAACAAATCCATTTGAATGCTTTAATTTCTTCTCTACATTAAGTATATATCTGTATTTTTTCAGCTTGGACGTGAGAGCCAGCGTGCGGATAATTTTCCAAACGTCCTAGAAAGTGCACGTAAACTTGAAAGTACAGTAAGGGAGAGTCATCCGTCATTTGTCTGCGCTATCCTTAAGATGGGATAAGGCGACGCTGACTCTGAAGGAGACAGTGGAAAAGGGGAGGGGGGGGAACGGTTTTAACTTGTCCTTAAAACAAAAGAAGACGTTATCCCCTCCTTCTCTCATCCCCGTCTCCGATGGCGTATCCATCTGTCATCGATTGAAAATGAAAGAAATAGAAAGCAAAGGGGGTCACGTCACATCAGATCAATGGCGGGTCATTAATGCGGTTTGTTAAGCAACGCAGATCTCGCAGCTTGGGAGTACAGTCTCGCCTTTCAAACTTCGGGCTGCGCTGTGACAGATAGTATTGATCCAAAGTCCTGCTAGGGGGAAAAAAATCCCCCCTTTGTCCCCTTGATTCCTGAGATTCAACTGTTCCATTTCTTTCACCACCTTCACCTCCTTCTCCTTCTCCTTCACATATTTGAAACTGAAAAAGAAAAAGAGAAAATGACAGGCACACACCGACACACACAGCTGCCCTACATCCTGAATGGATGTCATTCTCTCAGATCTCAGTGTCCCTTCACACAAACGGTCCCACAATCCCTCTCTCTCCTCCTTATTTATCCTTTGTGCCCACAATCTTAATCGCTGGTCTCCATTTGACTCTGTACTCTTCCTGCCTTTGAGTCTCTGAGCCGCTGCGTCCTCCTACCTCCCTTTTTTCCCCCCCGAGTCCCATGACACCCCTTTTTATCATGTCCTTGCTGCGACTCTGTCGCTGTTTGCATCACACTCTGCAGGGTGCTGCTGTCAACATACGACTTTACCCGCAGCAAAATGAGGGCAGATTTGTAGGAAAACGTGTGCACTTTTAAGGAAGCACGCAAACTAATTTCTAATCTTTTTCTTCTCCACTTCTTTGTTGCTCAGACCATACAGTCCCTGTTTCCTCGTTTGCCGGAAGCCGGCAGGGGAACGTCCCTGTTTGATCGAGGGACCGCGGCGCCGGGGCCCGAAGGAGACAAGCTGAGACTGGATGCGTTCCCCTTCCTCAGTTCAGGTGAGCTAATGGAAGGAGAAAAGTTAGCCCACAACTCTGCAAAAACAGGAACTCTCCGCATCTCCGAGACAAAGAGGAGGAAGGCAGCTTGTGTTGAGGGTGCGTGCAGCAGTGTGCACACAGAAACCTTCTTAAACAAGAGGAGGAAGAGAAAGAGGATAGCAGGGAGAGGATTGAGGATATGGGGAGGCATGAACATTTATTGTTAAAGGAAATAAGAGGGATGGCTGTCCCATCGCAGCCCGCGGTGAGGCTGCGCTTCAGGTGAGAGAGGCCAGGTTAGCTTGTGAATTATGCATATCGGCGGCGGTAAGAAACAAGTCGGTGGGCTGGAGAAATCATCCACCTTTTCAGCGCGATCATTCGTATTTGTCGTCCTTTTTTTCACCCGTCGTCGACGGCGTTGGTGTGCGTATGTTCGCCCGACGCCGTGCATGCATCTGCCTTTGTTTATACTTGCGCACACTCCATACGTGCATCAGAATGTGTACGAATGTGCAGAGCTACAGAGCCGGTGTGCAAACAGATGTATTCACACACACATGCACTCCTCATCACACAATCTGCCCCCCCCTTCTCTCCCCACTCTGTTTGTCCTCAGGTCCTTTTCCCCCCTTCTTCCCTTCTCACCCTCCTCTCCCTCCCATGTGTCCCCGCTGTCCTAATCCCTTCCCAGGCAGGAAGGCCCTAATTGAGGGTGCAGGCTTCAGTTTGTGGCCTGTGGGCGCCCATTACTGTGTTTTCATAAGCAAGTGAGGCCTGCCTGACTGATTCAATATTCATGTGTCTGCCAGCTACTCCTGGCCCAGCACGCAGAGACTTCACCACTGTCAAATTAGCCCTGCATAGTAAATAACAGAGTGGAAGAGAGAGAGAGCGAGCGAGGAAGACTGAGAGAGGTGGAGGGTGCGGCGGAGAGAGAGAATCTTTGAGTTGGTTGTCAGTTGGAAGGAAGTACAGTAGGTTGTGAGGCAATGCTTTTGTTTGTTCATTAAAATTGGATTCCAGCATCACCTCAAATTTATTCTGCTTTCCCTGCTATCAAGCAATGCTGGCGAGGAACTGAACTCAAATACGGCGCGGTATTTAATTTGCTTCATCTAAAGGGTTTTCGCTTAATCTGAAATGATGCAGCGACATGTCAAAACATTGGGGGGGGGGGACAAGAGATCGACAGTTTGCAAGTTTCCTCTCTGTCAGTCACTTAACCTCTGGAAGTGCACGGCGTCGGCTGCTGATGCATTCTTTAGTATTTCTGGGCTGTCAAGGCTGCGACGGGGCAACATGTCAACAAATATTTTCCTTTAAATAATAAGACGTTTTGAAGATGTAAACTCTGCTTTATTAGTTGTTCAATTTTTTTTTGTTTGTTTGTTTTAGTTTTTCACTGCAGTGTAAAATCTGCTCACATCTGGTTTTCAGCGGTGTGAAGTGGATCCACTCCACAGTACTGGCATGCATAAATGAACCATCAGGTTTTTTTTTGTTAAAAGCAACCGTGCCAGAATTGGCCCCTGTGGCTTCTGATTAGAATTGCTAATACTGTTGAGCATAATTAGTGAACATTCTTGGATGTTGTATGTCAAGAAACCTTTGGTCCTTCTGAGCGCTAACCTCCATCTCTGGATTTTCTCCATCCTAGGTGCCCCGTGCTATTCCAAACCCCCGTCCCTGCTGGGCCCGTACCCGCGCAACCCACCCTTTGACTACCCCTGGGGCTTCAACCCCTACCTCCCAGGGGCCTTCTCTCTCAACAACTGCCCCAAACTGCCTCCTGGCTCCCTCTACCCCTCCCAGTTCTACCCCAACCCTCTGCAGAGCAGCCTTTCCCAGCTGCCTCACCCTTTCTCCTCCGTGCTCCCCCCAGGGGAGGCAGGTGCAGGTGAGAGGGGAGCGGCGGGGCAAACCGGAGGGACAAACGGCACGGCGGGTGGTCAGCCGGTCAGACTCTGCCTGCCACCCTACCCAGGGAGCCTGTCAATGGGTCGGACTGACATCGGGGCGTCATTGGGGGAAAGGGAAAGGGCGGAGGCAAGTCCTCCAGGCACTGGGCTGGGGCTGAGTCTGGGAGCAGTCGGCCTGGGAGCTGGTACTGGGACAGGCCGGCAGAGCCCCACAGAGAGGAGAGGTGGGGTGAAGCAGGACCCAGAGTCAGACTCAGACCTGGAGATCACAGATCTGAGCGACTGCAGCTCGGACAACGAAAACGAGCACGAGTTCAGCATCAGGAAGGAATCCAGCCTGGCGAACCGGTCGCAGATAGTGCTGGATGGAAAGAAAGGGAGCGTGTTGCCACCCATCTCCTCTCTCCCACCGCCGGCGTCCCCGCATCCTCTGAAGAGCCTGGTGCCCATCACTCCTCCGCCCCCGTCCCTGCCTCCGTCACTTTCCCCCTCCGTGGCTCTGCATGAAAGACACAGGGAGACAGAGACTCTCAAAATGATACACAGCTAATACATTCTCTCCTGCGTCCACCATCTTGCCAGTCTGCGCTCTGATAACTCTCTTTTTCTCTCCTTTCCTTTCTTGGAGACACTTTCCTGCTTTAAACTGTCAGCTCCCCCCAATCACTCCCGAAGATACTTTTTTCCAGGAAAGGCAGTTATGTTCTTTACTTCTGAAATTACTGTTTCCCTGTTTGCTGTGTAAGTTTGTAACTTGCCTACAGTCCATTACACTACTGACTTGTCCATTCTGGAGTATACGGGCTGCACAGTTTTTAGGCTATAGGCTGTCTGTATCACCATCTTGTCCTTTCCGTTTTGATCTCTCACACCAAATGATCGCTCCATGGTTCCTGGACTTTGTTTTGCGTGTTGCCAGCAGTACTCAGACTACAATTTGCTGTCTGCGGCCGAGCTATGATAGAAGGCAGCGAGGTGGTAAATTACAGCACAGCAAAGCCTGCCTCGACAAACATTAACAAACAACATCCCTATACTAACAGAACAGAACAACAAATAATGCTCAGATCGATCCAATTTTACAGATTTGTCCTGTAATTCTTGAGATTCGGACTATATATAATCACTATGACTCCTGAGACATAGTCAAACACTGCCACCTAGTGGTCCTCTCGGTCAACGTCTCCTTCAGTGAAATCATCTCCTTTCCGTAATGCTGCGGTCAAAATTGTTGCCCCTAACTTTGTTTTGCACTTTCTTTGATATGATATTGTTTCCTAATTTCTTAATTCAAATGGTAAAATCCATATTTCTAATGCTGTTAACTGTGGTAGTCTGTGAATATTTATTTTGTCCTGTGGTTCAAGTATTTCCTGCACATTTTCTTAAAAAAATACAACAACAAAAAAAAAAAAAAAAAAAGGAAAGAAAAAGAGAGCAGAGGGAGCTGGACCCAATCTAGAAATTTGTATGAATATCTCTGTGTATATATTTTATTATGGTGTACATTACATTTAATTATTATTCACTATGATAAGATTTAGCTGTATTGTTGTGATTTAATTCCGTATTTAAACATGTTGGAAAAATTATAAGCTTAGGTGTATCAAAGTTTAAATTATTAATGGCAGAAGATCTGCACTCTGAAGATGTTTTTCTATGATGAGGACAGAGTTCACACTGGGAATTGTCTCTGATTTTCTCAACCCCAATTAATTGTGCCCTTTGGTCATTTTTGCCAGATGCCCAACATACAAACCCTTTGGGTTCAAGAATACGCCGGTAGACTTATTTTTATAGTTAGCATTCACCCAGTGTAACTGTACTGTAATTAGTCTAATGTGAATAATATTGGTCTTTGCATTTTCTATTTTTAAATCCTCCCCCTAAAATCTGTTTTGATTATTTTTCAATCAGAGCTTTTTGTCCAAGCCAGCAGCGGAGCAATCGGGTTTGCTTAAGGACATTAAACAGTGGGAGGAAAAAATATTCGAAAACTGTTTATCTTTGCTCTACCAGGTCTAATAAAACGACGTCCCTTCCTCCAGACTCTCAGCACAGAGTGAACACTAAACCATATTGTACAGCTTCATAGCCTTTATAGCCTATGGTTTGTCAAACAGTGGCGGTCTACGATTAGTTGTCAAAGCTCTATTGTAAAGTTAATGTAAAGCTCTATGTTTGTTGAGTTGCTACGGGAAAGGCCTCCAGTCCACCCCCATGTGCGGGGTCCGACTAACTAACAGCTGTAAATACTGTTTTCCTTTGTGTGTGTATGTGTGTGTACACATCCAAAAATGACAATGCAGTGGTTTTACCTGTCATCACTCTTTGTTTTACTGTAAAGAGGAAAAATGGAAAGTGCAAAAAAGAAGAAAAAGATTAATATCTTCAAAAGCAATAAACATTATTCTGGATAGTGGGCTGTTGTCGACTGTGTGTCTGTTGAATGGATTCACTGTGTGACATCGAGCAACGAAATTAAGTTTCTTCTGTTAAAATCTCGACTGTAGTGTTTGAAAGTTACAGCAGGTTTTGTTTTCCGTCACATTAAGATATTCAGATTCAAAACTTTTTTAGACAGAAACTTGTTTTTTTGGACTCCAAAGTAGTTAGTTAGTTAATTATATAAATAATTGGTATTGATATTGGTTATTAATTCTTAATTTTGTTCAGCTTCGACAACAACAAAAGAAAAGTTGATAGTGAAAAAGAATTGCCCTTCTCCTGACCAAAATAGCATAAACTGAACTGTAAATCTTTTGCATTCTTGCAAACATGATCCAAGAATGACACAAAATAATTTGCTGTAGAATTTTAGACACTGTGAAGAAATGAAGAATTACAATTGGTAGGTAAGTTTGATTTTATCTTGCAAAGGATTTCTGTTGAGTCAAGCCACACTTTGTCCTCAATTAAGTTAATGAAAGCATGAACAGAATAATCAAAGAATGAATTGATTCTAATGCTAATGGTGTCATTAATATGGCTGGCTTTTATATATATATATATATATATATATATATATATATATATATATATATATATATATATATATATATATATATATATATATAAATATTCACTATTTATGTTTTATATAATAATAATAATAATACAGTTTGTAGAACATATATCTACATTCCATGATGATTCAGACACACTTTTTTGTTTCAAACGCTATTCTTTGGTGCTTTATCACTAATACATGTTATTGTAGACCTATGCCATAGTTCTTATTAATGGTAACAATGATAAAAAGCAGTTTATTCAGCATATGTGGTCTAAAGCTGGTGTCCGTTTCCTCATTATCTCTGTAGTCTACAAACCTCTCACCACCAATCAGGAACTTGCGGTTTGAATGCATATCCAAGGTTTGTGACAGTAAACAAATCACACACACACAACCTCATAAATATCAGGACGTAGAAAAAAATGTGATTCCGACAAATGCAACAAAATTTTATGCCATGATCCCAAAAGTTAGTTGAAATAGTTTTCACTGTATAGACATTTGTGATATTTTAGAATTCCACAATAAACTTTATCGACCACAAACACAACAATGCACTGAAACAATGAACTGACAATGTAATCACTATTAATCACCCCAATCAGCTTTTTCTACAATATAATCTTTCTTTCTCAAATAAAGAAAAGTATTCATATCCGCGCATATTGGACAACATTACACCGATATATCTGTGACAGGCCAATATCAGGCAGCCGATACACTGCTAGACACTAGTTTGTACATTCTCAAAGTCAGTGACACAACGTCATGACCTCAACTATCACACCAAAAATCCTAAAGGTTATGCTTGTAAGAGAAGTTGATTTTTGAGTCTCATTCCCAACTCGTCAAATGAAGCTTTGGGAGCGAAAATATTTTTTTCTTACAAATAGGACTTTTAACTTTCCCTGCAACAGGCCACACAACATGAAAACTAAACTTAATCAAGGTTATGACCACGATACAAACAATGAGGAGTAAAATCTAATTTTTAACATTAACATTTTGATACTTAAATACTGACTGATGCAAACTTTGTTGAAGTCTGTGCCAGATTATAGTTCCAGCTGAAGGTAGAGTGTGCCGATAACTGCAAATACTGAGCTGCACCTATCGCCTGTAAACGCTTTGCCACCAGTCCTAAAATCATCTACAGCTCTCACTACATGCCTGGATTTAAAATTGACATTAACCAAAACATGTATTACAAGCCAACACGGATGAAACAAAAATCTACTGCTAGATGAAAAACAGATTGACCTTGAGGTCAGTTTAATGTCACATGACGAGAAATTGTTTTGTCAACTTCTATTTCCAACGTCAAGATACAGCATCTCTGATTTCATTCTGTTCGCCTGGGCCATTAAAACCTTACCTAAATGATAAAAAATGCAGGTCTATGTTTATGCAGGTCTTGGTTATTTTAGTTTGAGAGTACAGGGTCACGTCTCTAGAGGACAATGTAGTGTCTGCATGTCTCCACAAGGTGGCGCAAGGAGGCCAGCGCAGAAGCCAACAACTTGGCAGCGCCAAGCAGGGAGGAAAGTTTGATTTGTGCAATCAACTCAAACAGTCGCTCTGATTTCACGACAGACGCGTGTTCTTTACGGTCCTTGAACAGCTGTCATCTGTCCTCACAAGCTCCACAGTGGCATGTTAAATTATGTATATTGTGGGAAAAGAACAAAAAGTGGAACAATTAGGAATTGTTTAATTAATTTGGGAAAAAATAACTCTTCTGGTTGCTTCAGCAAGTCTTGGACATTAATACTAATGATAAGAGAGAAGTAACTCAGCTTAAAGGGGAGCTGTGTAGTTTGAGATATGAAATTCAAACTCAGAAGTGTAATATTGACAATTTTAATGAGGTAATAATACAATCTCTTTCTTCCATGACTGAATAACCAAGCTGTTCTCAGAGGGAAAGTAAGGTCCCCAGAACACAGTTTGAAGCCAGACAGATGGCCGAATCTGACACATATAATCACATCAAAATCAAATCAGTTTTACTTATACAGCCCAAAATCACAATCACATGGCCTCAGTGGGCTTTACACAACATCTTCTGTTCTTAGACCCTTTATCCGAGAGAGGAAAAACTTGCCATACTGAGAAAAAAAAACAGAGAGGAACAAAAATAAATGGAAGAAACCTCTGGAAGGAGGGATCCCTGTCCCAGGACGGATAAACATGCAACAGATGTCACATGTACAGAACAGAAGAATAAAAATCACAGTTCACAAATTGCACTGGCAGAATAACTGATACAAATTCCATAAACAAAGTAAAAACCGAATAAAAACGTTGTTGTCCTTTCATATCAGTTTGCTTGTGATTACAACTTCTCCACCAAAACTACATTTAATGCAAAAGTCTCAAAATTGAGTTAATGTCAGAAATTGTCATGCCATCGTCAGACCATTGTCCCCTAAAGTGCAAATAGCACAACCCTGGAAAATGTTACGACAAACTACTATTTGGGGTTTTTTTTTGTAAGAAACACTGTTAAACGTACATTTGAGGCTCACTGAACACCTTCTGTAGCATGAGTGGGGACGGAATACTGTGTGACACCGTGCGGAAACCAGCCGTTAAAACTGTTTTTAAAAACTCGTCGATATTTGAGGATTAAAATCAACAAAAACATCTCAAAAACTAAAAAAAATAACGTGCTATCAGACACGTTGTTCTCGCTGAACAATTTAAACTTTAAATCTGTACTTTTTTTTTTTATCCGCCGTGTGATGAATCGACCCCGGGCTCTTTTTTTTCTGGATGTGTACTTCCGCGTCTAATGTTTTTTTCCCACTGACACACGACAACTTTCGGAACAGGAAACCTATTAGACGCTCCGACTGTCGTTTTCTCTCCATTTTCGGGTGAGTAAATTATCTTTACACCGTGTCGACGAACGCTACGAGGAGCTCGAACTTTTTCGCGGCTCCGTGTGCTAATTTTAAAAAGTCGTCATGGATATTTGTTTTACCGAGAGAAATGGCTTATCCACCCCCCTCCTCCTCCTCGTCCTGTAGCCCGAGCTGCAGACGGTCTGGTCCACACTCACACAGGAATGCTGCTGCTGCTGCGGCTGCTGCTGGCTGCACTACATCGTCCTCTCTGGATAAAAAAAAACAAAACAAGAGAAAAAGTAGTCGATAACGCTTTTATTTAACATGTTTGGTTGCTCAACGAAGCCGTGGTACAACAAATACGACTTTAAAGGTGTGTGTCAGACGCGTGGAAGCAGTTTTTTTTTGTAGGTGACTAAAGGTAGCTTCTGTTTGTATTTCCTGACAAAACCATCTGGTGCTGGCTTTTTTTATGACCAGACCTGTTTTTTAGGTCTGATCCCAAAGTACAAATCACTTTTTAATATTCTCCAAGGGGAGTTATGTTGTGTCATTTGTATTCAGCGGGGGAGTTTTATAGCCGGTGACCTTGTGAAATTTTATGTATTTTTATCTTCTTTGCAAGAGTATCCTCCTGATATTTATCACATGAGGGCTGTTGTTGTTTGTCATACAGATAATACAGATATGTAATGTGTCCTTTTTCCTTTTCGATTGCCCTTTTTGGGGGGTGAGAGGGGGTTGTTTTCATCTCAGCAGTGGAATTACAGCGTCTGAGATAATTAGTGCCAAATCAAGCTTTTCCATTTCACCTTATTTGAAAGTTTTTTGTAGATAAAAAGAGGCAACAAACCTGCACATGACACTACCTCCGCTCTTCCTATACCCCCTCGCTCATCTGACCAGCACATATATAGATTGAAGGGGGGGTTCCACTGCAGACAGTTCAGTAATTAGTGTCTGGATATAATTGATTACCCCTGATGATTTTTTGCCTTGTGAAACATTGCCTGTGCAGAGTAGGCAAGAGAGTTTCCTGCGCTCACAGGAAACTGCAATTACTGTACATCTAGAGCGGCTTCATTATCTCACTGCAGTCATTAACTAAAGATAGGGGGCCTGGAACAGTGTGGGCTGTGCTTGCCAGTAAGCTGATATATTTTCATTAATCACTCCTCCAAGAACAACAACCTGTCTTTTTTTTTTGTTGGAGCCAACTTGCCGGGCCAGTTTGTCTCACTCCTCAGAGGGTTTTAATCTGCAAAGCATGAGCCATGTCGAAACAGACCCGCTGCATGTTAATAACGATCGCCGATTATTAGACGGTGCCATGTGTGTGTTAAGGGCGTTGCAGCTGGCGGTTTCGGAGACTGTGACGTGTTCCCCCAGCCAGCCGCTGCACCCCAGAGGCCCCATGTGAAGCAGGCCCTGCCACTTCCTGTTACGCTCTGCTAGACCAGAGGAGCACCGCACTTGTCATCTCTCTCTCTCTCTCAACGTTTTACAAGTGCAGGCTTGTCTGGAGCCCAAAGGCTACCTTCTCTTCCTTTTAAAGGAATGTTGGCTATAATCTGAGTTGCCGTGGCGCTCTCTCCCTCCCCGTCTCTCACTCTCTCCATAGTCATAGGCCCAACGTAAACTCGGCCACATCCACTGCCTCTCAAAGGGTAAGAAAGATAAACTTGTGTAGGGCTACAGCGAGGCGTAACGGGGGTTGTTAACCTGTGTGAGAGATACCCAGCAACTGGAATGACAGGTAATGGCACCAACTGTGGAACAGCCAGGGGGTGTCCTAAGGGCCCAGAGCTGAGTACAGGGCAAAGCTAATAATTTACTGTAGTCAGGCTCGGACTTCAAAGGAAACACAGGTATTCTTCTCTGGCTGCAGTTGGATTGACGCACAGGCAGCAGATAATGAGAGACAGAGCGGACTGGGCCGCTCTTCTTCTCTCTGCGGGGCAACAGTGAAATCTACTGATTCCTCCTGAATGAGCGCAGTGGGAAAGGTCGGCGAACTTACAAAAGTCCATGTCTGTGTGTGTGTGTGTGTGTGTGTGTGTGTGTGTGTGCGCATAGGATGGGGGTTAAGCTGCCCAGCACCTCTGACGCAAGTATACCTGAAACCAAAGCTAATCTCAGCACCGAGCAAAGTGACACACTGTAAGGTGACACTGTCTGTTTGCATACATCACTCATATGTAACGTGTTGTTTTTTTCATATATATATATATATATATATATATATATATATATATATATATATATATATATATGAAAAAACCGTATACAGTATATATCAGTATATTAAAAGAGAAAATAGAGTTTCTGTTCCCTCAACATCTGTAGGTAAAAAAGTGATCAGGATATCTCTTTGTCTTACTTGAGCTCCATCATCATGCATCAGCGTGATTCATTTTTCTGGTATTTACTGAATTACTAACTGGATTAGCTACAGACATTCTCATCTGGTTATTTTATCCATAAATGGTTCTTGAATTGCATTGAATTTGAACAGGCCTTTTTTCATTATGAAAAGCAAAAGGTGTGAAGAATACAATTATGGTGCATCAGTTTCAGGGTCATTGAGCATTGAGTTTATACTCTAGATATTACTGTTGCAATATAAGAAACTCAGTGCTGCGTCAGGGTTGAACAGAACGCCTGCCCTGTTTGGGTCGGGCTCGGTTATTTCTCTCTCAGGACAGAAAAATGCACCCTGAGTTGCACTCTAGTGTCCGAACCCAGACCGAGATAACCCCTGATGACATCACTATGAAGTCATCAAGATTAATTACTCATACTTTACAAACTTTGATGCAGAGCCACTGAAGGTGTTTTAATACTGTAATGGCAGGCAGAGTATCAGAATCAGACACAGTAGGAATTTACCCTGATACTGTGTTGCATAATAGTCAAATAATATACAACGTAAGACGTAATAGAAAAAATGAAGAGGAGATGTGCAAAATATTGACGCTAGACAAAATTGGAGGTGGGGACTTGATGTTAATGTAACGTGTTTAGAGTCGTACTTTCCATAAGGAGTAAACTCACCTATATATGTACAGTTGGTGGAATACCCCTTTAAGAATCTAACATAACAGTATTCAGGCCTCGCATTTCTTTTGGCAAATCTGCCCTGACTCGTTTTGCCTCTTGTCATAGCTCACAAAGTGTTTTTTTTTATGTAGACAAAACAAACATTATATAGCTGAAACACAACTGCCACTGTGCTCGTATGTTATCAGCTGATTCACAGGACAGTGATTTTTAAGTTAAAGGCAGCTAACACAGGCAGCTCAGTGTATTCACCTGCCAATCTCTGTCATCTCGCACCAGACCAGACTCCCTACTCGCACTATGTGTAGTCAAGAGTGTGTTGCATGTGTGAGACATATGAGTCATGTGTGTGGAGCTGTCACCAACCCCCAACTACAACTGAGTGACCCTGAGAATGAATGCAGCCAATCTCAGCATTTGAGTGTTTACATGTTCTCAAATGCGATGATGAGGAGGGTTTTGTTAAAAAGTATAACCTGGGCTGTAGCCGCTTGTTCCTCACAAGGTAGAAAATGGAAAGAGTTACATCCATCTGTCCAAATGTGAGTCAGAGAGAGATCGCTGGAAAACTGAGCGAGCGGGCGCGCGCACGAGAGAGGGAGGAATCGGAGAATGAGCTCTTTCATTTGAGGGTCGGGGTGGAAAAAGCGAGAGTCGACTCCATGGATGATGTTTACTCTTGAGGAGCGAAAGATGGGGGGTATGTTGGGGTGAAAGGTCCTCCAGTCTGAGTGAGTGTGTACAGACAGCGTGCAGGCTGCATGTCAGCACTCAGGCTTTTAAAAACAAAAGGAATCTTGTATTTGTCATATTGTAATAACAGTACAGATACATTGATAGTCACACTTTTATAATTGTACTATAACTCATGATAATTTCCATTGCCTTTTCTGAATAGAGTAAATAAAATACTTCATTGAAAACCCCATGTTTGAATTATAAAGTGTTTGTGTGGGTCTCAAAAAGGTGGTTGCTAACAAGTGGATGAATGCAACCACTGACTTTGTCGGGGACATTAACGTTATAACACCAAATGTGGAGAATTGTCTGCTTACAAGTTCATCTCTACAGGCGGACTGTAGTTGCAAACTGTTCCGAGTTTACAGGCTCCAGGTTGGACATGGACCCAAAAATCTGTCAAGTGTGACTAAACATTTTCATTGGTCTTACCGATGCACTTAATATTTTGCAGAGCAGATTAAAGTTACAGTTACTGAAATTTCTTTTGGAATTGACAACATTTTTCTGCACCTTAATTGCTACTCACAATCATATACATAGTTTGCACATTGCACACAGGTGCAACCAGCTTAAAAAAAGGAAGTCTAGACCCCCGTTCTAACTTTACAGCTTATAAATTGATCAACTTTTAATAATGTAGTGAGGCACTTAGTGGTGTTGATGCTGAAGTCATAGACTTTCCATTCCTTAAGAGCCTGACATAAGCTTTTTACCTCTATCGGTTTCATTTACTCCTTAAAAAAACATAAAGCATAAAAGTGGTGTTCTTTTGCTGAACAGAACCTGTAGGTATCATTAACTTGGGAAAAATCCTGAAGCTTTTGGTCGTAGGAACCAGAGAGATGCTAAGTTCCAGGTTAGCCTACAAAAATCTGTCATCCCTGCAGCCTTCTATACTTCCAAGATTTATTTTCTGTTATTAACACCTATTTAGTTCCCACCGGTAATGTTTTTAGCTTTTACTTATTTGTTAATTTTTTTAATTGTGATATGTGGTGCCGATGCTGCTTTATTAGTACCTCCCCTGTTTTTTTTTTATTAGTGTGTGTGCTTTCTTTTTACATAATGAAATTAGATTAATCAAGTAAAAAACGCCCCAACTTTGTAATTGTGAAGATTTGCAGTATTTCCGTATAATGTGTGATAGTAAATTGTCCGTCTTTGCGGGGCTGCATAGCTCTTTTGGGGCAGAACAAGCTATTTGAAAATGTTAACTTGTAACTGGCACTTTAAACAATTTTCTGACATTTCATTTAATGATAAAAAAATAATAGATGAATTGATAACGAATAGAAGAGAAGCACAATTTACTTTTTCATCATACATATCAAGTAAATTTGTTTAAATAGCCCAATATCACTTATTTGTCTTATTTACAATCTGCACAACATAAAACACCCTCTATCCTCAGACCATTGAGAAAAGATTAGTAGGAATCAGAAGATAGAAACCTGAGGAGGACCAATAGAGCGGGAATTTTGCTTTCAGGATAGACAAATATACAGTAGATGAAGAGAGTAAATCTGTACTTGCATCTGTACATTTTTTTTGGCACAGCATGTACAATCATCCCTCTCTTGCATTTCCCAGTGCAGGTTAGTATTCAAATCTTCCCTGTGAAGTGCAGTGGTACATTGCAAAATGTGTTCTATCAGTGCGACATACCGAAAATAATTTGGATGCCTCCCCTGATGGATGGAGTCTAATTTTAAAGCAGTCATCAGCTGGTACTCATAAATGTATAAATGCTGCAATGAACTATTATTTTCATCAGATGATTGATTATTGTTCAATAAAATGTCCATCAGTTTTCAAAGTTGACACATATTTGATTGCTAAATACATTCAGTTTGGTAACATAACAAAACAGCAAATATTCACATTAGGGTGTTAAAGATTACTACTGCATATGTGGAAGCTGTATAAAGTATTTTGAGGCTCAAGAGGGAGCAAAGTATGATAAATGGACCATCAGCTGTTGCTGAAAACTACTTAGAGAGTTATAACAAGTTTGAAAATGAAATAAAATAAGATACCATCTGACAGTTTGGTGTCACCAGACCTCTATTGCTCGCTACTCACCTCAGCTTGTAACCTGTTTTGCAGCTGGGTATCGTTAAAAATGTGTGACCTAGTGTTTTTCATGCATGTCTTGAGACAGCCAATCACCAGCACTATTAGTTCTTGGCACAACAAGCATGCTGCATATTTATTGGCTCACTGACGCTGATGAGATTATCTCCTTTGGTTTCTAAATTTTGGTACCGAGTGACATCACTTTTTCTTTATCCTCAATAGTTTGGAGGCAGTTTGGTCAGTCCCATAAAAGTATGGATGTTCAACAAGCAGCTCTAAATAGCTGCTACTAGCAAAGCACACCTAAATCTTTTATTGAATTGTTTGTGGTTCAGTTGCATGTTGGGAAATGTAGACAAAATGTAGGGAAATGTGACAGGGAAGGAAAAAGAATGGGATAGACAAGATTTAGCTGCAGTTTTGATACATCAACATGAATTGTTAGTCCAACAGCGTTATAGATGCTATATGGAAAAATGGTTCAGTACTCTTACAACTTGAATATTATGGCCGTAGACTCTCAAATACTGATTTTATATGCTCTGTTGTTCACCTTACCTTGAGTATCAGCTGACCAAAGTTGGAGATATGATTGTATTGTTAGGTATGACTCTATTTATTTTATCATTTTTGACTATCTAGGACTGCACAATTTCTCAACATATCAAAATATTATCGAATTATAATGAAGTACTGGATGTACCTGGCTTACATGTGTTGTTTTTCAGGTGCAAGAAAAACATGTTGTTGGAGAGGACCCCAACAAATGTCACATCATGGTGTTTTCAATATTTTTTCCTGTGAGGTGGAAATATGCTCAAAAATGTTCACTCGCACTAACCGAAAATCAAATCCCAATTGTAATATCTGCCAGAATTAATGGCAATGTGATTTTTTTTTTCCGTTATTGTGCCGCCCTAGGCAGATCCTTAAAGACAGGGAGAAGAATGTTGCATGTCTGGATTGCACACTGTTGGCATGAGGTTAGCATTATGAACCAAGGTGTGCTCGTGCGCAAGTACAGAGGCATTTCTGGCCTCCGTGACTTTCTGGGCAGACTAAATTCCTTCCAAACATATTCAGTATCAGCTTATTGTTGCTGCTGCTTTGTTTGGTATCAAAAACCAGAAAGCTAATGAGCATTGGACGCACATAACCACAACAACAGACTTGTGAATGAATGAGATGTGGGGGTTTTTTGTCACAAATTCAGAGGTTTCTGTGTTTGGCTTCAGCAATTACTGCTCCATCAACAAACACACACACACACACACACACACACACACACACACATGGAAGCAGTTAGGCCAGGCTGGAGGTTCACTGTGAACTGCCAATCCATGCCAGTCGATTGGCCCCAACCTATCAACTGTTTCCATGAAGCCAATGACCTCTATATGGGGACATGGAGTGAGCGAGCAAGAGAGAGAGAGGGAGGATGGAGGGGGTGGGTTTGGGTGGGGGTGGCACTTTTTTGAGCATGTGAGTAAAGTGTACTTTGGCTCCAAGGAGAAACTACAGAAAGTGAAAAGAAATTGTGTTAAAAGTCACTGAATATGCACGGCCGTGTGCACAAAGAAGGAAGGAGGTTAAGCATAGCTTGTTATACCTTGTTTAACATCATCCTCGATATGCTCTGCCGAGGTTGGGGTGGGGGATGGGCATTATCCAGCATCATTAAAAACCTCTAAAAGCAATGTCTACTCAGCTGAGATCATATGATGAGAAAGTCAATGCCTCTACAATGTTTTTTCTTCCAAATAAAGTCATATCAAGAAAAGGTCATTTAAGTAAACAGGGTTTTTTGTGGTCCTTTTTAAAAGTCTGAAAAAGGGCAATTTGTAAATATGGCCAGAATTTTTAGTTTAAAACATGGAGAAAAAAACGACGCAAGATGTGGTTTCTCTCATTTACTAAACCAAGACGAGCTTAATTGCCTTGTTAACTCATTGTAAAACACATTTATCTCTACATAAACTAGATAAAAATCACTGAAACTTGTCTATCCACAATCACCTCTGGTTTGGTGGAAAAAAAGCTCAATTTCAAGATGTAAAAGTATTTTGAATACATGTCATTTTCACCCAAAGCTGAAGCCCGACTCTCTTTAGCTTGACTGACAATGCTGTCCCTGCCTGCCATGTCTTTTCATCTGCGGAGTCATAGTCCTGTAAATCGCCTCTGTACTGTATTACCGGTCTTCAGACTGACATCTTTTGGTCTCATGCAGCCCCAGTCTGGTGTCTAGCCCCATTCATTGGGAGGCTGGTTAACTGGGCCCCGTGGCCTGTGATGACTCCCTCCGTCATCCAAGGTTGCAGTGCAGCTTGACTCCCTCCAGCTAATTGGGCTAGTTAGCCCTACTGGAGCACACCCAGCTAGTGTGTCACGATGTGGTGTATGGGCTAATGTGGCATCTCCTAATCAACAAAACATCTCCACATCTCAAAGTAGTTCCAAGTTTGTAGTTTGTGGTTTGTAGCCCACCAGAGCTTCTGCAAAAAATGCTTGAATCAGGGTATAAAGGCATTGGAATTGCATTGGATGTCAGAAATATGTAAAGCTGTCATAAAAAGCTTTCAGCAAATGCCTTCTGCAAACCAGTATTGTTCTGTATTCACATCAGAAGCGTCACCAGAGTCTTGATCCAGCACAGACAACTTTAATTAATGCCACTCTGATAAATGATCTCCTGATAGCAGGTAAGGGTTGTTCAGGTACTGATACCAGTATCAGAAATGCCTCTGATACTGCATAAAATGCTTGAATATGACAGCTATTGATGTGCCCATCTGATACCACGAAATGTATAAATTCGAAGTGCCAACCTGCTACTTTTCCAGCAGTGTCCTGTGCACCTGTATCAGGATGGGAAAAGTATATTGGTACATCTCCTTTTTAAAGATTTTATTGCCAGTATGGACATGAAAAAGGTCTTCAATTTCTCTAATATTGGTCTTATAAAGTCTTGTTGAAACCTGCAGTGAAAGCCTGAGTAAAGCTCTCAGAAGACACATGTAAGTGGTACAACAAGTCCTTTTTGAAATCAGAAAACCCTGAGGGCTTCAACAACATGATTCCTTTGGACTTATAGCTGAAAAGAATGAACAACATGTAAGGTGGGATCCAGTGAAGCAATGAAAAGACCTGCCTGTGTTTTCCCTTCGCTGTTGGCCATAATCTTATTTTAGCCACTACGTAATGGTCGTTAAATTACATAATTGGCCCTTGTCTGCCGGCCATGAATGCACTGGCTGTCTTGGAGCGATCGCACAAGGGGCCGCTTTATTTTAGGCTGAAGGTGAAGGGAGACGAAGAAGGGAGGTTAAGAGAGAGAACGAAACAGAAGATGTGGAAAGATGTAATAGACAGAAGAGAAGGGATGTTGAGGAGAAAAAAGGATGTGGTAGTCAAAAAGAGACGGAAAACAACGTTTCAAGAGGGCATGTTCTTGCACTTTAACCGCAGACGAGCCTCTGCCTCTCTCACGCATGTATGCTGATGTCACTTCCCTTGTACACACACTCTGCTGTGCTGCACTATCTTCACTATCTCACAGTGCAGCTTTGCTTCGGTTGTTTGCTTACCGTCAGTGCAGTGACAAGATTTCTGGGATAAGTTTGCCCTCTGTAATGCCCAGACCGCTGTTCTGTTGCCCTTTTACCTTGTAGAACTAACATGCAGACATCCAGTCACGTTAAGCCGCGTTATCTTGAAATTTCTTATCTCTGTGAATTGATAAAAGCCTTATCTTTAATCAAGTCTTTGTTTTATAGAATAATTTAAACAATACCTTTGATCCAGCATTTTTTGTGTGTTTGTTTCGCACATAAAATAAGTTGGTGTGCATAAAAACAAGAGTTAAAAAGAGTGGTCGACACTGAAGCAGCAGAGGTTGAGATGTCCTGACTTTCACCCACTAGCATGGGCAAGCAATTCCCACAATGCAACACCATGCCCTCTATCTTTTGTAAATGCCCGTAATGCAGGCTTTTTGTTGAGACTTTTAAAGTCTGGAGGCCAATCCATCATAATCCTTATGACGCCATTTGGGTTATTTTCACAGATTTTTAGAAAGCTGCATCCTGAGCCACGTTATACAACTGTTTTCACAGGCTGACTCATGCTTCCCATGACGTGTAAACTGAACTTTAGGTATTTAAAGTGACATTTCGTTTGGAAAGGCGGTACTGGTGTAGGAAGCTAAGCAATGCACTGCTGTGGAGGGGGGCAGCAGCAAAACATATATTAGCCTCCTGAAATATTCATATCAATTTGTGTGAGTGTGTGTGAGTATTTTCACAGCTTTATGTTGCTGTCAGACGGTCCTTTCGGACAGGAAACTGAAGCCATTTTCACCTCAGAATATGACAGATGCTGGTCTACTGTTGTCCCCATCAGTTGGTTTGTGTGTGTGACTTCAGTGTTTTAAGGAGTAATCCAGATTCACGGAAGTCACACACTAACACAAACAATCAAATCGATTGAGGAAGCTGTAGACCAGCCACTCCCAAGTTCTGTGAGGGGGTGGGGTGTGCCGACTGCCGTCTACTGTAGTCGGGCTTTTCTGCACACTTCGGCTGGCTTGGCCTTGTTTCACTCGGCACATCAGCCGAGGGCATCAGCGATTTGTATTCCCACTTCAACCTGGGCCACCTGCTTGAAGGTGTGTCTTTAACTGATACCACGCTTGTCTTGGGTAGAGATCAAAGTATAATCTTCTTACTTCAGTAGTAGGGGTGTGCCAAAATATCGATACTACGATATATCGCGATATTTCGTCTTGAGGTACGTTATCGATACACTGGTGCCAAATATACTCTTTGTTTACTTGGCTGTCATTCATGTGAAATTGATTGACAATGTTTTGTAATTCCTGTGAAATGGATTCAGTGCAGTCAATAAATTCTGAATTTCTTCAGTGACACAAATATCGTGATGTATCGTGGGTGAAATTTCTTGCAATATATCGATTATCGCAGAATCGCTGTATCGTGATATTATTGTTATCGTGGGCAAAATATCGTGATAGTATCGTATCGCGAGGTACCTGGTGATACCCAGCCCTACTCAGTAGTAGGGCTGGGCGATATGGCCTAAAAATTAAATCTCCGATTTTTTCACACCAAACTCGATTTTCGATTTTAATTGATTTTTTTTTTCTTCAAATTACAAAGAAATTATCAAAAGCATTGCGTTTATTTTTTTGCTATGATTTTAAACAAATTTGCCCTGCCATTGTAAACAGTGCAGCTTCAAACTCACTTGAAAAAATATATAAAAGTGCATCCTTTTGAAAAGACTGTGTCCCTTTTTGATAAAATGCTTTTGTAAACATAAATTTAACATGTCAGATTGCTTGCTGTTATAAAAACAGATCAGTTTTCATATTGGTATTGATAAAGTGTGAACATAACTTTCATTAAATACTTTATTTTGCAAAAGGTGCCTTTGTTTACAAAAAAGTATTTTATATCCCTGAAGATATGTAAACTAAATTAAACATCTGCATGCATTACATAGTAAACATGACATGTTGGTAGATGTACAGGACATCAGGTGTGTGCTTGCTCTCTGTTTTACACGGTGGTTTGTTCGAGGTCCGACGCTACAAAACCAAACTACTAACGAGACAGTGACTTTTTAGGAACAAACTCTCGGCTCGCTGCATGTTGTGTTTGTTTCTCTGTGGAAAGTCAGTGTAGGGAGGGCGGAGCCCACTATGAACCACGGGAGCCCGTAAGGAGCGGCGGCGGAGCAAGTTAAATAAAAAATCGATTTTCATTTTTTAAAATCGTCCTAAACCAAAAACTCGAATTAATCGATTTTGCAGATTTATCGCCCAGCCCTACTCAGTAGTATTGAAGGATAGAGTCCAACCAAGCTCCACTGATTCACTTATAAACATTTTTTAATTTGCTATAACTTCTTCACAATAAAAAAATCCCCTGTTATTAAGTTAGTTAGGAGCTTCTATTATGAAGCAGCAAATCAGGTAATGTTGGGTGTTCACCAGCAGTAACTTCATACGACTTCTGAAATAGCAGGACGTGAACATGATGAAACACCAAAACAAAATGGCAATACAGAAACTAAAGGGGTGCAATAAGCAGGAGCAGAGACTTTTACAAACGTCTTTCTCTCAGGTTTTCTGCACAGACATGAGTAAAGTACCGCAACACGCTTGTTTTAAAGGGTACAACAGGGGTCATCAAGGGTCGGCCTCAGCCACAAAACGACTGGCTGGCCCACTTTGGCCCTACCCCAGAGATGGTCCATTTTCAATGTGGCTTGGCTCAACTTGGCACGGTAAAGCTGGTAATGTAACAGTAAATCAGCTCGCCACAATTTGACTTTGCCTGACCAATAGTGGAAAAGACCCATAGGTAATACACTGACTCTGTGGATAGGTACCTCATACACCCCACTTTAAAATGTACAGCAAGGCATGTCATACCAATTTCTTGATTGCAAATATCCAGATGTAACTAGTAGTTCGGCCTCTCTTTTTGCAATTACACAACTAGAATGAGTTTCTAGACATTTTTTACGATCAAAAAGTAAAATCTGACATTTGTTTGAACGCAAACAAATGTTACAAGTATCTTGAGACCTAAACATTTCTGATCTAAAAAGGTGTGGTCAGCCAGGAATGTTACACCATACCATGAGAATAAACCAATACCCCATTTTTGATTGATTTACAGGGATAGTTTTGTTTTTTTAAGTCTGATTTATAGTGAAATTAAACATGCTACGGAACATGTTTCCACTGTTTTCACTGTCAACGCTGCCAGCTGCAGCCTAAACCACTTAGTCAAGTCTGTAACCTTTCAGGTGTCGCTCTTTGCTCGAACACAGTTTCTGGATGCTTTATGCCTTTCAACAAGAATTTCCAGAGTTTCTCACACTATTTTCCATTGCCTGTTTTTTTTTTCTTTCTTTCCACTTACTGCCTTGTTATTAATTTCCTGCTGCAGTGTGTCCCCACTTTTAATTTCATCTCCACGCTCCTCCTCCTCCTTCTCCTCCTCCTCCTCGCTAGGCCCCTTCCTTTTTTTTCTCTGTTTAGTCTATACGGTTCATATAGGCCAGTGCATGCAGCCACCACTCCTGGTAAGTCCTAGATGTGTATGAACGTAATACAGACTTTGAAGTAAAACAAATTAGTTAATTTGCTGGTTTCAGAATATTTGTAGGTTCTGTGAAAAATGTGGAAAAATAATTGCTGAGGTACGAGGATGACCACACTTTCCATGTTGCTGAGGATCACATGTTTATTTCATCTCTATGTGTCCCGGTGTAACCGTCTCAGAGCCATTACACCGTCAGAAAGATGTCTCTGTGAATGCTAATATTTGCAAAATGTGCATGTACACCCTGCAGTTTTAGGCCAGCCTCTTCTGTTCACCCTTTTTTCTCATGAGCTCTCTGTTCCTCATTCTTTCATCAATTCGGTTTCGCTCATGCTGCGCAGTCACTTCCTTTTCTGATTTCCACGTGAACTCAGAGCCAAGTGGCACAGGAGGTTTCTTTTGATGCACTTTAGTCCTGCTTGTTTTTTTGTTTTTATTTTTTACATTTTTTACTCTTGCTGTCTTTCTCGCCATCTCTATGTCTCGCTTCTCTTTCCCTCTCCCTCGTTTCATCCGATAGGTCATACAAGAAATCGCTTTGATAGCTTCCTGAGGAAATAACACCCACTTCCTGTCTATGTGCCTCCCCATTTGCCACCTTCCACTCCCCCCACTTTTTTTCTTCTTCTTCTTCTTCTTCTTCTTCTGTGCACGGTGCTGGAGATGCAGTGGTGCTGGTAGGAATCCCCCACTCACTGCTAATGAGTCTGCGGCCTGATGAGAGAGCCAGATAAACAGCAGCACAAACACAGCAAGCTATGGCCATTAGCTGCTGGGCTATTTTTGGAGGCTGCCCTCAGAGCATATAGAGGACAGGACGCAGCCTATTGTGGCCGAGTGTAAGAAGAGAACCGTGACCCGTGCTTATACAATTGATTCTGTAGCCAGGTGCACGTAGAGATTGTGAATGAGAGAAGCTCTAATTTGAGTGTTTTTTAGGACGGGAAGATATATGCTGCGTGTTCCCCACCAGCTGGTACCTTTTTCTGTTTTGTTTTTTCCCTGTTTGGATCTGTTGCTCAGTCTTGGGTGTGCTGATCAACAGCAGAATTGCTTTACACTGGCTTGAGACATTGTTTTCCTCTCGAGAGAGAATTTTTACACCTTGTCGCTGCACTTAAATTTCTAAAAATGTGAACTTTTATGCCCCATGCTACTGACTTTTTTAAAAGATGTCTAAACAAATTATCATTGACTCGAGAAGCCACACATTTTCTGACATATTAGTCCATTATGAGGCCACTATGTGTGCCACTGTTGCATGATTGTCACATCTGTCATCAGATACTGATGGTTTTTCCTTTTTGTTGAAAAATTAGACCATCTCGGTGAAAATAGAGTGAAAGTTCTGTCTTCCTCACACTTTGATTTCATCTGTCTTTCTTTAGTAAATCAACATGGGTACTAAAATCAGACATTTTAAAATTCTACACTGAGCTGCTTTGAAAGGCAGACTTCAAACAGGAGGGTGTAAAGCAGACTGTCACTGCCCTCTTTGGATGAACCACACCCCGCATCACTGAAGGATGCTGTCAGAAGTGCGCTCTTTCTGTCTTCACCGGTAGCTACACCCAACAGTTGTGAGGTGTGAATAATGGCCACTTCATTGAAATAGGAAACATCTTGTGTCCAGCAGTTAAACTTTCACATATTCACAGATAGTAGCATGTAGCTGCATCATTGAGTCAATTAATCAATTCAATTATTAACTATTTTAATACTTGAAGATGAATAACTGAACTGATTTCAGTAATATCAAGCAAAAATTTAGTTCCAGTCCCAGCTTCATAAATGTGAGGATCTGCAGCTCGCTTTGTCATTTTCAGTGAATTGTGTATCGCTAATGAGAATAATTGTTAGTTGCTGCTGTAGTTGTGAGGAAACTTATGTTGATTCTGAATCTAACATTGTCTTGTTTTCACATCATTGTGTCATCTGTACTTTTGATCCAAGTATGTGCAATGTTTTGCTTGTTTTTAGATACCACTGATAATGGCACAGGTTGTGTCATCTGTGTTGTGGAGTTACTTCTGCCTGAAGAAGACCATAGAAAAAAAAATAAAATAAATGGCTTCAACTGTTGTGCAACAATAAGCTTAAACACTGTTGGCCAATCATCTTAACAATAAGCTCTCTCAAGTTGCTACTGAAAAACATGATGGTTGCTCACTTCAAATCATCGATTCAACACTTTGTGGTGCCCACTGCATGATCTGATCTTGCCGTGTTGAAGTTGTTCCTGGAACATCATAATTAATGTCTTTTTTGGACCAATCATTGAAACTGATCACTTTTTTCTTCACATTTTTGTAATGTCATAGTTTAGCAACAACTGGAAAAGTCCATGAAATGGGAGACGTTTTCCCTTCAATCACATGTAGTGTGTTGTGAAGGGGTCGATTTGAATCGATACCATGTTTCCCTGAGCCGGACCAAGTATTTTAGTTCTCTAAACCTAAGCGAACAGTGACAGAGAACTGGAAATAATGAGTGAACTCTACTCTCTAGAATATAAAAAGTGAACGATTTTACGGAAACAAGATATGAGCACCTTTCTCCTGAGTGAATGCCCTGGAGCAACATTAATTATGATGTTGCGGGAACAACACCAACACAGTGAGTACAGATACACCGGTGTCCATTGTGGTGCCACTCAGGAGCATCTGTGTACAGGTACAGCATCATCAGATCTGGTCTTGGTGCCCTTAACTCATCACACTCCCCTCTGACAGTCACTCATCAACAGGTCTGGGCCCCACCGGTGTCGCTATGGACGCTGAAGACGCCCACTTCGGGGTGAGACCACAGCTCGACTCGTCCACTCTTCTTGGTCTGAGGGGTTTCACTAAAACGGCTGATTGTTTTAACAGTTTCACAATGGACGTGGGGTTTGCATAAGAGCTGATGTAACAGTGACTGTTATTATTAGGCTGCTGCTTAACCTCTTAGTGACCTGGTGGAAATATGAAATGCTAAACTGTGCTGCTGGTGCTGCTGCTGCTCCATGTAAATGTTCAAACAGGTGCAGTTTTTTCTTTTGCTTATGTACAGTATTAGAGCTGGGCCTGGGCGACCCAGAGAGGAATGCTGCTGTAAAGACCAGTTGTCATATAACACACACACACACACACAGTCGCACACGTATACGCACATATACACACACATTCACTGGCAGCTCCCCACAATCACATAGGAATGGCCCCCTCCCACATACGTGCTCAGTCTTAACCCACACACACACACAAAGGCACGTACGCTTGATGGCTATCATTGGATTGATGCCACCTGACACTTAGTTAGTACTGGAATGTGATGGGAGGGAGGGGGGATGGCAGGGTGGGGGGCAGCTGCCGACTCTCAGGAGCACCGGAGCTGATCTCTGCACCTCTGGGACCCTCTGTTCAAATACTCAGATCCTCGTGGTCTTTGTCCCTCAGCTAGTCCGTATCGGTCAAGAGAGACCCTTACGGTTCGGAGCTTATGCCAGCAGCGATCATGTATTAATGGAGGTAAAGGGTTACTGTTGAGACTCACAGACTGTCTCCATCTGTTGTCTGAACTGTGCCATATGCTGGAATGTACCACTTGGCTCCGTCTGGGGCAGAGGAGGCGCCCACTTCTGCCCCTCCGCGGTCCTGTGCGCTTTAAATGCAGAGCGGAGTTGACCTTCTCTACTTCCCCTCTGAGTAAGCGCAATTAGCTTCCTCCTGACCACTTCAATTCATCTCAGAGTATGAACATTTATTACAGCGACTCTGATCTCAAGGGATCTGCTTCAGCATCTCCTGTAATGAGGAGGCTGCGATCACGAGTGCAACTTAGGGGCAGTAGTGCTTTTAACGAGGTCTTACGAGCCTCTTCTGCGTTTGCATCTTAATGGAAGTGTGTCGATTGATTGAGATGGAAACAAAACTGTGTTTTGAGAGCACATCAAATCGATTAATCAAGAAAGAAATCAGCAGATCAATCAGTATGAAAATAATCGTTACTCACTCAGTTTAGCCCTTCAGTTAACCGTCACACTTGGCTAAATGTCAACAGAGAATTTATCTGCAACTGACATTTGATTCCTTTATCCAAGCAAAAACTTACGTGATCGAAAGAAAAAGTTATTATCTTTGTTAGGGCGGCATTTTGATGTTAAGGTAATTATGATTATTTGACTTGACATATTGCATTTTGAATCGGACAAATGAGTCTCTCCCTGTGAAGATGCACCATCTAAAACTAAATAAATAAAAGGGAACAACAACGTGCGGGATTTCTAGTAAAACTACAACGATTAATCGATACGTTTGCAACTATTAGATTAAACACCAACCATTTCGATAATCAAAAGGTGAAAATTGTCTTTCCAATGAGATTTTTTTGCTTTCTTTAAAACTGAATATCTTTAGGTTTTGCACAAAACGAGATTTGAGGACGACATCTTGGGCTTTGGGGATTGATGGACATTTTTCTGACATTTCATAGACCAAACGACCAATCGATTCATTGAAAATGGAAATAGTCGTTAGTCGCAGCACCAATTTCTGGTTCCTCCGCAGCTGTTAATCTTGCGCACCTGTTTTTAAGACTGTATGTTGTGAAAGAAACCAGTTTATCTTGAGCTGTGACAGTGCAGCATTTTTATCTTTCCACCAGGAAATGGCTTGATCTGCTTTTGCAGTGTTAGTCAGTTATCAGTGTTGTTGTTGTCGTCGTCATGGTGACAGAACTGTGTTTGTCTAGTTAAGGTGGCGTTGGCGGGTTTCGGTTTGGGGAAGGTGCTCAGTGGCCAGTTGTGTGTGAAAACAAGGAGGTGTGTCCCTGTGAGTCTGTCTGTGTCCCTGTGACAGTGTATGTCCCGTGGCCTGCATCTCTGTTTGTCTAACCCCTCCTACACATGTTGCTCTAACACTGGTCTTTCTCAAACCGCAGCCCACTGGATATGACCATGAATGAACACATTCTCTCTCTGTCTGTCTGTCTGTTTCACACACTGTATTTCTCCCCCCCGACTATCAGCACTGCTTCTCTCTTTACAAGAACTCACCTTGACCTCACAAACACACACACACACACGCACACACACACACACACAGTCACACACTCTGTGTTCAGGGCATGAATCGTATCGTGGTTGTTTACACAGTCACATTTCCTTATAAACCCCAACCACTAATAGATTTTTCAGTTCCTACTTAAAACACTTCGATAATACATAACCACACATATGATTAAACACTATCTGAGCATGCAAACATGTACAACAGCGCTCTTTAACTCAATCAGGATCGTGGGAGATGTTGTCTCCATTGAAAAAAAATCTACATGACTGGGACAGAAATGCTCATGGCGTCTAGTTTTATTCACGTTAGGTCTAGTCACATTCGCCGACTTCCTTCCTCACTCTCGTGGCATCTTCTTTTTTTTCCCTCTGCCATGTTATAGCAACAGGCGACTAGATAAAATACGTCATTACTGCGAGTAAAATTACTGATTTTTCTAGTTTTGAGCATTTTAAAAAATGTTTTGGATAATTTAAGAACACTCAACTCAATAGAATATATAATGAAGATCTAGACATTTAGATGCTGGACTGTTACCTTAAGGCCAAAACAGAAAATCACAATAGTGCAATGACATAAAATAAGAATTAAACAAGACAGACTTGAAACATGGTGGGTTATATTTAACAGATGCTCTTGTCCAAAGCGACTTACAGTAATTCATACATACATTCATACATTGATGGTGTTGCTGACCAGCACATCAGGAGCAGTTTGGGGTTCAGTATCTTTCCCAAGCACACTTTAACATGCAGACCAGGGGAATCAAACCATCGCCCTAGAGACAGTTTAGCACAATGTAATGGATATAGAATAATGAAACCATTCGCGTTAACACTGGTTCACTACAAACCTCATCATCACTATATACTTTAGACGGCCACCAAGCCTGCGTCAACCAGGAAGTGGAAGGTTAACTGGCCATCCATTTATATAAATGATTGGATAAACCAGCATTTTGTCCTGTGTTGTTGTCACGTGCGACTCTGAGGAAAATGGAATCAGTCCAGTTGTCTTAACAGTGACACCAACAATAATACCAGTTGAAAACGCGAGGGGGGAAAGTTGTGTGTGCCACTTTCACTGACATCGTTGGGAGGAATATTACTTCATAAAGACTGGCCAAAAAAAACTCCCAAACACCTGCTAACATCTGGCTTCTGCACTTCTAAGAGTACACAGACTCGGCTCAGTGCATCTTTTCAGGCAGATCATTCCAGGTTTTTCAAGTCTTTACAGAATAAAGACTCACCCCTGACCTTTAGCTTTGGGATAAACACGGTGAGAAGACACTGCTCACGTATCGTATGTTACGTGGAGACTTGTGTCGTCATGCCGGCCAACCCTGTGCTTAATGATGAGCTTGAGGTACTGTAAAGTTTAGAAACAGCATTCATAACTCTGAATCTATAAAATAACAATTCACAGACAGTTTCTTAAGGCTTTTTTTTCCCTCGACTCACTTTTTCCTCTGACTCATACTTACACCTCTTTGACCCTGTTCTCACCCTCTGTACTCACCTAGCAGGGGACAATGGTTAGTGTTGCTGTTGGGCTTTCAGATGTGTGTGTGTGCGTGTGTGTGTGTGTGTGTGTGTGTGTGTGTGTTTGGGTGTTCCCCGGTAGCGTCTCTGGGTCTGCAGCCTTCAGAGAACCGAGTACAGTACATGAGCTATGTGTTATTTGTGTGTTTTGGGTGTGTATGCGTGCAGGGGAAGTGGTGCGGGGTGTAGAGGGTGGGGGTAAATTGGTCATCCGCTCTGATGCATTTTTTTCCCATTCATGGATTTCGAAGGCAGGGATTGGCATAAACCTCTGATTTCAGATTAGTTGGGTTACATTTTTAGACCTGCAGGGTTTGCATCACGGTGGCTGGAGGAGCTCTTTTCCTCTTGAGCTTGTTACTAAATCAGAATAACTGTTTTCAGTGGCAGAATTCGGCCCAGCTTCAGATCGAAGATGTTGTTTTTGCAGTGCATGTTAAACACATTATTCCCCAATGATTTCAACACCTAAACTAAATGTTTAAGTGTAGCCTGAGGGAAGAGGACTCCAGCATTTCAGAGAAAAAACCCTCCGATCTCTTATGAAAAACTAAAACTTACTTAGTTAAAAAAGCTTTTTAATTGCTTCATTATCATTTTTATCACTGTCCCTTCCCCAGTCGCCTCATGATTTATTTCAAGAGAGAATAAGCTCAACTGATCACAAGTAAATATTATAAATAATGCAGGCTTTGTCATTAGAGCAAAGTTGGTGCAAAACTTCAGCCTTTGCTTTCTATTCCTTTGCCTCGCTTGGCTCATATTAATGCGATCTTACTTACTCCATTGAGACGCATCAGGCCCGAGGAGGTGGGATTGGAAGCTGGGACGTTTTCCCTTCTTTCCGCTTGATGTTATTTTGCACTTGTAGAGTTCACCGTGTCCAAACCCTAATCTGTCGTTATGTCTGGCTCTGCTCAGCGGGGGCTCAGGATGTCAAAGAGGTAGCCTACCGGTTCAAAGTTATAGCACGTAATGTTTGCTAATTGTCTTGTTTTCTTCCTCCCCCCTCCTTCTCTTTCCCTTTTTCCATAGCAGGGCGTGTTTGGGGCTCAGTGCTCTAACCCAGCCATGAGCATCATCGGGGCCGAGGATGAGGATTTCGAGAACGATCTGACTGATGTGAGTGAACAAGAGTGGCAGCTGAACTGAACGTTACCATCGCTTCTCACCTTATTTTTCTTTTCTGTTTTGCGTGTCTCTTGGCTCTATTTGTGTATTCTCTCTCTCTTTCAGGTGGTCGATGACCAGTGCCCATGCTTCAACAACATAGATCAGCTGAAGGACCGGCCGGCCCACCTGCTGGTCTTCATGCAGCATGTCATTCTACAGTTTGACCCTGCCCCCCTGGTGAGACCTTCAACTTCCATAATGTAACACACGGTCGATGCAAAATGTATAGAGAGTCCATCTGATGCAAGTCTGACGGATCAGATGTGCCTCTGTTTTAATCAATACGGCCTTAAAGTTTGAGCTGAAGTTTGTTTTCACTGCAGCCTGTGTTGATGAGTGTGTTTATCTGTATGTCCATACTCCTGCTGAAATAACAAGTGACAGTTCACCCCCCAGATAAAAAATAAAAAAAGTTTTTCCTCTTAATTGTGATGCTGTTTATCCATCTAGTTGTGATTTCTGGAGAGAGGGATTATATTATACCAAAATGATCCAGATAGATAGATTAGACTATATGTAAGAGGAAAAATATTTATTTTTGATTTTGGGATGGAACGTCCTTTGTTCAGGTAGAGGATTGGCAGAAAATCAAAGACAATTTTGAAAGACATTAAAATGATAAAAGATCAATCAAATAATCTGACTTTCGATTCAGGTTACATTTATTTCTGACTTTGTTTATACTTAGCAATGTATTGATTCATGAGAATATATTTCTGTATGTCAGTTGATAACAAAAATAATTGTTTCAGCCACACTATATATGCATTTATACAGAAAAATGGCCTGATGAATTTAGTCAGATCAGAACTAGTTGAAACAGGTGCTAGGTGCTAACAAATAATCCATAAATGGCCATATGAGGAGTCAGACAGATTCTAAAGAGGTCCTAGTTTGGACATGCAAACTAAATCTACAAAAGTAGAACAAGTTGTTCATGCTACACTGCAGATTTAATGTGTAGTGACAAAGCTTTGCCTACAGCCAACCATGTTTGGGACACGAGTTACTCACAGCTTGCTCGGAACAAGTAATCAGACAGATGGTTAAACAGAGAGTGCTTGATTCGATGCATTGAGAAGAAACTGTAAATACAAAGAGTTAGTATTTCACCTGATAGATATTATCTAATCATGAGGGCCAAACCAAACCAAACCATATCATTACAAGATTTATTTTAAGCAGCTGTAGCTTGTATAGGACACACAGCAGGAGTCATATTCCTGATGACGCTTTACTCCAGTGTGGATAAAAGACCTGAAGCCTTCTCCCTTCTTAAACTCTTCACCTCTTTGAGGGTCATTCAGGGAATAGAAGTTTGTCAGCGCATCACAAGTGTCAGCCTCCTGACTTTGAAGCGCCAGATGAGCTTGTGACCTTTTTTTGATAGTGAGGTTAGATACTCAGAAACACAGAAACTTTGGAGGGCATTAATACAGCATGCGGGACATTAAAGCAGTCACTGACCTTCTGTCCGTCTCCCTCCTCTCTCAGCTGTGTTACCTTCATGCTGACCTCTTCAAGACCCTCAGCACCAAAGAGACCAAGAAACATTTTGTGGAGTTCAACAACACTTTCTTGGACAAGGGTGCAGTAAGTAGCACACTACACCTCATTAGCTGTAAGAGATTGACTGTTTGAGATGGATGCGGATGGCATCCTGATTATCACGAACACATGAACACATTTGTGATTTATTGTAAACTTATGGTAGAATAATGCAGCGTTCCCACTTGAGGATTGTGGCCTCGATTTTCCTCTTGCTGACAGTTTTTGGAGATCGTCGACCAAAGTCCCCGATTGGTGCTCGAATCGATCGCTACCTGTGAACTGTTTGAAGACGATACCCGAGAGCTCGCCAGTGCCTCGCAAATGGCCAAAAGATTTAATATCTGGTCAAGTTGAGGATGGGTTGGGGTGTCCTGCAGCAAGCCTAAGCTGATTAAGAGCAGAAACTCCTCTGCTGTCATTTGCAGTAGCTCTTTGAACCCAGTCTTTGCATGCGTCTGTTGGTAGGGAGGGGGTACAATTATATAGTCTCTATAAGAATTCATCGGCACACAAGCCTTTCAATGTTTTTAACCTTGTTGTTCTATCCGAACCACAATATGAGCTGGCAGCTATATGTTTTTATGGCAAAAATATCTATTTACCTCCAGCTCTTGCCTGTAGTCTTTTCTATTTCTTCATTATTTTTTCACTGCAAATCAAAGCACAAAATACTCGGACTTCTTGTCTTTGGTGTCACTTGTCGCTTGCAAGTTGGAGACCGTACTGACTTGTCTGAGATTGTTCCTTGTGTAAGATCTTTATAGCGTGTGAATCCCTGTCACTGACCCATCATGTAGTGTGCATAACCACAACGACTTAAGACTTCAGACTTCAGACTACAAGACAGAAAGTTAGAATGGTACAGTAATCTGATCTGAACTGATTTGATCTGATCTGATCTGGCGACTTTGAAAGTCAGGTCAGTCAAGAAACCTGAGAGGAAATGAATAAATTGTGTGACGCTTGGAAACAAAAACACCAGGTTAGCGGGCAGAGAAGGGAGGGAAATATGCAATTACATTTTCCTGGCGTGTTTGGACTCAGCATCTGTATGTGTTGGGACTTTTGTGTTTTGTGTTTAATGTCAGTTTTGGGGTTTGGGGAACACAAGTCAAGGCTGTTTTCCTGGGTTTGCTGCAACTTTCTGTGAAAACCTTAGTTTGGGTTTTGTTTGGACTCGGTACCTTATTGTGATTACTGTAGCAGATCTCGCAAAAGTTAATCGACTTGAATTATCAAACTTGTGTTTGCATCAATTTGTGTATTTAAACACTTTTGGTAGTCCTAACACTGACTGACATTAATATTAAATCTCACTTAAGACTTGTAATGGTCACTCTGTTTTATATTTCTGTGATTTTAGGCTTTTTAGAGTCTTGTTGAAGGTGTGCATCATAGAATAATCAATTTAGAAGAACATAGCAGCCTTTGCAATATAGATGTAGAGTTGATACGCTGTACAGCTGCAGTCTGCACGAATGCGTGTCGGCTTTGTTAGATCTGTCTGTCCTCGGTGTGTCTGTGCAGCATCCTTCAGTTTTCTGCCTGTCCTCCCTGTTTTTCCTCCCTGTACACCTGGCCTCTGTCTCTGCTCTGTTACATTTCCTCTCCACAGCTCATTCTCCGTACACGTCAGTCATGTCATGCGCTCCCCGTCTTTCTGTCTCTCTGTCTGTCTGACCCCACTGCTTCCTGTCAGGATCGTGGGAAAGCCCTTTAGGAGGAGTCTTCCTCTCTCAGTGTCTCTCTCTCTCCCTTTAAACCCCATCCCTGTTGTAAACCCGTTGACTTCAAGTCAGCCCATGTGGTCATTTTCATGTCAGTGACAGAGCGCTGTATCTTCCCACTTGGAATATGTGTTTTTTTTTTCTCTCGGTCTGTTTATTTCTGATGTTTAAATGACCCCTTGTGGTGAGATGTAGTTACTGCACTCTTTTTTTCTGATTCTTCACCACTGATGCACGGCACACGCTGTTTTCTTGGGTCAACGCATAACAAAGAAATAATTATATATATTATTATTATTAATATATGTAGGTGTCGAGCCGCAGTGGTTAGTCGATTAAGCGATCCGTTTATTTAAAGGTATTTATGATTCATTGTTTCAGTCAAACATGTGTTTGTCGCTGCTACTTAAATGTTTAAGGTTTTATTTAACTTCTGGTTCATTTTTGATTGTTAGTTCTAAAGTTTTTGGATTGTAGACTGTCGTTTCGCCAACAGGAGCAATTTGAAGATGTCACTTTGGCCATTCAGAAGCTGTGAAGAGCCCTTTTCACAACTTTTTGACTGTACTGTACTGAACAATGTATCAATTCGTCGAGGTGTTGATTTGACTTAATCATTTTGGAGGCTGTAGTTTGTGATGGTGCTAAACTGAACTGCATTATATAGAGAGTTGTTTCTGTTAGCCTGCCCATTGTTGACTTAATAGGGTGGAAAAAATAATATAAACACCCTGCCTCAATCTAACAATTAAACAGCAGCACAGTCTGACTCAAAAATAAACATAAAGTGGAATTAACACCTCTTTGAAACAGATTCAACAAGAAGTTAACATTTGTTAAGGTTTACTACAGGACTGCTGTATTCTTACTTTGATACAGTGATGATTTATGTTCCTAATAAGATGGCTAAATAATAGATCAAAGCTAAAATAATCTTCAATCTTCTGTTGTAAATTCTTAACATCATTTCTGTTTCCATTTATCTTTTTCTCCACATTATAGATTCTCAGAGTGGCAGCGCCACCTAATGTAACCTATGAATTGGGTAAGTTATTTTCATGTGGTGTATTAATTGATTAATCAATTAATTAATTAACTAAGAATCATTCTATATTCTAAGCTATATACACACACAGACATCATCCTCACGCAATGTCTTCTTTACTCTCTTTCACTCACTTCGCCCGCCCCTGCCTTCTCTAAGACCGAACCCGTCCAGATCTGCTCTCAGACGAGACCCAAAGACGTTATGCTCACGAGGTTCAGGCCCTGCAGGCGGCCGAAGTGGCCAAACAGCTGGAAGATTTCAAGTGAGAATCCACATTCAGAATTCCATTCAGCCAGTCAAGAAAACTCTCCACACCCCAAATATTTATTTTGTAAATTCACAAATTTTGTGTCAGTGAGTGTGTGTGAGATTTGAGATTTCATTTTGCCAAAAAAAAACCTAACTACATAAATTACCTCAAGTCTTTACATGTATTATAAGTCTGGAGAGACATTGATGTAAATTGCACCTTGACGATTGCATTGAGGCGGACACAATGAAGCAGTAATTCTAGTTCACTTTGAGTTGCTATTAAGAGGAAGTCAGAAAACTTCCTCTTAATAACAACTAAAGCAATAGTGTGGTGTTTCAACACAATTTAAATGACAAATGTCTCAGTTTTTCTATGTATTTGTAAGCATTTCTACTTTCACGACAGCATTTATCTTCAAGTCGTACGAGGATGTATAAAAATAATGTGTGTTAAACATCCGACGTTCATCCGTTGCAGCTTTCTCAACTAACTTGTTATTACTGCTACTGTGTGCAAATAATGCCTAAATTTAGATTTACACAACTCTTTATAAACTTACTTTGGCTCCTTCAAGATTAAAGTCAATAAACATTTGTCTTTGCTGGAAGGCTTTTACTGTGATTTGAAGCATCAAGAGAAGGAAAAGGTCATCTTGATCTATTTCTTATTTTCTTTTTCAACAGCACTTTGTTTTAAATTGTACTAAAGAACTTTTAGGTGGGTTGCCTTTGATTTAGATTAACATCTCGATCCTAGATTTGAGAGTGAGCTGTCAAAAAAACGGGAGCAATATTTTCAGTAAATCAAACCTTAGAAGGCATATAATAAGCAGATTTGGTTATGGAGAGTTATGTTGTTTAATGAATTATGAAGTTTTGTTCAGCAGCTGCTCTCTTGGAACTGCCACGAATAACCACATTTTAGTAATGGTAGTGCACTGAGCAGCCCTCTTCATCTACATTCTGCTCGTGGAAGCTGAAAAGGCTCATCAACGTACTGCATCAGTCCTTTATTTTCATTATTCATTATTAATTCAACTACCCTCTGCTTTGCCTTTCACAGGCAGAAAAGGATGATGGGCATGACCCCCAACGAGGCTGAGCTCATTGACGTGGAGAGTCACTATCCCACCGACCGCATCCCGATGGAGATGAAGGAGAAGTCTGTAGCTGAAAATCTGCTGGACAAGATGTCTGAGACACAGTGAGCGTTCCTCTTTTTCTTCTATGTCTCGTGACACCAAAATTAAGCTTTTGAGTGTTGACTTCAGGAAAAGCTGCTGTGGACATTTGCAGGAATATTGTCAACCGTATAAGGGTTAGGGTTCTTTCTGCACAGACATTGTTTCCTCTCAAGCAGGCGCAGAACGTACAAGCTCGTTGACCATCGGCAAATGTCTTTGTGGTGTTTAAGTGCAGATTTTTGGTCGAGACACAGGCGACAGTTGGCTTTCGTTGCCACTAGTATTTAGTAGCAGCCATTTTGGATTTATTTCCTCTGAAGTTGGCATTACACTTTCTTTCAAGCCCTACATCGGGTATATTCAGTTTCAGCCGTGCACATGACCAATACAGTGCAAAGTGAACAGAGACAAACACAGAAGGAGAAGGGGAAAATCAAGCTGAGTGGACTGGAGAGCCGGAGAGGGAACCGTGATTGGAAGAGAGCACAATGGAGCAAGAAGGAAATGAAGAGGCAGAGAGGAAAAGATGGAGTCAGCAGTGCCACGCTGGCAGGAAGGCTCTCCCCTGGCATGTTGCCAACCAGCGGGAGGGATAGTGGTGGTGTTGTTGTGGTGGGTTACACAGCGGAAGAGAGAAAGGGCCAGAGGGTTATCGATGCTGGATAGCTCCTGCCCTGGACACGGTTAAAGAAAGAAAGCAAGAGATCTGGGGGAAAGTTAATCTATCCTTGACCCCGTGGCCAACTACAATGTGTTATCCTCTACGCGAAGTGAGTCAGACAGACGGAGAGAGGGAGAAGAGGCCAGGGAGAGGGCAGAAGACTGTCCAACTTCATCTTGTCAGAAGAGAGAGAGAAAAAAACGGACAACAGAAATGAACGGCGATGCACTCATCCTGTGGAAACAACCGCGCTGTCAGCGAAGAAGACACAAAAAAGCCGACAAAGCCGACTGTATCAAAAAGACGATAATTCGGCTTTTGTCTCCCTCAATTACGATCACACAGTTGGATCTGTATCTCAAATGCACAAACGATTCATTCAGCTTCTCTCTATTCATTCGCCCCGACAATCATCTCTCTCTTCCCCTCATCTTACATTCTCCCACACTCTTGCACCCCGTCACCCCCTTCAAACGCCCCCCACCCACCCACCACAGTGACCTCGCCCCAGCTGTTTCCCATTGGTCTCTCTGGGGATGAGGATGAGGCAACCGGACCTTTTGATTGGATTATGCAGGGAAATCCCGGGGAAACCCCTCCCACCCTTTATGTTCAAAGCAAAACATGGGTATCCAATTTCCAGTCTTGCCTGCGTGTTGCATCAGACAAAAACAGGGTTAAATAGACATTTCCGCTGTGCTGGAGCATTTCTGACTTTTGCAGACAGCTTACTACAGAGACGAACCAGAGCAGAGAAAGTTTTAGGAAGTCCGGAGACAGTAGTTTGACGCATTTGCAGATCTTAAAGAGTGCAATTTGGTTTTAAGATTGATAGAGCGAGCAGAGGTGCAGCTTTTGATGCATCTTTTACTTTTTTGATCTTTTTTGTTGTTTTTTTTTTTTTTTTTCACTTTTTTGTTCAAATTTTGGAATATGTTCAATAGCTTCTGCTCTGAACACAATAACACAACAATCAGCTTTGAGTTGAATCAGGAAAAGCTTAGTTGCTTCAGATTCCACCGGCCCAAAACACACTTAACAAACAGTCGAGCAAGAGAGAGGAAAAATGCTACTTAAAAAGAAGAGGTGAGCTTGATGCTGCACGACGAGTAAGTCTGTTTCTGCATTTGTATCTTTCTGACAGCAACACCACTAACACCTGACTCTGTTCTTTCAGACCGTCGATTGTCTCGGATGAAGAAAAATGGTGAGTACAGTTTTTTTGTTGATAAAGTTTAAAATATTTGCACAAGAGTTCTGTTTGGGTGTGTTTTTGTGCATGTGGAGCTGATTTGATGTGCACGTTTTTCTCGAGCCTGGGTGTGGTCAAACCACAGGAGTTTTGCATACTGGCTCACGTGCACCAAATACTGAAACACTTTGACTTTTCTATTAGGGAAAAGTTCCTTCAATATATCTTTATACTTTCTATTATAAAATTGTCACTGCACTTCATAACAGTATCTTGTAAACTGACTGAGATGCATTCTTAAACTTTTGAAAGTGTTCACATATAGAAAATGATTTCCCTGCCATGCCATCGGGTTTTTCATGCTTTTCTCTTGTTTAGTTCCGGTCCTTTTGTGATTCAAGTTCTTTATGTTGCAGTCGATGTATTCAGACAGCATGCTCTGTAAAATTGTGCGCTGACTGGTGATGCGAGACACTTGTACTTTTGTTGTGTGCACATCCCGGGAGGCTCCTCCTTTTAGTCTTTTTTTTTCTTCCTCCGCTCCTCCTTTGTCTCTGTCTGTCATCTTTTTTCTCTCCTCCTTCAACTCCTCCTCCTCCTCCTCCTCCTCCTCCTCCCTTTTCTGGACATCATCAGTGCTCCACCTCCCTATTCCCATATCTGCATCTGAACACCCTCATATTCATCCTCAAACTCTTCTCTCATTTCAACAACAGAGATGCCAGAGACTATGCAGACACCTCACTGTAACATTTTTCAGACTTTATGGCCTTAATGTGAAACCTACTAAGGACAGATGCATGTATATAAACAAATATGAACATAAATTTATGTATTTAGATAAAAAAAAAAATCCTGTATAACAATACATTTCCATATACTGTGAGTATTAAAGGGACTCTGTGGAAGCCAGTTGTAATTTATGCTACTGAGCTCCATATCTTAACGTTAGCTACTGTTGCTCTCTGTTAGCGGAGTGGAGAGACGAGACATTTGAGAGCAGCAGCATTAAACAACTTAAATCATCAGGAAACCCAAGAGCGACAGGAACATCTCATATTTTCCTATCACGTCACAATCAGCTCGCATATGATCAGTAAAAAAGTGATTAATGCATGTAAATTGCTACAAACTGTTACGTAGAGCCCCTTTAACGATGATTTGATATTATTAATAACTTAATCATTAAACCTTTTTCTGTCTTCTCCGACAGCCAATCCATCTTCACAGCGGTGGCCTTCTACATGAAGCACCTCGGGGTTAAAACCAGGGCGGTCGACAGTAAGAAGTCGAGGGGAGGCTTCTTCAGGAGACAGCTGGTCAAGGTAAGCTTCCACCATCTGTGTAGAAGGATAACACACGCTGCATTTATACTGCACTGTCCTCACAAAACCTTTTAGGGGATATTTGTGTTTTTGCAGCCCTTAAACTCAACTTCTCTCTTACGCCAAGCCTGTGTTATCTTTCCAGAATAAGAAGGATGAATCCACAAAAGGCAAGCCCAGAGGCGTGTTTCCTGGCATCCCCAGCTGGATTGCAGGCAACAGTATGTATCTGCGTTTTGAGCTTCATTATGCTGACCTTTTTTGAATGATATTTTAAAAGTTTTTACAATCTTCATATCAATATTATAGTGACTTACAGAGCTATATTTTGCATCTTTAAATATTCATGCCCATGAACACTCTGGATATGAGAACATGTTGTCCTGCCCTTCTTTCCCGTTACAGCTGAGGTCAAACCTAAAACGGAGGCTGAAGGTACTAGCCGCCTAGAGTCCCCAACCCCCCTTTTAATTTGTAGAATGATCACGTCCCTACTAATCAACCTATAAGCATGTATGCATGTCCTAAATCACACTGGGAGGGGAGGTGGGTGGGGTTTGGTTTAGGTGATTTTGTGTTTCAGGATGGTCGTTAGAAAAATGAGAGGTACTGTATACTTTGTAATTGCCATAAACCCTCACACATTGCACACTCATCTGCAGGGTTGTGGGTGTTCACTTTTGCTAAACTAACCCTCTCATTTACTACAGATGATTGCACCATACTTATCCTGTCTGTTTGTTTTGTCATAGTCTTTGTCCCTTTTTCACTGACTGAAGTGCCTTTGGGTCATTTTTTTCTGCATCTGCATGTCAGTAGATATGTTCTGTAATATTGGTTGCACTCTTCCCATTCTTCAGCGGAAAAGGAGAAACCGAATCCAGAGCGTAAGGGTCCAACACCAGGCAGGGGCTCTCTGACTGACCCTGCAGCCCCATCCCTCACCAGCAAGAAGTCCGGTTCCATTGGAAGCCCCGCCTCCCTGACTGGGTCAGAGATCAGTGATTGCTCCAGCAACAACATCGGCACCACCAACAACCCCGAGTCTTCAAACATCGATGGTGAGGCTTCTCATTGTCTAGTCTTTGTTTTACAGTCTGGAGTGTACCACCAGAGTAACTTCTACATTATTAGGCAATAAACTGATGAATTAAATAAGTAAACTGACACACTAATAGCCCTGTGAGGCTGAACTTGGAGCTAAATGCTAATGTTAGCATGCTACTTTGCTAACAGTGAAAATGCTAGCATATTAATATTTAGCAGTTACAATGTTTGCTTTATTTACAACTGTGATATTTAGTACTGTGTATATGATATACTGTACGGGTTTTGCTTGTTGGCATGCTAACATTGGCTAAATATGGTCAGTTCCATGGCAATCTGTCCAACAGTTGTTGAGAGGATTTACGCAAAAGCAAAAATGTCATAGTGGCCCTATGATCACCAGAGTCAGTAGGGTTCATCCTCTGGAGACCATGGATTTCATGAAAGGCCATCTACCAGTTATTAAGATATGGATTTTCGGCATTAAAACACATGATTTATTATTGTAAAGAGATATACATTTGTCAGTTTACTGGAATAACCAACTTTTTCTCTCTAAGCAAAACAATAACATACATAGCCCCTTATTTGTTCTCTCGCCCCCTTCTCTAATCTTCCAGGCCTCTTAAGCAATCGCTTAGAGCCTCCGACCTTCTCAGACGGGGGTGATGTGTCCCCTGTTGGGTTGGGAGGAGGGCTGACAGTTGGGGAGCTGCTCGCACCCAGCGACATTCCCTCAGAGGAAAATCTGGAGAAAGACAGGTAAGGAGGATAGAGGTGGTGAAAAAACCATTAGCACCCAGGGAGTGAGATTATAACTCCAATGTAATGACTCAGTAATGGAGTATAAAATATTACAGGATTAGAGACTGTAATCAGATTATAATTAGACTGTATGGGAGGTGCACAGTGTAAAGACTGTATCGATTCAAGGGAAAGAGGGAGGAAACGTGTCTGAAGTTGCTCCGGCTGAGGGAGCGTGGTAAAACTCCCCCAGCAGTCTGTCCCTGCTGTGTGCAAGCTTTTGTCGTGCTGCCTGTTGCTCGCTAGCTAACAGAGCCTGCAGTTTTGAGAAGGACCCTCACCAGGTGAACTCCGACCCAGTCCTCTCTTCCAGCCCTTTGCCTCACTTCCCCCTCATGCCCTCTGTCCTCTCTCTTCTCACAATGGCTTGTGTGCTCTCTTCCTAACATCATTCTGTCCTGTTTGTGTTCTTTTGTGCGTGTTCTTTGTCTGTGCGTCCTGTTGTGCATCTCCTCTTGTTTACAACAGAGCTTCATTGCAGTTATTGTTGCATATAGGCAGCGTTTTTTGCAGTTCTGACTATACTGTATTTTATTTATTGGATTCAGGTCAGTACGCTGGTGATTTCTGCTAGATTTGAGACACTTGTAACTCTTACGGTTCTATGGCACTGAATTATAGATGAGCCTTGCTTTGCTGCAACTTTCTGTCCAGTAAACATGTTTGGCATTTAAGTCAGAAATGTTAGGATAACATAGAAATTTGTAGAAACTGGATCGTGGATGCCTTCATGAGTGGCCAGATTGCACATCCTCTGTCCAAAGTTTGGCTAAAGCTTTAAACCCTGTGAAGGTTAACAACCTAGTCAACAGCTAGGTATAAGACAAAGTCACTAGTTTGGTATTTAGTTCACTTATATATTGTAGTTTTTGTTGCTCATCCCATGTGCTTCTCAAGATGTCTGCGTCTGTCGTTGGCCAGGGCCAGTCCCCTGTCCTGCTTGTCTCAACAGTGTGTGCGTGGTTACATGTTGTGCCAGGGGGCTTATTCGGCATGCTCTTCTCCGATGGTGGTTAACTTGTTCAGTTCATTATGTTGGGGTTTGTAGTTGCATGTTGTGGTTCTTACTGTGGCTTACAATAGTTTGTGTGGAGGCGGGCTTGTAACGATGTGGTGTCCCGTGTTTTTACAGACGGAAGACAAGGTGGGTGTCAGCGCCTTGACAGAGTCATGGACATACTTCAGGCCTTATACTGATCAAACAACAAACACGTGCAAACACTTGACCTGATACATAACACAAACACACTTCATGGCTAAGTATCTTGTACCTGTTTGTGAAGGAATTAGCTTGATTGTTGGATTATTTTTAGTTGGCGTGAATGCACATTGTGTGGATTGACAGAACTGTTTGTTGACATAAATAACATTAAAGTTGTCTTACTGAAAACTCATGGTACAGACATTATGTAGAAGAAATGCATGGCGACTTTCTTAACATGTATAAAGTACTGGCATTCAAGTGCTACATTATATGAAGCATTCGTTTCATTGTCTAACCAGTATATGCATGTCGTCATGCATATTCACTGTGTACTCACTGTTTTTCTCTATCTTTTATTGATGTCATTTTTCATTTTGAACAACTCTCTTTCTTGTATGTATCCCCTGTTGCTGTGCCTTTTTAAACATCTGTCCTCTTTACCCTCATAATAAACACAAATGTCTGTGCACACTGACTGCACATGATTTTATTCTTTCTCTCCGACTGTCCTTTCCGTGAAAAAATATTTTCACTCCCTCTCGCCATCTCTTTGTTTCTTCCTTCAATACTTTTGTCCCCGTTTTCGCCCTCTCATCCATCTGTCCTTTCTTGCATTTGCTCCTACTTTCTATTTCTGTCATCCCTCCCCCGTCCTCCCCCACCTTCCCTCCCTACAGTAGGAAAGTGGCGCGTAGCGAGAGTGCCCGCGTGGACCGGCACTCCTCTCGGCGCCGTGGCTCATCCCGGGTCAAACAGTCTCGCTCCCGTAGCGATGTGGACCTGCAGCCGCCCTCTACCACGACAACATCACCTTCCCCGTTCACCCCCCAGCACCTCCATCCGTAAGATGGACACAACCCGCTCTTTAAGGGTGCACAGCAGGGACAGACTGTCAATCACAGACAGATAAAATGGAATGAGTGCAGCTCTTTTGCTCAAATAACCAGAAAAGCAGTTAAACTGAGTAGTTGGTAGAATATTCATGGATCAATCCCACATGGCTCATTCAGAACCAGGACATATGAATTATTGTTTTAGTGAGTAAGTTATTTCTTAAGGCTCCATTGTCTCCTGAATCAATCTGACTGATAGGTTTACTTACTCATTATTGATGGATGTGTCTCTAATAGGTGACCTATGCTGTGGCTGACAGGGACCGACTAACTGTTAAACTCTCATTTTCAGTGACATCTAGCTCTTTAGGGGAATGATTATTGACTGAGGTCACAGTTGACCGTTCAGTAAGCATTAGGTGTCAACCCTTTACTAAGGGTTAATTCACTTGTTCATAGTCAACTATAAATCCACACCGCTGTCAGTTGTACTGTCAGGAACCAGACGGGGATGTCTTCAAGTCCCGAGTAAGACAACAGAGGTCAAGTTCAGTCAAAGACATTTCTGTTTGTAAATTCTCTTGTGTAATACTTACAAGGACAGCTGCTGTCATGGAGGTATGGAGGTCCAGTGGAGAGCAGTTTCGGGTCATGATTACAGGCTTTAATATGTATTTTTGGCTCCTTGAGCATCTCAAGCCGATTGCCATGTAGTTCCATTATATTCAAAAGATGGCAGTAATCCCTACGGCCAATATCTGTCCCTTTTAACATGTAACTAAGCTAACAGGACATTGATAGATAGTTTATCTACTAGAAACTCTCAGTAGCTATTTAACATCCTCACCTTATCTAATGTTGAGAAATCCCTGGTGCACATTTAGAAACACAACCAGCTGTTCGCAGTTACTGTTGTTCCCCAGCCAACAGCCTCGAAAAGAGCCAGGCTGTGTGTCCCATCACCTGATAGCCACCTGGGTCATACTTGAATGATGTCGAAGTCACCAATCCAAATGAATCACCCCGCTTCCTTCGTTCTTCAGTTTTGAAGGACCAGTTTTGGCTGCTGAAGGGCCCGGCCAGTCCCCCACCAGCCCCTCCCCACAGCTGGAGGAGATGGAGCCGGGCCTCCTGGAGTTGGAGCAGGACCCGCCCAACTGGAGGGAGCTGGCCTCCCCTGAAGCCCTGTCCAGTCTCGGCAAGAAGGAGACCAAGAGGCAGGAGGTCATCAATGGTGAGGAGAAGGAAAGATGAAGCAACGTGTGCGGATGAAATTGACTCTCTTTCTCATTTCGTGTCTTCTCCTTCTCTCCTTTCCAGAGTTGTTTGCTACTGAGCATGCCCATGTACGGATGCTAAGTGTCCTTCAGATGATCTTCTCAAAACCTCTGGAGAGAGAGGGGCTCCTGACTGCCAATGAGCTGGCCGCCATTTTCCCCAACCTGGATGAGATCATTGATATGCACCGTGAGTGTTGCTGCTGCTAAAGGGCCTTTGTTGACTTGTGTTTGTGTCCTTACAGAGTCAGATACATGAGGAAGTGGTCTCCTTCCACACGACAGGCAAATCTAATATTCTCGCAGTGAATCTAATAAATAGAAACGGTTTAAAACTCCTTTTTTTCTGTTTGTTGTCAGTGATAAAGGTAACTGAACACACAACCTGTCTATATAAACAGGATGTCACTGGATGCGTAAACGAGGATAGTACAGAAGTGAAAAACAATGACATACGTCACAAAAAACATCCTTTTTTAAATGAATTTCCCATGACAGAGAACAATGTTTCAACTCTTAGCTTTCATCAGTGGTTTTGTGACTGTGTTGTGTTGAGAAGAGTTGCTTACTGTATTTTGTTAAGTAACTTGTTTGTCTCGGGCTCCTATTTCTAGATAACTTCTACGAGAACCTGAAGAAACTGCGTTTGGATGACGGCTTCATCGTGAAATCCATCAGCACGACAATGCTTAACAGAGTGAGTCATCCGAATCTTTCTCTTTCTGTCATCCTGTTTCGCTTTTCTTCCCGTATTCATGTTGCTTTTAGGAAATCCCCGACTGATATGTGCTGAAAATCTAATTAAACGTAAATTGGCGGTGGTGGAGCCAAAATCAGATTTTGTTCATTTAGACGAATCCTTAAATGTGTTTATCTAATGAAAGGAAAATATTGGCTGTAACAGCTACACCATCATATTGTCTGTCTTTACTCTGTAGCTTTTCCAGCTCGTTCTCTACCAGCCAATTCCTTTATTCCTCTCATTCTTTACTTTTGGCTAGCACAACACAGCGCTGATTTGTGTGTGTGTGTGTGTGTGTGTGTGTGTGTGTGTGTGTGTGTGTGTGTGTGTGTGTGTGTGTGCGTGTGCGTGTGCGTGTGTGTGTTTGTTCCAGTTTGGGGGCACAGAAGGGGAGTGGTTCCAGAAATTGACAGCTCGTTTCTGCAGCCACCAATCGTGGGCCTTGGACCAGATCAAGAGCAGGCAGAAGAAAGAGGCACGCTTCAACGCCTTCATACAGGTACCAAAGACACCCCCCCCCCCCACACACACACACACACACACACACACACAGATAAAGTGACTCATAAATACATTCTTAAAGTTTAACCAAAAAATCCACAAAAAAATGCACTGACTTACAAAATGTAAAAATAAGTGATCCCATACATGAGCTCCCATTCTGATGTTGTGTGTTTGTGTGTTTTAATCCCAGGAGGCAGAGAGTAGGCCCCAGTGCCGCAGGCTGCAGCTCAAGGACATCATTCCCATAGAGATGCAGAGACTGACCAAATACCCGTTGCTGCTCGAGAATATTGCCAAGAATACAGGTGTGTGTGTGTGTGTGTGTGTGTGTATTTTTGTGTGTGTGGGTGTCATGGCTGTTTGTGGATCACTTTTGAGTGAAAGTCATAATTGTAATCATATTAAAGACACATTATGTTATTACTGATGCCAGGTGACTTGGTAGGCCTTATTAGATGAATAATCGTTCAATAGACCAAAAGAGAATTCATTGCCAACTGTTTTGATCATCGATTCATCGTTTCAGTCATTTTTCAAGCATAAATGTCAAACGCCTGCTGTTTCCAGCTTCTTAAATGTGAGGAGTTGCTGCTTCTCTTTCTTATTCATGACAGTAAACAAGGAGTTTTGGGGTTTTGTGACAAAAGAAGCAAACTGATAACATCACAAGGTTCTCGGAAATTGTGATGAGCATTATTCACAGTTTTTCTGACATTTTATAGGCTAAACGTTTAATCGATTGAGCAAAAATAATCAGAATATGAATCTATGATGTAAGTAATCGTTAATGGCAGACCTATTAACCTACATTTGCATCTGGGTTTGTTACAGAGGACAGAGGACCATCCATTAATGACTCCATGTCTGGTGTTTATGTAAATTACGTTAGCTGGTAAATGGCCATATAATGGTCCATGTTTATATAAATTATTAGTACCTTATTTTCAGTCCAAATGCAGAAGATGGTTTTTCAGCGTCAGAACAATGTGGAAAATATTTGCACAACTACCTCAGGCACACCAGCATAACAATCGATCGCTGTCCATCCAGGATGTTTGTCTACACTCGTGATTTATTGCTTTTGTCTGGTCTCTGCTGTGAAAGCTGTATTTTCCTCAACTCTTGTGTTTTCTGTCTCTCCACAGACAACCCGACAGAGAAGGAGAGGATCCACCAGAGCGCAGAGTGCTGCAGAAAGATCCTCAACCATGTCAATGAGGAGGTCAAACTGATGGAGAACCTATTGGTGAGAAACACACAATCCATCACTCAACACACTGTTATGTCGTGATTGAGCACCAATTGGAGTCGAGTAAATTCATTTTGAGACCTCTGAAGGTCTGTGCTTGTTAGACGACTGCTACTCTGTCCTCAGTCTGACCCCCGAACCTTTCTCTACGTTCCCAGACTCTGAAGGACTACCAGCGTAGATTGGACACATCAGGGCTCAAACCCAGTAATGAGCTTTATACTGAATATAAGGTAAAGTTATTTTCAACAAAGTTTGCTCACACTGGTCACAGATTTTGGTTCTTTGATGCCTTTACTGCAAGAAATGTTCTCATTATCCTGCTTCTGTCTTGTCTAGAGCATAGACCTGACTCAGAAGAAGATGCTTTATGAAGGCCCTGTGACCTGGAGAGTCACAAAGGAGAAGGCAATTGGTAAATAAATGCTTGTGTGTACATTAAATGCATTCAAACCGCCCAGGGCTATTACTAGAGGTTCAGCATTCAGTTTATTCAACGATTTGTAGATTGACAGAAAAATAATCGACAGCAATTTTTATAATAGATCAATCTTCAATGTAATTTTTCATGCAGAAGTGGCAGAAGGTTTCCATTCTCTCAATTATGGACAATTTCTGCTGCTTTTTTATCTTATGTCACATCAAACTGAATCTTTTGGTTTTAAACATGATCTGAAATTGGACATTTTTCACTATTTTCTGACATTTTATAGATCAAATAATTAAATAATTATAATCAACAGATCAATTAATGATGAAATTTATTGTGCCCTACTTGTTCTTTTGGAAAAAAGACATTTAAGCATCTGCTAAACCCTTTATGAACACTGATAAATAAATTAAATATTTTTTTAGGCCAGTCCTGCCAACAACTCTAAAATATTTATTATATTTATGTGATAAAATAAACTTTTTATCTGATTCCAGCATGCAAAGGCAGTTACATTTGGGGATGTTGAGATAAAGAGTATCGCATTTTTCTGTTTTCAGTTCCCTTTTTCAAATGTGTAAAATAAATCTATAAAGCTATAAAGGGAAAACACAGCTGCAATTCAGAGGGTTTTTTGAGACCTAATTGGTACCTTAACTTCCTTTTATATATTCAGTTGACTTCAATAAACTAATCTCACTTCAACTTTATTTATTCCTGTGCGTCCATCTGCATGCAGCAGTTTGCCGCCACGGTAAACAGACACAATAGAGAAAAAAAGAAATAGTGTTTTTTAAAAAACTAAAACAATCAAGGCTGTAAGCTTTAGAAACTATGGGGAACTGGTAATAAATACATTAGTAACTAAATATCTATCTAATGAAAACACAAAAACAAATCTTATTTTTAGAAAACTCACTGTCATTCTCTTCCGTCTCGTCCTCCCTGGTCTTTCCTATCCTCTCTGCTTCACTGTCCTCCTCCATCTCCTCCCCGTCTCTCAGATGTGCAGTGTGTGCTGCTCGGAGACCTGCTGGTGCTCCTGCAGAAGCAGGACGACAAGATGGTCCTCAAATGCCAGAGCAAGAGTAACATAGCCATGCAGGAGGGCAAGCAGATGCTGAGCCCTATTATCAAGCTGGACTCAGTCTTCCTACGTGAGGTGGCCACAGGTCAGTTGTGCACAGTAGTGTCACAGATATATAGAGTCACTTCTGTTTTGAGATCAATAACATTCAACCTTCCGATTGCTTTTTTTTTTTCAGATCGAAAGGCCTTCTATGTGATTTTTACCTGGGACAGCGGTGCTCAGATCTATGAGCTTGTGGCTCAGTCTGTTGGAGAGAGGAAAATGTAGGTGTCAGAGAGAAATACACAGTCCAAACATGTTTGTTTCAGATGGTTAATCATAGGATGGATTGTAATCGGAATTGTGTGTGTTCACAGCTGGACTGAGGTGATAAAAACAGCAGTGGATGATCTGAAAAAGAGTGGAGCACCCATGAGGTTGACACTGCCTCCTGGAAGTGGAGGAGCTCCCTTCAGTCCCTCCGCGTATGTATCAGCATGTGCAACTGCGTGTATATATTCATTGCCTGCCAAAGTTCACCCATCTCCAAATATCTAATTTCTTTTGTCATTTTCTCTCCGTCAGGCTGAGTGCCCCTTTGAGCCCAACAGAGAATGGGAGTTTGAAAAGCAGCAGTGGTGAGATCGCAGTGTTTTATCAGCTGAGCACTCAATCAAATAATACAAGTATGTTATTGTTACACATTACTGTAAGCCCGACCCAAAGTTAAGCCTCGTGTCTGTCTGTAGATCGAGATAAAGACAGCTTGACGGATGAGAAGTCTTCAGACCCGAGGCACAGGCTGATTGATTTCCTGTCAGAGAAAGGCTTTGACCTGATTGGCCACTCCAACAGCGACCAGGAGAAGGTGGCCAACAGTGCTTTAGATGAAGGTGAATGAGGGTCTTCCTTGTAAATGAATTGTATATGATTGTCTGTCTTTCACAGTAGCTTGACCTGTTGTTATAATGAAACCACCGTATCTGTCTCCTGTGTTAGTCATGTCGCTGAAAAGGCTGTTGGTCGGCAGCATCAGTCTGTCAGAAGACTCGCAGGATGATGAAGAAAACGGAGAGGAGCAATCAGAGAGGCCCAGTCAAGAAATGGACAGCTGTCAGTCGACAGGTAGGTTTAGGGTTAGTTTGACAGTCAGTCATTCAATATCGTGCAGTAAGTTAGATGAGAAGATTAAAGCAGACACAATGCGAGCTTAAATAGCACAGCTTGCACGGGTCAAGTGAGGCTGCAGTAGCACTTTATCAGTCTCGCCTATTTTTACCGTGACACACTTGCATTGCTTGGTAAAAATAGCAGTCATACAGAATTTGAACCAGTGTTACAGTTTTTTAATATCGGTATCCGTAGAAAAAGTCACAGTGCACTCTTTTTCTTTCTTTCTCTCCCGCCTTCCCTATTTTTTTCTCACACTTTCTTGCTCTTTCAACTGGAGTAAAGTAGAATCACATCGTAATTGTTATTGATAATTATCAATGGCAAAACAAAGCCACACATGAGTGATCTGCAACAGTTCAGCAGCGCAGCTGTCATGCACTGCACAAGCAGGCAAGCGTGAGCTAAGCTGACAGTCTCGTCACTGTAGCTTCATATGTAATGGAGAAGAATGAGGGTGGTGTCAATCTTTTTTTTGTATACTAGGCAAATAAGCAAATGGGTGTATTTCTCATAACGTGGAATTGTTCCTTTAAACATCTTGTTTAATTCTGGTTGTATGGCTTCTTAACCTAGATAGACATTTTCTAAAACCCGCCTGCATGCATTCCAACATTGAAAATAGTAATTAAACATGAATAGTGCACTTTAACATTCCCCCCAAAATAATGATTATAAAAATGGCAGAGCCCATTCTCTTACTGTTTATTCTAAAAGTAGGATTTTTAGATCCATTACATCATAAAATGACATTACAGAGGAATTCATCAAAGTATATAATCCAAGGTTTTACTTGTTACAAGTTACAGTTTTGCTGGTTCAGAATTTACTTCAAAACAAAACTGACTCATGACTTGCGTCTAAATTGAGTCTTTCCTTCCACAGAGGAAAGCCAGAGCACAGACAGGGGAGCGGAGGAGGAGAACGATAACTCTTGTGAAAAAGAAGGTGCAGGGATGAAGGGAGAGGATGAGAGGAGCATCAGTGCACCACTGAGGCTGTCCCAGGAGAGGATGGAGGAAGTGTGCAGGAGGCTCCACAGTCTGCAGGAACACCTAAAGAGACTACAGGTGAGGGGGGAGGTGAACAGTTGGAGAGAGAGATGAGAATATAGGAAAAAAAAGCTGTGAGTAGGCAGTATGACGGGGCCAGATAAAGATGAGAGACATAACAAAAGATAGGAGCCGACTGGAAAGAGACACACGGTTGGGCATCAAGGATTTCAATGAGGATAACTTAAGTAAAGAGCGAGCTGCGGTATACTTTGGACAAATGGGGCCAAAATGGCACAAAAGAGAAACTAGAGAATAGAAAACCATTTAACCACTGCTGTTATTGCTTGGCTGAAAATTGCCTTGTGAAATTGGACTTTTCTGAAAATGGCTATTATGTCCAGCGCTTGCAATGGGATGTGTCAGAGAAGCAGCGAGGGAGACGAAGAGAGGATGTTAAGAGGAGGTTGAAGTGAGTGTGCGTGCGTGCGTGTGTGTGTGTGTGTCTGGGTGTGTGAGGGGGTGGGGATGTGAGTGTCTGTCCTCAGTTCCTAAGGTGATATTGATTTTGTGTGTTGCAGACTGTAGAAGATGAGCACCACAAGCTGCAGGAGGCCCTTTCTAAGTTCTCACTGGAGGGGGGACACTTCCAGTAAGACACCATCACGCCACCTGCTGGCCACTAGGTGAGAACATTCAACTACAGGTTTAAATTGACACCCAAGTATAATTCAAGTATTTGGTTCAGTATCGTTATTCATTATCAAGGGAGTTGGTTCAGTTTGAGACCAGGGGTGACACAAAATGTTTTTCCACAACAAATGTAACAGCTATTTCTTGCATCCATCTAATGTATAAAATATTTCCGTGCTTTCCTGAAAATAAAAACATCAACAATAATAATAAATGGCTTTTTAAATGCTATTTTAAACAGTAACCAGTCGGCAGGATAGATTAAAGATAAAATCAGACCACAAATGCAGAACATTTAGTTAATTGATAAAACACCAATTGTAAAACAAGATAGAAAGGGTTACATATATATCTGTTTTTACTTCCAAATCACATAGTAAGAGCTTAATTTTAAGAAATATCCATGCATGTTGTAACAGGGCCTAAATCGACTTGTTAAAAAAAAAAAAGACAGAGGGTCTTCAAAAAAAGTGGGAATTGTGTGCCTGTAATTCATCATCTTAGTACTTTTACAAGTTGTTATCTAACATTTAAACTTTCCCTCGTCCTTTCTTCTGTTGTAGATTTTTACTGGTGCTGGTTTGGAGTGCAAGAGTTACTTTGAGAAGCTTCCCTGGAAATTCCTAAACCCCTCGTGTCTGAGCCCTCGCTGCATTAGCGGGCTTTACGCACAGTGCAGTGGTTCAGTGTTGGAACATGGGAGGTGTGTGCATGTGTATGTGTGTCTGTCTGCGTGTGTGCGTGCATGCTTGATAGAGAGGTATACAAAGAAAAAAAAAAAACATCCTACTTTTGAGTGGGAGGTTGTTTTTTTGCGAAAAGGTGCCAAAAACAAAAAAATGAAGCAATATTTTGCTGTGAGAGAGATGCTGCCTAACAAAATGTAGTGATTGCAATCTGCTGTAACACACATACGCACACCAGAGACATGCACGCTAGAAAATAATTTACATTGTTGCCAATAGGCAGATGTACAATAAAGGAGAAATCCTGCGTTTGCCTGCCAAGTTAGCTTTAACCAGGTGGAAGCCTTGAGGGGCCAATGTAGCGTTTGAAGATGTATTGAAAAACTACTGCTGATATATAGTGTTAGTTCTATTACGCCAAAGTACCACAGAGATGCACTTTTTTTCTCATCAAAACAAGCTGAACCCACTGTGTTTGTGCAAAATTTATGACATTTATTCTCTATACAGTACACTTCTTGACCAGTTGGGCTTGTTATTGAAAAGATCGCATGCTAGAGAGTGTGTGTATGTGTGTTACAAAGTTTTTAACAAAGGACGTGCTTGTTTGGAGGGTTCTTACTGTCATTAGGTCGCCTAGGAACATTTATAAATAGTGGCACTATAGGTAATCATGCTGTTGATAATGGAGACTTGTTTGTATTTACCGCTTTTATTTATTCTCCTGAGTTCTGTCAGGTCAGTGAGTTGCCTCGCCTGCGTGAAGCTGTTACGGCACTGGGCCCCGGAAAAAGATCAGCGATGTGTTTGAGAAGCAGAACAAAACATAAGAAGGCGAAACGTAGAACGTGTAGCAGAGATCAAGGTAGGGAGTGAAGAAGAGAGATGAAGGGATGGGGGAGGGAGTTCAGAAGTTGTTGTTTGTTTGGAGCCAGCTCGAACCAGACGGTCATGGGAAGATGTGTAGAGAACACGAGATGGAGGATTTGCGCTCGATGTACGGAAGAAAAATATGGACACACCGTAAACACACACACACACACACACTCACAGATTCACCTGCGAACAGTGAGAGCCCAGAGCTACAGCCGTCTGTGTTCACAAAGGTCAATTAGTGCCAACGTCATTTCCACCACCACATGTGGTTACAAAATTGTATTATACAACGGTAGATTCTTGTTACATTAGTAAAAATACTATTCTTCCCTGGTAGCAATATTTGTATCGAAATTGAGCTCATTTTTGTATTTTATTCAGCAGTTGATTGTAATTATGATTATGATGAATTGATTTCAGAGTAGTGGCATAACTGTGGCCGTGTGCACAGGACCAAAGACATAACAAAGCACCGTTAGATCCTCATACGAGCTGTAATTTTCTTATCGACACGCTTAATCTGTACAGTGTAATAGCATGTTACTTAACGCTGATGCTTTTAAGCTGCTTTTCCTCTCCTCGAACTGTGGCCACTTGAGTGAAGGGATTTCTAAAGCACACAGAAGAATGAAGCATTGTTTGTCAATAAGAAAATCATGGTTTTGGACTAAATGTACAAGTAAATACCAAGATGAAGAATGTTGGACCAAACCCAAACAGAATCTTTTCGATCAGAGATTTTTCTTGCGACTTCCATCAGCAAAGAAAAAAAAAAAAACCACAATGAAAAAGTTGTCTTGAGAGTCTGTTTGGGTCAATAACTGTACAAGTGTAAGTAAAAGCCAGTGTGACTGCCACAAGCTGTTCTCTTCTGACCTGGATGGAGGACTGTTAACACCTCTGGTGCTAAATCGAACACATGGGACCTGTTCCAGCAGCAGAACAAGGACAAGAAAACAATAGAGTGAAGCCAGATGAGGACACAAAGGAAGCGCTGAAGGCTTAAGAGGAAGACTGCAGTCTCATTCCAGCGTCGCTCTCACCAGTACTGTAATCATTATCACTTCCTGATATGCATCCTCGTAGTTGTTGTTGCTGCAACAACAAATGCCCCCTTTGGCTTTACTGAACCTCAGTATGAAATTATGCAGACGATGGTTCCATGAGTCACTCGAGTGTCACAAGTTGCTAAATGATGTACGTTTGTGTTTCACTGCCTTTACTGCCCGTGTCTTCCTCATAGACAATTGTACATAGATGTCAGCTTGAAGGAAAAAAAAAATGTAGAGAATGCATAAATTCGCCTCCCCTCGCCATTTTTGTGTTTATTTAGTGCATTAGCTCCACACACCTCTTGATAACACCCTTCACTTGTTATAGCATGATCACCTTTTCCTACTGCACAGTTTTACCATATGTTGTGTGTTTCATTTGATTTACTTAAACGGGTCGGGGAGGCTTTTTTTTGTTACTTTTTGTTTCGACAAGCTCTTGTAATTATGAACTTTTTTGTGTTTGGCCATAACGGTGAGAGAGAGGGGACGTGTCTGTAACTTGTCTCTGCATGAACAGATTGAGCAACTATGCAAATATAATAGTTTTGGTGTGCACATCACAGCGCAAACCAGCTCTGGCTAAGCGATGGGAAACGTTAAAATTAATCATCTAAACCAGAGATTTTTTTTATTTTTTTTTTTAATCAAATTGCAGGTGAAACCCAGTTAACACCAGCTAACAGTGATGCCTTCACTGACCGGCTGGATGACAGCTACAGGCACTTCTCTCGCTCTCTCTCCTCCAGATGCCTTTCCTCATGCATTCTATATACAAATACCTAGATGTATAGAAAATGTATTTATAGAGTGGTGCCTTGTTTTGACGATCAAGTTGTTTTCTTCATAAAGGGCTCTGAAGTCTGCAAACACAATCATTGTTGTTTTTGTCTGGGCTGTCTTGAACGGAGGACTGTGACACCGAGAGACAGTGAGCATTGAGAGATCATCCCACGATTCTGCTTTTGTGTCCACCTCCACGACAGCTTTTTAGGACTCGAGCCCCTCCACCAACTCAGCCAGCCAGTGCCCTGTATAATAGAAAAGACTTTGCTCCTTGTCATATACAGGCACCTGCCTTCTGGTCTATATATAAACAACAAATATGCAAGAACTATACTGTGTATTTGGCTTTTGATTTTTATTGTATAAGAGGCTCTTTAATGATGTATACTTCAGGAAATTTGTGGTACGTTGTTTTTTTTAATTCTTCATTTTTTAAATAAATTGGGGAAATAAATTCCTGTTTTGTCATTTTATGTAGTGTTGAGATCTACTTTCAAATAACTTGTGAATAAATGGTTTTGGAATTTAAGATTTGTATATATATATATCGCAGGATTTGAGAATGAATCTATTAGGTTCTTACACGTCGTAATTTCACAGAAACTAAAGAGAATTTTTTTTTTTCTCTGCTCGTGGAATAAAAATGATATTCTTCATGAAGCAGTTAACACAATCTATCGTCTAAATGCATCCAGATGTAACATAAATGCAAAAATGGGGGTTTGTCCAAATTCATTCAAGCGTAAATCCTGACTGACAGGAAAGAGACACCATTGTGTTTGTGCAGTATCAGCAGAGACTTATACCAGAGGTGCATAAAGAACTTGATCTGCATTATTTTAATAAGTCTGTGATCTCTGGACAACACAATGTGGATGATTACAAACGTACTCCTCTGCAGCTTTGTCGGTGAGTCAGATGAAATTATTATGAAATATAATTACATCTTGAATAGTCATTATATAATATTCACACATCATTTTAATCATTTATATTTGCGTAGTCGTAATTATCCTCAGAGTTTTCTGGAAAATAGGATTCCCTGCATCCCTATATGTTAAGCAAACTCTGAGTATCTATTATTTATCTTTTTTTTCCTTCAATTTCAGCATTTAGCTCTCTTGAGTTCTGCTTCAGTGAACCACGTCTCCTGTCAAGGCAGATGTCAACATGTTACATGTTGGTTGATTATGCTGTACATTCAGAGCTCAGTTTATCTTTATTTGTATTATTCAGCTTTTAAGACCTTTTATGTCCATTGTAAATACAGGTAATGCTATAATGACATAAGCAATCTTGATTTAATAATTTGACAAATGATTCTTGAGACTTGTCAGTGCTAATTCTAGTGAAAATAAATAAAAAATAATCAGAGTGGATCTTCGGAGGGTCTTTTGCACAGATGTAACACCTCAACACGTTTATTTTTAATTCAGTTAATTATATGATTGTATTAAAGTCCAGCACCCACAAAACCATTTGTCCTTAGACAAGAGATTAACATTTAATTTGATAAAAACTGTGAAAAAATCATATATGAAAAATCATAGTGTAACACCTCTTTAAAACTAAGTCATTTTTTCTTTTTTCCCTTGAATATTTATTGTTATTTTGTGGTTGCTGAAAATATGTACTAAGATTGTGTCAAAAGCGGCATATGAAAAAAGCATTAAAATCGGGCAGCCACATGGTCGACTATATTCCCAAGGATCCCTTTTCCACCACATTAGCTAAATGCAACAACGTTGAACAATTTCAGCATTTAGCTCTCTTGAGTTCTGCTTCAGTGAACCACGTCTCCTGTCAAGGCAGATGTCAACATGTTACATGTTGGTTGATTATGCTGTACATTCAGAGCTCAGTTTATCCTTATTTGTATTATTCAGCTTTTAAGACCTTTTATGTCCATTGTAAATACAGGTAATGCTATAATGACATAAGCAATCTTGATTTAATAATTTGACAAATGATTCTTGAGACGTGTCAGTGCTAATTCTAGTGAAAATAAATAAAAAATAATCAGAGTGGATCTTCGGAGGGTCTTTTGCACAGATGTAACACCTCAACACGTTTATTTTTAATTCAGTTAATTATATGATTGTATTAAAGTCCAGCACCCACAAAACCATTTGTCCTTAGACAAGAGATTAACATTTAATTTGATAAAAACTGTGAAAAAATCATATATGAAAGATCATAGTGTAACACCTCTTTAAAACTAAGTCATTTTTTCTTTTTTCCCTTGAATATTTATTGTTATTTTGTGGTTGCTGAAAATATGTACTAAGATTGTGTCAAAAGCGGCATATGAAAAAAGCATTAAAATCGGGCAGCCACATGGTCGACTATATTCCCAAGGATCCCTTTTCCACCACATTAGCTAAATGCAACAACGTTGAACAAATTCCTATGAGTTTGCTATTTTTTCAATAATTTCTAATATTTTGTTGATGTTGCTACTGTAAAAATCATAACAAAACAATTTGATAATATATAAACATACATAACAAATCTTAATTTACAAGCTCTAAATCTATGTAAGGCATAGTATCATGAGGTTGCACAGAAATATTGGTTGATTGTATAAACATATAACTTTAAATTTCTTAATATTAACATTGTTTCTTTTCAAAATTAAAACCTGTTTTGTCCAAATTCTCAAGAATCAGTGAATCGTGATTACATATAACAGCATGCCATCCTCGTTGCTTCCTCCACAGTGGTTGTAGCTCCTGATGAGGTGGATGTAATGCCGGACAGGCCCTATTTGAGGGTGGAGTTCAATGAACCAGCTACCCTGGAATGCTGCTACTCCACCAAAGTGAAGCCACTGAATTTCGAATGGTTTAAACGCGTTCAAGCTTACAACATCACCACGGATCCAGAGATGGTGAACTACACAGATCGTGTGACAAAAGAACAACAAAATGAACATGAACTGTTCTGTGGCCTCCTGAGGTTCAAGTCAGTCGAGGTGAACGACACTGGGCTGTACCAGTGTAAGCTGAACAAGAGCTCTGTCCTTACCCACGGCACCTTCCTGCAGGTCCACAGTGAGTGTTTATGTGTGTTCAGTGGTGGGATGGGCCCAGTCTGAGCTGCCCTGTGGGAGTGGGAGTGCGTATTTAACATGGAGAGATGGAGTCAGGCGAGCTCTAAGCTCTGCTAACGCCTCATAAGCCATAAATCCTGTTAACCTTAGTCTACCTAAGAGCTGTGTCAGAGGCAGCATCGTTGCCTATCGCAGCTTAGTTAATCTTCACATCATCAGGATGGTCTCATTACAGTCTGCTGCTCAGCCATGTACTTTAAATAGCACCGAATTAACTCACATTCGAGCTAATGTGTGGAGGCGCTGAAATGTTGTTTTGCATGATAATCTCATTAAATACAGACGGTAGATGTGGAAATGTAAAACAGCCACTGAAATGCTGTGGGGATTATGTGTGAGATAACCTGCATTAGTTTACAAGAACACCATTGCTTCAGCTAACAATCAAATCAATTGTTAATTCATGTATTTTATACGTTAAACCGTGTACTTTATACAAAAAGGTACAGTTATATAAGGAAACAGTCCATCTTGCAATAAACCTCCCAAGAAGTCTGTTAAGTAATTATTTAGTTAGCCTGACTCTTCCAGATTAATCCAAATATATGCTGTCTCTTGCTGGAAAAACAAGATCAGTCTGTCTAAACTGTCTGTCTAGAACCACTGGAGAAGACAATAAACCTCAGCGAGACAACCAAAAACAAGATCCTGACAGCAGAGGGAATCCTACTGTTACTGTGTGTGCTTCTGCCCGCAACCACCCTTCTCTGTCAGGTCAGAAGGTCACATTGTAATAACTGAATGTACCATACACTGATCCGTCAAATACATTCATAGCTTTCACGTCAAAGCGATGGTTACTCTCTGAAATGTCTCAATAGTGGTATTTCCTTATCACACGTGTCACCAGAAAGGATTGCAATCTAGAAGCCATATTTTTTATTACTTTTCCAGCCACCTTGAAATGTATTAAAAGGTTATTGTTCATGGTTTTTCTTAACTTACCGTCTTCTTTGTTCCCCCCCCCCCCCCCCCCCCCCCCCCGCACACAGTCAAAGAAACTCAGTGACCTGGAGAGGAAGAATGTGAGGAAGGAAGAGGAAAACATCTATCAGGTTACCTTTAAATGAGTCACGTCTGAGTCAAACACATGCTATGGCAGAGATAAAAGAAATACTTGTGCAAATCACTTTGCTGGAAGCACAAGCAAAGATGATTCTGTGTCACTAATCAATTGAACATGAATATGTTCAATGAATGCTCAATTGAATGTTTTCTTGATTTCCATCTTCCTTATCTCTCACACCAGGGGCTCAATCTGGACGATTGTTCCGCCACATATGATCAGATCGAACGCTCCCAGGCACATGGCCCTTATCAGGATGTGTGCAACATTATAGAGGAAGAGGAGGAGATCCAGCTGGAGAAACCTTGAAGGACAGAGGAAAGAAAGGGAAAAGGAAAGGGAGAGAGGGAGAGTGCTGAGTGTGCTGAAGTTTAAACGTGTGATATCTTCATATATGGGGAATTCTTTGCCCCACACATTTAAAATTTCGAGCTTTGTACATCGCAATTACAGCTTTAGCATCTGGCGAGATGCTGTTTAATTGGCTTCTTTGAACATTAATTTTTGACCTGGTCAGGGCTGTAGCCAGGAATGTAGGAACACTGAGGTCAGAAAACCAAGAAGCCCCTTCACTGTGGATTATTTTGAAGAGACCTCTTTTCTTTGTTTGATTCAGCTTGTGTTATGTTTATATTAAAGAATATGCTTATTAAAAACAGTCAAATGTGTTACTTACTCTAAAGTTAATTGGTATGAAACTGTCCCAATAAAAGTCCCAGTTCGGTGTGTTTTAGCATTTTTAAAACATTCTATATTCCTCTGAGTACATTCCTGACAACGTTGGTGAGCCACGCTGTTCTCTGTTTGTGTTTATAAAATAGAATAATGGTAAAAATAATGGTATATGATTTTGAACCTCAGATGATACCCTCTGTAGCTGTTTTGAGCTTTTAAAAGTTACCACATGATCCTTCTCATGTCCAGAATGAATCTGGCTGTGAAATTTTTTAATCAACTATTTCATTTTGTTTTATTTTATTTTTCAACTGCTTTACTAATATCTTGAAGGATCACTGTGTTGTTTTGGGGAAAAAATTTTGATCAGAAGAGAAATAACTATTATTCCTGAATAAACAAACATCACAGTTTCATACTGTTTTATTTTGTTTATATTTGGTGGACCGTGCCACCTTTCTAGCTTCAAACAGTGTTCTGGGGACCTTATTTTCCCCTGAGACTAGCTTGTTAATCAGTTATAGAAAAGATTAACATTGATGAGATTGTATTTTTACCTCATTAGTATTGTAAATATTAAAATTCTGAATTTGAATGTATTCTGTAAAATGTCTAGCCTTTTTGTCATTTCTGTGAGCGCTCAAAGAATAAAGTTGTATGAAAAAAACGAAATGCCCCTTTAATCTGTCCTGAATAAACCAGGGCTCACTTTTCCTTTACCAAGTTGTACAGCAAAGCAAAAGGGCGGGCGCTTATCGATTTCCGAGTGTCGTGATTGGCTACTGGACCGCGACGCCGTCATCCATTGGCTTCCATTTTTGGCATGGGCGGGGCGTCGGCGCTCCAAGGCAGGTATGAAGGAGAGATGTGAGAGGCGGTGCGTAAACAGAGGGGGCGAAGATGGCGTCGAACAAGAAGAGTAGTGGGAATAGCAGATTTGAGAAAAGTGTGAATGGAAGACGCTCGTCGAAACACAAAGAAGGTCCAGTGGGTGAGTTTATCTGTCCCGGTTAAAGCCCGTCACGACCCCTGCTGTCGCTTCTCCCTTTAATAACACCCCCCCCCCCCCCCTTTTTTTTTTGGACAGTCCGGAACTGTCAGCTCCCGCTAGCGGGCGTTAGCAGCTACGCTAGCTTACCTCGGGCAGCCGGAGTGAGCAGCTAGGATTTAAGCCATTGGGTCTGTCTCAGCTGCTTACAGTAGGCCTTGTGATTGGTGTTATGTTGTGCAAACGACGAGGCACTCAGGAAGCCTATGCATAGACTGCGTGGCCTGCAAACACACTTTCCCGGTTAACCTCCTTCGCTTGGTTGTTCAGAATTAGGAGCATCCCCGTGTCACAGCCGTTATGTGTAACGTTAACGTCAGTTAGTTGTAGCGTTAGTAATGTCACCCCCTTAGTAGACTTCAACTACAAATATATTTCTCCACGACGTGTATATATTCACATGTTCACCTTCTGCCCCCCTAGTCTCAGCTGGAGACACTGACAGGAACCACCTGAACAGGTACTCTCAAACACAAACAAGTGGGCAGAGGAGTGTGATTATTAGATTAACCTTTAGGGGTGTTGTATACGGAAGTACTGTGCATAAATGGGTAAAACCAATTCAAAGGTTTAGTGGTGACTCATGATGGGCAGCCTGTGAGAGAAGGTAGCAGACCTGAGAGGATGCTGCCTGCAGGCACTGTGGACCTACTCAACTTCCCTCTTGTGCTCTGTTGTCCTTATCGTCTAGTCTCAATGTCACTGGATCATGTCTTCTCCTTGTTAAGTAGTCTTAATCCACAATCCATTTAGTCCCAAACCACCACTACTTTAAAAAGGCTTCATTAGCTTTGTCAGGAGCCTAACATTACATAATTGCTATAATATATATAATTAGATATTTCTAAATACCTATTTATGAATGGTGTCTTGATTTTTTACCTAATATTTCTTAATACGCAAGGTTGCCCACACAGTTTTCATCAAACCTGAAAATCTGATTTTATTTGAGGCCAAATATTATAACACAGAAAGGAAGCCTTACAATATGTGTCCCATTTCTTTGTAGGGGGTGTGGAGGCTCATTGTTGCTAGTTTCCTGTTGTTCGGTTTGGCCTTGCGTGCATGAAGGTGCTCTGTCTGGGAGAAGGGTCAAAGCCTCCTAAAACACAACACCACAGATCCCCCGTTGTTGGCGCTTCCTCTTGCCCGTGCACTGCACATGTTTGCTATTTTTAAAGCCTGCTTCCTATAGACATGACATTTTGGAGGGTATCAGATATCTGGCAACGTTTAAAAGACTGACCTGATACCATATCTTGTAGAAGGAAACAAAAGACTTTAATACTGTCTGGTCTCAACATAAAATACATTTTCAAGACTGTCTACTTGTAGATGAGGTCATCCACGTGCTGTTTCACTTCAAGGAACAGCCACAATGTTTTTCTATCCTTGGCTATCCTTGGAATTAAATTTACCCAGACATAAAATGTTCTCAGAATTGGTCTGTTTAGGCTTGATAAAACAGATAAACACCACGCCATGAATTAGAAACGGCCTGGACAAGATCAGCACAGTTATCCCATTGTCTGTTCTGTACTCTGAAGCTCAGTGGTTTTAACATTAAAGTAGAGCATTAGAGCAGACAAAGGGACAACTGTTTGCTTCTCTTTGAGCAAAAGCTACACTTTAGAGCAGGGTTGATGTACATTATGGTGACAGTAAATAAGTCTGATTTTTGTGTATACTATTACTTTGTAATAGACTTTGTAATAGTATACTGGGAACCACAGAAAAATGGTGTGAAATTGGTGTCCAACGATATGTTTCAATGACAGTTTGCAACAAGTAGATTCATAGACAACAACTGGATACAGTGACAACAATTTCTTTATAGATCAGTGTAAGAAAAAAATGTGTTCCCTGGGTCTTTACTGACTTTCACTGAGGTATATTTACAGGTTATCTTAAAGCCAGTATGCTTTTTTGATTGCTCATAGTAGTTGGAAAAGCACAGGTGTTACTGATAACAATAATGATTAGGCAGTTCTGTAAAGTGTCCTAGTGAGTCACAACAGGCTATTTCATGAAGTAAGCCTAAAGAGAAATAGTTGTTGAGAGCAACAAGTGTGACTGACAGCCCTCATGGGAGAATTAATAAACCAAAAACAACAAATGTCCTCAGTGAAAAGTCTTTGTTTCATCTGTGTCTCAGCCTTCCTGGGTATGTTTGTCTGTCTCTCTGGGTGAAGGGTCTCAGTTCCTTGGGGTTATGGGACTGTCATCTGTGATATCAGCCAAGAAGTCTAATCTAAGGTCATATTTTCCCCTAAGAAAGTTTTTCAGAGTTTTCTTATTTTGGGTGTGCATGCTTTGTCCATGATCTGCAGTCATTGCCAAACATTAGCATTTCTTAACAGTTGGCACATACAGCACAGTACATTCCTGCTCAACACACAAACAACAAATATATGTTCCAAAGGTGCTGCTTAAACTTTGGTCAAAAGTCTCACATAGTGGCGCAATAGCAACAGAAAGCATTTTAGTATTAGTCGCAAGTGCAGGACTACCTAATTAGATTTAATTGAATTGATCAAACAGTCAGTTGTAAAAGTTTTGATTAGCTAATATTTGAAGTTTTCCAAACAATTGCCTGGCTGCTTACAACAATTAATACATTTTGTATAATTTTATTGCAATAGATAGAATAATAAATTCAATATCATGTAAACATTTTTTGTGACTTTTTGTGAGGCGAAGTAAGGTCTCATCATAGTTTGTCCTGTAACTATTGCATTCAGTTTATTTTTATGTAAAAGCCAAAATGAATTTAATCAACGCTTAATCAATAGTTTAATCAATAATTATTGCTCTCACTGCTGTTTGTTTACCTCTGTCTCATGGTCTTATTTTATTTTATTTAACCTTTATTTAACCAGGAAAAAAGACTCATTGAGATTAAAAATCTCTTTTACAAGAGTGTCCTGGCTTATACTAAATTAAACAAAGAACTCAAGATTCAATGACGGAAAAAGGCCACAAGTGAAATATTGTTATCATCTCACAGTTGAGACCGTGCCAATGTCTGCGCAAGTTCTGCCAATTAGGTTGAAGGTCACAGGGAGGTGCAGGCTGAACCACCAATAGCAAAATAGCCCACTGTCACAGGGAGAAAGTCAACTGGGCTAGGGTTGTCGTAGCTTCCCTTTTTTTAAAAGAGGCATGGGAGGGAAGAGAAGAGAGGAAAGAAAAGGACAGCAAATTGCCTCTGAGTAGAATAGGCTATGACAGGCTGACATACAGAGGTTGACAGGGGAAGAGCCACATCGGGAAGACGAGGGGGTGACTGGCAGCGAGAGGGAGAACAAAACAAACTGGAAAACCCTATCTCTCCTCTCTCCCTTCCTCTCTTTCTCTCACTCTCTCTTTCTTTTTTCCCCTCATTGCTGTCGTGGAAGAGAGGAGACAGACAAGGACAGAGCCTTGAACTCAGAAACTGGTAAACCCTTTTACTTTCTTTCACTTCCAGCTTTTAAATAGTTACTCCATAGCATCAATGTTATGCTACTCACGAAGCAACCTGCAGGTATTTTTATACAGACTCTCGTTTCACACTGTATGTGGGCCCAGCAGGAGTCATTAGTTTTCTGTAATGTCACTGGTGTTGCTTGTTGTACATAACTTATTAATGCCCACTCTCATCCATCTTTAATGTGGAGAGACAAGGTGCAACTTAATGGTTACAGTGGGCTTACTGTCACAGACACAGGAGGAGATGATGCTGAAACAAGATGCTCAGAATTAATATAGCTAGAGGGGGCCTATTGTCGATATGTAGAACACTTATAAGAGATGAGATGAGTTATGTTTTGTGCTTTTTGATGTTGTATGAGAGCTATAGTGATAGCTTTTATTGTTTCTCTGTTTGAGGCTTTATCTTTATAGTCAAACAAAGGTGGGACCTTCACCGGGCCATGCCATGTTTGAACTCTGAGTGAGCTCTCGATAACATTCACATAAGCGTATTCATTAGCATTATATTTGCATATGCAGTTAGATAGGGGTGTAATGTTCCTTGGCTTCATTATCATTACGCAAGTTTTAGAGCAGCTTATGCTGATCCAGGGGTTCGTAAAGTTCATGCCTAGCTTACTCTGTCAACATAAGGCCTATTGGCCTGCCCAGCTGAGAGAGTTGTAGCCCCTGCTCTAATTAAGCAATGTAATTTGAATTTTGGCTGTTCGCCCAAACTGGTTTGACTGCTATATCAGGTCCTGCAGCATGGTGTTTGGGTGCCTGTTTGACCAAAGCAACCATTGTGTCCCTGAAGGCAGATGAATGTGTATTTATCTGTTCTTTGCGTACGTCTCTTTTTGTTTCCAGTTTTATTCGGACATAATGATGTTGTCACACATTGAGTAACTGTTTCCTGTGTTGTGAGTTCAGAACATTCACACTTAATGTGTAATCCACTTGTTCTTGGCCATATCCTGAGATGGAGCAACAGTCGTACAATTTTATGCTAATGTGTCATTAGCTGTTGGATTATTTTGACATCTGACACATGCAAATACCGTATGCTACCTATAAAGATCATTACCATGCTTGTGTTTAGCTATCAGGGTAAGATTCGGAAAACACGCCCCTAATACATCTTTGCAAATATTTGAGACTTGAGTAACATCCATTCACATTATATACGAAATCCTGTTTTCTTTGGAAGTGTCTTGACAGTATATTGCAAAGGGACAAACTATAGCTAACTATTGTTAAATATAACTGTTGCTGCTTCCATGTTGAGACAAATGCTAATGCTCTCTCAGGGACAGTAAATGAAAGCTGCATACATTATTGATTGTCAGCTATTTTGATAATTGATTTTCAAGAAGAAAAAAAATATATAAATTCTCAGTCTTTAGTATCTTCAATGGGAATATTTTCTGGTGTCTTTATTCCTCTGTTGCAGAAAACTGTATATCGTTACTTGAGGACATCTATTGCCTTGGGAATCACTGATCACCACTTTAAATGCAAATCACTTTTTTTAAAGATAGACCTAGTTAATATATTAGTTTTAGGGGGATATTTGCCCAATTGTAACTGTTGGCGCTGAATTTTAATTAAAAGTAATTTTGATAAAAACTTCTCTGAGCCCAGCCCATTGTGTGAAATTTAACTAGCAAGAAAAAAATCAACCTAAAAAAAGTCTGGACAGTGCTATATTTGCAGATTATGACCTCACTGTCCAATACCATTTGAACAGCACAATGTAAATGCTGTTTTAGTGTGGAGTCATGGGACAAACTCATGTCAGAATATTCTCATGGTTCACATGGTTGAAATTTTGTGAAATTAGGCCCCAAGCTGCTTCATCAAGTTTTGCTTTAGCCTATCTTGGGCCTACTTTTAAACCCTGAGCTGAGAGTGCCTTAGGAAATGGAACATTCATAATGGATTTGGTGGCAACGTCACACACGTGTACACACACAGCGCTTTGCAGATAATGTGAACGATTTCCTTTTGGCAGAAATTCGGGGCCATGTGGCTAGGTGACATAAAAGCATATTTGTGAGTGGTCATTGATTTTGAGTACATCACAAAAACCAACACTGTAACATTTGGGTTTGAAGTTGGGTTTGTTCGGATTAGGCAAGCTTTCAAGTGCCAAGTGGAACAGCTAGAGACCGTGCCACACTACATTGGTAATGTGTTCTCATCCAATTTTGAATTTCAACGCCGAGATGGGCGATATTCAGCATTGCCTACGCTATGACTGGGTGATGTGTCCTTGAAAAAATATTACAGTATTTGATTGCTTTGTCACAATACAAAATGTATCACTCAATGTTTTTAAATCTCCTGAAAAGCACTTCAAAAATGCTAGGACTGGATGACAAATTCAAATATCACAATATTTCGACCAAATACCTAGACACAAAATATTAGCACAATAAGATTTATGATAAATAAGCATTAGCAATATTAGTAATGTGGATACAAGGGCTGTCACAATATCATATTTTCACAGCATGATTATTGTGGCCAAATTAATTCACGATAATGATGCAACCACAATGTCTGTAGGGAATTTTAAAAGAAAGATAGAAAATGTCAAATCTATCTTTAACTTTGTTGACCATGTTTTTTTGTTTTGTCTTGTTTTTGGCAAATGAAATTAGACTTTGATATATCTGTAAGGAGGTAAAGAGAGAGTCTGTAACCATAACTGTACTAAAGCGTACAAAAACAACAGTTATACTAAACGTGACAAGATGAACTGATTTAAAACATTTTTTAAAAATAAGATCCACAGAGCCTTACATCTATAATTGATTATTGTCATATGTGTTCTATTAACTTCATATCGATGTTTAATTTCCTAATATCACGGTAATCATCAATATTGATATGTTGCATCACCCCAAGTGGATATAATGACTCTGTGGTTAAAGTTAAAGTATTAAAGGAAGTGGAACATTCCAGTAAGTTCCCAGGCCTTCAGGGTGCGACTGTTTTAGTCACACTGGTGTACCAGAAATTAAGCAGTTGATTTACTTGTGATGAAGGAAAACATTTGTTTATACCTTCATTCCTTTTTACAATCATTAAAATAATGTGTTAAAACATTGAATTACAATGTATTATTTGGTGCACCTATATGGTGCAAGTAGGTGAAAAAGTTGCAAGTCGCAATGAGTGTAAGAACTGGACCTGATGTATAGTCTTGTATCCGGATAATGGTGTAATATCGATATTATGCCCAATCCTAGCCAACTCTTTGCTTGAGGATTCCACTATCCCTTGCTTAACCTTTAACTGGACAAATTGGCATTCAATATGGAAACATTTTCCAATAAAAGGGGCGTCTTGCCTTGTAGGGCATGGTTGAAAAGAAAACAGCTCTCGCTGAAAAGAGAAATGGAGTGAGAGGCAAAGACAAGATGGGAAAATGAGAAAACGGCCAACGGCTGAAGTGATACTTCATGCAATATATGTGTGCGTTAGAAGTCGTCTGGCTGATAAATGTCTCTTCCCAGATGTCAGGGGGTTGTGGTTCCTCCTAGCAAACTGAAATTGCCTCTCCCATTACTCTTCCTTGAATGGCATGGAATAGCAAAATAATTGTACGACAAGGGCTCCATTATATGATTGTTCACTTTTTAGCAGGCAACCTCTGCTCCATATCCCAAGATGTGGTTTGGCGGCTCTGTGCTGTTTCTTGAAATATACTTATTTTTATTGTATTGACTCATTGAATTAGCCTTACTTGAAGTTCTTTACGTCAAAAGTTTGAGGTGTGCTAATTCCAAGTGCCACTGATGCCATTTTGGATGCCTGTTAGATAAAATTGGTTGAATTAAATATGATTTTAAGACAGCAGAGTCTTTCTTTAAGAGTAATTGTGAGCTTATCATCATCTATTAAACTCTCTGTAACTGATAAATGTGCTTCAGCCCTGCAAGGTAATTGGTTAACACCCATCCATAGCAAGGAAATTATTTTCCTTCCCCCATGTCTACATTGCTCCAAGAATTATCCTTTTCTCATCTGTGTGGGAGGCACTGCTATCACTGTTCCTTTATGTTTTATTCTCTGCATGTCCACCACCTCTTCTCCTGTTTCCTCTATCTCTCAGCATGGCAGTCACCCTATACAGTAACTACCAGCAGGCTCCCAGACTGAGGTGTTGTGGAAACAAAGGTCTCAGGTGGCAGTAGAGTTCAGTCCAACAGTTGGAGTCCAGCTGGGACATAGCACTGAATCTTTGTTTTGCTGCATTAGGGCACACTTGATAAACACGCTCAGCTGTGTGTTGTCAGCTATATACCTCCCTTTGGGACTCTTATGCGAGTGGGATTCTGTGTTTTTGTCAGTGTATGACTCATCTGTGTTTGTTCCCAGCAGCATGACGTTAGCAAAGGGGCCTCTGGCATCTCCTCCTGCTCCATGTATCTCTTCCTAGATCTCTGTGGATTTTTGGCTGCTTAGCTGGATTTACATCATTTAATTTCAAGGCTTGCTTAACACGTCTCAATCAATGGACTTCTATACGCCAGGCTATGGGGGATTAGTTAATAAGTGTAAGAGAACATTATGTAGAATATATCCAATGATATCCCACCTGATACAGTCTACATGCTGATAACAAGTGTGAGAGTGGTGCAGAATAGAGATGCTGCTTTTTTATGCTTGCAGGACCAGATGCTTAGCTTTCATTCAAGGTTGAACAACTATAGAAATAATGTCTTTTAATTCAACATGGGGTCAGCAAGGTGGCGTAATTAATAGTGTGATCAGTGGGTGTTATTAATATACAAGCCATATCAGCAATCCTCAGAAATGAAAAGGAGAATTTACCCACGGAGAATACATAAAGAATCAAATAAATAATTAAACTTAAAATATTATTATACTTAAGCACTCTTTGTTCTCTGTCTTGCTGCTCTTAGTGATGGACACCAAGGCAGTGTTCGCGGCCCTGTACAGCGTGTGCGAAGAGAATGCCACTTTCTTCTCAGGAGGAGCCAAGGGGTCGCAGGGTGATGCGGCGCGGCGGCTGGTGGATGTCATGAAGCTGATCCAGGAGCATGCTCGCAGTCTGGAGCCTGTCATCTCCGGCTTTGCTTCAGTTTACCACCATTTCGACTTTGACCCACACATACCTGCTAATGGATATCGTTCCCTGGTCAAGGTAGGCTGTGGGTTGTGTCAAAGTCTTGAGTCAACTCTTTATCGATGTCAGTGTTCTCAATTTTTTTTTTAACCAAGTGCAGTTTTGAGGATAACAAGTCTGCATACTTCAATACATTCTTAGCTGTATTCTCTGCACACTGTGAGAAACAGCTCACCAACCCCTGATATTTCTTTGTTTCAAGGTCAGTCCATTTGTTTTACAAATTGACTTTATGTTGCAAATCAGGTTAGATAAATTCCTCTAGCTGCAGAGTATCTCCCCCTACTGTACCCACTGTATTTTATCCTCCACAGTTATTGATGAAACATCATGACCTTCAGTGGCTGCAGCCCACCACAACTGAATGAGTCTAGCCGAGCAGCAAATAAATGCTGTTCTGTTTTTCCAGCCTCTCGATTGCAACATTTATAATCCTTCTCCTCCCAGCAGTGCTACTTTTACCAATCTGTAACAGATTGGTAAAGCGGCAAGCTATTCACATGATTGCATCCAGACATGCTATCAGACATTGTAATTTTTCCCTCAAGCTTCCTACTCTCATCTTAATTACAGTTTAAGCACACCCAGAAGAAATGGCCTTTTTAATGACTGCACAATTAGAAAAAAATTAATTTTTTGGTATAACACAAAATGCTATGTATTAATTTTTACAAAAGAAACTATAGCCAGAAGTTCATCATTCAGTATCTCAAAAGTACATTTAATTACATAGATCATTTTGTTAAAACTCTGTCCTTTTTATTTCTCAATGATTTGCTTGTAATTCAATTAAACTGACCTTGCTTTGTTTAGGTAAGCACGCTCATCAAGAAGGTGGCATGGCGTGGTAGACACCAAATTTTAAAATGAGACTTACCATTTTTCCTCAAAATTCATAAGACATGTTCTGCTCCTTGTTTTAGGTTGTGCGCTGCTGCCTTCTCCACATCATCCAGAAGGGTCGCTACATCACCGCCAACCGCCGGAGCATCTTCTTTCGAGTAGCACACAATGCGGGAGAGATGGAGGCTTACTGCAACGCTCTGTGCCAGCTGCGCGCCCTGCTCTACCTGGCTCAGCGCATGCTACATGACAACAGCCATGGCAACCTTTTCTTCCAGGATGAAAGCGGGCTCAGCGAGAGCTTTGTCCGCGAATACTCCTCCATGCACAAGGGCTGCTTTTACGGCCGTTGCCTTGGCTTTCAGGTGAGATGAGCTGCGTGGAACGGGGATAGGTAGTTGGAATTAATGAGGGTTAGAATAAGCAGCACAGCATGTTTACTGGTCTGTAGTAGAGTCGTTGTAGCTTTTTTTTTAAGTTTTCATTCATTTTTATTTTAAAAAATTTGTCTGATGCAAGATTTAGGAAGTTCAGAAAAGGCTTTACGATACACAAAACTTGACTAGACATCCACAAGCTTGTTGTGTTGCAAAAAGACTAAAACTTAACACTTCTCCTGTATTTTTTTTAGTTTTGTAAGTAACAGTTATTTTTGTTTTAGTCTAGTTTTTTATTTCACTTAACTAAAATGTTAGCAAAAAAACAAAGTCAGCTTCTGCAGATAATGATAGGTAAAAAGATATTCAGTTCCTACAATACAGAGAAAAAGTAATGAAAAGCAACTTCTAACTCACCAATTTTCACTTGACGCCTGCAAACAAGCAGATGTACCCATATGGCACCTCTTGCACAGATACACTTACACGCTAGTGGCCATGTAACATTCTGCAGCTCATGAAATGTCTTTACATTTAATATTATATTTGCACTTGCCACATACAGAATAAAGCCCCTAACACAAGTCTCCCATAGCCTATTTATCAAAAAGTGTTCATCTGTTCGAAGACTGGTTCTGAAGACCACTGGGGTGAAATGGAGCCGCTGAGAGGGTGACTAAGGGGCAAAATATAAAGTGAAACAAAGTCAAATGAATATGAACTTATGTAGGAAAAAAATAAACAACCAAGAGCTTGTTGATGATATTGTGCTGACCTTTCATTTAACGAAAAAGAAGGTCCTTTTCAATTAGCCGCTTCCCCTTTTAGATAAAAAAAAAAAAAAACATTTTAGGGTGAATGTGATCTTTTTTCAACTATTGAAGTAGGGACATGCCAGAAAGGTTTGAGAACGACTGTGCTGTAAATGTAAGTGATCGGTTCACGTTAGAGGGCCAAATCTTCGCCACAGGCTATTTTATCACCAGGTGCTAATACACTGCTGACTTCTTGGACCAGAGGGATTGAACCTGAAAAGAGAGTGTGCTGAGAGATGTGATATGCATAAGTCAGGAAAGCAGGAAAGTAATATAGAACTACAAACGACTCCTGCTGCTCAAACCTGCATCTGATATAAAGTGAGCAAATGATTTGAATGGATGGAGGGAAGTGCACCTCTCTACAGGGAGAGTCTCTGTTCGTAGTTGATCTTAATGAGAAGGGCTGAACCCCCAGCAGACAAGAGGTCAAAATCAAACTAAAGGAAAAAAAATAATGTACTGTCGGCATCAATTTATAATGTCTAAGATTCACCTGATTTTCTGATATCCCATTGTTCGTGTTTCACTTTCTCTGGTTGAATGATAGCAGTTTTAATTATTGTGTGATTCTTGTTGATTATGATTAAGAATCTCAAGTCTGTCTCTGGTTTTGTTCATCCCTCTCTCCAGTTCACTCCAGCCATCCGACCCTGTCTCCAGACCATCGCTATCGGCCTTGTGGCCTTTGGAGAAAACTACAAGCGCCATCAGTCAGGAATAGGTCAGCATCATCTTTTCTGCAGCTGTATCCTCTCATCATCCAGCCACTTTATTCTCATTCAAAGACTGTGCTCATCCCCATGCCTCTTGTACATTGCTCCTTGGCCCCTGACTGTGTACCTTTTGATGTTGTGTGTTTGGATTGTAGATGCTCTTTCATCCCTTTTGAATCTTGAGGGCTAGTTGGCGTGCTTCTTCTATATTTCAGAATGTTTTGAACATGCACACTGTTATGCACAGAGGCAGAGAAAGAAGAACATGCACAATCATATTCAAATGTTTTTCATGCACGCACCTTCGCGCAGACATGCACGTAAATATTTAACATTCAAAAAGGAATCCTTCGACTCTCATGGTTTCTTGTGCTCTGTGCTGCATCACAGTGGAGGCAGGCAGTATTGCACCATATGGTGAGTGTAAAGGAACTCCCTCACCCTTTCATCATAGTCCTATGTAGTGGCCTCAGGCTATATGACTATGTGAAGAAGTTGCTTCTGTCCTACAGCTCCTATCATCCTTAATGGTTTGCACATAGCGATGTTAGCTGCTGTAGCTGCCCTGTGTGTTTATCTTCAGTTTAGATTACTGTTGGAGGTCATGGTGTCAGTAAGTGCAATTCTGTCCCTTTTCCTTAAAAGCCCATCTTTCACTCCTTGCAGAGCAGTGAAAACCATGAAAATGTCTCTGCTTCAACATTCATGTGGCAATAATAGAATGAGTACTTACCGTCTCGGTGAAAAGTTTACATATACTTGTAAAGAAAATGTATATCAAAGCTGTCTTCACTTCCAATTGTTTCTACAGCTCTCATTTTTCTGTGATTGAATGAGTGAAAAAAATACTCCTTAGTCACAAAAAAACATTCATCAGGTTGGCTTCAAATCTGAATTTATTATGGGTCTTCTGAAAATGTGACCAAATCTGCTGGCTCAAAAATATACACACATTAACTTGAACAAATCAATTTAGATAATTATAGAGAGTTGTGTGAAACAAATTTTCTATGTAGCATGGTCTCTTAACTTTTTCCAAATGATTATGATTGATAACTGCTGATGACTTTTCTGGTGCCATTTTAATAGGTCTTGTCTAATTTACCCATTAGACTCAGACACAAACACTACAATGCGAAATTCTAAGGGCTCTATCTTGCACTAAGCGCAATTGACTTTGTACATTGGCGCTTGTGTAATTCCTATTTTGCATTCGGCGCACATTGGAATTTTCCCTCCACAGACGCACGTCCTTAAATTAGGGAATGACTTTGCGCTCCTGGGGGCGGTCAGCGAAAAGAGGAGGCGTGTTCCGGCGCAAACGTTCACTGGTGCTATTTTGCCGTTTCAGAAAACACTTCCGCAACAGACCAGGAAAAACCTAGTCTAAAGTCAGTGGCGCTTATTCAGATGCTATTTTAAGGGTGCATGCTTGGCCATAATGTAGCGTGTGCTCAACGTGCATACACTTTGCTTCTCTCATCTACAAGGAAGCAGTTCCCGTTTTTGCAAACCATACAAAAAAAAGTTGAAAAGATTTAAACAGAAGAACTAATTATTTTTCCCTCTGATATGCGACGCGCCCGCCGTAGCCGAGGGTCCGGGAGTGGCAATGCGTGATGTGCTCCAAGTGGAGCGGGTGGACTGAGAGGGAGTTGGGGGAGGAGGAGGAAGGGGCACAACAGGAGTAGGTGGTGCGTTTGGAGACTTGAGGCGATGCGCCTGAGAGGCCGCAGCAACATCGCCACCCGGTCAAGATGGGCATTAATACCTTGCCGCATCCCGGACAGTGCGGTCCGGTATGACAATGCTGCCACGGCGTGTAGTGGGTCTGGATCCTCTGCACCTTGGTGTTTGCGCTGCTCCGTCATCAGCTGGCCGTTGCGCACTGCTCGCCCCGTGCGCAGCACTCCCGAGGCCCGGTGCGATGTCCTGGGGATGCCAGCCGTAGAAACAATTGTGGCAATTTCCTCCCACGCCCGTTTAACCAAAGCTAATTTGGATGGATTTCTCCCATCCCCATAAAATGCCACTTCTCGGTCTTTTACAGCCCTGACGAGAACGTCGGTCTCCTCGGCTGTGAACCGCTCCTGGCGTGCGCCTGGCAAATTCACCATTATAATAGCAATCGGCCATGGAACAAGCGCGCCTGCTTTTAAAGGGAATGTGAGATGACGCTGTGATTGGTTTATTGCACGTTACGCCCAAACCACACCCATGACTAATGTAGCTACTTCAGACCAACCCATTTTAGATTTGCGTCGGGCGCAAGAATCATTTATCCCGCCGGCATAATAGCAACAGCGCCTGAGATCCGCCCACAAAGCTACTTGCGTTTTGCGTTTGACACTTGCGTTTCAGATCGTTAAGATAGAGCCCTAAAGAGCTCAGCATTGATCTGAAAGAGCCCATTATTGATTTGAACAAGTCAAGAAAGTCACTTGCAGCCATTTCAGAGCAGTAAGGATCCTAAGATCAACAGTACAACCAACAGTTTGTAAGTATAAAGTGCATGACACAGTTATGCCACTGCCACGATCAGGAAGAAAATGCAAACTATCATCTGCTGCTGAAAGAAAATTGGCCAGGATGGTCAAGAGTCAAGCAAAAACTGATGAAACAAAAATGTAGTTGTTTGGCCACAATGAGCAGCAATATGTTTGGTCACGAAAAGGTGAGGCCTTTAACCCGAAGAACACTGTAGGCCTGCACGATATGAGGAAAATCTGCGATGTGCGATAACACTGTTCAATATTGCAATGACAATATAACTTGCGATAAATAAACAAATATTGAAGTTTGCGTATTAATAACTATACTGTTAATGATGGCTAACGTTAGTTTTGAACTGTTTATGTAGGTCTTTATGGTTGTATTGGAGCTGGTGATGGATGTTGGTTGTGTTTCCTCTAGAAGTTGCAACAACTGCTCTGCATACTTTACACAATACCTGTGTTTGTAACACGTAGTCTCTCCTGAATCCAAAATAATTCCATATAGCGGAAGTGCTGTTTCTTTTCACCACAAGGTCTTCGTCGACCACATTTTCATGGCTTTGCTCTCCTCCCTCAGCCATCATAACCTGGCAAACACCACCAAACTGATACCGATTAATTTTGTCAGGGTAGCCAACGGCTAGCTTGGGCTTCATCTGATTGGCCCTTGTATCCAGGGCTCCATCTGATAGGCTAAATGTTGACATGCTCAAGGTGCATGCACGGCGTATGTAAACAAAATTATTTATCTTTTCATGGCGTGTCAGGCAGCCTTTTGCGATGTGTTTATTGCAAATGTTCATATCGCGATGACGATGAAAATTTGATTTATCGGGCATCTCTAGTACCTACTGTTAAGCACGGGGGTGGTAGTATTATGCTGTGGGGCTGTTTTGCTGCCAGTGGATCTGGTGCTCTAAAGAAAGTAAATGGAATAATGTGGAAGGTGAATTATCTCTAAATTTTTCAGGATAGCTTAGAATTGTCAGCCAGAAGATTGGGTCTTGGGTGCAGTTGGGTGTTTGAACAGGGCAATGATCCCAAACGCACATCAAAATCAAGATGCTGAAAAAGTCATTGGAGCTGAAGACTGTCTTTACAAGTGTATAAAACTTTCGACTGTATATGAGAATTCATGATTGTTCTCAGGGGCCACATCTGTGAGGTTTGCCGTGTTTAAGTCTTTCCTTCTTGACTATCTTTCTTTTTCTTCCATCCTTTCACCTACATTTTTCAGTGGGTTTTCAGTAACACCTAAAACTACTTAGGGTTTCCCCCCTAATAACCTCATATTTACCGCTTGTTGATGGTAAGTAAGGATGTTGTTGTACATGAATTAGTATCATGGTGTGCTTTGCTTAGTATTGGCCTCATAAGGTGGCACTACAACACTAATAGTCATTCTCCCTTAATAACAGTTAATGTAAATGGTATATTCTATAACAACACACAAACCTAAAGTGTTGATAGTGTCCAAATAAAACTTTGACACTTAATAACCCTCACAGGTTGTACTAGTAATGGGACCTCACAACAATGTGGGACAAATTCTCAGTTGAGAAAATCCTAATTTAGAGTTATTTAGACACCCTTAACATTTTTGGAGTTTGGTTCAAAATAGGCCATTTATATATTATGTGTTAATAAGGGCGAGTGAATCATCTCATAAGGCCCCTACTGAGCAGAGCATGAACAACAGCTTCCTCATTTACCATCAGTAAGCACTAATCAGGTGGTAATAAAGGGAAAACTCTTTTTAATGGCCAAGTAGTCATGGTCATGCAGACTAAGGCGTTAAGAAGTGCCTTATAATGACCACGAAAGAGCAGATATTTTACAAATATGCATGTTAATAAGTGATAAGTTAATGGTTATTATGTGTACCATAAATTAAAATGTTTTTCTAATGTTGTTGTTTGATGTGCCAGGATCCTGTCTCTTTTCTGCTGTTTGTGTTTTTGTGAAATTACGGTTTTCATTCCACTGATTCTGAGCTTTTGTCTGCCAATCATATACACATTCTTCCTTTTCCGTTTAACTCAATTACTCAGTACTCAATTTCTTTTATAGCATTACACTGTCTCTGGTGTCTCCTACCCATTATTTTACCCACCTCATTATTTTGTCCTTCCTCTGTTCCCCAGGTGTTGCAGCCAGCTCTTTCTTTACCTCAGGGAAGTATGCAATCGACCCGGAGTTGAGAGGGGCAGAATTTGAACGGATCACACAGAACCTGGATGTCCATTTCTGGAAGACCTTTTGGAACATCACTGAAACCGAAGTCCTGTCGGTGAGTAGACTGTTAATGCTCCTTTTCTGTCTCAGTCACTCACTCAGTCGCTCATTCACATGCACACATACACATACACATACACACACACGAATATGCTCCTATAACGTCTGTAATCTATTCCCGGTGTCAGCACTAATGCACCACACAGATATGGGTGCTGTTTTTAATTTTAAAACTGTACCGGTGATATTTTACTTTTCCTCTGATAGAAATACCTTTCTATCATTATGCATGTCGGCCTACAGGCCGTTGGTAATAATAGAGTGGAATTCAATTTATTCAATAGGGTTCATGATTTATTCATCCGGTTTCTCTTACTGTTCAGTGACCTGGCTCGCTCTGTAACTTGCACTCTTCTCTTTCTCTCCTCTCTCCGCTTCCGTCTTAATTCTGTCTCTGTCTTTTTTCCTCCAGAGTCTTGCCAGTATGACATCCACTCAAGTAAAGGTGAACCGGGCTCTTTCTGTGCCCCCTGTGCCCTTTGACCTTCCCCTGGCGGCCAACCACAGGGCATCTGTTACTATAGCTCCTCCATCAGCGCACATCGGCCCAGCTCCGGTTCAGATGAGGCTCATCTCTTATGACTTACGTGAAGGACAGGTATTTAAATCATTATTCTGTTCACACTATAATGGCACATTGGAAAATGCAATAAAAACCCTCATGATCTCAAGTTTTGTGCACAATTAGACTAGATATTTTAGATTTATGAAGTATTTGTTGTGTGACCTAGTTTATAGCCATTTTCCTCTACTGTCTCCTTTAAAACTACTTTGCATATACCAGTCATACAAATTCTGAAGATATTCTAGCAATGTTTTATAGCATATCTGGTATTTTTCCCGAGCTGCCGAAGTAAACTGCTGCTTCGGCTCATCCTCATGGACATAATCCCCTTCATTATGTCTCTCTCTATCTATTTCTCTGTCATAGGTATCACTCTCACTTTTTCTACTCCTCCTGCCTGCATAATTCTCTCCGGAGACTCACCCTCTCCTTCCAAGCTTGTTCCCCTCCTTTCTTTGTAGCCTGGCACTTAACCAGACATGCTATCAACAAACACTTTCAGCTATTGATCACGCTCCAACGAAACAACAGCTTCCTTTTTAATGTCGCAAAATACAAGTCTGCATCAACGGAAGTCCTCCCTCGCAGACACAGCTTCCCCTCCCTCCTTGTCTGTTAATGAATGGGAGTTAATGTGCGTTCATGCAGGCGTGGGGAAGGCTGGCAGCAAGCTGCTGCATAGCAGCTAGTTAATTCCACTCTCAAAGGAACCCTCTTGGTACCACTCGCAATAAATATATTAACAATGAAAACAAGTCTTTGTTTGCAATGCAGACAGTCTGTGGGCAGTTATGCAATCATCACGACCTGTTATCACGGGATTTGTTTTAACTCTTAGACCAAATCAGCTAATTTTAATGATTCTGTCACAGTTTTTTTCTCTCTTTGTGTTAACTGATTCATCTTTCTCCACCTCTCCATCTCACTATTTTCAGGACAGTGAGACTCTGCTATCTCTCTGCCGTTCTGAGGGGGGAGCCATCTCTCTGTCGCTGGGGCTGAAGACCAAGCGTCTCCCCTCGTCTCCCTGCCTCCTGATCCACTTCCACGGGGGAGGCTTTGTCGCCCAGACCTCCAAGTCCCATGAGGTGAGATGGTAGTCTCCAACTAGTATATATCCTTCACTGACTATTAAAGCACTGGACTAGTTGTATTTTGCAAGAAAATCTGAATCCAAAATGTATTTATATCATGTAATATTTGGATTCTTGTCTCTATGTAACTGTATTTATAATGGAAAAGTTGGTAAAAATGCAGGAAACAGTGGTGTAGTATGTCACGTAGCATCTACATATCCAAATGCTGACAGCACTACACCTCCACCATTAGACACCTGGCTCAGATATTGTTTTTCCAGGATTTGAGCCAGCAGTTATCCAGCTAAGTTCACCTTCTCATCTCTTCAGTGCTTCAACTTCTGACTGTGTTTACTTAAACTAATTGCTATAGAACCCAAGTTAATTAAAGTGTTGAAGGGTAGTTGACAGCGGAGGAGCAGAGGGGGTTACCAGTCTGAGTCTCTTACTATGTCAATAGTGTGGCACTTAATAAGCCGTTAAACTAATTATATTGTAATTAATCCCTGAAAACTTGATGGAGACAGTTTGCCCTCCCTCCATGCGCTCTTTACCAGTAAGGTGCACACAGAGCTGGCTCTTCTCTTTTATGTAAATCATTGCTTCCTGTCATTCACTTCATCCTCATCCCCGTTTTTTTATTATAGAGGAGGAGGCCATGTCCTAGATTTAAAATCTACATCGCTGTGATGAAATAAAAGGGACTACAACACACACACACATAAGCTTGGAATTCAGGTCTTAAAATTGTGTTGGGTCTTTCTTTGCTCTGAAATGAAAATTTTGTTTTGTCGACCAGTTTTGTTGTGAGGTTACATAAGAACCACAGTAGGAAATGGCGACTGGAGGAAGAAATCAACCTGTTTTCTTCATCTTAATGAGAAAGCTAATTTTAACATGGTTTGTGCCCACTCCTCTCTCTGTTCGTGTTAAGCTCATCTGGTCATCTGTAGCTGTGTTCGGTCTTTATGTGGCATCAAGCTACTTATAGCAACCACAAGACAGAACTCTGTGAAATCGCCAAGGACATGGGCATCCTTGATCTGCAGCTGCGTAGCAACCAGAGGATGAGAGGGAGCAATCAAAGAAGGGGGTGAACAGGGCTGTCATGTTGAATTAACGGAGAACTGTACAACCCCGCAGAGAAAGATTACCCGGGGCACTAATGGAAGACTTGTCAGACTATCCTTCTCTCTTCTTCTTCTAGGCGCCCTTTTTTTTTTATTACATCCTCCCTCTCAATCGTTCTAATATCTCACAAAATCCTTTTTGCTCACTTAGTGTCCTTCAGTGGAAGGAGCCTCTGCTGCCTGTGCCCAATGATGTTGAGATCACAGGAATGGATGCGCTGGCATCTGTGCATTTAGCAACTTGACTGCGCACGAACACACACACACACACACACACACACACACACACACACACACACACACACATACACACACACACACACACAGAGTGTTTAGCCACTTAAGGTATAAACTTGCAGATTAACTGTGCCTGTCTGAGAATGAGTGGGACTGCAGCTTCCCCTCCGTTACAGTGAGTGTATGCTTTTTTTTCTTTGTGAACATGATGTGTGTCTGTGAGAGGAGTTTCCTAAGTCATGTAAAATTAACCAGCCTTGGTCACAGCTCAATAAAAACACATGCACTTATGTGCACATGTACACCACTCTGCCAGGTGGGCCATTTGCTGCATTTCCGTTGCTCCTTTTATGCAGGCACATGATGAATGGTCTGACTGGCAGACCTGCCCATGGACTCTGGCATATGTTGACATTCACTGTAGCCTGACCAACAATAGCTGTTATTTACACACAGTTGCACACACACGCATACACACCTTTGGAGCTGCAGATTTGTACAAACCCACACCAACCTGAACAGTGCTTGAACTGATTGCACACTCCCTTGTCAGCGGTCTCACTCCAAGATTTCTTGTGACAGGCAGGACTTTGAGACAGCACAGCTGACTGCTGGAGCTGCTACTTTGTGTTATCTTCATGCTAACTCACGGGTCGGTGAGGCGACATGCAAACATACACACAGTGTGCTTTAACTGGTATTGTGAACGGAGAGCTGTCGCTTTCGCCGTCAGCACTGTCATAGCAATGCAAACGGGTGCTGGGAGAAGATAAAGACAAAAGAGGAAAGGACGAATGCTTTGTGCACGGAATATTTTGCCATGAAGAGTTTTGATTCCTTTCTCACATTTCAAGGTCACTGCACTGCAGTTTGAAAGTAAAGCACTTGCCTTAGGTTGGCATTAGAATAGTAAACACTTAACCCGACTGTAGCAACAAGGAAAGGAAATCACTCAGCATTCTGACAGGGAGTTTGTTTGTGCAGTCAATCCCTGAAATTCCACGCCATTCCTTTGTCTTTATCTTTTTCCTTCATAGCCAACTAGGACATGTGGGAACCTTCTTGTTATTACTGTATGAGAAAAGAAGAAAGGAAATGGAGGTGACCATGAGGGCAACGCTCATTTTGCCTTTGTCTAGACACCAAGTCAGAAAGCAGACAGATGACATCAGAGGGACACATAATTTTCATAACTTTTCATCCTCGCTTCTTAATGTTCACAACCCACGCATCTCTCTCCCACCACATTTCTTTTTCTCTCTGTCTCCCTGCCCCTGCCTTTTATTGTGGCTGCTGTTGTTTCTCATAAATTTTACAACATAGAATATATTCACTGTGAAATTGTGAGTGTTTTTCCATTCATAAATTCAACCCGGCATAATCTTGTTTTCCGTCTTGTTCAGCCCTATTTGAAGAGCTGGTCCCAGGACCTTGGTGTCCCCATCCTGTCAGTGGACTACTCTCTGGCTCCTGAAGCCCCTTTCCCAAGGGCCCTGGAGGAGTGTTTCTACGCCTACTGCTGGGCTCTGAGAAATCACCACCTACTAGGTACACAGTATTGTTTACTCCAGAGCTTTGACATTTTATCTCCTCTGTACATTTTCTGATTCCTTTTTTACTGTCATGGGAGAAGTTGCAGTTGAAATGATATATAAATTTGGCAGTTAGAAGAAAGTAGTTGATTAGAATAATGAGCAGGCACAACTAAAAGGGGTAAAACTCACTCTCAGAGGGAAGGTGTCCTGTGGACTGCTTCTGCAAATCCTTTCCTCCCTATATCTCTCAAGCAGGCACTGTGCCTATTGTTATGCATTATCACACAAATTTTGATGCTTAATATTCAGGCAGAAAACAAAACAAATGACAACTGGATGGTCTGGGGTACATCCGACCACTGAAGCATGCTGTGTCAAATTAACAGTGATGACAATGTAATATGTCTGTTGTAGTACAAGAAAACAATTTCACAGCCGTGAGGCAGACAGTAAGACAACAGCCCCTCAAAGCAGCCACATATTCAACACTGGAGAAAATACATTCTGTTACTTGATGTCTGTGACACTTTTTTTTTTGCATCTCAGTGGATTTCTCTTAGATGCAGAAAAAAGCTTTTTTTTCTTTTTGTTTTGTGTGTTCCATTTTCCCCATTGAATTCTGTTTTGTTTTCTTTCCCTCTTTTTCTTCATTTTTTTTCATCACTGTCCCATTTGTATCTTTCCAGGTTGGACTGGAGAGAAAGTATGTCTGGCTGGCGACAGTGCGGGAGGCAACTTGAGTGTGACGACATCGATGCGCGCTGCTGCTTTTGGTGTGCGAATGCCAGATGGCATCGTGGCAGCCTACCCAGCTACCCTGCTGACCGCCTACGCTTCACCCTCCCGTCTGCTAACACTTATGGATCCCCTGCTGCCACTCAGTGTGCTCTCCAGGTGTCTCAGTGCCTACGCAGGTAGGCGTGCGTGTGTGTGTCTGTGTGTGTCTCTGTGTGTGCCTGTATGTTCTGTGAAGTTGAGAATTAAGTTAAGATGTATTTTCTTTCTGTCAAGCATTTCTGCATGTCTCTGCTGACTGCCTCTTCACACCATTCATACTCTGAATATAATGGTCTGGACTGTAGTTGTAGGTCTGTAAACAATAATGATTAATAACCTAATCATGTATGCTACTTGTGTAGCATAAATTATGAGGTTGTTACCTGAAGTTAAGATGTTGTTTTTCTTCATCGCTTTTTCATCATCAACTATCTGTTCAATTCCTATTTTATTGATTAGCTTTTATAATCATGGAAAATGTTAAAAAAGCAAGGTTTTCAAAGTACTTACCATGTCTGACCAGCAGCTGAAACATTATTCAGTTTATGATGAAAAGCAAGCAGCTTTTACAACAGCTCACAGTAATAATCAGTTATTCAGCTAATGTCTGTGCTGCCAATCTTTGAGTTTTAGTACAGAAATAAATGATCATATAAATCATCTTGGATTTGACTGTGGTCTAAATCTCTGATATATGACATAAACCTGTAAAGATGACCAACAAGCATTAAGTTGTATATTTATTTAAGAATGTACAAAATATTCACAAAGTACTATCTCTCTGAAATGCTCCAGTATCATCCAGCTTGTATTGTGTCTAACATCAGCTCAACTTATCAGCAAATTGATTTTTTTTTGTGTTGTGTCATTAATGCATGTTTGCAAGGAGAAACTCTCACAATTCTGCTGATAAATTGTCAGTAGGTGGTAAAATGAGCCTAATATCAAGGGATATTTTCTATCCTGTTTCTAACCCTTTCAATAACTGAAATAAACCACTAACAGTTTTCTATTCACTCCTTCTGTCATCACTGTGTATCACGGTCTGTAATACAAATTGCTCTGTGGTAGTATTGAACCCGCTCTCTGTGGTTTTCTTTACTTTGCTATTATTCATCTCCTATTATCTGTTGTTACTCATTCATGCTTATAGAAGAATGACAAAAACACTTTTATTCTCTGTAGTTACATCTTTCTCTCCTTGCTAACCTTTCATCCATACCTCCTTCGGCAGGCAATGAGCCGCAGACAGAGACACAAGTAGAGAAAGTGAGCACGCTGAGCCTGGTGAGGAGAGACACAGCGCTGCTACTCAGAGATTTTCGACAGGGAGCCTCCAACTGGATCCACTCTCTGCTGGATTCCAACAGAGCCTCAGCCCCCCCCAGCACAGCTGCAGAGGCACCACCAGGAGCCACTGGTATACCACCGACTGCGACTGAGTGCATGAGTGTGTTTTTGCGTGTGTGTGCAGTCAGGTGTTAGCTGAGATGTGGGTGGAATAAATGTGTTCTGCTTGGCAGCTATTGTGTTTCAAAGTTCTCTGTAGATGCAATCTGCTCGTGTCTACAGCTCAGATCTTTGTGTGTGTGTGTGTGTGTGTGTGTGTGTGTGTGTGTGTGTGTGTGTGTGTGTGTGTGTGTGTGTATGTGTGTGTGTGTGTGTGTTGTGTGTGTGTGTGTGTGTGTGTGCCGCCCACGTTTTCAGTGTGTTCATTAAATCACTATATTTAAGTATTATGAGTGCAACAACATCAACAGCCCCAAAGTTCATTACCATATGGAGGAGTTTATTGACATGGATCCCCTTTATTCAGCATTTAACTAACCAATTATCGCTTCATCCCACCCTGTTGTGTAACACCCCTGCTGCCCCATTCATATCAATTCACCTCTTTGGAGCAGCCGGGCTTTGACAGTAATTGTTAATTGTAGCCACCGTAAATCTGGTGGCGAATCGTAATTTCCCTGGTGTCCCCTTAGCTAAGGTGACACCCCCACAGCTGCAAAACCCAAACTAATGAGAATGTCATTGGTTGGTGTACATTATTAAAAGGCCATCATGGTGCTGAGATGGTTCATTATTAAAGAGATGGGAGATAGGTAGCGCTTTGAGAAGAATCCAGCCAAGACGTTTCCTCCAGCTGTGTTTTGACAGCTCGGGGCGGGCTGATGATATCACCACGACAGCACTATTTGAATTTCCCCCACCCACCTCTCCTCTCTCTTTTCTGATACATCCCAATTTGCATTTTGGGCTTTTAACTGTTGGCTGTCAACCAGAGGACATATGATAAGTAGAAACCGAAGTAGAATAAGTGAAAGTGGTTGTGTACTGTAGGCGTATTTTTTCCTGTGTCCTCCAGCTGCGATCGACCCCCAAGTACATTCGAGTATCCTCTTTATCGTATATAAACTATCCAATGTTTTTTGTGTGGCTACTGGTTATTTTTTAAAGAGGTCATATTATGCTAATTCTCGTACTTGGGCATCCTAGTGGAATAGGTTTACATACTTGCACACAATTTTTTTTAAAACATTATTTTTGCCGCATCCATTTTCAGACTGTCTTGAACGCTCTGTTTTAGCTACAGACTGAGACACTTTGCCTCTGTTCAATCTTTGGAGAGTTTCACAGGCACATTACTTAACTGGCAGGATGTAGCCAATCAGAGACAGAGAAGGGCAGGTCTTGCTGAGCAAGGTAGTGTGATTTAAAATTACACTGCTACAGCAGTAGCAACTGTATGTCTCTTGACTGAATGGAGTGTATGTATTTTATAATAAATTTATAAAAATATATACTTAAGTAACGCTTATGTTACACATAAGTTAAGGAAAAATAACGTGAATTTTTTGCACAATATTGACCAGATATCAGTACGGCAGCTAAAGCGAACCTATGGGGGCAGACATCCTTAAGTTTCACTTTCGGTTATGTCTGCGGTTATGTTCGCTTTAGCTGTCGTTCTGATACTCGGTAAATATTGTGCCAAATGTTCTCGTTATTTTTCCTAATGACAGCACTCGGTAACCTCTATCAACAGGGATATGGGTTAAAAACGGCCGAAGTTCTCCTTTAAGGAAGCAAAGGCTCGACAAAACCAGTTATTTTTGGCAGTCCAGGAGCAGTGTTTTCTGTGGGTTAGAGTAACTCCAATTTGTGTGGACTTTGGGAATTATGCAGACCTTTTACATGCACAAGAATGCTACATATTGCACATAAAAACTGCAGTATCCTTAATGCCTTTTCTTTTCAATTTTGTCTTCAGTTTTCCCAGTTGTCTCATTCATCTCTCTATCTCATTTCTTAGACACAGTGAGGAAGAGCATTTCAGAGGCATCCATCTCCTCTCCTCACGCTGACCCCCCTGTACCATCAGAGCCTTCAGAATTCCCCAGCAGGAAATTATCTGTGAAGAGCCAGACTTGCCAGGATTTGGGATCCCACCACAATGCCACCTCTCACAGTTCACCACTGCTCTCTGAGCGCACCGTATGTCACGCTTGAACATGTTTACATTTAGATTAGCATGCTCTTAGCTGATGCTCTTATCCAAAGGAAGTTAACAGTATTTAACAGCTCACGGATGTTGCTGCTTAAAAGAACACTTGTTTGTTAGTGGGGATTGTGGTGGGATTCAAATCCTGTGATTTAACTCCCACAAGGTCTTTTAAATGTTTGTAATTTGATGATTATTATTTGCACCAATGCCATGAAGAGAATTCAAACCAGCCTCATCTTTGAGCACTGTATCTCTACTTTCATACCACAAGCTTTAAGACGATTTAGCACACAGTTGTAGCCCTTGTAAAGATGTTGAACAGTTTATAAGCATGATGATTTTGGCCCTCCGTCATACAATGCCACATGCCCTGCAGTGATGTGAATGTGTCAACTTGTTGAACTCAGCTGAGATTATGTCACCCATGCTTCGCAAAAAGATTTTCTCACAAAATGCTGACTGAATATCATGTTTGGTCATGCGGATACTGTCAAGGTAGTTCAGATTATCCCTTGCATGCGTTTTCACACAGGCAGACTGGATAAGTGGCTGGCTTGGGAAAAATAGCAAGCTGAGGTGATGTAAGATTTTAAACATGCTTTTCCTCCTTAAGATGGGAATCGTTCAGCCAACACTCAGGCAGTGAGCCAAGGTTTTTAGAATATTTTCACAAGCACAGTGCTGGTGTGTGTATTTCTAATCAAGTTTGTACTAAAATGTTTTATTTCCTTGCCATTACCCTCCCCCTTGACCCCTCAGTGCTGTCTAACCTCACCTAAATATTTTCCGATCTCTTTTTTTATGTAGCCAGAAGATGTGAATTTCTTCCTCGCCAAGGATGGAGATCCCTCCTTGCCCAGCAACCTGTCCTCAGTGGCCATACCACCCCCTGGTGGAGAGGAGGGTTCAGATCTGGAGCACCCGAGGGAGTTTCCCCTGGGATTTGAGCCGCTGCGTTCAGTGCAGCAAACAGAGATGAGGTTGCAGAGTTCTCCAGTGGTCAAGGATCCTTTCTGCTCTCCTCTGCTGGCTCCTGATAGCATGCTGAAAGGACTTCCACCTGTACATATTGTGGTAAGAAGAAGCTACAAAAATCCTTCTGAACTTAAAGGGGGGCACAGTAAAGAATTATAAAATGATTATGTAATCTGAGGCTGCAAATTACACATAAAAAAACGTGCTGCCATATCATTTTATCTCTTACTGATGGTCTCTTTAACGAGCCCCAGGATAAAGTATGAATACAATTTTTCTTTAAAAGACGACCGCTCTTGTAATAGAGTGCTTGATTCTCCTAACTCCGCTCATCTTTGAAGAATTTTGTAAAACCCATTTCCTTCTGGTTTTCTTTTTGTCTCTCTGCCCAAGGTACAGCAGTAACTGGTCATCAATATCCATTTTCCTTAGCAGCTGACACAGCTAGAGCGTGCAGTGCATGCTTGGCACCACTGTTTACAGAAGGTTATCTTTAATCAGTATGGGTGCTCACATCATTATAGTTAAAATTGGGGATGTCCCGATCAGGTTTTTTTTTACCCCGATACCGATTAGAGTCCTTTTAATTTTTAGTAAATGCCAATACCGAGTTCCGATCTGATACTTAGCCTTAACTAATATTTTCCCAGATAATACAGCTGCTTTAAATAAAAAAAATACCTGCATCTGTTATTTGCCATTATTTTGTTGAAACAAAGTATATGCTTTCATATGGCTCTTCCTTATTCTGCATATGCTATTGCAACATTGGCCTACCATCTTCCTTGTGTTAGCAGGTGAGTCTGTGATGCTCCACTGTGACAGCAGACCCTCGTGTACAGCCAGCTGAAATGTGTATGTGACGCAGCCCACGCTTGGTACCTCCATATCATCCATTGCTATTTTTCATATTCCTTACGTTGTCACGTAAAATGACGTGGACGTTGCCTGTCTATTTGACATGCGTTCAGCATCTCCTCGATTGCCTGTTTTACATGCTCTGCTGTATGAGACCCACGAAACTAGTGCGCATACCGGCACGTTGTAACTCGAAAGTGGATTCAATGTAATGTAATGCTCAGATGGTAGGGCATACCAGGGATTCAAAAACTCCAGGTGATGAGGAAAACCCTGATCCTGTACCACGGAGATGAGCTGGTTATCCAGAGCGATTAAATTAGTTACCTTCTCTGTAATATTTTTGGCCATGCCGCTGTCTCGAGGATATTTCCTTTTGAAAGTATCCGCAAGTGTTTGCTGCTTCGGTTGCTTTGCCTGTATTGCTTGAGTGAACTTGTTGTTTAACTTTGAGTGTTTTTTGTTTTTTATATGCCGTATCAAATGAGTAGTATTAAATGGTATGGCAGCTCCTTTGTTCGCCCTCTGTGCAGCCGTCATATAGCAGATGTTAGTTGTCGCCGTTGGACTGCTTTCACTTACTAAATTAACCACTTTTCACACTGCAGACACTTTAGCCACAGGTTTGCCAGAGTAACGTTAGGCGCGTGTCTGAGGTCTGCCACAAATTGTGCTCTGTCGTAAAAAAAAAAAAATGCCCATATTGACCTGCAAATCGGATGGGGACATCCCTTTTTAAAATTAGAGTTAAAATTATCTCTTGGTGTAGACAACCCTTTATGCAGTTAGATACACTTGGGTCAAAAGTTGATCTCAATTTGAGTTTTAAGCTTGAGTTTTTAAGTCCTTGCAACTGTCTGCATTTTTGTTGCATGAAGGATCCTGATTGTTCAAATGTTTATTCCACATGTTTAAAAATTAGCGGATATGATAATGTGCGAGCATGCAGACCATGATGAGGAATGTTAATGGAGATGGGAGGAGCAGCAAGGGGGTTTGAGAAGTAAAACAAGGCAGCCTCAAAATGTCAAGGGATAGAGTACCAAGACTTTACACTGCTTACATTGTTGTATCGGAGTAAGACAGAGTGTGATGGGAGAGATTGGGAGGGGAGATGAAGCCTGCCTGCTCTCTCATGTGAGAAGGGTGTTAATATGAAAATGGGGAAATTGGTGCTGATTTTAAAGTGGCTGGAGTGAGTCAGCGAGAATGTAAAGAAAGCAGGGACAAAAGCGAAGCTGGGACGCTTGGCTTCCTTTTCTTCATCCCTTAATTAAGATTCTTGACATGTCTGAAGGGAATCCTAATTTGCTTTTCACCATACCCCCCTCTCTCCCCCTCTCTTCCCCTCTCTCCCCCTCACTCCCCCTCTCAGGCTTGTGCATTAGACCCCATGCTGGATGACTCTGTGATGTTTGCCAAGCGTTTGAGGAACATAGACCAGCCTGTCACTCTGTGCGTGGTGGACGACCTCCCCCATGGCTTTCTCAGCCTATCGCAGCTCTCCAGGGAGACGAGGGAAGCTGCCAACGTCTGCGTGGAGAGAATTCGAGCTGTCTTCACCCAGTCCGACACACCCCCGGAGCCACGCAAGCACCGCAAGCTGGAACGGACCGATAGGGGTGCGTCGGCCTCTTCTGGGGAGGCAGGTACTCTCTATGTTGGCCCCATTGAGGGAGTGGAGCTTACAGCCGGGAAAGGAGCTAAAATTGCTGATGGGGAGGGCTTAGTTGCTGTGGCGGCCCAGAATAACACAGACTCTGGTGGACCTTGAATAAGGCTTTATAAAAGAAAAGACTGCAGTCACCCAAGGAGTGAAGAGAGAAAGAGAAAATGAAAGTCAGACAGATTTAGGCAGTGCAACGCCTAAAAGGGAGAGAGGAAGTATCCTAAAACAAAAAAAAAACAGAAGGCGGGAGGAGGTTGGGGTATTCTAAGAGATTGTTTGGATTTTGAGTGACAAAAAAACAGACAAGCAATGCAATAAAACTTTATCTGCTTTACAATTCTTGCTGCTCGTCAGTGCAGCATCCTGCGCTGATACAAATCTGCCAGACAAAACGAACACACCCACAAAGACAGTCATGTTTTAGAATAAAATGGTAATTTAGCAGCTACTTAGATCAAAGCACTCACCCACACACCCAGCACACATACTTAACAGAGTTGCCGTTAGGCAGCTGAGACTTGGACATAAAGCAGCGCAGAAGATTCTTGAGACGAGGCCTGAATGGGTGATTCATCTAGGCCACGGCAGTCATTTGAGGCCCCAATCAGACAGTGGTAGGAACACTATATGCTTCTGTATAGAGTCATCCCAATCGAAATGGCCACTTGTCCTTTACGGAGCACTCTAAATCACACTTAATAACTCCACATTGTGTTCTCCATTACGCCAGTTTGGCAGTCAATACAGCCCGCTTTGTGGATAGTAACTCTGTTGACTCTCTCCCAAATAGAATTACAGAGCTAAAACACAACAGACTGACGGGCCCTAAACTGGATGAATTGATTCACTTGTTTTTTGAGATTCTGTTACAGTTTTTAATCATATTATAAACCTATGCAGTAGTATTACTTGTGTTATTTATATCTTTTTTTTTTTCTATTGCTGTATTCTAATCCTTGAATCATGACAAGTTTGTCTGTTGGTTTGTACACTATATTGTTTGTTTAATGTAATCTTGTGCGATTTTTTTTTTCCACATTTGTGAATGTGTTCAATATTTACCTCTGCTTCTTTGGCACAGCTGCTCCGACATACCTTGCCTTTCCGATTAATCTCATATCCTACTTGTAGTAATACATACCGATGGGATAAAGTGTAGAATCTTATGCAGGAGCACAGTGCGCCGTCTAGATGCCGCCTGGTGTTTTTTTATAGTGTTGATAGTTCTGATGCAAACATTGCATTTTAGTGATTGTTACAGTGAATTTTGTGAAGATGCACTGAAATACATTATTTTCTGAAGACAAGTACATGCTTGAAAGCCTGGTTCCCACCTAAAGAAGTCTTTTTAGAAACACTTAGATCTCTCGGATGTCTGAAAGAGGCAATATAGCTTTATTATTTTAAGACTGGAAACACTTGCTCTCCTCAAGAATTGAGTGCGAGAGAAAGGGGCATCCCACCCTGAGCTATCAATACGCATTTTAAACTCCACTTCGCTGATTTCCTCCCAGGTCGTCCCCACTCCTTGCCAGGCGTTATTGCTCACTCTCCGTCTCTGTACAGTATGCAATGTGTCAAAATACCACTTCTCTTCAGCCAGGGTCTTTCCTCCCAGACAATCTCTTACTACAAATCGGAGGCTTTTAGGCAAAGCTCCAGGACCCTTAGCAAGAAAAGATTTTGTAGGAGTGCTGTGTAAAAGCCACTGAACTTGTGTTTGGCCGACTGAAAGTGGACGGTGGTCCAGATTTCTTTGCTCCCCACCATTACATTCATGACTTTGTTTTGGACACTCCTCTGAGCATGTTGCCACCGAAGCACTTTGAAGTACACGAAAATGTCCTTCGGAGGGTCAGTTCCTCGATCAGGTCCAACTAAATATAGAAGCCAACAATGCTGGCACTGTCCTGCCCTTGCCTGGTAGCAGGACCAGGGTTGCCAAGTCTGTCGAGAAGGGATGCTGTGTGATGAATAGGATTTAGCTGAAGCTCCGAGTGCGAAATCCTCCCCCCGTAGAAGAGCAGGATTTTCAGCAGCAAAGTCATGCTACAGGATTAGCCCATGCTCACTTCTGTCAGCTCGCAGTACTTACCGCAATATTTTTAGTCAGATTGATGGAGAGAACCAGGGCCGTGAAGAGGAAGAAAGTAATACACTCATCCTCTCGGAGATGCTGGGCTGAAGTTTGTACTTGCTTTACTAGCCGCTGTTTATGCTCACTCTGCACTTTTGCAGTTTTGATTTGTCGATCCATGCAAGTGTATTTTAAGCTAGAGCTTGTACATTTTTATTTCTGTACTGGTGCCTGTGTGTGTGACTCAAGTGGTGTTTGCATGTGCTCATTCACATGATCGAGAAACATGAGCTCTCACAGGAGCGTGCCCTCGTTGTTTGTGTTCACATAAAGACAGGAATGGCACTTTACAGTCAAGAGACTATTCACAGTATTAATCATCTGTCATCCATCTGTTGTCTTTGAAGTCCATAGAGTGATGAAGAAATCAGTACTGAAAACACCACCGCCTGTGAAGCCCTGCAGGGTTGACTGGTCATTTGCACTTTGTTGTATAAATTATGAGCGACTAGAAAACTCAAAAATTCACCAACTTGTTTTTTTATTCCATATGCCTCTTGTCCTTTATGACTGACCACTCATGCATCAGTCTAACCTGAGTGCAGGTGATTGACCCAGCGCTGCAAACTCATCTGTGCAAAACACCAGATGGGCTCTCTGCTCAGTGTTATAGTTTCCCAAACTCAACTGGCAGTTTCATGGTTCCACCTCTGCTTATATGCTGCCTTCAGTTCTGAGCTGAAATGTTTGATTTTGTGTTGTTTCAATTAGCGTTGCTGCCTAATTAGTGTGTCTGTTTCTCGACCATCCACAGAACAACTTTATAATCACACATTTTCCAAACTTTGTGTAGTCATTCAGTTTAATGCTGCTTTTCTTTGGTGGTTGAATTATCAGGTATTACAGCATACCTCCACAGATTTACTCATCGAAAACTCTTCTCGTTGGAGCTCCTTCCTGGCTCCATGCTGATTTCGGTGACGTGCAATGCAAAGTGCAATGCTGCTACAAACATGAGCTTGCTGCTTTATTGACGAGGTCTTAGGTAAAACTATGCAGTAACACACCAGCATCACGCCATTTTTTGTTTTCAGTCTTCAGTCTTTTTATTATTGTATTGCTGTGTTTGAATCACCTCAAGGCTGGACTTCATAGTTATCATACCAAGCTATATAAAACATGTTTAAGATTGAATATGATTCTTTCACAATTGTGTCAGTGAGTTCAACTGTAATCAGCTGCTCCTCAGAAATGATTCCAAACCAGAAACACTTTGATCTTTGATCAGTCAGACATCCCACATGTATGGTAAAATGTTGTTTATTGCTGTATAGTTATATGTTCGAATCACCTCAAGGGTGGACTCTGATTGTGGTGTATGGACTGCTATGATAACACTGTTCCTGGAAACAAAATTATTTCACAGTTGCGTCAGTGTCTTCAACTGATGTCAACTGCTCCTCAAAAATGTTGCCAAGCGAGATACACTCACGTGATCTGTCGTTCAGACTTCCTACAGTTGTGGTCGAAGTTCCAAGCAGAACCAGAGACTCTAGCCTGACTGCAGCCTGAGTTTTGTAACGACTGTTTGGAAGCAAATGAGGTTCATTGATATTTTGAGCTTGTTAAATGATGCTCACATATGATCTGACAGCCTGCAGTTGTATGTCACCTTTTTGCGTGCTTGTGAAGAAAAAATGCATGCTCGAATCTGAAAAATTATCACAAATTCAAGTTTGTCAAGGTGCAAAGTTTTTGTGTTAAAAAAGAAAAGGAAAAAAGATCTGTAGCTATAGAAATATTTTGTTATTTTATCTTAATTCACACATTTTAGTAAATGTATGTATTTTTCCACTTGCGAACAAAAGGTATTATACAACAGCAGGCTGTGGAAGAAGAAAAAAATTTATGTATTAACAGCGCTTATTTGCTTCCATAAAGATGTCTGTCCTCGCTGTTTAGTGTTTGCTGTTAACTGGCATCATTGAAAATGCAGGTGCTAGCCAGTGTCATAGCCCGTCTGCACTCCGTATGCAAATCGCTCCGCATTGTAAAATGCATTTCTGATGTAGAATATGATTAGCCTTTTAAAAGAAAACAAGCCATAGACTGGAAAACAAAGGTGTTTTAAGTTTACTTGTTTTTTTTACTTTTTAATTTTCTTTTGTTCAAAACACCGCAAGTGCAAACCTGTGAATAAAAAAGAATGTATATGAAACATTATATGATTCATGTAGATATTTTAACTTTCAGATTTGTTCATCTGATTGCTGGTTGATTGCAGAGTGATTGAGTTGGACTGCATTTTCTTTGCAGGTTTCATACTTACATGTAATTTCAGAATCACTGCGAGTAGGCTGGTGTCTTCCTTTTGCTGATTTTTATCTAAATAAATATATTCTCCCATGAGCCTGCTGTTCTGTCGTGTTTTATCTCATGAATTAACCTTTCCTTTGCGCTGATCAAACTAAAGGTTAACGAAAAGTCACTGAGGATTTAAAAAAAAAAAAAATAGAGCTTGTCAGTGATCTATCTGGCCAGATATTCTGGATATATCTGATGGTTTTTGATGTATGATTGTGTTTGATAATAAAAACTCTTAATTGATTTTGCCAATATCTTGATTCAGTCAGGACCTATCCCAGGGAAAGGTCAGTTACAAAGCTGACCTTTTGTAAACAAAAGTGTCAGATCAAACCCAAAAAAATACACAATGCAGAGACATCTCTGTATTATTCATTTATCATTGCTGGTGTGCACAGAGAAAATGGAAAGTAACCGCTGTGATGCTACTTCATATTCATATTCCAACACAGACATTTCAGAGGCAAGGATTTATTTACACTCCATCATATTTTATCTGGCAGCTTTAGCTATTTTGCGAATGAGGATTAAACACACCAAGGTTATAAAATATGGTTTTATGTGGATTAACAACCCAATGATATAGACATTGTAAAACTGGCTCCCCTTTGAGCATCTACAGCAGTAAGATGACAAGACATGTGGCATACATGTGGTCCAGTGGTATACTTACAAATATAATACTTTTGATATATAAAGTAAATTCTGTTGATTTCAGTAATTCCTTTATTTTGAAAGCACATATCATACATACTTGTATTACCTACAAGTATTTGACACAGTGCTTGTAATAGCTTAAAGGTGCAATAAGTAAAAATTGGCCACCTGTTGAGTTCATACTCCCACCACATGGGGGCAGCATATCACCAGAGTAGCCGCTAAAGTCTTGTTCATCTGTCACCAAAACCTGTAACTTAAACCTTGTAGAGCTGCTCCTGTATATTAACAGCTCACAGAAATGACAAACTCCTTTCACATAACTGCAGTTGTCCGTATGAGCAGATGTATTGTGATTTTTCATCTTTGTTAGTACCTTCTCTGAGCTGAGTTGGCGGCCACGCTGGTGTTGGTGACCTGTGCTGAGTATGACGATGAAGTTCACTGAGCAGATCAACACAAAACTAGATGATATTTTACTATATTGACTTCGAAAAGTATTTTTTTGATTTTAAAAAACGTGTGTGTGATTCATGACACAATTCAAGTGGGATTAAAACATTATTTGTCTTTTCTCCATTAACTACTATACAAAGTTTGTCCTAAATAAGTTTCCGTGGGGTCCACCGAGAGGGCCATGACTTCAGTTCTCTTTAACGTTTAAAAAATCATTTTCGAAGTCAATCAAGTCGCCTTTTGTCATAATCAAAGTAAAATATAATCTAATTTTGTGTTAAACTGCTCCGTGGACTTCATCGCGTCGCTCAACACACATCGCCAACACCAGCATGGCCACCAGCTCGCCACAGAAAAGGTACTGATAAAGATGAAAATGTCAAAAAATCTGCTCATAATGACAACTGCAGTCAAATGAAAGGAGAGTTCATCAGTATGTGAGCTGCTAATATCCAGGAGCAGCTCTACAGGGTTAAAGTCACAGGATCAATGTGTTGACGTCGCTCATGCCACTGTAGGCTGTGTAGTCTTTATAATGACGTACCTTCAGTCTTATATTTCACTAGTTTTAAGACAAATTGTGACTTTGTTGACTTGCAAAATGATCTTTTAAACTGACAAACATCATATATGTGATTCATGACACGATTCAAATGCGATGGTAAAATGATTTGTCTCTCTTCATTCACTACCATACAGAGCTTTTCTGAAATAAGGTCGCATGAGAGAAACTGGAGGGGTCATAAAGTTTTTTATTGACGTAACATAAAAAACTTTAATCTCCTCGCATTTTTTGTTCATTTTTGAACGTTTCAAACTATAAATATGACACATTGCCCCTTTAATCAAACCTTCATGAGTGCTCCTTCCACTGGTGTGTTGATCTACAGGACAGGAGTGCAGGAAAAGTGACATAGTTTCAGGAAAGTCGGCGTTGATGCGGCAATTAGATAACATCCCTGCTGATATGTACGCCGGTGATCAGTGATGCAGTAATGTGCGTCAGGAGGCCAGGTATCATCTGTCTCGGCGCTTCTTCATTAAAGGTGTGTGACCTCTAATGAAAACATGATTGCAATCAGTGATGGCATTTTTTAATGTGTGGACGTGTCGCATTCTCAGAGGCACGAGCGGAAAGCGGGAGCGCGCACTCTGTTAACCCTCCCCAACCACACACACACACACACACACACACAGCATCCTCTGTTCCAGGGGGCCACAGACAGTGAAAGCGCCGCCGAGAACGCGCTCCGTGCCCGAGCCGTTTCCTCCTCGCGCGCTCCCGCCTCAGAGACAGGGCTCGTGGAGAGCCCGGAGAGCAGACGAGCGACAGCAGGGGAGAGAGAAAGATGGAGGTGAGGGTCGGGGAGAGACTCCTGTGCCTGGCCGTGCTGTCCTGCGTCTTCTTCGCGGACTCGGTCCTCGGGAAATACGTCAAAGGCATCGTCAACACCAAAGAGGTGAGCGCTGCCGGCTTCATTTGGCTCTTTTCATTAGTTGCGACAATGACACCGTCACAGACCGAGAGCAGCGGGAAAGGGGACTCGACTACGCAGGTGTCTCTGTGACTGTGCCGCGGGCAGACCGACACACAGACGGAGAGCCTGTGCCCGAAAATCCACCTTTAACTTGCCTCGGATGTCCACGCGCCGCCGCGTGAAGCGCACTCACCTCTGTTCCGCCGTGCAATTGCGCGCCATCTGCGCGTGTGTCATCTGCGGCGTATATTTCACCCTCATTACAGTCTCTGGCATCACTGTAGCCCCGCTGAGCGGCATCCCGCCAGTCCACCGCAAAACAATCCAGCTCGCCCAGCTGCGGTCGCACATCTTCAAAAACCAAACGCTTTTTTTTTTTTTTTTAAACGTGCGTGGTGTTTCTGCCACGCTTAAATGTAAATGAGATTCGTGTTTGTGTTGAGAAGCCGTTACAGGTGTGCGTCATATGGTTTGTGTTCTGGGGCTCAGCGCTGGATTGTGTGGAGGGTCCTCTTGAGGGGACAGACACACCAGCAGCCGACATCTCCTCCGAGTTGAACATGTTGAAAATGTGCAGCTGGGCAAGATGCACGGAGCTCTTGTGCTCCATGAGGCTGCCACCTGCTGTGTTCCTCACCCACCCCCTGCTGCTAGTCTCTCGAGTTCGTGGATCAAGTTTGTAGTGCCGATCGCTACCATTTCTTCTTGTGAGTTCAGCAAGACGGGCCACTGTGCAGACAAAGTAGGCTGCATAACCCTGCCATCAAATAAGCCTGATTCATCCTCGTGCAGGACATTGTGGTAATTCTGGTGGGATTTCTGCAGAAACACATGCAGCAGGGGTCTTATTTGTGTCTGTGAAGCAACAGGGGGCACAGCTGACCTCTCAGTCTGTGAAGTCAGCTGTGCCCAGAGATTCAAACCATGCTGTGAAAAGTAAGAATTAATTCAAAATTCTATATTGGAGGCAGACAGAGTTGTGAAGAAGCCTCTTGGATGAGAGCTTAACGTCCTCAAGAAGCTGAAACAAGTGCAGCTATTGCCATGACCTGGATGACTCAGAGTCATCATCAAATGAAATTAATGTTTCGCAAACAGGACAAAAATAAGAAAGAATACGTATGACACTTGAGCTGTTTCCCAGAGCTAAAGCTGATGTGTGTAGATTTCTTTGTTTGCCTGACAAGTCTGTCGAGAATCATGTAAATCATAGAGGAGCAGCCAAATTTCACATGCGAGAAGCTAAAAACCACCAAATTATTTCAAGTCATGAAAGTCACAGTTTGTTGTTAAAATTGGCAAAATGCCATTAAGTTTTGTGGAAAACTGCTTAATTGTCTTGCTCGATATACGTTGCTACAATCCCCTGGATAGGCTTCAACTTAAAAGAGGTCTAACATAATCGATGAGTTCAGCTGCAGTTAGAATAATGTTTAAAAGTTTATTCAACAAACCACAAACCAACTAGAAATAACTCATAAATTCAAAACGATGAACTGATGGGTCGACCAGAATGCACCAAAGAAGGGCAGCCACCCGTCGGAGCGGTGGCTTAGCCTCTACCCTTAACACGTCACTAACAAACTAAAATAAAGCTGCAAAAATAGCTCCACGAACCCATCGAATAACCCCAAAAGAAAACAAAAGCTTGACCACAGAGAGAGAGAGAGAGAGAGAGAGTGAGAGAGAGAGAGAGAGAGAGAGAGAGAGAGAGAGAGAGAGAGAGAGAGACTAGTTCCCACCTCCTCTTATTGATTTAGTGTCGATGAGACCGAAGTAGTTACACCTGAGAGAAAGAAGGACAAGACATCAGTCTTACATCATAACCAGCGAGGACGGAGGGGAGGAGCATGTGACATTAGTCACCAACACTGACGTGGCCATCTCCTCGGCACCGAAGAAGTTTGAAAAATAGGTGAAAATCACAACAAGTCTGCCACACTGACAGCAGGGATTATGTGAGTCAGTGAGTCAGGAACGGCTCCACAAGGTTTTTTGGTTATGGGCGTTAAACAAAATGATGTCACTTCACTGTTGGGTGTGTAGTCTTTTGGTCTAACACTTGATTAGTTTTATGACAAACTGACATCCTCGAGTTGCCTCTCTACTGTTGCTCCATGACTAAATGATAAAATAGTTATTATTGAATTGTAAAGGAGACGTATTATGCTCATTTTGAGGTATTTTGGGATAATACTAGAATAGATTTACACGCTTAATGCTCAAAAAGTGCATCAGTTTTCTCACACTGTCCCAGCTGCAGCTCTGTGTTCTCCCTCTGTCTGTTTTAGCCCCTGTTTCTTTAAGGCCCCTCCTTCTGAATACCCAGTCAGGTCTGATTGGCCAGCTCACACACACCTGAGCCAACAGAGGAGTCTCTCACAGTGTCTCTGGTCGGCTCTGTCATGTTGTTGTGTTGTTGTCATGTTCATGGTCGGCTTCCAGTTAGCTTCGCTTCTGCTGTGAATATAGATAGAAATGATGCAAATGTGTGACATGGTGACATTATGATGTCACCGGAATTAAATACGAGACTACTGAAGAGATGTTTCGGGCACTTCAGGAGCAGTGTTTTCTGTAGGAGAGAGTAGCTCCCAATTGTGTAGACTACTTTTTTTTTTTTTTACCTTTCAAGACCTTTTACATGGACAAGACACCTTTTTAACACACTGAGGGAAAGGAAAAAGCCGAAAAAGCATAACAGGTCTCCTGTAAATCTCTTTCATTCGCGTCCTCAAGTGTTGATACCTTCGGCTTTGTGACCAGCATGATTGATGAGGAGGGAATTATGTTGTTGCACGCTTTGGCTCCAGTCACATTGTAATGGTTGTTAAATGTTGTTGTAATAAACAGAAAGAAGGGTCACATGTTTAGAAATTTCCCTCTGTTGAAACACGGTGCGAACATTTTGCGCCAACATGCGCACTCAGGTGTTTCCTGCACCATAGATTTTCTTGTTTTGCCAAAATGCAACTTGACAGCAAAAAAACATTGGAACTCTCAGCCACTGAGCACCGCTATATCACCTTACTTGTAGATCACCTTACTTGTTTCCCCTCCACAGAAAACAGAGAACAGAATCTATCAGACACCAGGCAGTTTGAGCCAACAAGCTTTAATTCCCACTCCTGCTCACCGACTTGTTGGGCTCACATTCCCCAAACTGTGACGACAGTAAATCTAAAAAAAAAAAAAAAAAAAAATGCGGCAAGAACTGAGAGATTGAAGTCACCGGTTTGAATCCCCGGGATGACGACGGGGGATCTGAATGGATAAATTGAACAGGAGTCACTCAACCATCCATCATGGCTGTTCAGATGCCCTTGAAGGCAGCGCTGAATCTGCACCTGCTCCAGTGGAGCTGCTCAGTGGCCGGCAATAGGTTGCACTGGGCAACTTCCAGGTGTGTGTGTGTGTGTGTGTGTGTGTGTGTGTGTTTGTGTGAGTCTCCTGCTCGTGAGTAGGAGTGTATCAATTTCTCTTTACCTCTGCAGCAAATAAAATATATAGTTTTGTTCAACCTGTCTTGTTATATAAGGATGCAAATAATAGGTTTTACATAATAGATAAATCTCGCATTCAAACTGTTTCATAGGGCTGCAACTAACAGTTATTTTCATTGTTTATTTTCTTGATTAATGTTTTAGTTTGTTTGTCTTCAAACTTGGGCAGCAACAAAGGATTAGTTTCAGATGTGGCAAAAATACACACAGTCTTTAATTATGTAGAACGTAAAAGTAATCCAATTACAGGCACTGACATGTACTCAAAGTATAAAAGTAGAATGTATAACTCTGAAGGAACTTTACACCAGCCATTTATGTGCATAGCTAACTGAACCTCCCATCGTATTAACATAATTCGAAGACTTTTAAACTTAAAGGTAGAATCAGTGGGATTTATCCGAGATGTTCCTAAATGCAGCAGAAAGAAAGTTGATGGTTCATTGTTCATTCCCTGGATGTCAAATACCGACATTTCTGGTTGGTAAAGCCTCTGGAGCAGCAAAGAATTGACAAAATGAGAAAATCCAGGCAGATGGCTGCAGGGTATCTGCATATACGAGACACTATCACGCCTTTTCTCCCTATTTGAGTCTCCCTCTCTGCATGCTTCTTCTTGCTACGTCTGCTGTACGTGATATGCTCTGGTAGGTTCGAATCAGTCTTGTGAATTTGGGAAGGCGGCGTGCAATGACATGAAATAAAAACAATTCCCGTCAAATGCATTGAATGGAAAGTAACGAGCCTGTTCTGAATATATAAGGAGCAATAAGTTCAGATATTTGTGTTAAAATTAAGGGAATAAAGTTAAAAAGTTGAAGAACAATGAATACTCGCTTTGCTGATCAGTCGAGTTTCGAGATGTTTGGTCTAGAAAATAGTGAAAAAAAGTGTTTCCCAAGTTGACTTCCTCAACCAAAAATATTCAGTTTACTCAAGAAATCAGAAAGTATCCACATTTAAGAATTATTTATCAAAATGATTGGACATTAATTTGATATCCGTTAACTGTTCCAGCTCTCAAATATAGTTGGCTCATTATCATAAAAGGCTATTTGAAAAATAAAAATGCTAATATGTACATTTTAGAGGCTGATGCTTGTGGATTTTTGGCAATTTTCCTTGAAAGATTACTGAAAAAATTGCCAAAATATTTAAAGATGGATTTTCTAGTGATTTATTAATTGATTGATGGACTCATTGTTGTGGTTTTACTGTATTTTTGGAAAGAAAATGCCTATTTCTTACCTCAAAAGATTTTTCTTGAACCTTGAAGTTGTTTTTTCTTGCCTCGCTCTTCTTGCTTTTGAACCGCTCAAGGACCATTTGACAACCTAGGCAAAACATCAGAGCTCTCAAATGACGTCAGGCAACACCTGACTTGACATATTGATATTGTGTGTGTGTGTGTGTGTGTGTGTGTGTGAGCGCGCACTTGGTGTGTTCTGTTAACACTACATCACTCGTGCTCGTGCCTTTCTACCCCAAGGTCGTCCCCCAACTCTAATGCACACCCCCTCTCACGCATTTACAAACACACACACACACACACACACACACACAGACACACACACACACACACACACACACACACACACACACACACACTCCCCTTTAATCCCATGATGCTGTAGCTTTCAGTGTCTGCAGAGGTGAGGGCAGCGTTAGTGCAGAGCTGTAAATTGACAAACGTAATTTACCACACTGGGAGGGATGAGCTGCTGAAACCTGTGGTGCGGCTGGAGCCGAACAGAGAAACACAAGCAAAGTTATCCAAAGGCATCGGTGCTTCAGGCTGGTCAACAGCTTTATTCAGGCTGGTCGATGTGTACAATTGGCTTTAGTGGCTCGTGTGGAGTCACTGATAAAACGTCCCTCGGTAGCAGCTTTAAGGTCAGGGGAAGGTCGGCATATTGAATCCAGCTCTGGGAAACAAAATAAAAAAACTCACAGCTGACAGCACAGGACCCCCTGAGCAAGGCAGTAAATCCACATTGTGCTTCAGCCTGGCTGCCCTGTGTTAGTGTCTCTAAAGCTGTGCTAGTTTGCCGCAGACTGATGTTAAACTTTTACAAAAGCAAAGTCCTTGTCTGACCTCAGGACGGCCTGAGCTGTTGCTCGGTTACATTTGCTGGTTTGCTTTAACGGTTTGTTAAACCTCTGTTTCCAATTAGGGCTGTAATAAATGATTTTTCATATTATTGATTAATCTGCTGATTTCCCAGAGCTCAATGTGACGTCTTCAAATTGCTTCTTTTGTCTAGCCAGAAGTCCAGAACCCCAAAAGCTCTTCACCTGCTTCATTTAAAGTGGCAATAAGTAAGATTTTCAGTTGAAAACATTCAAAAAGTAAATTTATAAACAGAATGTAAATGAATAGCAGTTAGGACAGTATGACGTCCATGTATTGTGTTGCAGAGATGCTGATGAAGTTAGCACGCTAACGAGCTAGCCCCGGTACCACCTGGTCCAAAGCTCCTGTGCTAGCAATGTTAACACCAACTCCCTCTGTCGACAGCTAAATCGCTTTATCAACTGATCGTGGCAGTTTCTGACCAACATTGTGATTGCAGTTTGAACTGTATTTATTTTGTATAAATGAAACCACGTGCCTGTGCTTGTGGTCGACATGGTACTGAATGAGGTCCAGGAATGCACGATAAAATTCAGACCAATAAATTATCCAGCCAATTATCTGGCCAATAAATAGAGTTGATGACATGATTCCAAATAGCTTTCATTGACTAAAGAAGTGCAGCATTTTCACACTTGGTTTGTGATCTGCCAATAAACTTAGAGAAGAAAAAATGCAGCAGATGCGTTGTGTAGTGTTGTGTAGATGTAGACACGTTGTTGCCGGTGTGGACGTTTGTTTTTCTTTACAGCTTCAGAGGAGGACAACAGGTTTTCAATTTCCAATACATGTTCTGCAAGTGTTAAGAGAGGAGGGAAAGTCTAGAGTGTTAGTACAACAAGACTTAGTAGAGCTGTGGAGTATTAAATCATCCGTCTCTGCTTCTGTTTAAAATACAAAATGTGAAATGTATGGTTATCTTATTGATATTGGCCATGAGAAGCAGGTTATTGTCAGTTACATATTGTGAATCCCTAATAAGGCCCCTTGTTTGTGCCAAGTATAATCATAATTTGCTGTTGTTTCAGCATGAATAGAGTCACATAAACAAATAATCATTAACGCAGTTGCTGGATGTTGAGGTAGTGAAATTCTAAGGTAAACTTGAATAGTGATCTATAGAGAACACATGCCCGTGTAGTCTCCCACATGCTGACAAGTGTGAAAGACATCAGCATGCAGAGAGTTTATTTCTCCGAGCAGCAGAAGAAAGTTTCCTTTCTGTTGTTCAGCCAACTCAAGAATTGACATCTGCTTGGTGAAATAAGTCAAAGGAGTGCATTCACCAGCTCAAACTTAGTTGCTGAAGCTTGTTAAGAAACTTTTGGGTATATAATTTATACCCAACTTGGAGCTCTTTGTAAATTGCGATGTTGATATTAAAAAATAATCAATCATTCAGCCCTAGTTTTCTGCACTTTCGTGGGAATTGATGATATAGAGAACCAGACCTGAGCTGGTACTCGGTAAAGGAATGTGGCTGTAGACGGGTTAAAATGTCTTTGGTCTTTGGATTCTAATGAAAATTTGTGGATTAGACCAGCGAGGTCTTTAAACTTCTGTCTTTTGAAAATTAATGAAAATGAACAGATGCCCTTGAAAGTTCTTTTTCTAATTTAAAAAATCTAGGGGCCCATAATTCATCAGCGCGCCCCAGCTCACTGGTCCCTCTCTCCATCCTAAAATCAACATCTGACGTCCTGAGGTAAAACATGATGATGGATGTTGGCGTTGATACAAAAAAAAAGAAAGATTTCACCAGGATTTCTGGACCTAATAGGAGCATGAAGAAGCGAGGCCTTGTAAGAGATGTCTTATTTTAATTAATGCCATGTCTTATCTTAAAATATGCCTGTTCTAAATTCTTAAATTTTCAGCAAACAAGACTTTGAAAAGTCGCTGTGAAAAATCCTTCAAGTTGACATTGAAGTTCTGGGAACCCTGCATGCGTAGAACTTCCAGCTCAATCAGTTTTCCTGCATCTCTTTTTAATGAGGACATTGTGATTAGATACAGGCAGCGTGTGTGTGAGTGCATATGAGGGAGTGTTTTCATGTGTCCTTATGTTAGCGTCAGTGTTGGTGTGTGTGTTTGCATGTCTGCAAAGTCTGTCTATACCTGTGCGAAACACCCCGAGAAACAGAGAGCGAGCGGGGGGGGGGGGGGCTTGAGTGTGTTTGTGTTCGTGTGTGTGTGTCTTGGACGTGAGTGTGTTTATGTGTCGCGGCATTGTGTAACCCCGGCTAATGAATCATTGAGAAGCCCAGCGGTCCAGGGGTGACTTGACTAGCTGATTGGTAATTAATTGTTAATGAGGCTTAGCATGCAAACAGGGATCTGACGAGAACGAGAAAAAGACAGAAAAGGCTTCCGAGATGAAAAAGGACCGAAACTGTGCAGAAGAAACAAAAGAGAGAGGCACAGAGTGAATGAGACGGAGAGATGCTGAATTGACCGGATACCGCAACAAGGCACGGAACTTGATTAATGGGGTGCGCGCACACACACACACACACGCATACACACACAAACACATGCACGCGTGTGCAGGCACGCCTGGCTAGGAGGCTGAGTGATTCTGCATCACAATGCAGTGGCCGTGGGGAAATAAGAAGACTAAAAGGGGATTAAGGTAGACACCTCATCCACTGTTGCTGTTCTCCAGGGCTCAGTGTCTTTTTCTACCCTCCACTCACACACACACACACACACACACACACACACACACACACACACACACACACACACACACACACAAGGCTGCAGCAGGCTAACCAGCGGTCCACTTGGTTTAGTCGTTGACGTCAGTGGAATAGCTTGAGCCTAAAGGTGAATCGTGCTAACAGCTATGTGAGCGCCACGCTGGCTTGTTGATGCCGTCTTGGCCTTGTCAGACTCAGTTATTGCTTGAAGTGTGTTCACAGGTGTCTCGCAGAACATCATCTCCGTTTAGCCTGCCGATGTGTCACCGGGTCCCTCCAGCAAGAATTTATGGAAGAGGAGCGCTTGTTTCCTAACTGTTCATTATCCTGTCAATATTTATACCCAGCAGGACTTGTTCCAGTTGGCCAACTGCATATTAGAGGCACAACATTGTATTACATGAACCATTCAAAACACACACACACACACACACACACACACACACACACACACACACACACAAATACCATCATATGCTATAAACCCCAATGGAAATGTCAGGAAGGTCAGAGGGAGCTAGACATCTGGAGTTAGAAAGAAGTGAGGTTACCAGACCTCCGTAGCTCACCCCACGTCTCTGCTTGAGGCTATCAGTGCAATGCTACATTAGCTGCTACTAGCATAACACACCAGTATCTCAGACCAAGCTGTTAGCAGTCAAGTTGCATTATGGGGATTGTAGGCGCTAATTGTTTATTTTTTTTAGCATCAATTCATCCCTCAGTTATTTATTCAGTAATATAATTATCAATGATAAAATGTCTTTAAATATTTTTTTTTTTATAGAAAGAAAGAACAGTGAAAAATGCCCATCACAATTTTTTGGAGCACTTGTCTTCAGATAGCTTGTTTTGTTCGTCCAACAGAGCAAAACCCACAAACATTCACTGTACAATAACAAACGGTTACCAAGTTTGCATTAAAAAAGGACTGAAATTGTTGTAATGATTATTTTATTTGTTGACAATCAAGAGGCCTCGGGGATATAAAAATCTGTGCAGGTTGACACTTGAGGATAAATGAAACAACATTTTTACATAGTGATGTTATTTTCACTGACTTTTTGCCTCCTAATTATTTTCCCCCTATAATTGACTTGCTGACGAGTGTGTAAAATTGTCACATTTTCCATGAACAACCGTCCAAAAGAAGAAATGCTCAGTTCTGTTTGAAATCCTCGCATTAGAGCAGCTGAAAGTAATGAATGTGCCGCCTTTTTAGCTTGAAAATGGACCAAATGACTAATCAATGATCAAAATAAGTGGCAATTATTTTTCTGCCGATCAGCTAATTGGTGAGGTAATGCCGGGACGACACGTGAGAGCTTTCAACTCATCATTTCAGCTCCGGTGTAGATCCATTCAAGGGAAGCTGTGTCTGATATCTCAGACGTTATTGTGCTTCGAAGAACAGTTGTTGGGGGAAGATTCTTTTCTGTTTCAGCATGACGGAGCTGCCTGTGCACACACTCGGCTCCATAAAGAAATCTCTGAGTTGATTAAATACTCCACTGGCCTGCACAGAGCTCTGACCTCAACTCCACTAAATACCTCTGGGATGAACTTATCACCCAGCATCTGTCTCTGACCTCAGTGATGCTCTTGTGGCAGAAAGGGAGAAAATCCCTGCAACCTGGTTTGAAAGTCTTGTAGAAAGCCCTCCTGGAGAGAGGAGGCTGTTACAGCAGCATATTAATGTTCACGTGTTGGAAATGACAGTTTCCACCATCTCATTTACAGTATTTAATTCTAATTCTGATATTAGTTAGTGCTGTTTAATCACAGTCCTGTGTGACCAGTAGAGCTGCGACAATTACACAATTAGTCAATGAAAGGAGAATTATGTGCCGACCGTTTTGATAATAGACAAATCATTTCAGTCCTTTTCTAAGCAGAAACCTCAAACATTTGCTGCTTGAATGAAGGAATTTGCTTCTTGTCTTTGTCATTTGTGATAGTGAACAAAGAGTCTTTGGGTTTTTAGACTGTTTCTCGCACAAAAGAAGCAATTTATAGACGTCACTTTGGGCTCTGGGAAACTATGATAAGCAATTGATGAGCATTTTTCTCAATTTGTTGGCATTTCATTAATTACATGATTATTGTATGTGTGTATATATATGTATATATATAATAAATAAATAAAATGTATTTAAAAATGAAACATGTATTTTGCCTTAAACATACACATATCATAATATCTTGTATATAATATAGTGCCTGTTAAATAATTTCTGTTTCTCCCCCTTCTTGTTTTGTCGTAGTAGGTGGCAGTAATGGACCTTAAGCTGGTTGCCACCCGCCATAAAACAGAAAATTATTATCATTAAATGTAATGTTTTTCTGTACAGATTTAAACAGTTAAGTTTATAGATGCTCTCTTCCTTCACTTGTGTTTTGAGTGATATTAATTTGTCAAAAAAGAGACAAAACGGACAATAAACAATGACTGTTTTGACTGATAGCATTTTTTTAAATCAAATTTTCGGATAGATGTCGCAATAAAATCGTTTCTCGGGAAGTCTTTATGCCACGGAAATCTAATATTGTGATAGCCCTAGTACCAAATATTACCATTTTTCATTGTTTTCTTGGTAGTTTTCTGATGACTTTGTGCTCTCCGGGGATTGGTTTTGGAGGAAGGCCTGAAGGGAAACTTTAGAATCTAGCTAACTCTTGCAGCCCTCTTCAACTTTATCAACCCTAGTTTATAATGTCCGTGTCTGACAGTAAAAGATGGTGGACTTTTGACTGAAACGTTGGTTGAACTTCCTGTCAGATGTTACTGTTTGTTAACTAGAAATTGTGACGAGAACAAACTTGGTTCAGTAAGATCTTCATAATGTTCATAATTAATCCAGTTTGGTTTAAAGTCCAGCTCTACTGATTAATTACCTCTCTGTTCCATTAATCAGCTGTTACCTCTTTACTGAAAGCGCAGAAAGTTTGCCCAGAGACACTAGTGTGGTGAACGCGCTGGGCTCACAATCAGGAGCCACATGTGTCGTCTTTGGTGTGTGTGGAGCCTATAATAATTGGCTCATATATCAGGAAGGAAGTCTTGACTAATTATCTGCTGTGAATGCCATTGTTCACTCGGAGCTGTGTACTGCTGCTGGGATTGTGAGTCGGTCATTTTGAAGGCCGAACATACGAGCCTGGGACAAGAGTGTGTGCGTGTGTTCGAATGAGCGACTTGGCCTTTTGATGTTTCTATGGCAGCTGCAAACTAAGGCATGCTCCGGTTTCTATGACAATAATGGGGGCTTCGGAAAAGGGAAGGAGGGGTGGGTGTGGATATGCATGTGATTGTATCGAGAGCATGCAACAGATGCTCATGGGTAATTCTGTTTGTGTGAGTCCAACAACAAGGGGGTCTTTTACAGTCTTAGCCGGTGAGTTAAATGATATACCCCCCCGCACCATCCACAGCAGACCACCCATCTCTCCTCTCCCCGGGGATTCATCTCTGGGTCAGCGCTTCCCTCCGCTGCCCCGGTTGTCATGGTCACCCGGGACGACACACACGGAGGGCGGAGAGTGAGTCTCGGGCTTCAGTGACTTTTGGAGTTTGCCATGAATTATAACCCAGAGGCTCCGGGGGATGAAGCTGGCTGGCAGCGTCTGAAATATGGCTGCGGTTTTGTTTGCAGTGATATATGGAGGCAGCGCTGCTAGCCACGCTACACTGCTCCGGTTGCATTTTATTTCTCAGCACAGAAATTACTGTGCTTGTTTATGTAGGGGAGAACGCGGGGCAGAGGTAATTACAATATAATGGCGCACGGGGAGTTGTGCTGGTTGGGTGGAGATCAAAAGTTCATAACAAACCAACCTTAAGGCCCGTTTTTAAAAAGGAGGAGAAGGATTGTGCACGAGTGCTTGAAGAGGCTGGACTGTGCAACAGATTCTTGGATGTGTGTGGATGCAGTAGTGGGCACACGTTGGATCCGCTTGTTTTAACATATTGAAAAGTACAATTGATTTTAAGGGAAATAAACATTACCTGATGTAACAGAACTTGGAGATACATCAACATATATCATATCCTTGTTATCATTTGGGGGGTTTTCTTATTTCTACACTCTGTGATTTCCTGGTCTGAAGAAGCTACATTGCAGTGGAATAATTTACCGTCCAGCCGACCGTTCTGTGTGAAATGATGAATGAATGCCTGTCTTATCATCATATACAGATAAAGTATAGCCCTCCACTTAGGAGTGAGAAACGCAAGAAGTCATACATCATGATTACAGTCATGAGCAGGGCTGGGTATTGAAGCTCAACACATCCTCGTACTGAAACGACTGAATAGGTTGATTGAAAAGTGACCCCCAAGACTTGTTCAGGTCAAGGAAAACATCACGGTTAAGCTTAAGGTTTGTTATGTCTGCAACTTTCAAGTTATGTAATGTGAGTTCCTGAGTTGGCGGCGGTGTGTCCCCTCAGTCGCCAGGCAGCAGTTGCTCATTAGCTCACCACTGACTGCAACCTCTAACTGTCTCGCCCAGCAGAAGAAAACAGTCTCCTGGCACCACAAACATACATCACTATGCCAAGTTTAAAGGTCCTTGTTGGAGGAAAGTTGATTTTTGATTCTCGTTCTCAAATACTTACGCTTTGGGACTGTAGGTCGGACCGGTCGTCATTCTAAAGTGTCACTATTTGAGTAGAATAAATTGGGGAAAACCAAAAGCATCAGTGTTTGACGCGTTGGGAATGAAATTCGAAATTCAACTTGCTTACAAGTAGGACCTCTCTGTCTGTGCACCAGATGTCTGTAACATAGCTGTGTTCAACCTCAGAAGCTTGACATAAAGATGGATTAGTAAGAAAATAGCAACTGGGGTATGGAGACGTAATGTTAGCGCACTCAGCAGCTGCAAACTTCTATTTATTTCCTCTCCCACATGACACAAACAAAAACAGCTCCTGCCTCACGGAAACTCGGAGGGGGCAAACTATTTTATTGTGCTCTCTGCTGAGGGACGTTTTAAATCACAGTGTTACATTGGTCAGGGCTCAGTAGACGATAGCTGTCAGCCACCGGCGATGGACGATGGCATTGTTCATTGGCCCAACCCCAGTGCTTGTTTGACCCAACCATCCATCTCCAACCCTCTCCCTAGGCGCACTTGTTGCTGTTCATCCTCCATACAAACATAAATATGGGTCATAATAAGCTGCTTTCCCAGTCGCCCTATATGACTGCACTGACCAAACACTGCCTGTAGCTTGTAGGCTTGTTCATTTATCATCAATTTTCTGAGCTAAATCTTAAAAGGAGTGCATCTAATGTTAATTTTCATGAAGTGTTAATTTGCATTTTAATTTCTTGTTGAATTGTTTTTTGTTTTGGCCTGTTAAATGTCGTAAAATAAAGAGAAATCACAATTTTCTAAAGCCCACCGGGAAGTCTTCAAAATTCTTTTCACATCTGAGCGGCACTTTGAAACACGGAAATGTAAAGTTACTGAGACAAACAAGGCTGCAGATTATCTCATTCAAAGGCAGGAAACAGAGAATATCCGAATGTTTTAATCAATTATCGTGTTAGTAGTTTCAAGATTATTGTTTTGCGTTTTTTTGAATGATTGTTTTAGCTCTTCTGTAAAGGCCAATTGATCATATTCTTGGTCTTGTTTGGTGTAATCTGATATTTCCTAATCTACAGTAGAAAGAAAAAGTATATAGTCAAGTAAAAAGTATCAATTAATTCAACCATATATTAATATAACTCAATATGTGCGGAGTCCAGACAAAATTGTATCAGCAGTATCAAAAAATTAATATTTTTATACTTAATTAAAATCAGAAAACGATTAAATGTTGGTCATTTTGGGCAGTTTTAATCCAGCGGTGTTCTTGTGTGGCTATTTGCTGTAGAGATTTGGGCAATTTCATTTATTTCGGGGTGCAACTAATGAGATTTTCATTACGGATGAATATGTGATTTTTCTTACTGGTTAAAACGATTAATCATTCATTCTATAAGGTGTTAGAAAATAGTATAATGGAGCCAAAGCAAACAGACACAGCTAAGAAAAGCAGCATAAATACACCCACGAGAAGAAGCATGAATCTTGGCATTTTTTCCTCCTCGCAAAACAATCAGTTAGCAAAACTGTTGCTGATGAATTGTATGTTGATCAACAGAGAAAAATGGGTTGTTTCCTCTTAACTAAAAGGCATTTTCCCCCAAATCTGTAGTGTTTTAGGTTGTAATCCAGCCTCAGGCCTCTCCCTAGTGTTATTTGTCTAAATAACTCCTGTGTCATTAGTTTCCAATTTGCGAGACTAGCTTTTACTTCTCCTAAAGTTCTGATGTCTCATTCTGGTTCAGGACTCTTCATTTATTCCGGCTCCCCAAGCAGGGCCTGCTCACACCAGGCAGTCCTCCAGATAAGAGAGGCTGTGTGTAAACAACATATAAGTAATGTGGTGTTAGTGCTGTGTTCAGCACTATGATCCATATCTAAATGATGTGTCTGCCGACAGCTGTACAGGATATAAATATATATAAAAATATATATCTATCTATATAAAATATATATATAAAAATATATATATATATATATATAATCTCAGACCACCACTGACTGATCTGCCATGCTGGTGCTGCTGCAGTGCCTTATGTAAGCTGAATGAAGTACACCATCAGCACTATTATCTGGTCTCCTGCTGCCAAGCTTATAGCTGAATAATATTAAGGCCAGATTTTCTCCTTTTCTTCACCTCTTTCCCTTATTAAAGTGTTCAGCAGCCCCTTAATGCTTCTCTGTTTACCCCCTCTACAGTTAACCTCTCTGCAAAACTTCCCTCCTCTATACCTTTTCTTGTTTTTGTTCTTCCACCTAAACCACTTTTTTATTTTCTCCTCCTCTTTTTTTTTACTTTTCTGAAACTGCCCATTTTTTTTTAACTCCCCATCGTCTCTCTTTCACTTCTTTATTGCCCCGTTTTATGTCCTCTCCAGCTTTTATTTTCTGCTCCATCTCCCTCTTCTACATCTTTAGCTTCCATGTGCTTCTCCAGAACCTTTACTTATTTGCCAGGATGTCATGTTTGTTAGTCTGTTGTGTTGGTCAGCCTCTTTACCATGCGGCCCAGACTTAAGTATCTCAACATCTACAGGATGGATTTACATTTTGGCACAAGGATGACCATGGTGCCCAGAGGATAAATCCAAATAACCTTGTTGCTCCCCTAGATCCTTTAAAGTTTAAATTTATCTTGAGCACTTACTTGGTCTATCTTGATGGATTGGCATAAAAATTGGTATAGACTTTTATTGTCTGAGTCAATAACCGCTACTGACTTTTGTAGTCCCCTGACTTTTCCTCTTTTCCCTCCACGAGGCTGCTATTTGTGGTTTTTAAGTGACATGTCTCGACAACTATTAGATGGATTTTGAATGGAATTTGTCAGAGGCATTTTCCTCTCAGGATGAAATGCAATGACTGGTTTCGCAAAGATTTTGACCACGACTTCCATCAACCTAAAAATCAGACTTCAGATGTAGAAATCATCAGTTGCACGATGATGTTTAGTTCCTGATCATCACATGACTGATTTTGTTCGGCACATGAAGATGCAGCGGCTGTAGCTTCTCCAAATTATGCAAGATTTGTGTTTTTGAACACTTTGTTGCTAAATCATGTACAGCCCAAAGAAGACACATTTCATCGCAATTGGAGAAGAAAATTGGTGTTCATCATGACTAAAACATAATTTGGACCATCCCAGGGAGGAGGAAAGTCAAAATAAGAGCCATGCTAATCCAGCTTGGTTTATAGCTGCTCCTGGCAAATGTCTGGTCACAGGAAAAGAAAATGGACAATTTGTGTTGAGGGAAGGTGTTTACAAACTTTCATTTCGTTATGCAACCCGTGTTGCGTAATGATGAATAAATTACCTTGTATCTTATACCTTTACCAAGACTACCTTTCCTCTTGAAATAATTCAACAGTCACAAGGACATTTTATTGGGAAAATTGGTAAATGAGAGAGTCCAACAATACCAAAAATCTCCTGTGTAAAATCTCATCACTGTGCAGACCTGTAGCAGAGATTAGATGCTGGGTCTTTTTTAAAGAAAAAAACAAAAAAAACAGCACTCATACTTCTTCTAACTAGTTTTCTTAACATTGCTTGGTGTTAGCCTTGAGGTGGTCCGGCAACTTTTTAGAAATGATGTATTATGTAACTCTGTTTAACTTGTAACATGCCTTCCACTACAGACCAATGTAAAATATCTTGACAGACGAAGAATTTTATTCCATGTCACATACATTGTACAACATGGTCAAATTGGTACTCTGAATTTAACCCATCCAGAGGGAGCAGTGTGCAGTGTACAGCCTGGCAGAAACCAATGCAAACTCCCAGCGGGCTACACTTCAGGCTAACATTAATGCTAACAGTGCTAACCACTGTGCCACCACGGAGCATGGTGGAGCTGAGGCAGGTCCAATGAAGCCTGGTTTCTGACAGCTAGCACCTTTTAGAATTTAAACGAGTGAGTTATGTAAAATTCACCCCACTGTACATTTTAACTGGGGCAATTCGTTATAGAGAACAACAGTTTTGTACCAGGCTTTAAACATGTATATTTTTGCTGTAAAGTTGGGGGTTTTTAACATCGGGTTTGATTGGGATTGACTCACCCTTGGAGCTAGCCTCGAGTGGCCATTCGAGGTACTGCAGGTGTTTGGCACGCACGTTGGCTTCATTTTTCAGCCCTGGAGGTTTCAGCGTGGTTGTGACTTCCAGCATGTCAGCATACTGATATTAGCATTTTGCTCAAAGCACTGTTGTTCCTAATGACAACCTCACTGATCTGCTAGCATGACTGTAGACTCTCAATGTATTTTTTTTTACTTTGCTTCATTGGTGTTGTATTTCTTTATTTCACTTTTTCCCTTCTCTCTTCTCTTTCTTGACTCCAGGACTGGGTTTTCCTCACTCGCTTCTGCTTTCTCACTGACTTCGGACGCCTGGACTTCCGGTTCCGCTATCCAAAGGTAGGACGACTTAATGTAGTTGTGTCATTTGTTTTGCATCTATTATTTTGGATCAGTTTTCCTCATAGCCTGAGCCATGCCCACACTGTCTTCTCCGGCATTACGAGTGTTTTACTTTTCTTTTTTCTTCATCCTTTTTTCCCTTTTACATCAGTGTCTATCCCCTTGACTCGTTCTCCCTCTTTCCCTTCCCCTTACCTTATCTAAACTGATGCCATCGCTCGCTCCCTCTTCTCTTCTTCCTCCGGCTGTTCCTGCCGAACACGCCTCGTCCTCTTTTTCCATCTCCTCCTTCTCCTTTGCTCTCCCCCGCTCCATCTTTCTACGCGTCTGTTTTGTTCTTCTGCTCTGTCTCCTTTTTTTTACCCGTGCCTTGCTTTACCGTCGTCGCCTGCAGTCTTTGGAAACAGTTTTTGTCGTATAAATCTCAAACCATCTCTCTGCCTCCTCTCTGATCTGTGCACTCTCTATGCTCTCTCCCGTTCTCTGTCACTCCTCTGTGCAGTCTCGCTGCTGTCAGAACATATTGCTCTACTTTGATGACAGTTCTCAGTGGCCAGCCGTGTACAAGAGGCCTGAAAAGGTGAGATACCGACACCCTTTGCATCACATCTTTCCACGAGCCATTATTAAAGCAAAACACAGCTCCATTTACTAATTCTCATGTCACCTGTGTAATGATAACGCCCTGTGACTCCAATTCGGTTAATTTTCACATTTAAGCTCGAGCTAAAGGATCACACGCTGCTCATGCTGCTCCGAGTAAAACAAAGCTGTCTGTTCTCCGTTCCTGAAAAGGCTTTTCACTCTCAGGCATTCATATATTATTGATGATACACGCGGTGATCAAGGATGATACGATCCATATTTGTGAACAGAGGGTTTTTGCCTGAACAGGAAATGGCAGCAGGAAGATTTTCTGCAGATACTTGTCTATTTTTTATTTTATAGAAGATTCTATAACACATTTTTGTTGTTTTGGCCCAGTAGTCCAACAAGGGAAAATAGGCTTATAATCAGCCTTGCTGTGAGGATTTTTACATCCATATTGAATGCACGGCTCAATATCAGGCGAGTTGATGTATAAAAAAAATGCAGTTATTGATATTGTTCACCGAACAATATCATTGGATGAAAAAATACATGAACACCCTTGAATCTGAAAGTCAGCACTTAAGCCTCGAGGTCTGTGTTTTATTTCAAATCCAATCTGAGCATGGAGCTAAAAAATCAGGAAATGATGAAACAGACACAAGAGTTTCAGAACATACATCTCCCATTCATTGTTAAAGTGTCTCATGCTTGTGTCAGTATGAAATACATCAGCACAACAGAAGTGTGCTGCAATTAAATAAAATGACCAGTGTCCATATCAGGGCACATTAACAACATTATACTTAAATATGAAACAAATAAAAAAAGTAGTTACCGTGTTGGCATCTTGGACAACATGTAGAAAAGCTTATTTTGGAGCCGTATGGTCTTCCTCTGCAGCCATGTTGGTTCTGACCCATAATACCACTGACGCATTACATCACCACACAGCAACATTGCCCACAATGCCCTCAACTAAAGAAAGACCTTACATCAAATCAATACACCAAACATTTTAAGTCCCTATTTATTACATTTTAATTATCTTTCAATGACTTTATGAACTCAAATGTTTATGAATCCATAGACCTACTTAGGATTACAATGGACTTCATTGTGATGTAGAAATCACCGCCTCACACCTGTGTTTCATGTGGCGCAGTTGCATGGCATGAGCAAAGTCTGGTATTTGCTCATATTTACTGGCTCTGTCTCCTCGGTTTGTTGTCAGCTTCGGTAAAGAAATGATAATCACAGATTTTAACTCCCAGGATCAAATTACTTCTAAGCAAACCGGTGTCAAAACACAAACGATGCCTCATTCATTCAGAATAGACGATGAGCTAAAATCTCGAAAAAGGAAAATATTCACTTACTTTCACTAAAATTACCTGACACATCTGTGGTCTCACGTTGGTAACATCACAGAAATTGGGGGATTAGAGTGTTTTGAATTTTCCGTTTGTGGATTGATTTGGTGTCACTACACTTCGAAGAATGAAGTTATGGATTATTTCGCTTTTCAGTGTTGCACTTTGTCGACTAACTCTGCACACTTCCTCGACAGCCGGCTGCAAAATAATCTTCGACTGCTTCTAACACTGTCTGTCTTATCTATTAAACATCAGTTCAGTCGATCACACTGCACAGTTGCCAGCTGCTTATGCATATAACATGTTATGAGCTGCGATTGAAAGTTGTCTGACAGCAGAAAACAGCAGTTTAAAAAAAAAATTCCCTTTTATTAAAGACGCGCCACTTCACAGGGACTAATATCACGCAGGACCTTGTTGTTTTTTGAAAGATGGTAGGTAATATATAATTTGTACTTTACAAATTATGATCATGGTAGATTCACAAGGAAATTGGATGACAGGTCCACAGTTAATAAAAAAGTTATGTGTTCATAGGGCTGATGACTGCAGAATACGCAACAAACATTACGACGACACCGTCTCAGTGTGCATTTAGTCCTACATTTGGTGGGTCAACACACTTATTCTCCTGTCCGCGTTCTATGCAGTGCACATTTAACATCTAGAATTTTAGATCTAATCTGAGATCTTTTTGGCTTTCAGAGCAGAGAGAGTGGACTCATGCAATATTAGCTTCATGCTGTAGTAGTAGCGTGCATGAATTCTTAATGTGTGTTGTATTCGTCTTTATATACCTTGAGATACGGTATAACACAATGCAGTCTATAAATTCAACATTAAATAGCTTTCACAACTGATGAATTATGTATAATGCAACCATTTACTGTGGGTGGATGTCCTCCACTCTCACATTTTTACAGCTTAACCAGCTCAGAGTTATTATATAGGCACGCAGCATCTCATTTAACAGAATCTTGTGTTGAGTTTCTGTGTTACAAACTGTTAACAACAGCGTTATCAAGTGTTGTCTTTGTAGGAAAAGCCATGCCAAAATAGTCTAGCACACTCTATAAAGAATACGAACATTGACCGAGCACCTTTCATGTGTCGGCCCACGCAGTCATGTGTTGTTGTATTCTCCTCGCCTGGCATCTTCTCACACGCAGGTGTGACGTGATGTTGAGGTATTTCCAGCACAGCTACAAACAGCACACTATTTGTCAGCTCTCAGGCAGACTTTGGTGTCACTTTTCCAGATTCGACAAGTGCAGCCTTCGTTCTCCACCCCACTAATATTTAGCAGTCACAAAAGAAAGAAATCCATCACAGCAGAGACAAAAACATATCAATTTGAATTCAATGTACAGCGGCTTCAATAGACCAGAAGGCAACGTAGTCGTGATTTCAATTACATTTTTGATGAAACATTTAATTTAATGCATTTTCCGGACTGGAAAAATGGTCTCTTAGGCTTTCACTGCCGCTCAGTTATTAGTTAATATGCATACAGATGAACGTAGTTGTAACCCGCAGCTGAATGCAACAAGTTTGGGTCCTCCTTCTGAGCTTTATTGAAAGGTATTTTGCAAAGGCAGAACTAGATGGAAAAAGCCTGAGGGTATGACAAAATGTTTTAGTTTTGAATGTTTAAAACATTGCTCCAATGATATTTTTTTTTTTACTGCATCTTCGCCTGCCAGAACTGCTACCAGAAGGAAGCGGTGCTGAGGCCTGAGAACAACCAGGTCATCAACCTCACGACGCGGTACACCTGGTCAGGCTGTGTGGTAAGAGCAAACAAAAACACAAATATACACACAGTTGACATACTGAGCTGCATCCCGTCTACGATGGACTGAAACTGCCAAAATAAAAGAATAAATGGCTCAATAAACGTGTCATTAATATACCGTTAAACACACAGTATGTCATTTTTACTGCTAAGATTCTCTCAATCAAAACAAACCAAAAAAGGGCAAAAAGCGTGGGATCATGGGAGTCTTCACTGGTAAACAACCACCATCGCCAGTGAAACTCTATCACTGTGACTCATGCAATAATGTTCACGGACGAGGTAACGTTTTAAAGTTTTATTTGTCTTGATGCACTTCTTCCCTCGCTCTCTGACTCTCTCCTGGAAGTTGTAGCAACAGGCGACCAAATGGGCCCATCAGTTACATAGTGGCTTAGTTAACCACGTTTCCATAGTTATCCATAGTGGATATGATGTATTCGGGGTTCAGGGATTGCCTTATATGGATATAGTCACAGATTGAGAAGTGTCTGCAGAACTGGCATGACATTACACTCAATACTACATGAACTGTTGAGCCTGTTCTCAATCGATGAACGAAAATGTATTTAAATAAAATAATGGATTTCTTTGGGTTTGAACATTGTGGAAAGTGTAAGTGTACATTACTCGTCAAAATATAAAACAAAGGTCTAATCAATTCAGAAATGTTACAAATTCTGTCCCTAAATGTACCAAAAATAATACAGAAAAACCAGAAGCAAATTAAAAAATTAAATATCTCTTCACTTTAAAGTGAGGTATCTCTCTTTGTCCCTGTGATTTGCATGTCTTCAGAACTGTTTGTGCGAGCTGCTTCACACATGGCAGGTTTGTTGCTGAGGCACCGAGGACATGTGGTGTCAAAATTGAGATTTTCTGTCAAGTTTCTGTCAACAGTAGCATGATAGTTAACTTTAGCCTCAGGAGCCAGGATGTTTACCGATGCTTGGCAGCACCGTCAACTGCTCCAGGACACCTATCCCATTGGTTGTTGCGGTCCGGCTTTGAAAGCACCGATGTTATCATCCAGTTTTTAAATTCATAAATACCAAACATGTTTGATATTATCGGGGTGGCCCTGATGAGTCTGAGCTCGAGAATGGATCTGTAAACCCCTCACATTAGCAGATGATAAGTGCCAAACAACATATTTTGAACAGGCGCTGCACTCGATTTATGAATTAATAAATGCCCACATTTATTTTTAATATTGTTTTTGGTGCATTTAATGGCTTATTTATTTATCAGTCACATCATTTATTTATTCCTTTATTTATTTGTTGGGTGGTTTCAGTCCTCCATACCAGTTCCCTTAATACAGACAAACACATAATCTAATGCAGGGATGTTTTCCTGTAACTACTGCTGACCTCTGACTTCTCCATGTTGTGATATGTTTTACAGAGTATTACATTATTCCTTTTTATCACCAGATATGTATTATTTTCATCTTTCCTATTGCATATTCTTTTGTAATGCAAAAATATGGAGCAGAGATGAACAAAAAACAGAGGGAGAAGGGTGGCGGCAGCGAGAGCTAATGGTCTGTAATGTGTTTTTGCAGCATCTTACTGATTCACACGTTCTAAGGTGTTGATGATGCTTCCCAGTCAACCAGAAAAGGTCCAAAAGATCTTTTTCTCCTGTAACACCTCTTTTTCTTTTCAGATATTCCTTTTTCCTCTTTTTCAATAAGCAACACATTGTGTTTGTTTATCGCATTAGGAAGTGTGATTGCCAGCATGACTCTGTTGTTGTGGTGGTTAGTGGATCTTGTTGCCACATTTCAGGCTATATTGGGGTGTGAAATATGTTTGTATCTTGATATATCAGGCTCTCGCTCTAGTGTGATAATTCAATGTGTCTCTGAGGTAAAATGCGCTGCATTTTTTGGATAACAACATCCTCTGTGCAGACCCCCCTCCGCTCATTTCTCTCTCATATCTCTCGTTTCCAGGTGGAGGGAGACGGGGACGAGGAGGTTCTCAGCTGCGTGGGCGGCCGTAGTTTCCGCTCGGTGAGGGAGAGATGGTGGTACATCGCTCTCAGCAAGTGCGGGGTAAGCACTGACCCCTGACGGCCCCTGACCCCACTGGGTTTTTCCTCTCTTTAAGGGGCAGGTGTACCAACAAACAAGACTCTGAGGGCCTCAAAAATACCTGTGCAGTCTATGTTTGTTTCGGCTGCTCTCCAGATCACCAACATCATCGTCATTAACGCCATCATTACCATCATCTGTCCATCAGAACTTAATGATCACTCCTCGGGCGGATTATTAATACTTGTTTAAGACATCTGTAAATGTATTGAAAGTAGGAAAACCAAAGGAAAGAGCTGTTTCCAAACATGTTCTTTAAGTTTTTGCGGTCAAGCAAAAAAATAAGATTTCAGGTGCAAGCAGCAGCATCAGATATTAAAATGTGAAAGCTGAGGCAAAAATATACCCAGGAGGAAAGCTCTGTGCAACTCTGGATGTTTAAAGGCTACTTTTTTGTGCTGGCTCCCTTTTTACATTTTTAAATCAACTTGAGCACAATTTCTGTCCCATCATGTGCTTTTTCCATTCAAGGTTTTTTGCACCAGGCTACCTTTCAGATTCTAGAAGGTAAATAGGCAAAACTTGACTCTGTGATTTACAGCACTTATCAAAATGAGAAAAAGATTGCAATTTGGAAAACTGATATTTCTACTCTAAGACCAAAATGCCCTTTTCACCCCCTTTTCATCCGCCTTCTTCACGAATGCTCTAGCTGATCTTGAATCGGTGCATCTCCCTTTTAATTGCCCCTGGACACCGTGAAATGCTTTTATCTCTCCCCCCATGATACACGGCTTTGTTCAACAAAGACTCTTAATATGCGACTCCTTTCTTAAACTGTACTAACCATGCCTTACAAGAGCTCTGCTGTTTCCTTTTGATTAGCTAGCTTCAGGGACTTTTAAGCATTGTGTTGTTTTTTTAATGGGCAATGGTGTGCCAGAAGGAAAAAAAGAAGCAAAAAGTGGTCGCTTCTTTCTGTGAGTTTGTTTGTTCGTTTGATGTGAGTCTGGACTGGGGTGCTCTTTGGGAGAAATCACAAGTTCGTATAATGATGGCTCTGCTTGGCGATGATACATCCTCCCACACCGAGGGCTTCGGTCAAGGACGAATCACAGAACTAGGTGTTTGTGTTGTGTTTTGAATTTTTTTTTCAACATGTCTAGTGTTTTCATGTTTGCGAGAGTGGGTGAGGAAAAGGTTTGAATAAGAACGATTTCTCTCTGTATGTGAATCACTGTGTCTGCCTGCCTATCAGTGTCATACGCTGGGTAACGTCAGTGTCATGCTCCTGGTCATGATCCTGTGTGTGTCTGAGAGATTTTTTTCTCTAGGTTTGTTTTCATGCAGTCAGTTGAGAGCGCTCGCTGAAGAGGGATATGATTAGAGCGGATGCTTCCTGCGGAGCGTGTTTTAGTGTCACGCCAGCGTCCGCTGATAGACACGCTGCCTAATGCTGTTGGACTAAAGTATAAAAGCTCATCTCCGCTCCCGGGGACATATGCACACCGTGCCCCGGAGCCAATTTCCCGCTGCTCGCCTTCTCGTCTCCCTTTTGCTTTCACACCTCTCTGTCTTTCCTACCTCTGTCGCTCACAATCTTTGGCTGCGTCCTGCTCCCTTTCAACCTCCGTCACCAAGCTGCGACTCGCCCCACGCCATTTCATATCTATTTACCTCTCCGTCTCCCGCTCCTCTCTGTCAGCCTGTCACTAATTGTGTTTTTCCTTCTCCATCTTGCCATCTTGCTGGGCTCATTTCATCTTTGCCTCCCACTCATTCCATGTATTTATCTGCGCACCATCACTTTTATGCGCTGCCATTTTCCTCTCTCTGTCCCTTTTTCTCACCTTTTAATGTATTTTCCCATCTCAGTCTTTTACCTGTGTTGAAGTGGGTCTAAATCTATATCAGCTCATAAACTCTTCAAACCAGAGGACGGCTGCTCTCAATCCCCAAATGTAGACTCTCCTGCACGGAATGGTAAAATGTGAGGTTATTTAACATTTCCAGGCAATTTCACTTGATTAATTATAGCAGGAAACCCCAAGGCTGTAAATAACCATTATTTCATCAGTGCGAAAAATAATAGACATTATGAATAAAATTCAGGTCATCGCAAATTACAGAGTAGAGGACCTCTTGCGGTCAGGATAAAGGTTTTTCAGACAAGTAAATTGCAGAGGAACCAAAGTTCACTGAAATCAGCAGGCTTAAATGCTGTTCTTTCTCCTGCGGATGCACACTGATGGCATTTCCCTTGATAATATATAACATTAAGACTTTTAAAAGCTATCATTGTCACACATTTTTTACATTCCAGCTCTCGCTTTATCTGTGAAATCTTTTGCAGCTACAAAGATCAGAAAATAACACTTATTTCTGTGGTATTGCCTTTTTTGATGGGTTACAGTGATAGAGCCCGTAAGCTAATTGAACATAAACGGAACAACTCAATAACGTGGCTTCACTGCTTGTCATTGACCCCAGCCAACTGTTGTCTGTGCGTTACTTTGTGAGGCATTCATCCTCACGGTGTTTCAGACAGAGGTAGACTAATGGAAAGTTTTGAATGGCCGTCATCAACCTCTCCTTATTATGCTGAGCAAAAACTGTTGTTAATGAAACAAAATTACCTCAGCGGGGATCCAAGAAAGCGCTGAAACTAGACTGGCTGTTAATGGGCGCAGGGCGGGCCGCTAAAATGGGCAAAATGTCTCACTTGTCAGCTCGGCCAGGTGACTCATCTTTAGAGAACAGACGGTGCAGAAAACACACCCGTGTCTGCTGCATTTTGTCCAGGACTCACTGGAACAACCGTATTTCTCATAAAGACTTGTAACACAGTCACATAAAGAAGGATATTCACTGTAGAGCCAGTTTGGACTTGAAACACTGCACTTCTTAAATGTAATAAATAAGAAATAATAACAGGAGTATTTGACAGTGTTGCAAGTCTTTTGGGAGAGATGCTTTCCTTTTATGGGAAATGAAAAGGCTTGATGATTTGTTGTTTGTTTTTCTCACAGTGCGAACACCAAGTACACTGCTTAAGTGTGTGATTCTTCTGTAATAGTAAATAAATAAACTTTGTTAGGGCTGCAATTAACAATTATTTAGGGTTCAGGAGGTTTTTCCAGTTTTGCCGGCCTAAGCCGGTTAGATGTCGTGCCAACCGAATGAACTAACATTAAGTGGAGAGAACGAGCGGCATGTCTGGATAGCAGGAGCCCTGGGATATCCGATTAGCTCAGCTTATGTCTTGTTATGATGTACAAAAACTGAGAGTTGTACACACGATGCCACTATACTACTCAGAACCAACATCCACAAGAGAACTCCAGTTGGTGCGGGTTATGCTGCAGCTTACTAGCGTTAAACACTGATTTTGTAGCCCGCAGTACGAAACTTTGTTTTGATCTTCTGCTCCTGTTACTGTGAAAGTTGCTGCATTACGATGTTAATGCAATGTTTCAAATTAAAAGCCCTCTAGCGTTTCATTGGAGAGAAACTCTCCATTTCCTTACGGGGCTTTTTTTTAAAAAACTTAATCAGGAACATATTGTGAAAAATTCTTAAGCCTAAGTCTTCTGTTATTTATTGTTCTGATGCTCAACTTTAGCAGAGGACAAGTTAAGATAAATGATTTGAGAAATGAAAACATGGTGTGTTGCAGTATCCCTTATGGACTGCAGTGCTGCTACACTCTCATTAATGGGCTCTCAATATGGTCGTCTTGGAAGCTGGTGAGTCTTGTGTGATATTTTCAATACTACCAGTCCGCTCTCAGGCCTCATATCAAACTGGTTTGACATTTTTGAAAGTGGCCGAACCCAACAATTATTGTCTTTGTTAGGTCAGCAGACAGTGGAGGAAAGTCCACGACAGGCAGGACTCCTCTGTCTTCTTCAAATATTTCTTGCAAAGCTTTGAGGCTTGTCTGGGCTCAGTATCTTGCTGCAGAATGACGTGAAGTCATATAATGGATTCGCTAAAGGTTTCTAAGGGGGCGGTGCACTCTAAAATGCTTTGCAGCAACTGAATCAGTTGTATCCAAAGTGTGACCACACCATGAGAAGATCAATACTCTGAGTTTAGTTCCCTGAGAGTTAGAAAAGCAACTTCATCACAGATACATCATTTGCTAATTCCAAATTCACGACCCCAATCAGCAGAAATCCTGTTAAGAAAAGGCTGTCTTGAAGAGTTCTCAGAGGACGAGTAGCAGTTTTCTAAACCACTTCACAGGAGGTGAAACTAGGCCAAAACACTTGAGGTGGGCTAAGAAATACCAGAATTTCACAGTGGATGAAAAAGTCAGCTTTTACTAATGATTTTTCATAAAGGGCCCAGTGTTTTGAGAACTTGACCCATACTAGAGACCAGGGATGTCCCGATCCGATCTGTAGGATCGGGATCGGAGCCGATCTGGGCATTTTTCCGCTGATCGGAATAGGCAATTTTGAACGTGGACCCAAGCCCGATTTATTTATTTATTTATTTTTAACGTCAGAGCACAATTTGTGGCAGAACGCAGACGCGCGCGTGGCGTTACTCTGGCAAATCTGTGAATAAAGTGTCTGCAGTGTGGAAATAACGTCAATTAGAAAGCGAAAGCAGTCCAACGGCGACATGTAACATCTGCTATATGGCCGTTTCGCGGAGCTGCATTTTACTACTCATTTGATACAGCATATACAAAACAAAAACTCAAAGAATACAACGTGTTCACTCGAGAGTACAGGCAAGGAGACGCACGCAGCAAACAGTCGCGGATACTTTCATTTATGAGAAATATCCTCAGCGACATGTCCACAAATATTACAGAGAGGGTCATCAAATTAATCGCTCTGGAAAACCAGGTCATCTCCGTGGTAGAGGATAAGGGTTTTCTTCGTCACATGGAGTTTTTGAATTCCCGGTATGCCCTACCATCTCTGCATTACATTTATTCCACTTTCGAGTTACAACATGCCGGTATATGCGCACTAGTTTCGTGGGTCTCATACAGCATGTAAAGCAGGCAATCCAGGAGATGCTGAACGCGTTAATAGACAAGCAACGTGTCCACGTCATTTTATGTGACAACGTAAAGTACATGAAATAAGCAAAGGATGATACTGAGGTACCAAGCGTGAGCTGCGTCTCACACACACTTCAGCTGCTGTACACGAGGGTCTGCTGTCACAGTGCAGCATCACACACTCACCTGCTAACACATGGAAGGTGGAGGCCAATGTTGTAATAGCATATGCAGAATAAGAAAGAGCTATATTAAAGTATATACTTTGTTTCAACAAAATAATAAAAACCTATTAAGGAACAGCTTAGATGCAGGTACTTTTTTTCTTAATGCAGCTGTATTATCTAGGAAAATATTAGTTAAGGCTAAGTATCGGATTGGGACTCGGTATCGGCAGATACTAAATATTAAAGGACTCGGATCGGGATCGGGGTGAAAAAAACCTGATCGGGACATCCCTACTAGAGACCACTGCTGAAATGTACTCAGTATATTTACTCAAGCTACAATTCTACGTGCTTGTTCTTTACTTGAGTATTTAATTTTTATGCAACTTTATACATGCATCTGCATCACAGAAGCAAATATTTATTATAATTTCATAACTTTAATTTACTTGTTACTTTTCAGACCCTTTAGGCTTGACACAATAGTCTGTTTTACCCGTGATACAACTGAACCGGGCATAACGATTATTCATCTCAATTAATGGTGACTCTGACTGTGTTACTGAGGAAAAAAGAGTTGATTACCTCACTGAGAAGTTGGAGGTGTGCAGCCTGTCGCCTGCAGCTCTTTATCCAACAGCTCCTTCTTGTTCCGTTTTCAAATGTATATATGCTGTCAACAAATGTTCAAAGAGAAAGAAAAGAAACCATTGCTTTGCTCTGTAGATGCATCATTGATGGCGCTGTGAGACCCTGACTAGCCTACTTCAAAATAAAGTCAACTTGTGTTTCAGCAGTTAAATGCTTTTAATGTGAAGCAGCAGCAGTAGTAAGTGGTCAGTTTTCATTTGCAGTAATTCAATACAACAGTCTACAGATAATTAGTGGTGTACCGGGTGTTATCTTTGTTGTCAAGAGCATATTAGTCGGTGTGATTTCAATACCGCAGAACCTTCATACCCTCAAAATTTGTTGATTTTAGGTAGGTACAGAGTACATTTAATGTCACTTTCAAGTGTTTTCAAAAAACAAAGTCCTTGTGTCCTGCTACATTTTTTTTTTAACTGGCAATGGATTGTTGACGTTGAATTCAGGAGTCTCATGGCCTTGGGAATGAAGCTGCCTTGTAGCTCTGGTGATATGGCAGCAGATACTTCTGTATCTTTTGCCAGACGGCAGCAGGGTGAACAGACTGTGGCTGCGGTGGGTGTTATCTTATATTATCCTTTAAGCTCTGTGCAGACATCATACTTCAGCGATGTCACTGATGCTCTGTAGTTGTGCGTCAGGATTTGAGCTAAATAAATGATATATTATTTTTCATTTGGATTAGTCTGAAAATTCGTCATCACTAAGCTTGAAACAGGACTGTTTCTCTGAGCTCACAGAAAGTTGACTTTCAATGAGAAATGTGGCTCTCGCAGGACCGCAACACTACAAACAAATGATGATCTTATAGAATACGATGTGTTGCTGTAGATTAAACTGAACTGTAAGCGACAACCCAACACTTAATGTTTCAGAGATAAGATCCACACTCTCTCCCAAGGACCCTAAGAAGTTCTTATTAAATGCAGTTATCAGCAGCCCAGGGGAGCACAAGCTGTACAAGGCAGGGAACACCTTCAGTGTGTGTCATATCAGTACAGTACATCAGACGCAGATGCCTTTTACACCTGAAACCAACAAGCAAACCCCCCAAAATCATCCTGTCAGTCCCGCCGAGGGAGAGAATCCCCGCTGTGGGAAGTGCCACCTCATCGCTGCTTTCTCTCCTGCATCCATCTCTCTTTCCCTTCTTTGCATCCGCTCTTTCTTCTTCTTCATTCCACCATTCTCTTTACCTGTTTTCTTTTCTTTTTTCTTTTTTTTTTTTAAACTTTCTCTGTCTCCACATCTATCACTCTCTTTATCTCTGTCTCCTTGCTCTTTGTGTCTGTATTGATTTTGTGGCAGTGCACGCTCCATGCTTCTCGCCCTTTTTGATGGAGGGAGTGAGATGGAGTCTCGGGCTGCCAAATGAAATCAAAGTCTTTTTTCCCCTTTCCCTTCTCTCTTCTCCCTCGCTCCACCGCAACAAGCGCGAACTCCATCGGCTTTGAACTTGTGTGTGTGAAATGAGCTCTCTGTGCTCTGATTGTCAACCCATCTCTGTCCCCCCCTCTCCCCCTCCCTTGTTCTCTGCTCTCCCATCCGTCTTTTTTCTCACCTCCCAAATTCACTTGAGTTTGTCACTTTTCACTGTGCGGCTGCCAAAAATTAACATCATCACCAACTGTGGTTTACCACACGTGTATGTTCATCTTCTCTGCGGCATTTCTACTCTTCTGCACATTTTATCTCGCTAAATATTCTCTTTCAGAACATTAAAAATGCAGAGCAATTACATCTGATCACATTTTTATGAGCCTAACAAATGACTGATGTCTGTCACACTGTTAATAATATATTTCTTAACAAAACAAGACTATTCTGTATCAAAGCAGAGAAAACTGTTGCTATGGATATGATCCACATCCTGTCTGCCTGTTAATTTGGGTCATCTTCTCATTGGCAGCACAGGAGGCTGAACAGCCTAGATTTTTATTTTTTTTTAGTATTTCTCCACCAACTTCCTCCGCACACCTGAGGGATCCCGAGGCACTTTTCAGGCTAGCTGGGGGACTGACTTGCTTATGTGGCACAATTACAATGAGCAGCTAAACCAACAGTTTTTCCCTCACAGAGGAAGGTTTGGGTTTTTTTTCTTGCTAAAGGAAAAGTTAGTTTAAATCTGGGCTCCGTCAAGAAGGTCGTGATACAGTAGGCAGGAATTTTATGTTAAAAAATACAAACACAGAAGAGCAGCCAGTCCACCGGTTTGGTACATTTGCAGTGTTTCGCTCAGATGACTTTGTGTTGCAGAAGATTTTGAATCAGTTATCTTGAAAAACAAAACTGCCTCATGGTCTGCAGCAACAGCAGTGATTGTGCTGTATATGTATACAGATATAGATAAGCAGGGTGATGTGTTGATATGAGACTCAACATCGGACACAAGGGGGTTGTATTTTCATACTTTGTTTGCTAGATAGATTTTTGTTTACCTGGCCTGAAATGCCGGATTCCTGATCATATTGATCTTTCCGATATTAACTTGTAACTTTAATACCACATGTTTAAAATCAATCTCTGTTAACTAGATTTGATCAGATTGAAGGTACCAAAGCCATTTTCAACCCAAGGCTACACAGATATTAACATCATTACAAATGTGTTGGGATGAGTTCTGTACCAGCACTATATTATCTTAATTTGTGCGCTAGGAGTTTTTCTCAAAAGAGGGATGAATCACCTTTTTCTGTACTAGTGTTATATCAGAGTTTGACATTTCGATATAACAAGTTTACAAGGATGGCTGTTGAACCTCTACCCTTTTGGGACCAACTCAGTAGGAGTGTCAGTCAGTAGCTGTCAACCTGCCATTAAATGTCCAGTCACAGTTTGTCAACTCATTTTTACATTTTAGATTAGTTTATGGTTTGATAAACATGTTTTGTGTGGCTGCTTAACTTTTAACATTTGAGAAGTTTGGCCTCTTTTGTTAGTAAAGTAAGGTTGTTGGAAAAAGGTTTAAATTCCGGATTCTGAAATCGTTATCAGCACTCGTACCAAAGAAAACTAAACCCAGAAGTTCTACCGTAGACAGAGAACATAGATGGATTAATGCAAAGATGGGGTACCATTATGAAACCAAAAAATATACTCAGATGTTGTGCTATTTTTCTTCAGTGCCCTCTGATCCAATTTAATTCCTTCTGACTTCATGCTGTCCAGACACAGGACTCTATTGTTGTTCATACACTCTACTGTACTGCTAACATTTTATTCCCTTTAAAAGGTCCTGTAGTTCTCCACCTACAGAATTTTAAAGAAAAAAGCAAAATGTCACAAGAATAATGGTTAAATAAACATCTAAAGAGTAACCTCTCACTGACATTTCAACCTGGAGAATTGTCCAGTGCAGCTTTAAGCAATAATGTATATTTTGCGCAAAGCTTGTCAAACTGTGAGAGACGTCTCACCTGCCTCCCCTCTCTCTCTTTTCCTCTATGTGTACTTTGGCTCCCCTCCCTCCTCCCTCGCAGGGCGATGGCTTGCGGCTGGAGTACGAGATGAAGCTGACCAATGGCCAGTCTTTCTGGACGCAGCATTTCTCTGCAGATGAGTTCGGTAAGAGTGATTAGACAGAAAGAGAGAGATTATGGAACCAATCGCTGATGGCACAAGCCAACACCACTTAGCACGGCCAATAAAGCACACTGAACTGAACAAATTACAATAATGAAGGGACGCCTGAATGAATTAATGATGATAGATGAACTGGGAGGAAGGGATGAAAAGAAGAAAGGGACCCGAGTACCTTCTAAATGAATTATTCCTACATCTCCAATGTTCCCCCTCTCTCTCTTACTGTTACTCTGTTTCCTAACTAATCCAATATCCTCATCTCCCACCTGCCTCTCTGAATTTTTCATCTGTTTTTCTACTTTCTGTCTTCCTCTATCCTCCCCCTCTCTTACTTTTCTCAATATTCTCTGAACCTCTCTGACTCCTTTATGTTCTGGTTTTGAACCCATCTCCTCTTTTGTACATTTTGTTTCTCTTTTCCCACCTCCCCCTGTTTTCTTTCTCATCAATTATTCGCTCCCTCCTCTACTTCCTCCTTTTTCACAGGAATCCTGGAGACGGACATCACGTTCCTGGTCATCTTCTCCATGGTGTTCCTCCTCTCCTGCTATTTTGCTTGTAAGTACTGCCTTTTTCACTTACTCTATCGCTCTTTCTCCCTCTTCCTCCATGAAAAAAGACACTTTCTTCTGACTTTCAAAGCCCGCAGAAGTCCATTTTAAAATCTGCATGTTTTCTTGATGGAGTGCAAGTAAGGCTTCATGTTTCCTCTGATAAGTAAAGGTGGGGCCGGGGGTTTGTCAGAACAGAGCACGAGCAACATGGCGAAAGCGAGGTCTGGTTTTTGTGTAAAGGTGAACGGTTGAATGGAGAGCCTTAAGGTTAGTGAAGCGAGTTTGTCACACGAAGGTCACAGCTCAAATAACTGGAGGCAGCTGAGAACAAAAGCTCTGCTGCAGTGGTTTATCGCACTGACAAATTAGCCAGTGGCCACGAATCACAAGTTTCGGACTTTAATGTCGTAGATGAGTTATGAGCGGTTCAACCAAAGATTGTAACTTATGAAGGATCTTTAGACGCCTGAAGAGGTGAAAGTAAAATTCAGATTTAAGTCCTAAAAAAAACAATAAAATAAACTAATTTGTTACAGAATGTAATAAAAATAAACTGAACTTGGTGTAACAGAATTGTTTTTTTTCTTTCTCATTTATTTAATCAGCATTTGGGGTTTTCCAAACTGTCAGATTGAGAACTACTATGCAAATAATGTTGGTTTTATGAGCTGGGACATTGAGAAACCTGCACTTTCTGCAGCCATTACAATTTTTATTGGAATGAGGTGCTCACAGCTTTAAAAATGTAATTGGAAAATGCATGGCACAAATGGAAAAACCTTCTCTTCCTGTCCTTTTTATGTTGAATTACTACATATTTCTTGTAAGTGAAGATATCTAACAAACATTTTGTTTTTTGTGGTTTTATTTCAATAAGTGACTAAGTCACAGATTGCTATTCTAAGGACTTAATCTTGCAATCAAGAATCAAAGACCCTTAAAAGACTGAGACTCAAAATGATCTGCATGGCTGAATGCGACAAGAGGTACATGAGGACAAATGTAAATCTGGCAAACTCATTGTGTTAAAGTGAGAAGAATCTGGAAATTGAGCTCCAAAATTGCGCTAAAATATCCTTCGAAATCCTCATATTGACTTCTGTTGTTATATATGTATCCAAAAATGAGTACATCGGTTGGAAATGGAAGATGGAGCTGTTTAAATAGAGAGTGTTATGGGAAGGTTATTGCTTTGCTTGCCACATTGCAGGGGAATAAAGCCACATAATGAGGTGCAAATACGTCTTTTGACTGGTGGATTCTGCTGAAATCTTATTGTGATTTTATGCAGATTGCGTGAAGGCCGTGAAAGAACGGCTGTATCTTCTTCTCCATGTGTACGTTGCCTCTGCCAGCTTCAGTGGGATATTCTAGGGATGTATGATACGACAGTTTTTCAGTCGGTGCAATGACTGATGATTACCTGCTTCTCATGGCTGATACGGATAAGATTACAGATAATGTCATATTTCTGTATTTTAAGAAGTTTCTAACCTGTAGTTTATGCAAACCAGAGGGTATAAAGGCTCAGATGTCTTGGGTGATGGTTAATGATTTATGTTCTGTAGCTCGAAGATTTGTTGTGATGAATCAACAATCTGAACTAAAAACGTGTAAAAGAGTGACCGTGACCAGATGTGCAGCTCTCAACAGAGATGAGACAGATGCAAGATGTCTCACTCCTTAGCAACTTCTATTGTCAGGAGAAATAATTTGTTTAATTCAGAATTGTATTGATGAAGACTTTTTAAAAACACCTTTTAACATCTTCTGCATGTTCCCATTAGATAAATGATCTGCTGTTTTTCTACTGTTGCGTCTTTTTCCAAAATGTTACTGATAATGGGACACACAAGGGAAAAAAACATTAAGGGATAATTAGGTATCCTACAAATAGCATTATTACCTCACAAAATATATTTGCCAACATTACAAACACATTTTTTGGAGTTAATTAAAAATAATCTTTTGCTCCAAACATCCAACAGGCCAACTTTGGCCCCACTTTGGTCATTGATATATTGTTAAATTTTTTTTTTATATATAATTTTAAAGCACGACGGGCAGAGTGACAATAGACACTGACAGGATTCTAGTACCATTTTGTGCCTCAACAGTACAATTGGTGTTTGCTTTTGGGCCCCCCTGGTGTAGACTGTTGTTCAAGGAAGAGTCCAGGCGAATAATACTCTAGTCCTGGAAATCACTATCCACCATTTCCTCATAATTTTCTGCCTGACTGAAGGATATGACGTTGTTTTTGCACCTAGAAAAGATAGTTTACATTTAGAGGGTCTCACAAGCGCTTTCTAAAGAAGTGGCAACCCTTGGTTCTAATGCTTTATCTGTTCTACCTCCTGACTGATTGCCCATGTTTTTATACCTTATCATCAGCCTGCAGCAGCCCCCTGAACATTGTACTCCTTAACTCCATGGTCAATTATAAACAAGATGAAGCTTGTTGAGTTTTGAAAAAAAAAAATGACTTTGTATTTTACTTTAATTTAATTCTATTTATTTTTCTTTTCTATTCCTGATTTTGTCCTTCTTTCTTTTAGAATTGTTTAGCTGTGTAGTTGTAGTAGTTGGGTGAATAGAAAGGAAAGAAAATGTGAAAAATGGTGACTTGTCAACTTGGCATTGTGTTTTTTTGTTTGATTTTGCTTTTCACTAATTAAAACTTTTGGTGAGTAAGGAAGGAACGGAGGGAGAAAAAAACCTTAATTGATTTTTCATGACAAATTAAAACAATATTCACAATGTCCTATGCAGATTATGAATTATTGGAAACTTATACAACACAGAAATCAGGAGAAGATGAGAGGATTTTCGGTCTTTTTCTGTTTGTTTGACAGCCATCGTTACCTTTTGAGGGGGAAACCGCAGGAGGATCCAGCAGCATTTGTTCTGGCCAAGTCTGCGTTACACAGGGCGGCAGTGAGAGTGTGAGAACGTTTACGGCCCTTTCCTCCCATTGTAAATTTTCCCCTGGGTGACTGCTGTTTGTAGGAGTGTTTTGGCTGTAAAATTGCCTGCTTAAATACGCATTAAAATTATTTCCTCCCAGATTAGGCAGAGAGGATGGAGAAGATGTACACGGCGTCATCAAAAGACGGATGCATACTAATGGCTGCTCCCCTCGTTTATCTGGCCCATTCCCTTGTTTTTATTTTTTTTTCTCTCTCACTCTCTGTACCTCTCTCGCTCTCCTCCGCCATCTGTTAGCATATCTCCATCCTTTTTATCTCTGTCCACACACACACACACACACACACACACACACACCTCCATCACCTCTATCTCATTTCTTTGTTTTTTTCCTCCCTGCAGATAATCTAAAGGGAAGACAGCTTCTTCACACAACCTACAAAATGTTTATGACCGCGGCAGGTGTAGAGGGTGAGATCATCTGTCCCGAACAGACAGACACACACACACACACACACACACTCAAGATAACAATGAGCCTCTCGCATGGCTGCAGCATCTCATACCTTAATCCCAACTTCAAGAGCCGAGATATTATCGGCCTTATTAGCCTCTGAATGGGAACTATTGCAAACAGCCGCGCTGCGTTACAGTGTTCACTGGACCGTGCTGTTACCGTTGAACACCCATCCCACTCTTCTCACCCTCACCCTCACCCCTCCCCCTCCCCCTCCCTTATCTCAATGTCTTCCTTCTCGCCTGCTTGTCCCCTCTCCAAATCCCTTCTCGATCCTCCTGCCACCTCTAAATTCTCGCTCTGCATCTCCTCTCGAGCCCTCTGCTCCTTTCTCATCTCCTTTTATCAATTCTTCTCAGTCTCGCTTCTCTTCTCCCTCTCTGCCGCCCCTCCTGCCCTCCTCTTACTTCCTCATTATCATCTCCCTGTCGTCATTATTTATCCTTTCTTTACCTCACCTCATCATTTTTTTAAACCTTGTTTTACTCCTCTTCTTCAACCCCTTCAACAACCCTCCCTCTGCTGCTCCCCCATCTCATTCCTCCCCTCTCTTCTCCCTCCGCCTTCCTCTTATTTATCTCCTACCTGCATCTCTTTCACTTGGCAGTGCTCAGCTTGTTGTTCCATTGTGTCTACTGGGGCCTGTATGCCAGAGATGGAGTCGGCAACGGCAGCCTGAAAATACTCGGTGAGTTCTTCCCCTGCATCGGCCACTGACTGACTGACTGACTGGCTGGCTGACTGACACTAGCCTCTGCACCGGAAAATCACTCACTACCCGAGCAGAATGATTGAGTGGATGATGATGGATGTGTGCGCAGGGGTGAAGAAGTGCAATATAAGGTTTGATGGGCATAGGCAAGATCATGCACGAGTGTGTGTGTGTGTGTGTGTGTGTGTGTGTGTGTGTGTGTGTGTGTGTGTACCCCTCTGATATTACAGATTGTGAAACCACAGCCTAATTACCCCCTCTGTCTTCTCTCTCTGTCCCCCTCTTCTCTCACTCTCTCTCTCCAGGGAAATTACTCTTCTCCGTCAGTTTCTTGGTGTTCCTTCTGATGCTCATATTGCTGGGCAAAGGTTTCACTGTCACCAGGTGGGGGTTCGCACATCTTTTTTGTGTTTGTGTGTATTTTCTCTGTGCCTGTCTCTGTTTATGCCAGCCTGTCACCTTGTGCCGGTGTGTTTATGCAGCCGACTGTCTCTCTCACCGTGAGGCCTCGCTGTCACACTCATAACACGTTGACATGACAATGTTAGGTGTCAGTCAACAAACCCTTTTTCGTACGCTCGGTCTGATAGTGAGGATGAACCACCTGATAGCTCTGGGGATTAGATGGATGCTGCTCTGTTGTGAACTGGGTCTGGGTGATCTTATACCAGTTGATACCAAATGTCATTGTCAAACGCTTTGTTCACATGGACAATATTTCTTGATTCCAATTGAAATCATTGTGGTTGAAGTGATTCGTTGCATTTTTCGACATGTTTTCCTCTTCCGTCTGACTTTGTATGTCTTGTTGTGCCTGTTTGATCAGCTCCCCTCACCTGAAGATGGATATCTATCGTAGGCTTGTGTAGATATTACATATTATCACTTATTGCGATATTTGCCATCATAAGCAATATTTTTAAGAATACCTGAGAGGAACTGCCCTGACTGTACTGTAATTTATTACAGTGGTTTTTTTTCTCATGTGGCTGACTCACAACATGATGATATCCATTAGACTCTACATAATCTCCTAAATTTGATATATTCCTCAGCCCTATTGTGAAGATTGTTGTTTTTGTATTCCGCCTGTTGGCTGGAGGCTTGTGTTTTTCGCTGCTGACAAAGTTTTGATTTCGCCTACAGTTTTTTGGCAAAATAGCCTAAACAATAGATGATTTAAGAGTGTTCTCCTTCGCTGGAACATCAGCTCGTATCCATCTCACACCTGACTGGACAAATGCCCTCCTCGCCTGACTGTCGGTGCTCTTTCCAGTCGCCCAATTCCAATTTGAAAGTCCAGTTATCAAGCGTGCCAGCTGTTTTTTGAAACGTGGTGAAATGTTCTGCCAGAAGTGGGTTTCTTCAGTTTTGTGTGAGAAATTGGCGCAATGAGGATTCTTAAAAAAATAAATAAATACAAACAGCTAACACAGCCTGTTCATGAGGATTTGACTCACCGTGACTCATCACCTAAACCGCTGCTCGTAGTATGAAGATTGATCCTGCCTGGCCCAGTTGAATCGCTTGGGATAATTTCCAGACTGAACTCTTGTTGCGAAAACTGAGCCTGCAAGATTTTTAAGCAGGCTTTTTCGACTCCAGGATTACACCCTCCCGTGGGTTCAGGAGATTTTGTGATCTCTCTCACTTACTAAATCCTCTTAAAACCCTGGTGAATAAACTTAAAACTGCATCACCATCAAACCAAAAACACATCTGTTTATCTGGAGGAACTGATAAGTTGACAGTTTGGAGATAACCACCCCACAACCTTGATATGTTTTGCTCTGGCGTGTGGCGATGAATCAGTCCAAGCAGAAGGATGTTTGAAATGCTGATGAAGGCTTAACGCGGAAGTGCTTCCATTTGTTGAACGCTGCTGAGCAAATAAAGAGGCATTAATTTCTGCTTTTGTTAGCGTGGACAGCTTTTTTCACAGCCTGCTGTGTCCATGAGTCTGCAGCCAATTTTAGATATAGAAAACTCAGAGTTGAGCACACCAGTCCTTTGTGCCGGTTCGGGTTGAATAGCCGCTTATAGATTAAGCTGTCTTTGCTTTGAGTGCAGAAAACCAAATGCATGATTTGTTTTTGTGTGTGTGTGTGTGTGTGTGTGTGTGTGTGTGTGTTTCTTATCTTTGTCTAACGTCTGTGTGAACTCTAACCCTCTGTGTGTGTGTGTGTGTGTGTGTGTTTGTGTCAGAGCGAGGATCAGCCACAGCGGGTCGGTTAAACTGAGCATCTACATGACTGTCTACACAATCACCTACGTCATCCTCTTCATCTACGAGGCAGAGGTACAGCACACACACACACACACACACACACACACACACACACACACACACACACACACACACACATTACCCCCTAGGGATTGACCAGTATGCTTTTTTCAGTGCTGATACTGATAACAATTTTTTTTGTAGGTCAGGTCTCAGTTCAGCGTCACTATGTGCCCAAAAAACAAGGACAGCTGACTACCTGAATATACTGAATGAGTAGGTTTTTCAATCAATGGATTTTTTTCGTCCCTGATAACATATATTCCAAGATGACAATGCCACGATTCATCAGGCTCAAACTGTGAGAGAGTGGTTCAGGGAGCGTGAGACATCATTTTCACACATGGATTGGCCACTGCAGAGTCCAGATTTTAACCCCACTGAGAATCTCTGGGGTTGTGCTGGATAAGACTTAACACAGCGGCCCAACTCTCCCAACATCAATATAAATATCATAATGCAAAATAAAAAGGTTAAACTCGGTGCTTAACGTATGCAGAATCAACATTCGCCTCCTGTTCACTGATATTCCACGTGAGCAAAAAAAAAGGGGCAAGGACAAAAAAAACCATTTTGCAAACCCGATGTTGAAGCAAATCCGCATCTTGGCTTCATGTGGAGGTCAACTGTGGTGGACTTTGACATAATCAAAATCAAGCAAAATCCAACAAAAAAAACTGATTCCAGAGAGAATGCTGAATATCTGATTCAATAATAGTCTATTAATTCGATTAATCTGTGGATTCATTTATCATTTTTAATCTGTATGTCAAACAATGTGCAAACATTCCCTTCACAAATTCCCCAGGTGCTGAAGTTGACGCCTCAAACCCAAAGAGACGCTGGGTTTATTTATTTATTATCAAAATAGTTGTTGATTCATTTCCTCGCCAACTGTCATGCACCACATTCTTGTTTGGTCTTTTTTCCTGTAAATACTAGCTGCCAACTGGGACTGTCACTCACAAAGACAAGTAGGACCAACAACATCACTGACAGTCTTGATAATAAATTATTGGATTTTACTGGTTTCAGCTTCTGTTATGTCATATCTATGATATTTTTTTTAATTTGGACCATTCAGTTGACAGAACAAACAATATAAAGACTTCAGCTTGAGCTCTTGGGGAATTACAATGGGCATTTTTAAAATACTTCATAAGCCGTGTTTCCGATAACTTATTTTTATGCACGTTTGAAGTATTGCGTTAAAAAAAGGGGGTGGTGGAAACAGCAGAAGTAGAAAAGAAAGTTTCTCGGTTTAGCAAAAAGTTTTTACGATTGCTCGGGGTGGTTTGGGGCTTTTTTTAAGGAAAAGAGTGAATGCAATTTAAGGGAGTTAATGACTTACATGACTGATCGGCTGTTTTTGCCCTGACTTAAGGGAAGAATCAAAATGAATGTCTCCTCATCCCTCCACACAGGTCTGATGTTACCTTCCTCACGTTAATACATAAGACAAACAGAAATGTCATATTTTCGTTGTCTTTTCTACAGTTTTTCACTGTTTGAGGTTCCATGGTAACTCTTCTGCAATAGTCTCCTGGTTTTCTGACTTGGGACAGTATTTTCTTATGCAGATTTTCTTGAAATTTGGTTAAAAATTGCTAAACATTTAGATGGGAGCCTGGCTGTAGACAGGGGGAAGTAACTGACAGGATAATCAGCAGTGGAAATAATCTTTTGAGTAGCAGCCTTAATTTCACATTAAGAAAATCATCTGCGGAGTAGTTACTACAGCAAAAGCAAAATCTACTGCAGTTTGGTTAATTTACATTCAGATCGCAGCTAGTTAAACATGTGAACAGTTCAGAGTGCCTTCGCTTCAGATGTGACTTGAAAGCAGCATCTGAAATTACACCCAGGATGACAGGGTGTGAGATTTCTGACTTGACAATGCTTGACGCAATATTGGCACTTGTGTTATTGCTCTCTTTGGCTCTTTTTTTATTAATAATTTCACAATGATTCATGGGGGAGTTGGTCCCACGAATCAACGTGGGCTGTAATGGCTTTTTTCTGTCAAATTACTCATTACATTGATACACTGCTAATTATGAATATGCATCAAGTTGATTGTTAAGGGAAACAAATCCTTGATGAATTACAAATTGCAAATCATGGATTCTGATGGGCCAAATCCCGAACACAAACACAGCTACAGAGGTCTGCAGTTCTTACCACTGTACCTGAGATCATAAATCTTAGATCAATGACTGTTTCTTTAAGGGTTTCAAGGGATTGGAAAGTTAGACCTACTAATCAGTACACTGTGAGAGCTCCACTCTCATTAATTATACCGTGTCTCTGTATGTGTGAGGACGGAAACAGATTTCACCAGCTATGATGTCGAGCATGCGAGCTTATGAATTAATAACACACTCTGGAGTGTTACAGTTACATACATCTCAGCATACCGCAGACGCTTCAACACAGGCAGATGTAATGACGGTACATTTAGGGCCAGTGGATTATAGTCTTTTGAATCCAGCATGGTAATGACCCAGTGGGAATAGTGCAGTGGATGTATCCGTGCTATATTTAACGCTGGAGCCTATAGCCATCTCACACGCTGCAATATGTGGATCTGAAGCAGTGTAATTTATCTGCAGCCTGCCCTCTTACATGGTCCCTGCTATTAAAGAGCTCCAAACTCAAGGGAGCAACTGCTAAAAATACACCAAACTGGGTTACAATTGAAAACTGAAATGAAGACCTGGAGAGTGCTCCTGTTACTGGGCCTGCAACCGAGGGTCTGACAGGCTCCGATTGGCTGGATGGATCCCAAGAAGCTCCACGCCGAGCCGTCATACCTATACATTATGTAGCAAGGGTAACCCTGTATGGTGGCCAATGCTATGCAGCCGCTGGACTGTGAAATAGAATCTAGTGTCCGCAGATGCAACACACACACACAGACACACACAGACAAACTTGTGGACACACATGCAGGATGACCTAGTTGTGGAGAAAAAGTGTCAATGTCAAAGACTCGCGCAGAATGCTACAAGCTGAGCTTTGGCTCGGTCAGTGCAGCGCGTCAGCTGAACCGGGAGCAATCCATCTTTGTAATTAGAGCACAGACTACAATGTGAAGTCAAGCCAATGGATGCTCGGTTTCTAATTTGTGTAAAAGTTTAGCTTGTTGTAATGTGTGCGCCTTCCTCTTGGCATAACGTCTTGCGTTCCCGTGCCAGTTCTTTGACCCAGGTGAGGTGCTGTACGCCTACGACAGCCCTGCAGGATACGGACTGATGGGCCTGCAGCTGCTGGCCTACGTGTGGTTCTGCTACGCCGTGCTGGTCTCCCTGAAACACTACCCCGAGAAACAGCCCTTCTACGTCCCTTTCTTCACCACGTACACGCTATGGTAAGGGCCCACACAGATTTCTCTTCCCTCTGTGCCCTCGCTGCGGGATAATAGCACCTGAGCGAGAGATTGCAGGAGTCGGAAAACACACAATTCTCTGTTTGAGGTCTCTTCAATTTGAATAATTTATGCCGCTCTGTAAAAAAAAGGTGCACGAGATAGCTGATGCTTTAGTGGTCCGGGAATGAAAAGTTGTTTATTTTACACTGTCCTTTTACAACACTGTGTGCACGACCTCTGCGCTCTACCAACACTACAGATAATTGTATTCGAGCGAATGATTGCTAGAGGAAAATATCTATTTTTACTCAGCTGATGATGAGATTTTCTCCCACTAGAATAATTTATGCTCCCGTGCGCTTGATATTTTAAGGCTTTACACTGGAAAGTAGCGCTTTTAATTCGCCAAACCCCGAGAAAAAGTCCTCTACGTATGCAGCTCAGCCTCTCTGCCCTTCACTCACTGTGTATAATAGCTTGAAATAAAGAGTCGATTACAAAGACTAATATTATCTCTGTATTTCTCTCTCATTGCTGCCTCTATCTCCCGCCTCATTATCTACGCCTCTCCTCTCATCTCATCTTTATCATTCCTTGTGCTTTACATCTATTTCTTCTTCTCTCCGCCTCCCTCTCTCCCATCTTTCCTTTTTAATGTGTTTTCTCCGCGCCATTATCCGAAAAAATCTACTCCATGTCTTCCTCAGGTTTTTCGCAGTGCCTGTCATGGCTCTGATTGCCAACTTCGGGATTCCGCGTTGGGCCCGGGAGAAGATCGTCAACGGCATTCAGCTCGGCATCCACCTCTACGCCCACATCGTCTTCCTCGTTCGTACCACACACACACACACACACACACACACACACACACACACACACACACACACACACACGCCCATGCAGACCCCTTGCACTTTAACACGGTTCACATTATTCAAGAGTCATTATTGCCACTGTCAGTCATACATTATTCACTATCCTCGAGTCATAACTGCCTCATGCTGATTGTCTCCTCCACACATCATTATCTACCTCCTCCTCACCTTCGACACATTGTTCTTTACTAATGGCCCATACTGCGCACGCAAACTCCTTTTATATCTCCTCTCTCTGCGCGCACTGCAAGTCCCACCTTACACTGGGACCTTATATCCCTCACTATGTGTTAGCTAATATATATACACTGTCACACACGGATTATATATGTAAGAATCTGCAGAAATCATCAGGTCTTTTCATCCTCTCGCCCTTTCAGATAATCACGCGACCCTCTGCCGCCAATAAAAACTTCCCCTACCATGTTCGGACGTCCCAGATCGGGATCCTGCTGTCCAGTCCGAAAGGAGGCGAAGGGGGGGAGAGTTTTCCGCATCATGCCTACGGAAACAGCTCCTTCCTGGGAGACTCTCAACCAAACTTCACTGAACTCTTCTCCATCCAGTCAGTAAGTTTAAATTTACATGTTTTTGGACGCAAGCTTTATATCCCAGATTGGAGTTGCTGCGGAAGCGGAAGGCGAGGCAAGTTTAAATAATTTAACACCATTCAGACAGGAGGCAAGTCAGAGGGGTTAAGAGAAAAAAATAATTCACTTTTTAAAATGCATTTAAAAGACAATAAAAAAGGGGAAATCTATTATAATTCTTTTTTTAAAGGAGTTACTTATCCAGCTTTTTGTAAAGCCACAGTGAACGATATGTTTTAAGCCTTGATTTAAATGAGCAGACAATTTTAGCTCAATTAGAGCTCAGGTAGTCTGGAAATTTGTTCCAAAGGTGGGGAGCATAAAAACAAAAAGCTGCTTCACCTCGCATGGTTTTGATCCTGGAAACGCTGAGGACCAGATGACCTGAGGGGTCTGGATGCTTTGTAACGTACACATAAATCTGACATGTATTTAGGCCCATTAAGTGCTTTTGTAGAGGAGTAGTAAGATTAGTAGTAAGTAGTAAGTCTTTGCTTTGACACACAGGAAGCCAGTGCAAATATCTAAAGGCCGATGTAACGTGCTCGAACTACTTGGTGTTATTCTGTGAAGAGACAGATGAGAAAAGGCTGTGTTTATGCACATGAATGAATAGACAAATGAATGTGAAACGATCATTATTAATCATTAATCTCTCGTGGTGTCGTGACTTTGATTCTTAATCAAACTCAATTTAAATGAGCTTCAATTTCGGTCACCAAAAACAAAAGCAGGATTTGCAATTCTCCCAGTATTTTTCTTTTTCTATTCACCCTCCTCGCCTACTTGAACATGTCTTAGAAAAAATTTAAAAACACTTCAAAGATTACACATCTTGCTCAGGGGTGGCCTGCAGCTGCACTTCCAGACATATAGTGTGCATAAAGATGATCAACCGGCTGTTGCCAGAGGTAACTCTGACAGCAGAGATGTTGTTTTTACTAAAAAACTGAATTTCTATCTTTTTGTTGTTTATTGTTGAATCGCTTAATGGCGGTACTTGTTGTTGAAGTCTGGAATCTTTATTTTTGGTGAATAATATTTGAAATTGCCTCACTCTCACCAGCAAAAAGCCTCCAGGAAGTGGTGAAGTTGTTGTTGTAAATTACCACAGTGTTGTTTTTTTTTAAAGGGGAATTTGAAAGTTGCCAGGGGGAAAAAAACAACCATCTGTAGAAACACAGATGTGATGGTCTAGAAATTGCATAGCTGTCAGTGCTGAGAAAAAAAAAAGAAGTTTTTAAATCGAATCCATAGAAAATGGAATAGAATCGTGACCTTGACTTTGAAAGTCTAATGGAATCAGGGATTTGGAGAGTCGTGACACCTCTATTAATATCTGACAAATCTGCCCCAGTCATGAACAAGTAAATCAAGGTGCAGAAAGAGGTTAAAGGTAAACCAGGGCACCAGATTGAGAACTTTATCTCAAGTACTGCACAGTATGCGTCTCTATATCGAGATTAAAGTCCCCCAACCATCTTTCAGCATTCGCTGTATGTAATTAGATTAATCTAAGTCGTTCTCGTGTTTTTGATGCTTTTACAATGCAAACTATACGGTGTCAAACCTAGCTTGAAATTAACTGCTGTCTCATCTAACAAAGACACCTCGAATTAGAAGGCATCAGTGTAACGACGCAGATTGCTAAAGGGAAATGTTTTTTGGGCATTATTTTTTCGGCGTGTCTTCCTGTGGGCTTCAGGTTAATGACAGTGAGCACGGCGTAACATAGCACACGCGGTGATATGAAAACACTCGGGCACTGGGAAATAATGATTAAATGGAAACTTTGACAAGACCAAATTAAGGTGTCGTGTTTGCTGTGATGAATTGTCTAGCGCTGGGGAACTTTCGAGTTGGTGGAAGTTGCTTTTTTTTCACACTGCACCGAAATGAGTGGCAGAGAGGAGCTGTGAATCGTTTCTCCCGCTCTGATACAATGTGCAGACACAAGCAGGAATAATACAACACGAAGCGGCAGCACCCAAATACTGACAAGGAAAGACAAGTTTACAAGTCGCAGCACGTTTCAAACACGGAGGCAAAATGTTTCTTGTATAAAAAAAGCTTTAAAACTTCAAGACAGTGGATTTAATGAAGTTACACGGCAGTTATTATCAGCCCAAAAATGTGCAGAGGAGAAAACAACCATCTTTTGAAGTTGTTGTGATGATGTAAGCCATTATGTGTTTTACAATCCAGTGCTAGCAATCAGAAATTAATTGTCCAACTTCCTTGAGGCCAGTGTAAAGCAAAGTAATGTGCTTAGCTCTCCTGGTTCTTGTTCGAAATCGAACTGCAGAATTGCTGCATTTGCTGCAGACATCGAAATGGAAGACATTTGGGAGACCGCACAAGAAAGTACAATGAAACACTCTGATTTTCAACATTGCGTTTAGTTTATTACTGTGGAATCAAGGTGGGGGAATAAGTGTCTCAGCTCTTTGTTGCACTGAGTGAAGGGAATGTGATTACTTGCATTGTCACGGTGAGTCTATTGGCGGGTCATTTGGTGAAAGAGCAAAGTAAATCTGAGTGCGGCGCGCACTCTTTTTGCCCGAAGGATGAATTTTGAGTGCGTCAGAGCCGTCTGTGTGATATAAATTGGTCGGGCGCCACACTGAAAATTGTCTAGCAAACAATTTAGTCTTTCCGAGATAGGCACGATTCTCGGACAGCATAAAATAGTGATTTTAATTTAAAAATCATCCAAGCTGGAGGAGCTGAAATCTGCAGCTGCAGGTTCTAGTAACTTAAAGTAAGAAATGCCTGATAGGCCACTCATGTGTTGCAGCACATGAAATGATACTGTTACTGAAAACAAAGAAATCTGATTACATTTAAGACGAGTGAGATTTGGATCGTGTAGAAGTGTTTCTGATACTTTGTTCATGTGTTTTCATAGACGACAGGACGGCAGGTACTTGTGTATCATTTCAACAGAATCACAATAAAGTAATCTTATGATGTATCTTCAGCAATTTCTTTTAACCAAATTGATGAAGTAGAGGAAACTGTAACTAGTTGCTAAAATGCTGGTTTAACACTTGTTAAGTTTGCTCTCATTCACGGTAATGCATACATAAGCAAATTGCTTTAAAGTGAGTTTGGATTAATCAGAATAAATAATTGGCAGATTAAACAATAAAGACAATAATCGCAATTTGCAGCCCTAGATTGTGCGTGATACACATGTATATTGAACTTGATTGCACTGAATAATATGAATAAATTATGGTTGCTACATAAAGGCTCTGATCCCTCTGAATATTAGTGTTTCAGTTTCTGTAGAGTGAAGTAATTGAACCGGAGGTCAGGAAACTTGGTTACATGTGTAATTTACCCCCGACCTACATAACCTCCTCAGCATCTGTGAGCTGTAGAGGAAGCTGTCAGAAAGTGATGTATGGTGTGGTGCTGCTGACACAAGGACCCACTTTCTTGCAAGGGCAACACATTTCTGTAATGTCCTGAAAGGAAAATTACTTAAGCCGAGGGTCGGAGGAAGTTCAAATCAATCAGGCAGGAAAAGGTTTCTTAGTTTAGGCTGGTTTGTTCGGACGTGTGGTCAGAGTCAGAGTGGACAAAGTACAGATCGAGATCGGATAAATCTGCCCGGGCTGAGTGTCTTTATTTCATCTCAATCTTTATCCTTAAATGTCACAAATTATGCTTATTCTCAGGTTCATAAGTTTATTTTTAGCTGTCGAGACCCTGGAAGCTCTTCACATACACATGAAATGAAGTCAGTGTTGAGTAGAGTACCAAGATATGACAGCTGATATGGAATAATTATGATAATATGAAATATAAAACATATTAAATGTGATTATCTGAGGTCAGCATACAAAAACCAAGTATCACCTCTCTCACTCTGAGGATCATCAGACCGGGTCTAAAAGTGTAAAACTATTACCTTCTCCTTTCCAGGATCCGGTGAAGACGGTGGAGGAGACGGTGGCTCGTAAAGGACCTGAGGTGCCGAGGAACAGCGAGCAGAAGATCATCACCACTGCCGCTGACCTGACGGCGATATTGCCCCCGCCTCCGCCGCCGATACCCCCACGTCCGGCCACACGCTCACCCCCGCTGCCACCCCGGCTCCCGTCTTTCACCGAGTATTTCAGCATGCAGAGCGGAGGAGGCGGAGGAGGAGGAGGAGGAGGGTTCGGGACGAAGGCATGAGATGGAGAGAAAAAAAGACAGAGGGCAGGGCTGGAATGGACAGAGTGACAATTCAAAGTAAAGGAAGAGTCAAAGAGGAAATTCAAGGTGTTACTGTTTGAAGTTTGGCTGGATGAAGAAAAGGTGAACCCCTTTTTTCACCTGTAAATGGAAAACTAACCCGAATGGAGGCTGTGAGATAGGAATGCTGAGCTTGTTAAAGAATAAAGAAGCAATAAATATTTGATGTTGACCAGTAAAAAAGGCACAGAGGGAGAAGGATGACAAAGTGGATGTAGCCAGAGCAATAGAATGATAGCTGTGCACGGGGCGGAAATGAACAAAATCCTTGAAATACTTTTATTCAAAAATTCATGAGGCGTTGATGGTGTTGCCTGGAAGAGTTTGTAAATAGCTAGAAACCGGGAGGGGAGCCACAGCTCTGCGTAGTTCTGTTTAAAAGGGACGGAAATTTGTTTCCATGTTTTCTTTTTTCCGCGTCATTTAATTCCAGTTGGTGCTGTGACCATCAGAGGAATCTCATGCCATTACATTTATCCAATTCATGTAAAAAAAAAAAGAAGAGACTTTTTTTTTTTATGTTTGTCACATTTTGATAAATGATAGATATTTACTCTACATGGAGTTTGATGGGTTAATTTATATTCTTATATGCCTTCATTGCAGCTGGTTATTCTGGATTGATATGCTGATGTGTAAATGTTAAAATGTCACGTTTACTGTGGGCACTTCTAGGTACTCTTAAAAAAAAAAAAAAACACGCATGTTTGTATTGTATTTCCCGTCCGAGGCGCTGATTTGTGTACTCCACGTGACCATAAACTACTCGCTTATTGTGTGTATTGAAATCTATACTTTTGTAAATGCATACAATAGGCTTTGGTATATTTTTGACTGGATAAATTCTGTTCACCTGTTACTCCGATGGAGAACTTGCGCTGTTCGTCTACGCAATATAAAAACCAGTATCTATCCGTTTCAGTCTGAATTTTCGCCGGAGTGCAGAATACGCCTGCTGAAATAATGTCATTTCTGTGTATGTAGACGTTGGTGAATGTACTGATGCAATACAGCACAAGGACAGGGGTGATTTTCAAGTTACCGCAATACTGAAGTGCACCTTTTTGTTGAATTTCATTTTCTAAAGCTGCAAACGCGTCCATTTAGGATTCAAAGAACGGGGAGGCGTTTCAAACACGAGTAACTTCATCCTCACCCCTGTCTAGTACCTGAAACATGAATCTTTGTTGACTTTATCTCACTTTAACTTTCAAAGCGCGCAAAATAAGCCGAACAAATGTCCCTAAGTTTTGTATCCCCTAACATCGAGCTATGACTAAACAAAACGAGAAAAAAAACAAAAAAAAAGAGCCTTTGTCTGTCCTGCATGGAGCACTTTAATGTTCCTGGTCTTAGTCTGTTTATTCGTGATGACGTCACCTTATAAGACTGCTTTGAAAACCTGTATCCACACCACATCGAGTAGTATTCCAGATGCATACGCCTGTAAATACAGTCTGAAAAATGTCATCCGACTGTCCGGGGCATTGTCGGGGAACGTGTCACGCTTGGTCAGTGTAATTTAACACTGAGTTACTGACATTGTAATTCACTAAAACTGAGTTTACCACCAGCTTCCTGAAAGAAAAGAAAAGGACACTAACAAATTCTCCAGTTTTATCTTGTACGTTCATTGATTTCTGGTTCATAAAAAGTGGTGGTACTCGGCTAATAGTCCACAGATTTATCAATGGCAATCTTGCTGTAATGGAGTACTTTAGGATGTTAGGACTGTGGTGTGTAACTTGTACGAGTGTAGTCAAGAGGTGTAACTTAGTCTGTGAAACAGAATGATACTTGAATTAGAGTACTAGTCGTTATTTCTGATTATGTGTCTGGTTTATATAGAGGCATGTCTGCCATTTTGTCTGCTGTTGCCTATTATGGTTGCCATGACTCGACTGAATAGATGCTGGGTGACTCGACTGACAGACATGGGGGGCCTACTGATACTGTATCACTGCTTCAACCTTGTGTATATTGACATGCAATTACAGGACTGAGACACACACTTGGGGGAGAGAAGTTGAAGAAAAAGAGATTATGTATGCATGACAGAAAACAGCACAGCTTTTAGGCGACTCAGAGCGATCTGGTTAAGAGCACATCACTGAAGCACTGTTCAAATGCATTTTAATGGTGTCGAATGACAATTCTAAATACGCTGTACATATACACTTTTTGCCAAAATAATTAAAAAATATGGTTTTATTAGAGGTGTGTGTGTTATTTCTCTGCTGCGTCTTTGCTCCAGGTAGGACAAGGGCATGTGTCCAAAGGAGTCGATCTAATATCTGTAAATCACATTTAGAATTTGTTCTCATTACACAAGTCCATTAAAGTAAAACACCACAGGGACGGAGACTCCAGGCCGCTTACAATCTGATGTAGGCTAGCCTAATTATTTCACAGCCACTGCCAGTATCCTGCTCTGCTGGAGTGCAGTGTCACAACAAACTGTGCCCCGTCTGTGCTCGTTCTCCAGCGAGGGTCTAAATGTGTAAACGGCTCTTCAGCCCGATCGCTGCCAAAGTCTTCAAGAGAAATTCAAGCTTCTTACATTGTTTGGTAACAATCTGTGATGTTCAGTTCACAAGACATTTTTGAGATGATGTGATAAAATAATTTGGCCACTTGCTCCTTTTTCATCCTTCTTTATCTGCATACAGCATAATAGAGCTTTTTCATTCCTGTGTCACAAAGGATTTGTGCTGTGTTGATTAATTCACAACCCTTTCCGGGACCACGCAGAATGCAAATTAGTACCTTTTTCACAGTCACACCATTCAAAGAATGACTGAACCCCAGCAGGGACGAGTATTATTTGTCAAATACATGAATGTCTTGACATTTATATAAAAGTTTTGTGACAAGTCCCAGCTGTATCTAACAATTCATAGTGGAATTATTAATCAGTTAACATGATCTGGACTTAAACAAGTGGCAGAAATAAATGGATGGTTCACTCATTTACAAAGAAAAATAATTAACTGAATTTTTTTTCTTGTCACTTATCCATAAAAAGTTGATTAGCTACTGTAGCAAACAGAACAGATTTTAGTAATCTGCTGGTGCTTATGGAAGCCCACAGGGGACATCATTAAAAGAATAATGCAAAATGTGTTATTTAATTATAAATAAAAATGCAATAATTCAATTTGCATCAACACTTTCTCATACGTGCATGGGCCTTCTGTGGCTAAATTAAAATGAAAGTGGAAAAACTGCTTGACATTTACAATGTCTGAACCTAGCGTGTTACGTTCACACGACATTTCATCACGCTCTTTTTGTACATGCAAATTGAATTACTGCATTTTCATTATATGTGGACACATAATGTAGAAAATGATAATTTTAGTAAAGTCCCTTGTGGGCTTTCATAGATGCTGGCTGAAAATGCATTGAACAGCCTCCAGTGAGCAAAAGCTGCCATACAACAATCCCCCTTTTTGATTTATATATATATATGAGTGTCTCATAACATCCTGCAACAGCATTTAAAATAAAGTTAATGCTACCAACACATTGGACCTTTAATGTGTAACGGGGCTGAGCTGTTTAAGTGTTAAAAGAAATGAACAAATAATTCTTAATTTTGTTAAGAAATAATATTTATTAATACATAATTTTCATACATTTCCTTTCCATCAGTTGACTCTGGAGCTGAACTGTTGTTTCTGTGAACATAAGTAATCAGTCTCTATAAGCCATAATCTGCAGCATCTGCGAGTGAGTCTTCAGAAGCATCTCAGCACCCAGCCATCACCCTGCAGGGACCACTATCACTGATCCAACACCAGCATGGTTTTAATTAAGCTCTGGCAGCTAACTGTTGTGCCCTATCCTCTCGGTAGCCTTTGAGCAGCTGGTTAATGAGAGTGAGTTCATTCTCTTTTTTCACAGGAAAGAGAGGCGGGAAGGGGTTGCCTTTGTACTCCAGGACGGCCATCTTAGCTCTGTCCAGGTTCTGTCTGTTGGGGATGCGTGCCATCCGTGTGTAGCCATTTGAATGAGTCTCAAAGCGTGGAGCGAGGACCTTGAAGAGCTTTGGGATTAGATCTTTTTCCTGCAGAGGAAGAAGACTTCACTTAACACTCGCTTCACAGACTGTTTAATATTCAGAGGGACACAGCGTGAAACAGTCCACAGTTGACAAGAGCTGCAGAAAAACGTACCGTCAGCCAAAAACTGGCCATTTTCATCGCCTTCTCATCAGTGTCTCCCTTTTTGGCGTAGTCGACCAGCTGGGAAAAACAAAACAAGAAAACACATACAGTCAGAATTATGTGTCTGGAAGATAGAGAAATGTTTCATGTCTTTATCGTCACATACAAACATTTTTGGTGATATATAAATACATAAAGTGAAGCATTGTGGGATGAACATTTTGGCAGGAAAATCGGAAATCAAGCTGACATGTGGTCCAGTGATTGTCGTACTACGTCCCTAAAGCATCCTGAAGGAGGTCCCAATGTTCCACAGGAATACTTTAACTTTCCACGCATTAAAACCACACAGCGTTACTACTACTGTAAAATGGCACTCAGTAGAGTGTACGCCTCCAATGCCAGGCTTTGAAACCAGTTTTTGTAGTGACCAAACCGTGTAATTGCATCGTCATGTGATGCAATGCGGCCCAAAGATTTTTGCCCATTAGACAACATTATGAAAGCCATACATCTGCAGATGACAATAACCAATCAGAAAGCTTGTTACATCAGCCAGTTTGCATTGTTTTACCAGCTAAAGGACCAAAGTGTCACGGAAAGGCTAACTGGAGAGGCTAAATGAGTGAGCAAATCCAATAGCTAACAGGAAAAGGAAAAGCAGATGTCTAATTAAAATCTGTATTCTTAAATTCAATTTGTGAATCCAGCTCTTTATTTGTCTTTTTAAACTGCATTTTCAAATAGATTAAATACCATTAGTTATTTATGAATAAAATAAATGTTTAATGTTGTTTTTGTGAATCCCTTCTTAATTTGAACTGTTTATTGATGTATAAATATTTCACTTGTGAACTCTATTTATAGTTCTTCTTTTTATTGACTATTAAAACATAAAACAATGAATTAATTTGTAAATGTGTATTTATTGATACATTAGTATATATTTATTATTATAAACTTGTGAACATCTATTATAACTGAATATTTACCATGAAACCTCAGCATTTCTTTTCAATAGCTTCGATGTCATGTGACCCAGTGACTCCAAAACAATTCTTATTTAAAAAAAAATGTCATCACAATTTACACTTTTATCATCAAGTCAGCATGAAGAAACATTGTTTTTGTGTAACCTGTGTCCAATATCCAACCTAAAACTAAGTTTACTGTCTGTAATCTGTCTGATATATATCCTGCACCTCCAGGTTAAACACACACAATAAAAAATAAATCGCTTAATAATTAGAGTGTTTAACGTGATACAAAGACGATTTACTGTAGTTGCCTTTCATCAGTCCAACACATCCTGCAAATTATATTAAATGTACAATTTATTCTTTTGTAACTGATTTTATGACAGATATTCAATATTAACGTTTATATGCATATAACTTTTCTTCTACCACTCTGCAACTCTGTGGTCAAATGTTTGATCAAATGTCTGCTAGCTGATGCTGAACCTTCACCGCAACAACATTTCAACATAGTTTCACTGTTTTCATTTAGCTTGTGAACACACATGTTGTCATGTACTGTAGCATTAGCTTTCTGTTAGCTAACTAGCTAGCTCGTTACCTTTTCGGCGTAGAAGCGGACTTCATCTGCTCGGCCCACCGTGGTTTCTATCCTCTCGTGTCGGACGAGTCCTGTCAAGATGTTCCGCAGCATGTTGATTCGGGACTGCGGACCCAGACCCATCCTCCGGGCCACCCGGCCGTGGGAGATCAACATTTGCAGCGTGAGGCGCATCTTGTCCGGTAAAGTTCCGCGATGGACGAACGGAAAACCAAACTACAAAGACAGGGAAAGCTTTCCGAGCTTAGCGTGAAAACGCATTAAACTTTACTATGTGTCAATAATAGAGCGGTGACCTTAAAATTAGAAACAATCCTGAGGTCAGTTGAGTCAGTGCGCTGCGGTTGACATTGGTGGTGCGTCGTCTAAACTGTCCGACGTGCTCATGGAAAGAGGGAGCGACAGTTCCGCTGAATCCACCTCAGTCAGAAACAAGAACAAACGATAAAAACTGAAAGGAACTACAGCAAAAAAAAAAAAAAAAAAAAAAAAAATCAAGACATTGTTTCTATTTTCATGATTCACTTTGTCCCTACATATCTTTATGGCGCTGTTTATTTAGATTAATTATATCATAAATGGAGCTCTTTGCTTGTTTTTTTTTTCTGTTTCTTGATTTATACAGACATATGTCTTGATTCTATTGAACACTATTTCTTCACGATTTTGTTCTTTTTTTATCTGTTAGACCTATTTGTTAATTATAACTGCATGTTTTATAATTTAATCAATGTTTAGGTTATATGAGACATCAGGTAAAGTGGGACAGGTGTGAAATTCGATGATTTAACGTTTGCAAAATCAACAGCCAATCCCCAAAACAAATCTTGAATTGTTGCCAGAACACCTCATGCCACTAATCAGTGGTTTGGATTGGTCTGACATCATCAGAGTGGGCGTGGTCTGTATTTACAGGAAGTGTGTTCAAGACAAACACATGTGGCAGATAGCATTATATTTCTCAGTGAATTAAACTAAGCGGCAACCTTCATAGGGGGCAGTGTAGTATTCCCATTGTTTGTTTGAGACTTGCCATCTTTCTTTCTTTGGGGCTGATTTTCTAGAATCCCTCAAGACTGACTGCAGGGAATTCACATCACCTGTGCACGGGGTGGGGAGACTGACTCTTCATTGAGGGGGGGAAGCAGCTTTGGGCATTTCCCTCCGAGCCAATCACGGTGTGATGACACCCTTTCTATGAAGGCTTAAAGAAGGTGGGGGAATGGCACACAGGGGACCCTCATTCTGAATCTGTCCCTGACCTATAGAGAACCTCATTCCCCTTAGATTGCCAGACAGAAACTCTGGCCTGGTAAGGCCCTATTGGGTCTTCTTGGCTGCCCACATCTTTCTAGTGAGGAAAATTGTGTTTATTTGGGAACCCCTTAAAATCCAAGCCCCTTTACACCTTCAGTGTGTCATTGTATTTCCCTGGGGCTGGTAGGAGGCGTTTGTTTGTTATTTATTGTCCAAGTAGCAGACACTGGACGTTCCCCCCCTAGATTTCTATGTCTTTTGTTTATATTGTTACGCAGGTTGGGCTGGCCTGTGAGCAATTTATCTGCCAGAACTGCCACAGTGTCCCACTGTTTTTTTTTTAAAGCCAGCCCAAAAGTTGTGATTTCATGTTAGACGAGACAAACTCAGACATCCGCTGGTACCAACCTTGTCATGCTAGCTTGTCATGAAATAGGGCTAAATAATACTCCAAAGTTAGGCAATACTGGTACGGCAAATTTGAAAGTGGACCTTTGGCATCTCACCTCCAGCTATCTGAGTGATATCAACATAAAGATGTGACCAAGGCCCAAAATGATTAATAGAATCAACTGGAGTGAGTTATCAGTAATGTGTCAGTCTACTGGAGCATTTTCCCACCATACCTGAATTCAACTCAATATAAAAGTTGTTTCCCTCATTTCATTTGTCTTGTAGAGTTACCAGGCAGATCAGAGAGATTAAGTGACAACAAACAAAACAAAAGTGCAACTAAAAAGAATGTGGGCATTACACATGCTTTATTTACACTTCCTTTACAACAGGCGCAGCTTCGTTGACACATTGTGCAGTAAAGAAACTGCCTGTAACAGAGGTGTGATTGGACTGAACTCAGTAAGTGGCCATGGTGCTCTGCAGCCAGTCTGTGAAAATGCACGTCTGATGGAAGAGAGAGGGAAACGTAAATGGAAAAGGCATATTGAAAGCTTTGTGTCACTTCAGGCTTTGAGGACATTTCCTTGCTATGAAAGAGAAATACATGATTGCTGTAAGAAAATGTTTTTTCTTTTTACCTTGGCGTAGACACCGGGGTGGTTCTTCTCTGCGCACCCAAAGCCCCAGGACACAACACCCTGCAGCTCACCGTCACACACGACAGGACCACCAGAATCACCCTGAGAGTGGGGAAGCAAAGACAGCCGTTCGTTCAAGTCTCAACATGAGTGCTGAGGATACTAGATAAGTCATGAAGGCTTTGTGCTGAAGGAAAGCAGAGAAACAAACCTGGCAGGAGTCCTTGCCTCCCTCCAGGTATCCAGCGCAGAACATGGCCTCGGTAATCATGCCGGGGTAGGAGTTGTCACAGTCCTCATCAGACAGGACGGGGACGTCCAGGCACTGCAGCTTGTTACTGTCAGCGGCTGTGGAGATGCAGAGTCAAAGATGTGCAAATGTAAAGTGAATCACAGAAGCTTTGTCTGTGTTTGATACTCACAAGAGCTCATAGTCACACCCCATCCAGAGACCGTGCACATGGTGCCAGCTCGGGCACAGCTAGTTGGCAGAGCCACAGGCCGCACGTACTGGTTGAGGGTGGCACGTTTGCTCAGCTTGATCAGCATGATGTCGTTGTTGACCAGCCAGGACTCGTAGTTGGGATGAGGGATCACACGGGCAGCAGGAATGATCTGTTCGTTGCCATCCATGAACCAACGGTTGTGATCACCAAGGACAATGTCCATTTTGCTGAAAGAGAGGGAGAGAAGGAGGTTGAGAGGAATGGCTTGTGAGAGACTTTGTCATTTGTCGTGTTGTTTCAGAGATGATGTTTAAGGAGCACTCACGACTTGTAGCAGTGAGCAGCAGACACCACCCAGTTCTCATTGACCAGGGAGCCACCACAGAAGTGGTAGCCAGAGTTCAGAGACACCTGATGGGGCTGAGAATGAGGTGTGCACTCATGCCCTCCAACAATCTTGTCATCCTCTGTGGCAACTGTAAAAAAGGATATATTTATAAGTCTAAATGTTAAACATTTAGCATCTTTTCTGCCTTTTGATATGCCATACACTGCATAAAACTTGGAATATTTATCTAATTTCTTGTCATAATATCTCATTACACTTAAAATAAGAACCTTGCCCTCTTTTTTTTTTTTTTTTTACATACTTTTGAAGAAGAATTTTTTTCCAATGTAGATTTTCTTTGGCAAATAATTAACCCACAATCTTTCAAGACATTGTATTTCCGTACTAAACACACCCTGAGATTGTTTCTAAATGTTGATACTTTTACTTACATACAGCCCCGAGGAGCAGAGCAAAGACCAGAGACCTCATGACTGGACTAAGATGCAAGACTTTTTCTGGACCCATGCCGGGCTTTTATTGAATCTTTCAACCCGTGCCAGCTGTCGAGATATACCCTGGTGCTGCTGACCAATCAAAACCCTCAAAGTGTGCTGATTGGAAAACTTTTGTGTGCTTACTAAGATCCTAAAATTCTGAAATGTTTTAACGTGACTCGGGATGTACAGCCATGTCCCCGAATGCCCCATGAAACCGCGTGCATGATTTGTGTTTGCTCTGTCGTTGCTCCTGCCTGGTTCGAGTGCAGCACAGTGTGTTCTGTGCAGGTTGTAATCAGCATCCTGACCTTGACGTGGCCCCTTGATGCAGCGCCAGGTGGAGCTTCTCTCACAGACCGACTCACTCGCTCACAAATGGAAGAACTGCAGGGAAAGCTCTCCTGCACAGAGCGACCGCTTCCACATGTACACATGAATTATTCCTCTCAATACAGATCAACACAATTCGGTTCAGAAATGTTATTGGTGAGATAATGTCTCGCATCAGGAGAGCAAAATCATCTAAGTGCCCTAGTAAAGAATGAAGTAAAGAAGAACAACAATACTTAATACGACAACTAATACAAAAATTCAAGCAAATATAAAATTAACAGATGAATATTATATCTGGGAAAAAGAAAAAAACGTTTTTTAGCGCGACAGTTTTCACATTCGTTCTTACTTTGACCTAGTTTAGGACATACTATACAGTCACATGTTTTGCATCTAGACATGCTACCAAATTAGATTTCCACAGCATTTGACTTTAAAATAGTTACATTTGTTGCATTCTGAAAGCAAAAGTGTTTCAGTCTCAGTCGAGTCTCCTATGATTCTCTCTTTGTCTTTTTTTTTTAGGTTTCTTGTCCTGCCTGTGTCTTCTCGTCTTGTTGTCCAGAGTGTGTTAACTCGTCCTACTTTTTTTATCTGCTCAGTCTCTCCTCCAGATGTCTATCAGAGAAAGGATTTTTCTGCTACTTCACATTCTCACAGTTATCAATCTAACGTCAGTACGACGGTTTTCTTTCCTCCACTCTACTATCTGAAGGCACACGGGCTGCATGCAGAGTCGATTATGTTTGACAATGTTTCTGGTAATCCTGAGCAAAGAAGAAGAGGAAGACTAAGACAAACTGTACCTTTTTTTTCTGTTTTTTTTTTTTGGCAATTTTAAGGTGAGAATGCATCAAAGAATAGAGAAACAAAAAATGTCCCCAAAATGAGTGCATAAGTGCTAACATTAACACCTATAACCTGTTACATGCTGCATTTTATATGCCATAATTTTGTAACATTAAGGTTGATCAATGAATAAATTAGATGCAGGGAACCCGGTAACATATTATAATGACCATCATTAATAGATGGTGAATTCTTTGTTTATGCCATTTTAGTTAATAGTTATTGCACAAACAGACATAAAATGCTTTATAAACCATTAAATAAGCAAGTGTAAAGGTTCATAAACATCAGTTGCATCTTTATGATGGTCATCTAGATAATGTCTAGAGATGAACTAAGCATTATTTATTAACAGTTTAGAATGCATTATAAAAATTAGTTGCAACTTCAAAATAAACAGTTGCTCATTGTTCCCACCTGTGAAATAACTATATACCGAAGTTTAACTATGAATGTACCGTTTATAAGTTGTCATTATGAAGTAAAAATGAAGCTGTAACACTGTGGTGACAGTGTGATGATGCAGAAAGACACAGGCAAAAAATAGAGAGAAAAACCTGGAATGAATATTTAAGACTTTATTGACTCAGATGGAAAACGGCTGCACATTTACAACAATACTGTTGTTTGAATGATAGAAGAAAGGCAGCAGAGTGAGATGGTGATCACAGGATCGGACTTAATAGCTGGCCATGGTGTTCTTCAGCCAGTCGGTGAAGATGCAGACCTAGAAACGACAAAAGAGACCAGTGTCAGAACAGCAAATAAGCGAAGCATTGCAGTACAGGCTGAGAGGGAAATCTGGAATCATTTTTGTTGTTACCTTGGCGTAGACACCAGGGTGGTCCCTCTCAGCACATCCGTAGCCCCAGGACACAACACCCTGCAGCTGACCGTTGCACACAACGGGGCCACCAGAGTCACCCTGAGAACAGAGAGGGTAGAATGCGTTAAATAAAACTTAATACATGACAGGGCCATTTCATACCAGGAGTTAACTTTAAAATACACACCTGGCAAGAGTCCTTGCCTCCCTCCAGGTATCCAGCGCAGAACATGGCATCAGTGATCATGCCGGGGTAGGAGTTCTCACAGTCCCTGGTAGACAGGATGGGGATGTTCAGGCACTGCAGCTGGTCGCCGCTAACAGCTGGAGGTCAAGAGAGAAAACAAAGAGATTCAACTGGAGCTGCACTGCAGTAAAACATAGAAGTGGAGAGCACAGTGCAGGAGTTACTACTCACAGCTCATGGTGTTGCCCCAGCCAGAGACTTTGCACATGGTGCCAGCGGGGGCACAGCTGGTGGGCAGAGCCACAGGCTGCACGTATGAGTTAAGGCTGGCGGGTTTGCTCAGCTTGATCAGCATGATGTCGTTGTCGATGTTCCAGGAGTTGTAGTTGGGGTGGCGGATGACACGGGAGGAGTCGATGAACTGCTCGGTGCCCTCGTTGCGGTAGATGTCATGCTCTCCAAGACGCACCTGAACACGGCTGGAGAGGACAGAGAGGATTAGTGGCAGCTGAGCTTCATGATGGCTCTTGAAAGCAAATGAATCCCAAATTGCAAAACTTCGTTTTTATAATATCAAGGAGTGACATACGACTTGTAGCAGTGAGCAGCAGACACAACCCAGTTCTCGTTGACCAGGGAACCACCACAGAAGTGGTAGCCAGAGTTCAGAGACACCTGATGGGGCTGGGAGTGGGCCGTGCACTCATACCCTCCGACGATCTTGTCGTCATCCAGGGCAACTGGAAACACACAAGAGGTCAAATTGTCAGCAAAGAAGTGAACACACTATGATTAAAAACCAGTGAATACGAGAAGAGAAAAGTGTGCTTACAGGCAGCTCCGACGAGCAGAACGAAGACGAGACACTTCATGGTTGCTGTGTGATCCTGTCGATGAGAGAACTTCACCTGGAGCCCTGGTTTATATCCACAGTCAGGAGAGCTGCCCTGCTCTCCGCCTGTTTTCATTCGTCAGCGGGGAGCCAATCTCTGTAGTTGGATGTTGGGGTTGAGTTACTAATTTCCAGAGTTAAAGGAAAAGGTGACGATGACTTTTCTCGTCAGCAAATTTGGAAAAGCATAATGAAGTGTATGGTGGATCCTCTTTGCTCCTGGATTATTCATGCTAAAAGTTAAAGCAGTTCTTACCAAATCGATAATATGTTATAAATTAAACCTGTTTTCATTGTTTGTTAACAGTGACATATCTATTAACCATTAATTCATGATCTTCATGATTAAGTGTTACCATCATCAAAGTTGTAGGTTTCTTGTTCTGACTTGTTTTGGAGAGGTAAACTGTTAAAACACTTCAGTGAAATACAGTTGTGACACTGTGATGTCAACACCATGATGTAGGAAGACGGAAAACCTTGTTTAAATTATTTTGTAACACTTTATTGACTCAGATGGAAAATGACTGCACATGTACTTAAACACAGTTGTTAGAATCATAGAAGAAAGGCAGCAGAGTGAGATGGTGATCTCAGGTTCAGGCTTAATAGCTGGCCATGGTGGTCTCCAGCCAGTCGTTGAAGAGGCAGACCTGTGAGTGGAGACAGAATGAGGTGTGTTAGCACCGACAGCCAGCAGCAAACATGGAGAACTTTAACCAGTATACATAAATATTGTAGGTTCACCTTGGCGTAGACACCAGGGTGGTCCCTCTCAGCACATCCGTAGCCCCAGGACACAACACCCTGCAGCTCACCGTTGCACACGACGGGGCCACCAGAGTCACCCTGAGAACAGAGAGGGTAGAATGTATGAAATAAAACTTAATACATAACAGGGCCATTTCATACCAGGAGTTAACTTTAAAAGACACACCTGGCAAGAGTCCTTGCCTCCCTCCAGGTATCCAGCGCAGAACATGGCATCAGTGATCATGCCGGGGTAGGAGTTCTCACAGTCGCTGGTAGACAGGATGGGGAGGTCCAGGCACTGCAGCTGGTCGCCGCTAACAGCTGGAGGTCAAGAGAGGAAACAAAGAGATTCAACTGGAGCTGCACGTCAGTAAAACACAGATGTGGAGAGCACAGTGCAGGAGTTACTACTCACAGCTCATGGTGTTGCCCCAGCCAGAGACTTTGCATATGGTGCCAGCGGGGGCACACTTGGTGGGCAGAGCCACAGGCTGCACGTACTGGTTAAGGGTGGCGGGCTCGCTCAGCTTGATCAGCATGATGTCGTTGTTGATGTTGTAGGAGCTGTACTTGGGGTGGCGGATGACACGGGAAGATCTGATGAACTGCTCGGTGCCCTCGTTCATGTAGATATCATGCTCTCCAAGACGCACCTCAACACGGCTGGAGAGGACAGAGAGGATTAGTGGCAGCTCATGATGCTGGTTGAAAGCAAATGAATCCCAAAATTCAAAACTTAGTTTTTATAATATCAAGGAGTGACATACGACTTGTAGCAGTGAGCAGCAGACACAACCCAGTTCTCGTTGACCAGGGAGCCACCACAGAAGTGGTAGCCAGAGTTCAGAGACACCTGATGGGGCTGGGAGTGGGCCTGGCACTCATACCCTCCGACGATCTTGTCGTCATCCAGGGCAACTGGAAACAAACATGACAGCAACAAGTTAGTAGTTTGCTTAAAGTACCCTCTACTTTCAAAACAGATATTTCTTCGAATGCAGAATGTCCTTTGTCGAGCCCCAAAGTCTTCATTTAGTACTGAAGATTGTTAGAGATCAATCAGCCATTCTCAGATTCAGACCCTCGGTTTAGGGAGACTGTTTGGTTACTCTGGACAAAGTTCTGGGATAAAGGCAGACAGACTGTCAGCAGAAAAGATCTGCTGGAGAAAATCTTCACACTCACAGGCAGCTCTGACGAGCAGAACGAAGACGAGACACCTCATGGTTGCTGTGTGATCCTGTCGATGAGAGAACTTCACCTGGAGCCCTGGTTTATATTCACATTCAGGACAGCTGCTCTGCTCTCTGCCTGCTCTCATTGGTCAGTGAGGAGCCAATCTCTGTAGCTGAATGTATAGATTAGGTAAATTATTTCCAGAGTTGCTGAAAAAGGTGAGGATGGCTTTTCTTGTCAGCAAATTTTGGATAAGGAAACGTATGAATAAGGCTCATTGGCTGCTGTATTATTGAATTATTTATTGTGCTAAAAGTAAAATAAATCTCTCATTATCTATAATATCCAAACAATGTGTTAAATTTAACCTGTTTTTCTTTTGTCATCACTTTATTTTTATATTATCATGCTGAAATAAAGCATTCATGTCAAATCAAACATTTCATGTCTCTTAATGGCCACAAATAACTTGTCTCATAAGATTAACACTCACAGCCCAGTAACTGTTTTATTAACATCACCAGTGTATGAATTTGTATGAGAAATCTTTTTTAATCAACTTAATTGATCTATCGGCTGTAGTAACTCGCCTGAATGATCGTGTTGAAGCAAAATGAATGATACATTCTAAAATATGATTTCTTGCTATCAATCATTTTAACTTAGCACCACTTTTTCCAACGCATCTCTATATTTATTCATTCATGTGTTCATTCATTCATTCATTCAGCCTTTATTTAAATCTCCAAAAATCATTGAGGGCAAGCCCTCATTTTCAATGATGTTGAGAGCAAAAGTAAAACAACAGAATAGGCGCAAACATGTGATAACAAACAGAAACAATGAACACAATCACAGAGTGAATGAACAGAATGGGTATATAGAACATGATGACAAGTGTACAAGTTTGTTAATGTGAAATTGAAATGTAAGTTTCTGATCCAACCAGATACCCAAATATTTGTATTGAGAAACCCTTTCAATACTGTGTCCTGTTAGACTGGTAACATGCAGACAGATGTCTGTGATATCTCTAGTTCCTGAGAATATAATGAATTTTGTTTTATTTGCATTGAGGACGAATTTCAGGTTCAAAAGGAAATCTTGCAGTTTGTCAAAGGCTTGCTGGAGAATAGTAAAGGCTTTTCGTGAAGGTTTAGCACAGCAGTACAGGACTGTATCATCAGCATAAAGACGGACATTAGAGTTTGTTATAAAGGATGTTACACTGTTAATATATGTTGTAAGAACATCAATAACTAAACAGCCTGCAAGAAAACCATCATTCACAAAATTTCTTTCTACTACTACATTTTTATTCAAAGTTTTGAATGCAGACATTACTGGTCTTGTGTTTTTTGTCGAAGATTAACTCCACTAAACTGAACTGACTTGTCTTTCTCTGGTCTCGTATAGTCAACTCTATATTAAGGGGTTCAGGGTATTCTAATTAAAATGAATAGCAATTAAAACACTTGTTTTTCCAATCTTAAAATAAGAATTCATCATAAAATGACAGAAAAGTATCAGAAACTGAGTGTAGTAGTGTGAACATTTAGCATTTAGCCCTATTCGTTTCCAGTGAGGCTTGTAAATTCATTTCAACAAAAGCTGCAGTATTTCAGCATTAAAGTTGAATACTGAAACTCTAGATAGTTTAGGTTTTATTTTCCTTATGCGACATATGAATGATGCTTTTTATTGGATTGCTTGTTGGTGCAGGACTGAACTGTACAGCTGAACAAACTATTTCTGGTTTGAATGACATCAGCTAACTCTGAACTGTTACATGCTGCAGCAGCACATTTTATGACATATTTTTGGAACAACAAAGTTTCATTTCAACAGTTTAAATATCAATGTTACGAACAGTAGATACAAGATGAGCAGTATTCTCCTTGTTTATTCTGTATGTTTAAGAGTGGTAAACTATGAAACACACTGAGGTGAAATGTGGTTGTGAGCACTGTGATGACAATACAATGATTCTGACAAAAAACAGAAAGACAAATGATTTTCAAATAAAGTTGTAAAACTTTATTGACTCAGATGGAAAATGGCTGCACATCTACTAAAACACAGTTGTTAGAATGATAGAAGAAAGGCAGCAGAGTGAGATGGTGATCTCAGGTTCAGGCTTAATAGCTGGCCATGGTGGTCTCCAGCCAGTCGTTGAAGAGGCAGACCTGTGAGTGGAGACAGAACGAGGTGTGTTAGCACCGACAGCCAGCGGCAAACATGGAGAACTTTTACCAGTGTAAATATATATTGTAGGTTCACCTTGGCGTAGACACCAGGGTGGTCCCTCTCAGCACATCCGTAGCCCCAGGACACAACACCCTGCAGCTCACCGTTGCACACGACGGGGCCACCAGAGTCACCCTGAGAACAGAGAGGGTAGAATGTGTTAAATCAAACTTAATACATAATAGGGCCATTTCATACCAGGCTTTAATTTTGAAATACACACCTGGCAAGAGTCCTTGCCTCCCTCCAGGTATCCAGCGCAGAACATGGCATCAGTGATCATGCCGGGGTAGGAGTTCTCACAGTCGCTGGTAGACAGGATGGGGAGGTCCAGGCACTGCAGCTGGTCGCCGCTAACAGCTGGAGGTCAAGAGAGGAAACAAAGAGATTCAGCTGGAGGTGCACTTCAGTAAAACACAGATATGGAGAGCACAGTGCAGGAGTTACTACTCACAGCTCATGGTGTTGCCCCAGCCAGAGACTTTGCACATGGTGCCAGCGGGGGCACACTTGGTGGGCAGAGCCACAGGCTGCACGTACTGGTTGAGGGTGGCGGGCTCGCTCAGCTTGATCAGCATGATGTCGTTGTTGATGTTGTAGGAGCTGTACTTGGGGTGGCGGATGACACGGGAAGATCTGATGAACTGCTCGGTGCCCTCGTTCATGTAGATATCATGCTCTCCAAGACGCACCTCAACACGGCTGGAGAGGACAGAGAGGATTAGTGGCAGCTGAGATTCATGATGCTGGTTGAAAGCAAATGAATCCCAAAATGCAAAACTTAGTTTTTTCTAATATCAAAGAGTGACATACGACTTGTAGCAGTGAGCAGCAGACACAACCCAGTTCTCGTTGACCAGGGAGCCACCACAGAAGTGGTAGCCAGAGTTCAGAGACACCTGATGGGGCTGGGAGTGGGCCTGGCACTCATACCCTCCGACGATCTTGTCGTCATCCAGGGCAACTGGAAACACACATGACAGCAACAAGTTAGTAGTTTGCTTAAAGTACCCTCTACTTTCAAAACAGATATTTCTTCGAATGCAGAATGTCCTTAGTCGAGCCCCAAAGTTTTCATTTAGTACTGAAGATTGTTAGAGATCAATCAGCCATTCTCAGATTAAGACCCTCGTTTAAGGGAGACTGTTTGGTTACTCTGGACAAAGTTCTGGGATAAAGGCAGACAGACTGTCAGCAGAAAAGATCTGCTGGAGAAAATCTTCACACTCACAGGCAGCTCCGACGAGCAGAACGAAGACGAGACACCTCATGGTTGCTGTGTGATCCTGTCGATGAGAGAACTTCACCTGGAGCCCTGGTTTATATCCACAGTCAGGAGAGCTGCCCTGCTGTCCGCCAGTTCTGATTGGTCAGTGAGGCGCCAATCTCTGTAGCTGGATGTATAGATTAGGTAAATTATTTCCAGAGTTGCAGAAACAGGTGAGGATGGCTTTTCTTGTCAGCAAATTTTGGATAAGGAAACGTATGAATAAGGCTCATTGACTGCTGGATTATTGATTCATTCATTGTGCTGAAAGTAAAATATCTGTGATTATCAAAATATCCAAACAATGTGTTAAGTTTAACCTGTTTTTGTTTTGTCATCGCTTTGTTTTTATATTATCATGCTGAAATAAAGCATTCATGACAAATAAAACATTTTATGTCTCTTAATAGCCACAAATAATTTGTCTCATAAGATTAACACTCACAGCCCAGTTACTGTCTTATTAACATCACAAGTGACTTTTATCTTGACCAACATGATGACAGAGAGGATGCATATTTCACTAGTCTTAATTTTCCTTTTAAAAAAAGAATAACTACATTGTACGTGCAGTCTTGAGGTGCAAGAGCTGTGCTGAAATATAATGACAGTCAACAGAATTTGTATGAGAAATGTTTTTTAATCAACTTAATTTATCTATCGGCTGTAGTAACTCGCCTGAATTTTAACTTAGCACCACTTTGTCGGACGCCTCTCTTTATTTATTCATTCATTCATTAATTTGTTCATTCATTCATTCATTCATTCAACCTTTATTTAAATCTCCAAAAATCATTGAGGGCAAGCCCTCATTTTCAATGATGTTGAAAGCAAAAGTAAAACAACATAATAGGTGCAAACATGTAATAACAACCAGAAACAACAAACATAATCCTAGAGCAAATGAACAGAATGAGTATATAGAACACAATGACAAGTGTACAAGTTTGTTAATGTGAAATTTAAATGTGAGTTTCTGAGCCAACCAGATACCCAAATATTTGTATTCAGAAACCCTTTCAATACTGTGTCCTGTTAGGCTGGTAACATGCAGACAGATGTCTGTGATATCTCTGATTCCTGAGAATATCATGAATTTGGTTTTATTTGCATTGAGGACCAAATTCAGGTTGAAAAGAAAATCTTGCATTTTGTGAAAAGCTTGCTGGAGAATAGTAAAAACATTTTTAAAAATAGAAAACTGAAAAGTGTGGTGTGCAAAAGTATTCACCCCACTTTACTCTGATACACTTAAATAAAACCCAGTGCAACCAATTGCCTTCAGAAGTCACCTAATTAGTAAATAGAGTCCACCTGTGTGTAATCTAATCTCAGTGTAAATACAGCTGATCTGTGAAGGCCTCAGAGGTTTGCTAGAGAACATTGTTGAACAAACAGCATCATGAAGCCCAAGGAACACACTGGACAGGTCAGGGATAAAGTTGTGGAGAAGTTTAAAAAATATCCCAAGCTTTGAACATCTCACAGAGCACTGTTCAATCCATGGGATGGGAAGATGGATGGAGCCAAATACAGGACAATCTTGGAAGAAAACCTGTTAGAGTCTGCAAAAGACTTGAGACTGGGGCGGAGGTTCACCTTCCAGCAGGACACGAGCCTAAACATACAGCCAGAGCTACAGTGGAATGGTTTAGATCAAAGCATATTCATGTGTTAGAATGGCCTAGTCAAAGTCCAGACCTCAATCCAAGTGAGAATCTTTGGCAAGACTTGAAAATTGCTGTTCACAGACACTCTCCATCCAATCAGATTAAACTTGAGCTATTTTGCAAGAAGGAATGGGCAAATATTTCAGTCTCTATATGTGCATCGCTGGTAGAGACTTAACCCAAAAGACTTGCAGCTGTCATTGCAGGGAAAGGTGGTTCTACAAAGTATTGACTCAGGGGGGTGAATACTTTTGCACACCACACTTTTCTGTTTTTTATTTTTAAAAATGTTTAAAAACCATGTATCATTTTCCTTCCACGTCACAATTATGCACCACTTTGTGTTGGTCTATCACATAAAACCCCATTCAAATACATTTACATTTGTGGTTGTAACATGACAAAATGTGGAAAGGTTCAAGGGGGGTGAATACTTTTGCAAGCCACTGTATGTCCATGCTTCATCATAGTTTGTTTCTTCTTTTTTATCACAGAGCCCTATTGGGTGAAGAAAACACACTAAACTCCAGAAGACTATTAAGATGAAGAAATCCTATGAAACATTACTGTTGCAATTACTTTTATGTTGGGCCCCTTTTTGATCTATATTGAGCCAGAACTATATCTCACAGAACCAGTTTGGATTATCTGGTGCTAATATGGTGTTAAAATGCACTACAGGAAATGGCATCTACTTAATTGAAAATGTTCTGGGGGAGGACCCCCAGACCCCCTAGGGTTTTATTTCCTTGATACATCCATGTCTGTGTGTTCTTCACAGTCCAATGTTGAATCTACACAGTTCTCGTGGATGCTGATCCTAACTACAAATTAACTTGAGTAGTCTGTCTAGTTAGTCTGTTTTAAGGCTATATAATGTGCCATTTGTATAACATATAAACATGTCTAAAGTGCCCTCGGCAACACACGGAACTTAGTGCCCTCTTCAGTGGCGAGAACGCGCTGTATGTGCCCTTTTTTTTCTTTTCGCCCCTGCCCTTCAAAAAGTCTGTGCACGCCACTGCCGCCGGTGTTGTATCGAGCTCAGTTTCCTCGTCGAGATTTGTTTCCCCTGGTCCCGCCCCATCCGAAATGCCCCAAAGGGCGAAGGAAGCGCGCGTTCACAGAAAGCTCGCCCCCCGAGCTGTTGTGCTCATACCACAGCTCGTACCGCTGTGGAGAGAGCTAAGGTTCAAAACTGACTTTTTTTTAGTGAGTTTTATCTGAAGATGTTGTATTGTAGACGTGAAATCCAAATTTCATGACTGTCAAGTTATATTTTTAAACTGGGACAACAGCACATATGTTTGTGTTTTGATGTCTTTATTAACACAACCAACTACTGTTATTTCTATTAATAAAAAATATTATATTTGTGAGAGACTTTTCATTTTGAATATTATGAACTTTTGGAACAAAATGTGCTCATTAATTTATAGGTAAATATAAATCGCTATTTTATTATATTCGTCTTAAATCCAGTTCCATTATAGCAGGTAAAGCACATCCTGACACCTTGGAATATTACTGTCAGATAATGTTCCCCCTCTGTTCAGTATAAAAGGAGGCTCACACATCTTTCAAATTCATACTCCTGACTTCTTTCCCCACAACAGATAAGTCCTGTGATATTCAGGCTGATATCATTAAATTTGACCATTTAAACAGGGGGAACGCATCCTGACAGCTTGGAATATTACTGTCAGATAATGTTCCCCCTCTGTTCAGTATGAGGGGAGGCTCACACATCTTTCAAATTCATAGTCCTGACTTCCTTCCCCACAACAGATAAGTGGTCCAAGATAAGGTGAGAGCTGGGGTGGAGGAACTATGTGCTAGCCAGATGGTGGGGATGCGACAGCAAGGCGCATGGACGAGATGGGAACAGGCAGTCGGACCAGATCTCCTGGTCCGAGCTTTGGCAAGCTGAGCCGCACCGGATCAAGTTCCTGATTGCGTCCGTCTATGACGTCTTACCCAGCCCATCCAACCTCTTCTGTTGGGGCAAGGTTGACACACCATCATGTCCTTTGTGTCTCAGAAGAGGGACACTAGAGCATATCCTCAGCTGCTGCCCAAAAGCCCTGGGAGAAGGACGCTATACTTGGCGCCACGACAAAGTGCTAAAGGCAATAGCAGAAACCATCTTCACCAGCATCACCCAGAACAAGCCTCTTCAACCAGCAAGGCAGGCGATTGCTTTCGTCAAAGCAGGGGAGAGGCCTAAGGCCCAGCCAAAGGGGGCAGTGGGACTCCTTGGAACCGCACCGGACTGGCAGATGAAGGCCGACCTGGGGAAGCAGCTCAGATTCCCACAGCACATCGTTGAAACCACCCTGAGGCCAGACATAGTTCTGTTCTCAGATTCATTAAAACAGGTGGTCCTACTGAAGCTGACAATTCCCTGGGAGGAGCGTATGGACGAGGCGAACGAGAGAAAGAGCGCCAAGTACACCGACTTAGTGGAGGAGTGCCGCAGATGGGAATGGCGTGCCCGGTGTGTGCCAATAGAGGTGGGCTGTAGAGGCTTCGCAGCACGATCTCTCTGCAAAGCATACAGCCTGCTTGGCATCACAGGTGCACGCCAGAGAAAGGCCATCAGAACCACCACAGAGGCAGCTGAGAAGGCCTCTAGATGGCTGTAGAGGGGCGATCTGTGGGTACACGCTACATAGACACAAGTCGGGACTTGATCAATCCTGGCTGGGTCGCCTGGGTGAGGGTATATGATGTTGAAAGACCCAAAACACCCAATGACCCCAGGTTCCATCACTGATGATGTGTCTAAGTGCATCAATAGATGTATATTCAACTGATTTTCAGGCTGATATCATTAAATTTGACCATTTAAACAGGGGGAACGCATCCTGACAGCTTGGAATATTACTGTCAGATACTGTTCCCCCTCTGTTCAGTATGAAAGGAGGCTCACACATCTTTCAAATTCATACTCCTGACTTCTTTCCCCACAACAGATAAGTCCTGTGATTTTCAGGCTATCATTAAATTTGACCATTTAAACAGCTTGGAATATTACTGTCAGATACTGTTCCCCCTCTGTTCAGTATGAAAGGAGGCTCACACAAGCATTAAAGACTTTAATAACATAAAACAAAAAATAAATAGTGTATACTTACTTTTTAGAACATAGAATTATTAATCAAATTGAATAAATATAAAAAATTAAATGGCAAAACATGCAATATTTAACACATCAACAGGACAGCTGCTCGGCTCTCTACCAGCTCTCATTGGTCAGTGAGGAGCCAATCTTTGCAGCTGAATGTATAGATTAGGTAAATCATTTCCAGAGTTGCAGAAACAGGTGAGGATGGCTTTTCTTGTCAGCAGATTTTGGATAAGGAAACGTATGAATAAGGCTCATTGACTGCTGGATTATTGATTCATTTATTGTGCTGAAAGTAAAATAAATCTCTGATTATCAAAATATCCAAACAATGTGTTAAGTTTAACCTGTTTTTGTTTTGTCATCGCTTTGTTTTTATATTATCATGCTGACATAAAGCATTCATGTCAAATTAAACATTACAGGTCTCTTAATAGCCGCAAATAACTTGTCTCATAAGATTAACACTCACAGCCCAGTTACTGTTTTATTAACATCACAAGTGACTTTTATCTTGACCAACATGATGACAGAGAGGATGCATATTTCTCTAGTCTTAATTTTCCTTGAAAAGAAAATCAGCTTAAGACCTAAGAATAACTACATTGTACGTGCAGTCTTGAGGTGCAGGAGCTGTGCTGAAATACAGTGACAGTCACACAGAATTTGTATGAGAAATGCTTTTTAATCAACTTAATTTATCTATCGGCTGTAGTAACTCGCCTGACTTATCGTGTTGAAGCAAAATTAATGATATATTCTAAAATATGATTTATTGCTATCAATCATTTTAACTTAGCACCACTTTTTCCGATGCATCTCTTTATTTATTCATTCATTCACTCATTAATTCAACCTTTATTTAAATCTCCAAAAATCATTGAGGGCAAGCCCTCATTTTCAATGATGTCGAGAGCAAAAGTAAAATGACAGAATAGGTGCAATCATGCGATAACAACCACAAACAATGTACATAATCACAGAGTGAATGAACAGAATGGGTATATAGAACACAATGACAAGTGTACAAGTTTGTTAATGTGAAATTTAAATGTGAGTTTCTGAGCCAACCAGATACCCAAATATTTATATTCAGAAACCCTTTCAATACTGTGTCCTGTTAGACTGGTAACATGCAGACAGATGTCTGTGATATCTCTGGTTCCTGAGAATATCATGAATTTGGTTTTGTTTGTATTGAGGACGAATTTCAGGTTGAAAAGAAAATCTTGGAGTTTGTCAAAAGCTTGCTGGAAAAATTGTAATGGCTCTATGTGCAGTTTTAGCACAGCAGTGCAGGACTGTATCATCAGCATGAAGACGGATGCTGCAGTTTGTTATAGAGGATGTTACATTGTTACAAGTTTTGAATGCAGATTTTATTGTTCTTATGTTTTTTGTCAAAGTTTAACTCCACTAAACTCCACTAAACTCTGAACTGTTACATGCTGCAGCAGCACATTTTATGACATATTTTTGGAACAACAAAGTTTTTTTTCATCAGTTTAAATATCAATTTTACGAAAACTAGATACAAGATGAGCAGTATTCTCCTTGTTTATTCTGTATGTTTAAGAGTGGTAAACTATGAAACACACTGAAGTGAAATGTGGTTGTGAGCACTGTGATGACAATACAATGATTTGACAAAAAACAGAAAGACAAATGATTTTCAAATAAAGTTGTAAAACTTTATTGACTCAGATGGAAATGGCTGCATATCTACTAAAACAAAGTTGTTAGAATGAGATAAGAAAGGCAGCAGAGTGAGATGGTGATCTCAGGTTCAGGCTTAATAGCTGGCCATGGTGGTCTCCAGCCAGTTGTTGAAGAGGCAGACCTGTGAGTGGAGACAGAATGAGGTGTGTTAGCACCGACAGCCAGCAGCAAACATGGAGAACTTTAACTTGTTTAAATATATATTGTAGGTTCACCTTGGCGTAGACACCAGGGTGGTCCCTCTCAGCACATCCGTAGCCCCAGGACACAACACCCTGCAGCTCACCGTTGCACACGACGGGGCCACCAGAGTCACCCTGAGAACAGAGAGGGTAGAATGTGTTAAATCAAACTTAATACATAACAGGGCCATTTCATACCAGGAGTTAACTTTAAAATACACACCTGGCAAGAGTCCTTGCCTCCCTCCAGGTATCCAGCGCAGAACATGGCATCAGTGATCATGCCGGGGTAGGAGTTCTCACAGTCGCTGGTAGACAGGATGGGGAGGTCCAGGCACTGCAGCTGGTCGCCGCTAACAGCTGGAGGTCAAGAGAGGAAACAAAGAGATTCAACTGGAGGTGCACTTCAGTGAAACACAGATGCGGCACAGTGCAGGAGTTACTACTCACAGCTCATGGTGTTGCCCCAGCCAGAGACTTTGCACATGGTGCCAGCGGGGGCACACTTGGTGGGCAGAGCCACAGGCTGCACGTACTGGTTGAGGGTGGCGGGCTCGCTCAGCTTGATCAGCATGATGTCGTTGTTGATGTTGTAGGAGCTGTACTTGGGGTGGCGGATGACACGGGAAGATCTGATGAACTGCTCGGTGCCCTCGTTCATGTAGATATCATGCTCTCCAAGACGCACCTCAACACGGCTGGAGAGGAAAGAGAGGATTAGTGGCAGCTGAGCTTCTTGACGCCTCTTGAAAGCAAATTAATCACAAAATGCAAAACTATTATTTCATAATATCAAGGAGTGACATACGACTTGTAGCAGTGAGCAGCAGACACAACCCAGTTCTCGTTGACCAGGGAGCCACCACAGAAGTGGTAGCCAGAGTTCAGAGACACCTGATGGGGCTGGGAGTGGGCCTGGCACTCATACCCTCCGACGATCTTGTCGTCATCCAGGGCAACTGGAAACACACAAGACAGCAACAAGTTAGTAGTTTGCTTAAAGTGCCCTCTACTTTCAAAACAGATATTACTTTGAATGCAGAATGTCCTTAGTCGAGCCCCAAAGTCTTCATTCAGTACTGAAGATTGTCAGAGATCAATCAGCCATTCTCAAATTCAAACCCTCGTTTAAGGGAGACTGTTTGGTTACTCTGGACAAAGTTTTGGGATAAAGGCAGATAGACTGCAGAAAAGATCTGCTGGAGAAGATCTTCACACTCACAGGCAGCTCCGACGAGCAGAACGAAGACGAGACACCTCATGGTTGCTGTGTGATCCTGTCGATGAGAGAACTTCACCTGGAGCCCTGGTTTATATCCACAGTCAGGAGAGCTGCTCTGCTCTCTGCCCGCTCTCATTGGTCAGTGAGGAGCCAATCTCTGTAGCTGAATGTATAGATTAGGTAAATTATTTCCAGAGTTGCAGAAACAGGTGAGGATGGCTTTTCTTGTCAGCAGATTTTGGATAAGGAAACGTATGAATAAGGCTCATTGACTGCTGGATTATTGATTCATTTTTTGTGCTAAAAGTAAAATAAATCTCTTATTATCTATGATATCCAAACAATGTGTTAAATTTAACCTGTTTTTGTTTTGTCATTGCTTTGTTTTTATATTATCATGTTGAAATAAAGCATTCATGTCAAATCAAACATTACATGTCTCTTAATGGCCACAAATGACTTGTCTCATAAGATTAACACTCACAGCCCAGTTACTGTTTTATTAACATCACAAGTGTCTTTCATCTTGACCAACATGATGACAGAGAGGATGCATATTTCACTAGTCTTAATTTTCCTTTTCAAAAAAACTCTGGTTCAGATCTAAGAATAACTACATTGTACGTGCAGTCTTGAGGTGCAGGAGCTCTGCTGAAATACAGTGACAGTCACACAGAATTTGTATGAGAAATGTTTTTTAAGCAACTTAATTTATCTATTGGCTGTAGTAACTCGCCTGAATTATCGTGTTGAAGCAAAATTAATTATATATTCTAAAATACGTTACGATATTAATCCTTTTAATTTAGCACCACTTTGTCTAACTCATCTCTTCATTCATTCATTCATTCATTCATTCATTCATTTATACAACCTTTATTTGAATCTCCAAAAATCATTGAGGGCAAGCCCTCATTTTCAATGATGTTGAGAGCAAAAGTAAAACGACAGAATAGGTGCAAACATGTGATAACAAACAGAAACAATGAACACAATCACAGAGTGAATTAACAGAATGGGTATATAGAACATGATGACAAGTGTACAAGTTTGTTAATGTGAAATTGAAATGTAAGTTTCTGACCCAACCAGATACCCAAATATTTGTATTGAGGAACCCTTTCAATACTGTGTCATGTTAGACTGGTAACATGCAGACAGATGTCTGTGATATCTCTGGTTCCTGAGAATATCATGAATTAGGTTTTATTGGCATTGAGGACGGATTTCAGGTTGAAAAGAAAATATTGCAGTTTGTCAAAAGCTTGCTGGAGAATTGTAATGGCTTCACGTGCAGTTTTAGCACAGCAATACAGGACTGTATCATCAGCATAAAGTCGGACATTACAGTTTGTTATAGAGGATGTTGCATTGTTAATACATGTTGTAAATACAGCAATAATTGAACAGCCTATAAGAGAACCACCATTCACAATAATTATTTATACTGCTGCTTTTCTTTAACTAGAAAATTTGAATGCATGTTTTACTATTCTTATGTTATTTCTAAAAGTTCGACTCCAACTCCTATTGGTTGAATTAACTTGTGTATTCTCTGGTCACATATCATCACCTCTGTATTAAGAGGTTCAGGTAATTCAGTAAGATGACAAGTAATCCCCTTGTTTCTACTGTATGTTTGTGAGTGGCAAACTATTCATCCTTAAGTGAATTGTGGTTGTGCACACTGTGATGACAAATACAATGATGTTGGAAAAAAGGCACAAAACAAAAAGACAAATGATTTTCAAATAAAGATGTAAAACTTTATTGACTCAGATGGAAAATGGCTGCATATCTACTAAAACACAGTTGTTAGAATGATAGAAGAAAGGCAGCAGAGTGAGATGGTGATCACAGGTTCAGGCTTAATAGCTGACCATGGTGGTCTCCAGCCAGTCGTTGAAGAGGCAGACCTGTGAGTGGAGACAGAACGAAGTGTGTTAGCACCGACAGCCAGCGGCAAACATGGAGAACTTTAACCAGTATAAATATATATTGTAGGTTCACCTTGGCGTAGACACCAGGGTGGTCCCTCTCAGCACATCCGTAGCCCCAGGACACAACACCCTGCAGCTCACCGTTGCACACGACGGGGCCACCAGAGTCACCCTGAGAACAGAGAGGGTAGAATGCGTTAATAAAACTTAATACATGACAGGGCCATTTCATACCAGGAGTTAACTTTAAAATACACACCTGGCAAGAGTCCTTGCCTCCCTCCAGGTATCCAGCGCAGAACATGGCATCAGTGATCATGCCGGGGTAGGAGTTCTCACAGTCGCTGGTAGACAGGATGGGGAGGTCCAGGCACTGCAGCTGGTCGCCGCTAACAGCTGGAGGTCATCAGAGGAAACAAAGAGATTCAACTGGAGGTGCACTTCAGTAAAACACAGATGCGGAGAGCACAGTGCAGGAGTTACTACTCACAGCTCATGGTGTTGCCCCAGCCAGAGACTTTGCACATGGTGCCAGCGGGGGCACACTTGGTTGGCAGAGCCACAGGCTGCACGTACTGGTTGAGGGTGGCGGGCTCGCTCAGCTTGATCAGCATGATGTCGTTGTTGATGTTGTAGGAGCTGTACTTGGGGTGGCGGATGACACGGGAAGATCTGATGAACTGCTCGGTGCCCTCGTTCATGTAGATATCATGCTCTCCAAGACGCACCTCAACACGGCTGGAGAGGACAGAGAGGATTAGTGGCAGCTGAGATTCATGACGCTGGTTGAAAGCAAATGAATCCCAAAATGCTTAATTTTTTATAATATCAAGGAGTGACATACGACTTGTAGCAGTGAGCAGCAGACACAACCCAGTTCTCGTTGACCAGGGAGCCACCACAGAAGTGGTAGCCAGAGTTCAGAGACACCTGATGGGGCTGGGAGTGGGCCTGGCACTCATACCCTCCGACGATCTTGTCGTCATCCAGGGCAACTGGAAACACACATGACAGCAACAAGTTAGTAGTTTGCTTAAAGTACCCTCTACTTTCAAAACAGATATTACTTTGAATGCAGAATGTCCTTAGTCGAGCCCCAAAGTCTTCATTCAGTACTGAAGATTGTCAGAGATCAATCAGCCATTCTCAGATTCAAACCCTCGTTTTAGGGAGACTGTTTGGTTACTCTGGACAAAGTTCTGGGATAAAGGCAGACAGACTGTCAGCAGAAAAGATCTGCTGGAGAAGATCTTCACACTCACAGGCAGCTCCGACGAGCAGAACGAAGACGAGACACCTCATGGTTGCTGTGTGATCCTGTCGATGAGAGAACTTCACCTGGAGCCCTGGTTTATATCCACATTCAGGACAGCTGCTCTGCTCTCTGCCCACTCTCATTGGTCAGTGAGGAGCCAATCTCTGTAGCTGAATGTATAGATTAGGTAAATTATTTCCAGAGTTGCAGAAACAGGTGAGGATGGATTTTCGTGTCAGCAAATTTTGGATAAGGAAACGTATGAATAAGGCTCATTGGCTGCTGGATTATTGAATTATTTATTGTGCTAAAAGTAAAATAAATCTCTCATTATCTACAATATCCAAACAATGTGGGTGGTTAAGCATGTTTTCGTTTTGGTGTCACTTTTTGTCTTCATATTATCATGCTGAAATAAAGCATTTATGTCAAATCAAACATCACATTCCTCTTAATGGCTACATATGCCTTGTCTCATAAGGTTAACACTCACAGCCCAGTTATTGTTTTATCAATAAAAAAAACAACCAGAAAGTCAACCGGGCCGGCTTAGGCAGGGTTGAGCTTCCAGGGTGAGAATAGTGCAACAGTGTGGAATAAAGAATAGGCAAGAGTGTGTTTATATGATTAGTCTAATACTGGGTAAGCCACTCGGAATAAGTGTGTTTTCAGGCGGGATTTAAAAGTGGAGACAGTGTCAGAAGTGTGAATGTCTGGTTGGAGAGAGTTCCAGAGGCTGGGGGCAGGTCTGCTGAAAGCTTGTGACCTCATGGTAGTTAGGTTGGCAGATGGGGCAAAGAGCTGGATGGTAGAAGAGGATCAGAGAGTGTGGGAGGGTGTGTGGATATGGATAAGTTCAGCAAGATGTGATGGTGCCGGGTTATGAAGAATCTTAAGAGTGAGGAGTAGAATCTTGAAATCAATGCAAGATTTGATAGGGAGGCAATGGAGTTGCTGCAGGGCTGGAGTGGAATAACTACATTGTACTTATGAGCAGTCTTGAGTTGCGGGCGCTGTGCTGAAATACAGTGTCACCGAGTCTTTGTATGAGAAATGTTTTTTAATCAACTTAATTTATTTATCAGTTGTAGTAATTCAGCTGAATTATGGTGTCAAAGCTGAACTAATTATGTATTCTAAAATGTGATTTATTGCTATTGAGCAGTTTAACTTCGTCCAACTCATCTCTTCATTAATTAATTAATCAATTCACTCATTCATTCATTCATTCTTTATTTAAGTATCAAATAATCATTGAAGGCAAGCCCTCATTTTCAATTATGTTAAGACAGAAGAAACAACAAACAAAAGCACAGAGTGAATGAACAGAATGGTTATCTGAAACATTAGTACGAGTGCACAACTGTGTTAATATGAAATTTAAATGTGAGTTTCTGATCCAACCAGATACCCAGATATTTGTATTCAGAATCCCTTTCAATACTGTGTCCTGTTAGACTGGTAACATGCAGACAGATGTCTGCGATATCTCTGGTTCCTGAGAATATCATGAATTAGGTTTTGTTTGTATTGAGGATGAAATTCAGGTTGAAAAGAAAATCTTGCAGTTTGTCAAAAGCTTGCTGGAAAAAATGTAATGGCTCTATGTGCAGTTTTAGCACAGCAGTACAGGACTGTATCATCAGCATGAAGACGGATGCTGCAGTTTGTTATAGAGGATGTTACATTGTTAATATATGTTGTAAAAACATCAATAAATAAACAGCCTAAAGAAAATCATTATTTACAATAATTACTTATACTACTACTTTTCTTTAAGTGAAAGATTTGAATGCAGGCTTTACTGTTCTTAGATTTTTTGTAAAAGTTTGACTCCAACCCCTGTTGGTTGAATTGACTTGTGTTTCTCTGGTCACATATAGTCACCTCTGTATTAAAAGGTTTGTGTTATTCTGATAACAATTAATAGAAACTGAAACATTTGTTTTTCCAATCTTAAAGAATTCATCATAAAAAGGCAAAAAAAAAGCATCCATAATTGAGTGTAATAGTGTGAACATTTAGTATTTAGCCCCATCACCCTCTGAGCATATAGTAATACTAGCATGATGTATAATTTCAGTTCAGGCACTACCTGACTATTTGCATAAAGAGTTATTCTCCTGTGAGGCTTGTGAATCAATTTTAACACAAGCAGCAGTATTTTAGCATTAAAGTCACACACTGAAGTGCTAAATAGATTAGGTTTTATTCAACTTATGCAACATATGATTGATGATTTTTATTGGATTGCTTGTTGGTGCAGGACTGAACTGGACAGCTGAACAAACTATTTCTGGTTGGGATGATATCAGTTAACTCTGAACTGTTACATGCTGCAGAAGCACATTTTATGACGTATTTTTTGATCAAAAAAGTTTAATTTCACCAATATTATGAACAGTAGATACAAGATGAGCAGTAATTGCCTTGTTTCTACTGTATGTTTGAAAGTGGTAGACTATTAAACACACTGAAGGGAAATGTGGTTGTGAGAGAAGTGATGACAATACAATGATGTTGGAAGACAGAAAGACACATGATTTTCAAATAAAGATGTAAAACTTTATTGACTCAGATGGAAATGGCCACATATCTACCAAAACAAAGTTGTTAGAATGATAGAAGAAAGGCAGCAGAGTGAGATGGTGATCTCAGGTTCAGGCTTAATAGCTGGCCATGGTGGTCTCCAGCCAGTCGTTGAAGAGGCAGACCTGTGAGTGGAGACAGAACAAGGTGTGTTAGCACCAACAGCCAGTGGCAAACATGGAGAACTTTAACCAGTATACATAAATATTGTAGGTTCACCTTGGCGTAGACACCAGGGTGGTCCCTCTCAGCACATCCGTAGCCCCAGGACACAACACCCTGCAGCTCACCGTTGCACACGACGGGGCCACCAGAGTCACCCTGAGAACAGAGAGGGTAGAATGTGTTAAATCAAACTTAATACATAACAGGGCCATTTCATACCAGGCATTCATTTTGAAATACACACCTGGCAAGAGTCCTTGCCTCCCTCCAGGTATCCAGCGCAGAACATGGCATCAGTGATCATGCCAGGGTAGGAGTTCTCACAGTCGCTGGTAGACAGGATGGGGAGGTCCAGGCACTGCAGCTGGTCGCCGCTAACAGCTGGAGGTCAAGAGAGGAAACAAAGAGATTCAACTGGAGGTGCACTTCAGTAAAACACAGATGTGGAGAGCACAGTGTAGGAGTTACTACTCACAGCTCATGGTGTTGCCCCAGCCAGAGACTTTGCACATGGTGCCAGCGGGGGCACACTTGGTGGGCAGAGCCACAGGCTGCACGTACTGGTTGAGGGTGGCGGGCTCGCTCAGCTTGATCAGCATGATGTCGTTGTTGATGTTGTAGGAGCTGTACTTGGGGTGGCGGATGACACGGGAAGATCTGATGAACTGCTCGGTGCCCTCGTTCATGTAGATATCATGCTCTCCAAGACGCACCTCAACACGGCTGGAGAGGACAGAGAGGATTAGTGGCAGCTGAGATTCATGACGCTGGTTGAAAGCAAATTAATCCCAAAATGCAAAACTTAGTTTTTATAATATCAAGGAGTGACATACGACTTGTAGCAGTGAGCAGCAGACACAACCCAGTTCTCGTTGACCAGGGAGCCACCACAGAAGTGGTAGCCAGAGTTCAGAGACACCTGATGGGGCTGGGAGTGGGCCTGGCACTCATACCCTCCGACGATCTTGTCGTCATCCAGGGCAACTGGAAACACACATGACAGCAACAAGTTAGTAGTTTGCTTAAAGTACCCTCTAATTTCAAAACCGACTTTAAACGCAGAATGTCCTTAGTCGAGCCCCAAAGTCTTCATTAGGTACTGAAGATTGTTAGAGATCAATCAGCCATTCTCAGATTCAAACCCTCAATTTAGGTAGACTGTTTGGTTACTCTGGACAAAATTCTGGGATAAAGGCAGACAGACTGTCAGCAGAAAAGATCTGCTGGAGAAGATCTTCACACTCACAGGCAGCTCCGACGAGCAAAACGAAGACGAGACACCTCATGGTTGCTGTGTGATCCTGTCGATGAGAGAACTTCACCTGGAGCCCTGGTTTATATTCACAGTCAGGAGAGCTGCTCTGCTCTCTGCCCGCTCTCATTGGTCAGTGAGGAGCCAATCTCTGTAGCTGAATGTATAGATTAGGTAAATTATTTCCAAAGTTGCAGAAACAGGTGAAGATGGCTTTTGTTGTCAGAAAAGTTTTGAATATCTTAAGAGAAATTAAAGATGGATCTCATTGGATGCTGGATTATATATTCTTAAATTTGTTATGTTAAAGTAAAATAAATCCTCTCTTATCTGTAATATCTAAATTATGTGGTTGCATAAACCTGTTTTTTGTGTTGTCTAAATTTTATTTCTTGTAATACTATCATAATAAAACAAAGGACTTGTGAAATTTGCACTTGTGCACTTGTGTGGCCACACATGACTTGTCTTATAATATTAATTCTCAAAGCCCAGTTATTGATTTATAAACATCAGAAGTGACTTTCATCTTGACATTTTAATTTTCCTTTAAGAAAACTTCTGGTTAAGACCTAAGAATAAGTACACTGTACTTATGTGCAGTACTGAGGTGCAGTCCCTGTTTTAAAAAAAACTGTGACAGTCACACCAATTTCATACTCAGTCATACTCTAGTTACTCAGTTGAATTATGGTTTATATACAAAATAAATGGTGTGCTATAAAATGTATGTTATTGCTATTTAGCAGAGTTTCACTTAGCACCACTTTGTCCAACTCACCTCCATGTAAAATTATCGATAATTATACAGCCTGCAAGAGAACCACCATTCACAAGGACCACTTCTACTACTACTTTTCTGTCACTTAACGATTTCAGAGGTTTTAGTATTGTGACTCTTTCATGAAGGTTTCACCCCACCTGTTCATGTTTAGGTGACATTGCAGGTCCATCTAACTATCTGACTTCAAGACCAGCTTTGTGTTGGTCTATTTCACCGTCACTTTCTGCTGCATGACATAGCAAATGCACCATCAGTGCGCCTGACCCCACCTCACTTTAAGACCAACACGCCCAGAGGTGCCCGAGTACTTTTGTAACTTACACAACGTGGGCGCTGGGCGTGAAAATGACACCTGCTTCGGTCTGAGACTAACAATAACACTTGCACAGAGCCGTGTGTAAGATAGAGTCCACTGTGTTCACACACCTCTAAATATAGAAAGAGGTGCTGCTTTACTGTACCTGTGCAATGTGACCAGAGAAACACCAACATTGAAGGAAAACCTTCACCAAAAACAAGGTGAAATACTTCAAACGAAATTTAAATTGTTATTTAAAAAAAGAAGTAGCAGAATTTAGTGTTGTTGATAGTGGTTCATTTTCAGGCTTTTCGATTATCAGTGTTTTTATATAGTGAAGAGGTGATAAGTCAAACTCTGCTTAATAGCAATAAAATCACATTTTAGAATGCTTAATTTTAGAAACACCAGCTGATAGATTACTTAAGTTTATTAAAAAACATTTCTCTCTGAAATATAACAGATAACTGATATTAAGTATGAAGACTGTGTGACTATCACAGTTATTCAGCATAGTGCCTGCACCACAATACTGCACATGAGTACACTTAAAATGTCCTGGAGTCTTAACCAGAAGTGTTCTCAAAAGAATATTTTGAGAAAAAGTCACACCTGATGTTAATAAAACAATAACTAGGCTGTGAGTGTTAATGTAATGAGACAAGTCGTGTGTGGCCATTAAGAGACATGTTATAATCATGTAGTAATTTAGTGTGGAATAGTTAGGAAAGGACATAAATATTTTAGTTGTGTGTGTGTGTGTGTGTGTGTGTCATAATAAAAAAAAAAAAACAGGTTTAACGCAATATATCATTCAGATATTATGATTCAGAGGAAAAATATTTTCTATTTTAAATAGATTAAGAAAACATTATTCAGGAGTCAATATCATCCATATTCATGTGTTTCCTTGTGACTTTTCCAAAATCTGCTGACAAGACAAGCCATCCATATCTTTTTCTGTAGCTCTGGAAATGATCAACCTAATCTATAGATTCAGCTATAGAGATTGGCTCCTCACTGACCAATGAGACCATGGCAGCTCTCCTGACTGTGGATATAAACCAGGGCTCCAGGTGAAGTCCTCTCATCGACAGGATCACACAGCAACCATGAGGTGTCTCGTCTTCGTTCTGCTCGTCGGAGCTGCCTGTGAGTGTGAAGATCCTCTCCAGCAGATCTTTTCTGCTGACAGTCTGTCTGCCTTTATCCCAGAACTTTGTCCAGAGTAACCAAACAATCTCCTTAAAACGATTGATCTCTAACAATCTTCAGTACTGAATGAAGACTTTGGGGCTCGACTAAGGCCATTCTGCATTCAAAGTAATATCTGTTTTGAAAGTAGAGGGTACTTTAAGCAAACTACTAACTTGTTGCTGTCATGTGTGTTTCCAGTTGCCCTGGATGACGACAAGATCGTCGGAGGGTATGAGTGCCAGGCCCACTCCCAGCCCCATCAGGTGTCTCTGAACTCTGGCTACCACTTCTGTGGTGGCTCCCTGGTCAATGAGAACTGGGTTGTGTCTGCTGCTCACTGCTACAAGTCGTATGTCACTCCTTGATATTATAAAAACTAAGTTTTGCATTTTGTGATTAATTTGCTTTCAAGAGGCGTCATGAAACTCAGCTGCCACTAATCCTCTCTGTCCTCTCCAGCCGTGTTGAGGTGCGTCTTGGAGAGCATGATATCTACATGAACGAGGGCACCGAGCAGTTCATCAGATCTTCCCGTGTCATCCGCCACCCCAAGTACAGCTCCTACAACATCAACAACGACATCATGTTGATCAAGCTGAGCGAGCCCGCCACCCTCAACCAGTACGTGCAGCCTGTGGCTCTGCCCACCAAGTGTGCCCCCGCTGGCACCATGTGCAAAGTCTCTGGCTGGGGCAACACCATGAGCTGTGAGTAGTAACTCCTGCACTGTGCCCGCCGCATCTGTGTTTTACTGAAGTGCACCTCCAGTTGAATCTCTTTGTTTCCTCTCTTGACCTCCAGCTGTTAGCGGCGACCAGCTGCAGTGCCTGGACCTCCCCATCCTGTCTACCAGCGACTGTGAGAACTCCTACCCCGGCATGATCACTGATGCCATGTTCTGCGCTGGATACCTGGAGGGAGGCAAGGACTCTTGCCAGGTGTGTATTTTAAAGTTAACTCCTGGTATGAAATGGCCCTGTTATGTATTAAGTTTTATTTAATACATTCTACCCTCTCTGTTCTCAGGGTGACTCTGGTGGCCCCGTCGTGTGCAACGGTGAGCTGCAGGGTGTTGTGTCCTGGGGCTACGGATGTGCTGAGAGGGACCACCCTGGTGTCTACGCCAAGGTGAACCTACAATATTTATGTATACTGGTTAAAGTTCTCCATGTTTGCCGCTGGCTGTCGGTGCTAACACACCTCATTCTGTCTCCACTCACAGGTCTGCCTCTTCAACGACTGGCTGGAGACCACCATGGCCAGCTATTAAGCCTGAACCTGTGATCACCATCTCACTCTGCTGCCTTTCTTCTATCATTCTAACAACTGTGTTTTAGTAGATGTGCAGCCATTTTCCATCTGAGTCAATAAAGTTTTACATCTTTATTTGAAAATCATTTGTCTTTCTGTTTCCTGCCTGTCTTCCAGCATCATTATATTTGTCATCACAGTGCTCACAACCACATTTCCCTTCAGTGTGTTTCATAGTTTGCCACTCTTAAACATACAGTAGAAACAAGGCAATTACTGCTCATCTTGTACCCACTGTTCATAATATTGATATCCAATCTAGTGAATTGAATCTTTGTTGTTCCAAAAATATGTCATAAAATGTGCTTCTGCAGCCTGTAACAGTTCAGAGTTAACTGATGTCATTCAAACCAGAAATAGTTTGTTCAGCTGCACAGTTCAGTCCTGCACCAGCAAGCAATCCAATAAAAAGCATCAATCATGTGTTGCATAAGGAAAATAAAACCTAATCTATTCAGAGCTTCAGTTTGTGACTTTAATGCTAAAATACTGCGGCTCCTGTTAAAATTGGTTTACAAGCCTCACATTTAAAAACTCTGAATGCAAATAGTCAGGTAGTGCCTGAACTGAAATTATACATCATGCTAGTATTACTATATGCTCAGAGGGTGATGGGGCTAAATGCTAAATGTACACACTATTACACTCAATTATGGATACTTTTTTTTGTCGTTTTTTTTTATGAATTCTTATCTTAAGATTGGAAAAACAAATGTTTTAATTTGAATTAATTTTAATCAGAATAACATGAACCTTTTAATACAGGGGTGACTTTATGTGACCAGAGAAACACAAATCAATTCAACCAACAGGGGTTGCAGACAAACTTTTACGAAACACATAAGAACAGGAAAGCCTGCATTGAAAACTTTGAGTAAAAAAAGTCGTAGTAGAAATTATTATTGTGAATGATGATTCTCTTGCAGGCTGTTTAATTATTGACATTTTTATACAGAGATGAGTTGGACAAAGTAGTGCTAAGTAAAACTGCTTCATACCAATTAATCACATTTTAGAATATATCATTAATTTAGCTTTGAAACCATAATTCAGTTGAGTTACTGCAGCTGATAAATAAATGAAATTAATGAAAAAAATATTTCTCAGTACAAATTCTGTGTGACTGTCACTGTATTTCAGCACAGCTCCTGCACCTCAAGACTGCATATAAGTACAACGCAGTTATTCTTAGGTCTTAATCAGAATATTTTCTAAAGGAAGATTAAGACTAACAAAATACACATCCTCTCTGTCATCATGTTGGTCAAGATAAAAGTCACTCCTGATGTAAATAAAACAATAACTGGGCTGTGAGTGTTAATCTTATGAGACAAGTCATTTGTGGCAATTAGGAGACCTGTAATGTTTGATTTGACATGAATGCTTTATTTCAGCATGATATTATAAAAACAAAGTGATGACAAAACAAGAACATGCTTAACCAAACACATTGTTGGGATATTATAGATAGTGAGAGATTTATTTTACTTCTACCACAATATATGAATCAATAATCCAGCAGTCAATGAGCCTTATTCATACGTTTCCTTATCCAAAATTTGCTGACAAGAAAAGCCATCCTCACCTGTTTCTGCGACTCTGGAAATAATTTACCTAATCTATACATTCAGCTACAGAGATTGGCTCCACACTGACCAATGAGAGCGGGCAGAGAGCAGGGCAGCTCTCCTGACTGTGGATATAAACCAGGGCTCCAGGTGAAGTTCTCTCATCGACAGGATCACACAGCAACCATGAGGTGTCTTGTCTTCGTTCTGCTCGTCGGAGCTGCCTGTGAGTGTGAAGATCCTCTCCAGCAGATCTTTTCTGCTGACAGTCTGTCTGCCTTTATCCCAGAACTTTGTCCAGAGTAACCAAACAATCTCCCTAAAACGAGGGTCTGAATCTGAGAATGGCTGATTGATCTCTAACAATCTTCAGTACTGAATGAAGACTTTGGGGCTCGACTAAGGACATTCTGCATTCAAAGTAATATCTGTTTTGAAAGTAGAGGGCACTTTAAGCAAACTACTAACTTGTTGCTGTCTTGTGTGTTTCCAGTTGCCCTGGATGACGACAAGATCGTCGGAGGGTATGAGTGCCAGGCCCACTCCCAGCCCCATCAGGTGTCTCTGAACTCTGGCTACCACTTCTGTGGTGGCTCCCTGGTCAACGAGAACTGGGTTGTGTCTGCTGCTCACTGCTACAAGTCGTATGTCACTCCTTGATATTATAAAAAATTAAGCATTTTGGGATTTATTTGCTTTCAACCGGCATCATGAAGCTCAGCTGCCACTAATCCTCTCTGTCCTCTCCAGCCGTGTTGAGGTGCGTCTTGGAGAGCATGATATCTACATGAACGAGGGCACCGAGCAGTTCATCAGATCTTCCCGTGTCATCCGCCACCCCAAGTACAGCTCCTACAACATCAACAACGACATCATGCTGATCAAGCTGAGCGAGCCCGCCACCCTCAACCAGTACGTGCAGCCTGTGGCTCTGCCCACCAAGTGTGCCCCTGCTGGCACCATGTGCAAAGTCTCTGGCTGGGGCAACACCATGAGCTGTGAGTAGTGACTCCTGCACTGTGCTCTCCACATCTGTGTTTTACTGAAGTGCACCTCCAGCTGAATCTCTTTGTTTCCTCTCTTGACCTCCAGCTGTTAGCGGCGACCAGCTGCAGTGCCTGGACCTCCCCATCCTGTCTACCAGCGACTGTGAGAACTCCTACCCCGGCATGATCACTGATGCCATGTTCTGCGCTGGATACCTGGAGGGAGGCAAGGACTCTTGCCAGGTGTGTAACAAGAGAACTCTGCAGTGGTCCTTATGGAGGACCAGTTAACACATTTGTTCAGTTACAGCATTGATATGATGATATGATATGATATGATATGATATGATATGATATTCTCAGGGTGACTCTGGTGGCCCCGTCGTGTGCAACGGTGAGCTGCAGGGTGTTGTGTCCTGGGGCTACGGATGTGCTGAGAGGGACCACCCTGGTGTCTACGCCAAGGTGAACCTACAATATATATTTATACTGGTTAAAGTTCTCCATGTTTGCCGCTGGCTGTCGGTGCTAACACACCTCGTTCTGTCTCCACTCACAGGTCTGCCTCTTCAACGACTGGCTGGAGACCACCATGGCCAGCTATTAAGCGTGAACCTGAGATCACCATCTCACTCTGCTGCCTTACTTCTATCATTCTAACAACTGTGTTTAAGTAGATGTGCAGCCATTTTCCATCTGAGTCAATAAAGTTTTACAACTTTATTTGAAAATCATTTGTCTTTCTATTTTCCGCCTCCGTCTTCCAACACCATTGTATTTGTCATCACAATGCTCACAACCACATTTCCCTTCAGTGTTAATAGTTTACCACTCTTAAACATACAGTAGAAACAAGGCAACTACTGCTCATCCTTTATCTACTCTACACATTTATTTTGAAATTCAAGATGGTGAAATGACAACATTGTTGTTCCATTAATAATCAATACAACGTGATGCTGAAGTATGTCACGGGTCAGAGTTAACTGATGTCCATTCAAACCAGAGACAATTTGTTCAGCAGCACAGTTCAGTCTTGCACAAACCAACAAGCCATCTGAGAAACAGCTTTGATCATTTAAACATAAATAACATCCTTATAGAGATGCAGTGTTTGACTTAAATGCTTAAAATAATGGTAAGGTTCATAATTGTGTAAGGGAGAGAAATGCAGTGTTTCTGTTGCTGAGGGATTGCTACAGGTAATGCCATTAACATGTGCTTTCCTAATTTAATTATTAAATAATGAAACAATGATGAATGATTTTTATGACCCTTCCCACTTGGTCCAGGGACTGAGATCTGTGCATCACTATTATACACATAGTGCTGCTGTTTAATATCAATGCTCAATGCTTAACGGGAATTGGAGACAAAACCCTGATTAGTTTAATTCATGTTACGCTCACTATGGCCCACTATACAGTGAAAGAGGGCCCAGTAGTTCCAGGCTGTGCGTTTCAAATAAAAGTCCAGAATTATTAATACTACCAGGAAAAAGTACATAAAGTAGTAAAAGTACCTTTTATGCAGAATGGTCCATTTCCTTGGGTCTTTTGTGCACAAATAAGTTCTGTTGTGGGACGAGTTGCAACTTTATCATTCTTATTAGTGCCTGAAGACTTCATGTAAATCCCGGCTTAGTTTCATACAACACTTTAATACAATATGTCCAATCAGCCAGATCACCAGCAAACACCTGTATGGTATGCATAAGCTTTAATTTAAAACAATGCATCATCATTTCTAAGTTAATTTTGATAGCAAAAGTAGCTGCAAGAATTGCCTTTGAAATGTATAAAGTAGAATACATTGCAGATACTCAAATAAAAAAATAAATAAAATGTTCATCAAAATTGTACTTAACTTGTAAACTTGACTGATGTGGTGAGGAACATTACACCAGTGGTAAGCAATTTGCTTTTCAGTGTCAGCTTTCCTCGTTTCTTTTTTCATGTTTATTCAGTCTGTATTTATATCAGCACAGCCTCCAGACAAATGTCTCCTATGTCACTAAGAACAGTAAACTGTTAAAACACTTCAGTGGAATATCAAAGCATAGTTGTAACACTGTGATGACAACACCATGATGTAGGAAGAAACAGGCAAAAACCAGAAAGAAACTTGTGTTTAATTGAATATTTAAAACTTTATTGACTCAGATGGAAAACGGCTGCACATTTACAACAATGCTGTTGTTTGAATGATAGAAGAAAGGCAGCAGAGTCAGATGGTGATCACAGGATCGGACTTAATAGCTGGCCATGGTGTTCTTCAGCCAGTCGGTGAAGATGCAGACCTAAAAACAACAAAAGAGACCAGTGTCAGAACAGCAAATAAGCATAACATTGCAGTACAGGCTGAGAGAATAAACTGGATACAGCGCGTTGATCTGAAATCGTCTACGTATGGTTACCTTAGCGTAGACACCAGGGTGGTCCCTCTCAGCACATCCGTAGCCCCAGGACACAACACCCTGCAGCTGACCGTTGCACACAACGGGGCCACCAGAGTCACCCTGAGAACAGAGAGGGTAGAATGTGTTAAATAAAACTTAATACATGACAGGGTCATTATATATTAGACATGAACTTTGAAATACACACCTGGCAAGAGTCCTTGCCTCCCTCCAGGTATCCAGCGCAGAACATGGCATCAGTGATCATGCCGGGGTAGGAGTTCTCACAGTCCCTGGTAGACAGGATGGGGATGTTCAGGCACTGCAGCTGGTCGCCGCTAACAGCTGGAGGTCAAGAGAGAAAACAAAGAGATTCAACTGGAGCTGCACTGCAGTAAAACATAGAAGTGGAGAGCACAGTGCAGGAGTTACTACTCACAGCTCATGGTGTTGCCCCAGCCAGAGACTTTGCACATGGTGCCAGCGGGGGCACAGCTGGTGGGCAGAGCCACAGGCTGCACGTATGAGTTGAGGGTGGCGGGCTTGCTCAGCTTGATCAGCATGATGTCGTTGTCGATGTTCCAGGAGTTGTAGTTGGGGTGGCGGATGACACGGGAGGAGTCGATGAACTGCTCGGTGCCCTCGTTGCGGTAGATGTCATGCTCTCCAAGACGCACCTGAACACGGCTGGAGAGGACAGAGAGGATTAGTGGCAGCTGAGATTCATGATGCCTCTTGAAAGCAAATGAATTCCAAATTGCAAAACTTAGATTTCATAATATCAAAGAGTGACATACGACTTGTAGCAGTGAGCAGCAGACACAACCCAGTTCTCGTTGACCAGGGAGCCGCCACAGAAGTGGTAGCCAGAGTTCAGAGACACCTGATGGGGCTGGGAGTGGGCCGTGCACTCATACCCTCCGACGATCTTGTCGTCATCCAGGGCAACTGGAAACACACAAGAGGCCAAACAGTTAGTAACCAAGAGAACATTATTTCAATTCAGCGATCAAAACCAATGAGTACAAAAAGAACCACGTGTGCTTACAGGCAGCTCCGATGAGCAGAACGAAGACGAGAGACCTCATGGTTGCTGAGTGATCCTGTCGATGAGAGACTCGAAGTATAGTCCCGGTTTATATGGAATCATCCCTCTCCACCTTCCAGCATTGAACACACCCCCAAGTGTATTTTTGATCAATCAGGATCCTGGAAAAAAGGGTTTCTGGGTATTTGGAAAAGCAAACATTTTCTTGGCAGTGAGGTGTTTGTACTGACAAACTGCACAGGTGAAGTTTTTTACTTTTTGTCAATCTTTTACATGAATGCCGTTATAAAGGACAGACATGCATCAGGTATACAACTATTTAATGCATGTTAAAAGTCAATGTAGAAAATGTGTATGAAAAGCTTGATTTATATGACATGCATTTACTGATCTGAGTGCTTTACTTAGCTCACTTATGAGGAACAAAAACCACAGTCTTTCTTGCTATCTTTGCATAAGCTTGTCTACATGTGATCATTTCCAAACTTTGATATCCCACGTGGCATTTTTGAGGAGTACACTTTAGATGGATTGCATCTATATTCAGCACAGAGTTTATTTGGTAGTGATTAACCTTGACATGGACGGATTTACGCTGTGAAGGCCTGGTTTGCAGCTCTGCAGATGGCCTCGTTCACAACCACAGTTGTTCAATGCGGTTTTCACAGGAAAACCAGCCCACATGTTTCTGGATGGGACGCCTCAAAAGATTATGATTCAGTGAAGTGACACGAGACAACACCAAGACACAAAATCGCTTAATCGCAGAATAACTGTATGAAATCATCCGTAAGCGCACTTTTCTGTCTTAAAAGGGTTATCTGATGATGTTCCTTTAACACTGTTTCAATAAAAAATGATATTGAAAGATTATGACAACAAGTAAAAACTGACAACACATGAATCAAAAACAAATTGAAAAAATCTACACAAATGAACTTTAAGGTGTTCTAATAGATCTGCTGCAGTTTTACATGATAATTATGCATGAATCACATGAATACTAGATGAAGATTAACAGGAACAGGTGCAGGATTCGTTAATAGTCACAGTCTGAATACTCAAAAAACAAAGTGTTCAGAAGGGTTTAATATCTGCCCCCCATCACTTGTATCTGCCCCGTGTAGCTCCAGTGAGAGGGGAGGCTCCCAGCCTTACATACGTGGTTACGTCAACATACAGGTTTTCAACATTTAACGTTATGATGTCGGACTTTTGTTTGTAGTTAGCACCTAAATTACATGTGGCAAATTGTTACAGACCTGCAATTGTAAACTATGACTTTATTACACCCAGAAACTGTGCAGGGGCGCCAAATCACACAAAATGGCAATTTCTACATAATGTAGCTTTAAAAGTACTGGCTTAATAGAATATTAACCAAATTTTTCTGCACTTTTATAGATGTTCTGCAATTCCGGTGACTGTTAAACGTCATCGTCGTTAAACAGATCATCAAACAGCGATCACAAGTTGAACATAAAAAATATTTGCCTGTGCTTTTCACTCACGTCAAACAAACTTGTGTCATTTTCCGTTTTACTGTTTTTATATTGTTCACTCATTTTGTTTGGGTTGCTTTGTCTCTTATTTCCCCGATACTCACTCACCTTGTTATGTGCTGATTCATTATTCGGTGCCATCATCTTTTCCCTATTACATTTTTTTTACCTCCTGTTTTTACACAAATATGGTATCAAATGTTATTGTTGCAAAGTGCTTTCTACTGATAAATATGCACGAATCACACAGATATTAGTGGAAGATGAACACGAACAGGTGTGTGATTTCATCAATAATTACAGTCTAAACATTCAAAATCAACACAGCGTTTCGAAGGATTTATAATCCACTGCAGCATTTTTCTTCATTAACAGCCAGAGAACGTGATTATGACATTATGACATTTTCATCGATGTTCTTAAATGACAGTGTTTTAATTTAAATGCACAACATTTAGTTACTGTGAGTATTTTAGCTGCACTCTGTAGTTTTGGTTGGGGAATTTTTAATCAGAAGGGAAAGATCTTCACCGACTGATTTTAATCACGTCAAAGCAAACTGAACGAACAAACTGCCCTCATTTTAATGACTGAATAAACTAACTGACCTTAAAGAACAACAAGAAAAAATCATACTTTTTTTTATTACTTGGTTTATATGTGGCGGACCCTGCCACTTTTCTACATTCAGAGAGTCTTCTTGGGACTTTAATTTACTTTGAGAACTGCTTGTTTATTCACTAACGGATTTGAAATTGAATAATTGCATCATTATAATTGAAATGTTTTATAATTATGACTTGGAACTTTTCTACTCCAAAACTTCATAGTTCACCTTTGAATGTCATATCAATTGAATACATTGTCAAACAGTGATTAGAAGTTGAACGTAGAAACTATGATTAAGAAGTGAATTACTTTCCCTGCGAGGTAAGACAGTATTTACGTTGCACTCCTTGAATCGTATTGGATCACAGGCCTGCGACTCCTTAACTTACATGATGATTACTGAAATGAACCATCTGGTGGTCGGTACAGTAATATCATTTTTCACGCTTTTATTTTGAGTGGCAGTAATTGAACCAATCCTGCAGCTTGGAGTGGAATTGACAAGGTCATGAACTGCAGCCACGAGGCCTCTAATCTTTATTCTGCTCAGTATTGTGTGTTACAGTTCCTTCCCTTTCATTCATCATGCATGATCATGCATCAACTATAGGCTACTGCAGCAAACTGATAATAGCTGGATGTATTAGATCTGGTTTTACTCGGTGGTGAAAATGAGGTTAAAGGCTCCAGCAACACTCGTAGAGTATACATTCATCCATCCACTGTCCATGACTTCTTAGAGCCGGAGAGCTGGAGCCGATCCCAGCTGACATTCCGAGCAGCAGAGTCAAGCGGGGACAGGCTGCCAGTTCATCACAACTTGGAGAATAGAACAGCTTTAATGTTAGACCAACTTGTTGCAGCATCGCCAGGGTCATCCTGGATGAAGGCTGTGACCCCAAATGAAAGCCACATTGATACTTTTACTCAAGTACGCGATATGAGTACCTCCTCTAGCGCTGCTTTCTAGCTGTTTATTGAAAAGTGCCTCGTAAAAGATGTTATAAAGATTATCATGTGTTTTCTCAAAGGCGGTCTGACCACCTCATGACCTGAAATGATCCTAGTTTTTAGGTAAACAGGTGCTGAGAAACACACAGCTGAGAGATACTGTGTCCACACGCCTCTAAATATAGAAGAATGTGAGCAGAGAAACACTTTCAACCAACAGGTAGTGGAATCAAACTTTCACCAAAACAAAGTGTTAGATTATTATTCATTTTATTTATATAAGGCTTTTCAATGACCCAAAGTCGCTGAAATTCATTCATACCTGTAAACTACAATAGTAGCCACAGCTGCCCTGGGGCAGACTGACGGAAGCGTGGCTGCCATTCAGCACCCACAGCCCACCACCTCAAACATACAGCAGTCATACACATTGACACAAGGTAAGGTGGGTGAAGTGTCTTGCCCAAGGACACATGATGCAGTTGGCCGTGCGGGGATCGAACCGCCAACCCTCCAAACATAGGCCAACCCGCTCTACCACCTGAGCCACGGTCGCCATACATGAAAAGTAGCAGTAAGTACTTATTGTGAAAGACACCTCCATTGCAGGCTGTTTAATTATTGATGTTTTTGTACAGGGATGAGTTGGACAAAGTGGTGATAAGGTAAACTGTGCTTAATAGCAATTAATCATATTTTAGAGAATGTAATTTATTTTGCATATAAGCCATAATTCAGCTGAGTGACTACAGCCGACAGATAAATGAATTCAATTAAATACAATATTTGTGTTTGAAATGTAGCTGATTGATATAAAGTAATACAAAGAATATTAGGATGTCCATCCATCTCTGTCATCATGAAAGTCGAGACAAAAGTCACACCTAATGTTAATTAATCAATAACTGGGCTGTGAGTGTCAATCTAATGAGACATGTGTGGCTTTTAAGAGACGTGTAGTAATGATGTAGTGTATAAAATATGGTGATAACAAAACAAAAAAGAGTTTTATCGTTTATATATTATGGATCACATCATTATTATTGAACATTATCATAATCCAGGAACCAAAAAGAACCTTATTCATACTTTCCTTTGTGATTTTCCAAACATTTCTGACAAGAAAACCATCATTACTTCTACAATTAAGGTTGTTTCTCTAATTCTGGAAATGAATAACCTCATCCCAACATTCAGCTACAGAGATTGGCTCCTCACTGACCAATGAGAGCGGGCAGAGAGCAGGGCAGCTCTCCTGAATGTGGATATAAACCAGGGCTCCAGGTGAAGTCCTCTCATCGACAGGATCACTCAGCAACCATGAAGTGTCTCGTCTTCGTTCTGCTCATCGGAGCTGCCTGTGAGTGTGAAGATCTTCTCCAGCAGATCTTTTCTGCTGACAGTCTGTCTGCCTTTATCCCAGAACTTTGTCCAGAGTAACCAAACAATCTCCTTAAAATGAGGGTTTGAATCTGAGAATGGCTGATTGATCTCTAACAGTCTTCAGTACTGAATGAAGACTTTGAGGCTCTATTAAGGATATTCTGCATTCAAAGTAATATCTGTTTTGAAAGTAGAGGGTACTTTAAGCAAACTACTAACTTGTTGCTGTCATGTGTGTTTCCAGTTGCCCTGGATGACGACAAGATCGTCGGAGGGTATGAGTGCCAGGCCCACTCCCAGCCCCATCAGGTGTCTCTAAACTCTGGCTACCACTTCTGTGGTGGCTCCCTGGTCAATGAGAACTGGGTTGTGTCTGCTGCTCACTGCTACAAGTCGTATGTCACTCCTTGATATTATAAAGACAAAGTTTTGCATAATGGTATTAATTTGCTTTTAAAATGAAGCTCAGCTGCCACTAATCCTCTCTGTGCTCTCCAGCCGTGTTGAGGTGCGTCTTGGAGAGCATGACATCTACCGCAACGAGGGCACCGAGCAGTTCATCTCCTCCTCCCGTGTCATCCGCCACCCCAACTACAACTCCTGGAACATCGACAACGACATCATGCTGATCAAGCTGAGCAAGCCCGCCACCCTCAACTCATACGTGCAGCCTGTGGCTCTGCCCACCAGCTGTGCTCCCGCTGGCACCATGTGCAGAGTCTCTGGCTGGGGCAACACCATGAGCTGTGAGTAGTAACTCCTGCACTGTGCTCTCCACCTCTGTGTTTTACTAAAGTGCGGCTCCCATCGAATCTCTTTTTGTCCTCTCTTGACCTCCAGCTGTTAGCGGCGACCAGCTGCAGTGCCTGGAGATCCCCATCCTGTCTACCAGGGACTGTGAGAACTCCTACCCTGGCATGATCACTGATGCCATGTTCTGCGCTGGATACCTGGAGGGTGGCAAGGACTCTTGCCAGGTGTGTATTTCAAAGTTAATGCCTGGTATGAAATGGCCCTGTCATGTATTAAGTTTTATTTAACACATTCTACCCTCTCTGTTCTCAGGGTGACTCTGGTGGCCCCGTTGTGTGCAACGGTCAGCTGCAGGGTGTTGTGTCCTGGGGCTACGGATGTGCTGAGAGGGACCACCCTGGTGTCTACGCCAAGGTGAACCTAAAAAAACAACATTAAATCAACATGCTGTGAACAGTTTATTCTGTCAGCCTGTACGGGAGTGCTATGCTTATTTACTGTTCTGACACTGGTCTTTTTCATTTTAGGTCTGCATCTTCAACGACTGGCTGGAGACCACCATGGCCAGCTATTAAGCCTGATCCAAATGACAAGTCCAGTGAAGCAGCACGTCATCTTTTACTGTTTATGTTTCATCTTCTGTATTGGACTATATGAAAAATTAAACAATTAAAAGCACATCATTTGTGTCTGCTTTATATGAAATCATCCAAATTGATTTTGGACTTTAGTCCTTCATTATGATCGACATCCCTGGTCAACCACTATGCTGCATTATGTTACACCAAGTATGAAGGTTTGGCTGTGAAAGTTATAAATGTCCATTGAATCCCATTCATGTGTTTCTTCTATTATCAATACCCAACAACATTGGCATAACAGCTAACCAAATTCAGTAGATATTTTTGTTTTGATCTAAAGGTACAATATGTAAGAACTGGCCATGTATCAAATTCAAAACAGAGAGCAGCATATCAGCAGAGTAATTGCTAACCGTAGCTAGCTAGCTCAGCTAGCCACTCAGCCAGCCGCGCAGCTAGTGTTTCTATTAGCTGGTTCTGTCTGGACTGGGAGCTCAGAGCACTGGGGGAGTGTTGGTGTTTAATTTCGTACTATCACCTCTTGATGTACTTAACGGCACGGGGCAAGCTGGTTAGCATGCTAACTTCAGTAGAAATGTCGGCAACACAACACATAGATGTCTTTGATACTTTTAATTTATAAAAATGTTTTGAATGCTTTAAACTAAAATTAACATTATCATCAGGAACCTATATATACACATAAAGGCTGATTAACTTACAGGTGAATATCGGTAAACACTGAAAAATTGCGAGAAATCACATAAAAGGATGACATGAATAGCAACACATGACACACGACTTTAAAACAAAACAGCAAATAACAAACCACGAACTCAAACTATGACACAGTCTGGCAACCTAAGAGGAGTAAGTGAGCCACTTGTATGACTTTTTTTCCCCATATTGATTAAAAAAGTTTAGTCACCTTAAAAATTGCCATATTTTAAATAAGTCATCAGAATCAAGTTTATTCAGTTTTCAAGTAATCATTGACAATGTGTCTCTGATCTATTTACACACTTAAGTGACCTATTTGTAATAAAGTCTGACAGTTTGGGATGATGTCTGATCCGTCCTGCAATCCCAAAGCACCAGTTTTTGATGAGTTGGGAACAAGACTCAAGAATGAACTTCTCCTACAAATAGGACCTTTAAAAATGAAATCTGGTCTGATTTAAGTTAGTTATCATAGCATGTAATCCATTACCTCTCAAACTTTTTAAACCTTGTTTGGTGCTTTTTAAATAATGTTGTTATTATTATTGCGTAAAGTTTAATATCCACATTCATCACAAATTTGAATCATTTGGTATTTTTCTTAACCTTCTTTGTCTGAATGGATTTATAATGCAGCTTCTGTGAAAGGACCTGTGTACCATAGAAGCCTCCCAACTTATTAGAGGAGGGATGTCTGCTGTGGATGTTGCCAATTAATAATTCAAATTCATACCCCCGCCTTTGGAATCATGCATATATTAATTACAAATGGAAATGCAAAACGATTTTTAAATGGGACTTTAAATTTTACATTTTGTCGTCCATTTACTAATCTGTCTCCCTGTCAGATTCCATTTCATCATCTCCTTTTTTTGCATCTTGTTTCACTGTGATAATGATGAATTCCTGGACAGGGCAGCAGGTGCATTGCAATCTCCCCTGTCTGTGGAAAACAGATGGGAGATATTTCTGTGCAACTGTCCATCGATTGATTTTGGATGGTCTATTTCTCACTGCAATGTCAGACGCGTGCCGTCACTTTCGGCGTAGCTGACAGCTGATGGCTGATTTTCAACACCTCGACTGACCTTTCATGGACAAGAAAACAAGGCAATTATGGCGATCATGACATTTCTTTTCTTTTCGAAGACTAAAGGTAATTGCAGTGTTTTTTCGAGCGTCATAACTTTTACCTGAATGGTGATGGTGGACTGAGATGGTGTTTTTCTTTTTGTCCTGACTGAATGATGCTTTCAAATGATCAATCAAAAACATGCAACTTCGAGTTGACCGACCAAGGTAAAAACGGTTAAAACGTACCTTGGTCTGACCCCCCCCCCCCCTTCGATTCTGCTAAGCCTTGAGTAACTTAAAGAGCTTTTTCTTTATCTATTCTCACACACTTATAAAACTTCACAGAATTAAAGCAGCATTACAGCATGTAGAAAATTGGGAAAGTCTTTTTTTTCTGCGATTTGACGCCTCCCACAGTTTTTGAGTGCAACACTCAATCAAGTTTATACTTATTACTTTATATATTTTATATATTGCTCTAAAAAGAGTAAATAATTATGTTTTCTGGTTTAAATGTTTGTCTTGTTTGAAATAAACTGTAATGATGACAGAGCATCTGCGGGTTTAGTTCACTCCAAACTGCATCAGCCTCCTAAAATCCACATTTTAGGAGTTAATACCTTACAGGCATTAGCACACTTTTGTTCATATCCAATCCGATTTATTTTTAAAATTTTTTGATGAAATTGACCTTTAAAACATTTTCATCACTTCAGATGTGAAATTGGCAAACAGTCACATGGCCTTGCTGAAAAACACTGTGATGGAAAAAAATGAAGGGACATTGTGTTCGAGGTCTCGAGAAAAACGGTTGCTCTTTTCTTTGAATTTTTGCCTCTAGGGGTTTGTTTAAAGGACTTGTGGCTGACTTTCACAGTTCTGAATGGAAGTCATTTGACAAATTTCAATGGAAGTTGAACTCCTTTTCAGATTCTTGTACCATACTGACGTTGATAAATGGGCTGTTGCAACGTCTGTGCCCTTCCTTTCCAGGTGCATAAAGGTTTCTGCACTCAGGAGACAGAAAATCAAAATGAGGCCAATGTTCATGTACTCAGAGAAAACTGAAGGAATGACAAAACCTCTGGATGTTCGAAGTGCTTTCGAATGCTAAATGCTATTCACTTGTTATAATAGATCACAGCAGCAGTTTGCGCTTGTGTCTCATTTTGATGAAAATCGTATGCCGTGAGTTTGGTGGGTCGGAGAAAAAAGCTCATTCTCATACTGACACTGCTTGTAATTGTTTTGGAGCAAATGTCACCACTGACTCGAAATCAAAATATTCCGAAAAGTTGTACAGTCACCCGAAGATATCTGCAAAGCGAGCGGTTGCGGCTCTGCAGTATTGTCAACAATAACAAACACACTGATGCATCACAAAATTTGTTTGATTTTATTGATTCTGCCCTGACTAGAAACATCTCAGATCTCCCTTCCTCTCTCTTTTCAGCTGTTTCTCCTTGTTGCTCTCTCTCAGGCACCCTCCCACTGCATTTCTTCCTTACACCACCCACTTCCACCACATCTTGTCTTCAATCTCTCTCTGGTTTCCCCTCTCTCGTGTAGTGCTGTGATGGGAGATCACAGTCTAGCTGTATCTGGCCAGAATATCTTCAATCCAAGGCATCAGTGCGCAGACTTTGGTGTAAACGCCTGGTTGGTCGGGCTGAGCGCAACCATAGCCCCAAGAGACAATACCCTGCAGGGTTCCACTGCACACCAGAGGACCGCCGGAGTCACCCTGAGCAGAGCAAAAAGGAAAAATAGTGTATTCAGTGCATTATTTCATCATGTTAAATTTTTTCCTTTTTACATGCAAACAAACCACAAAGCCGTATTCTATCATCTGTGTGACTGTGTGGAAATACCTGACAGGCGTCCTTGCCTCCCTCCTTGTATCCAGCGCACACCATGCGGTCGGTGATCAAGCCGGGGTAGGAGCGATCGCAATCCTCAAATGAGACGATGGGGACCTCCACACACCTAAGTTCAAAGGGGTTGAACACTGCAGAAAAAGAGCACAAAGAAAAAGTTAAAGAAACATCACCAGAGAATATCAGACCACTTCAACGGTCTCCAAAATGTCGTTTGAAGGGGCAATACGTAAGAATCTTAGTTGAGAACTCTAAAAATAGTCAGCACTCTATCACCTCATTCCTGATGGTGGCTCAAAAAGCCACCAGCTGCAATGAGCTTTTCTGTCCACCAGGTTAGGTACACATTTTCAGTATTTATGGTGCCCCCTATTGGTCAGGCTCAAAATGCTTAGATAGACCTCTTCCCAAACATGGCCTGAAGATATCTTTCAAGACTCATGATGACTGGACCAATGGTTATTGAGTTACGGCCAATTATTTCTAAGCCCCGCCCTCTGCAAGGCTCTTTCGATTGATGGTGGCCATGTTTTTCCTACGATGTTGTATACCCAATTTGGTGTTGATTGAGTCAAATTTGGAAAAAGCAGATGTCACCTTACTGTTTTTCAGTTTATGCCAGTAAGCATAAAAAAGACCATCTTATATGATCCTTTTTGTAGAGTAGTTTAATCAGGACTTGTGTGTCCAGTTTCAAGTCAGTCAGACTTACTGTTACTTACTTTCAGATATTTATTTCTATTCTTCCATTTCAGATAAAGTGATACATAATACAGCACTGTAAATTCTACAAATCGACTTTCCTTTCAAAATGTCAGGAAACCGATTACCTCAGGATTAACAAGTGAAGTACACTGTTACATTTTAGTTGTATGAGATAAAACTTTTAACAACTTCAATTTATTAGTCTTCTTGGTCATTCTGAGGACAAATTTTGTTTATGTGACTATTAAATCACTTTCTCACCTTCTTCAGCTGATCTCATCACAACAGCATAAACATTCTGTTATCATCAGCGAAATATTTGAACATCTCTTTAATGCCACCTGACCTGAATCACTGTAGATGTTCCCCCATCCGGACACCATGCACATTTCACCGGGTGTGGGGCACTGTGTGGGCAGCTTGACTGGTCGGACCCAATCGTTCACAGTGGCGGGGTGCGCCATCTTCATCAGCATGATGTCGTAGTCCAGGGTCTGGTAGTCATAGAGCTCGTGCCAGTAGATGGCGTCCACTGACATGTACTGCTCCGTGTTCTCGTGCATCCAGATGTGGTGGTCACCCAAGATGACCATCAGAGAATAGGGGCTGGAGTAGAGGCAAAAAAACAATTGATCGCAATTATCCTAAATGTACAATTCAGGCATTAATGTGAATGCCTTAATACAAACTTTTGCCAGCAGTGGGCAGCAGAGACGATCCACTGGTCATTGATGAGGGAGCCGCCGCAGTAGTGGTAGCCGATATTGATCGACACCTGCCAGGGTTGTGAGTTGTGTGTGCACTCGTAGCCGCCCACAATCCTGTCATCCGTAGGTGCTGCAGCTGTGGTGTCAAGAAAATACAGAAATCTTCGTATTTATCACAGTTATTTATTTATTTATTTTGTTACTACCCTAAAACAATCGTACATGCACATGTGATTTACCTGCAGCACCCAGGAGAGCGAGAACAATCAGACCAATCATCTCGTGGCTGACACAAGCCTTCCTGCGACCAGACTGGACGAGAATGACCCACCAATCCCTGCATTTATACCTTTTACTCGTCCGTGTCCTTCCATGCACTGCCGCCCCCCGCCCCCCTCCTCCAAACCTCCACACCTCCACCCAATTCTACCCACCCACTCCTCCTGTCCACTCCTCTCGGCCCATCCCCTGCCCTGATAAATATCCTTATCTTCTTTGTGTGCCACATTCATCCTTTCAGTTAATAAGTGAGCCACATCTCACATGTTTTTCGCCTTGGAGAGTGTTGGATGTACTCAATAAATGTCTGTTGATACATGTGTACCCCTCTTCTCAGCAGACACCACAGTAAATTATTGGAACCAGCCGTACAAATGTTATACAATAGGAAAAAATTTGTTTTTGATTTTATTTGATGGACTTTTTCTTTTTCCAAATCCAGGTTCTAATGACAGGTTATGTGACATATGCAGTAAAGACAGTAAAGCCCCTTGAGGAAACTGTGATTAGTGATACTGGGCTGCATAAATAAAACTGACTAAACTTGAAGCTGCACTCATTAAAGCTCAACAGCTATTGATTGCTATCTGACACAGGAAAAAGCCCACACAGCACGTTGTTTCAACGTTCTGCTTCTGAGACCACAGATGATTTCTTTCTCACCTCTCTTGGCTTTTAATCAAGGACACCCGAAAGCAGAGCTGTAACAACAGCACATTTTCCTATTTTATTCATTTCTTTAACCAAAGCCATGATTCTTAAAATATCTGCCAAATCAAGTCCCCTTCTCGAAAAACAAGAATTTATTGCTGCAGTTTTCTTCTTTCTTAAACCCTTCAAAAGAATTTCGGACCAAACCGAAAAGATGGTTGTTTTTGTACATTGTAGCTTGCCAACAATGAGTGACCCATGAGAGAACCTTAAACAGGTGTTATATGTGTGTGGAGACCTTGACCAACATTTCTTAAAGAGGTGCACAGATGACATAATCACAGGTGCAGTGGCACAGTGGGGCAGAAGTGGCCAAACATGAAAACAGGAGCGAGATAAGAGAGCAGATTTGGGTCGACACTTAATTCCGACAGGTAAGAACAGAGTGTGAGCAGGACACAGACGGGGTCAACAGAAAGAAGGAGGAGTGGAGGGGGGAATCAGGCCGGGCATAGCGTGGTTGGCAGGATATAAATATGTGCCGAGGTGAGTCCAGGTGTCTTCTGATCAATCACTTGACACCATGAGACTGCTGGCTCTGCTGCTGATGATCGGAGCTGCTGGTAAAGACACAGAAATAGACAAGGATACAAGCACGCATACATTCTTAGACATATAAGAGAACAGCTGTCTATGTGATCTGTGATGTGATGGAAGGTTGTGCTTGAAGGTAACTCTGAAACACAGACTGTACTCTTTCTCTTGCCCTCAATCTCTTTTTCTATGTGTGTGTGCGCATGACAGCGGCAGTTCCCCGCTATGATGGCAAGATCGTTGGCGGGTACGAGTGTTCGCCTCACACTCGTCCATACATGGCCTCCCTCAACTACGGTTACCACTTCTGCGGTGGGGTGCTCATCAACGAGCAGTGGGTGCTCTCCGTTGCCCACTGTTGGTACAAGTAAGTGTGCATTGATTGAGGAAAAATTGCTTTCAAACATCACACGCGCCATCCGTTCTGTTTCTTTTACCACTTGTCTTGTTTGATTTTGATGCAATTCTTTTTTCCCTTTGAGACAAAAAATGAATACAAAAAACATCTGTAGGTGACTAAGACTAAGAGCTTTTCAACCTAGTACCATATGTTGAGGACATCTGTTGAATCTCAAAATAAAAGAAAACAGTAAAAATTATTATGAGAGATTAAGACAAGAATTACAAGAAATAAAAAATGTTCTGCTTCCACATTTTTCAAGCATGTTTCTCCTTCTTTCTCAGCCCCTATGCCATGCAGATCATCCTGGGAGACCACGATCTGCGAGTGTTCGAAGGTACCGAGCAGCTCCTGAAGACCGAAAACATCATCTGGCACCCTCAGTGAGTGAACAAAAAATCACAAGTTCACGATCGTCTGATTGGTTCATTCAGTGCAGAGAAAACAGCTACATTGTACAACTTATTTTATATTTCTCTGTGTGCAGGTATGACTACCAGACTCTGGACTACGACATAATGCTGATCAAGCTCTACCACCCAGTGGAGGTGACCGATGCAGTCGCACCAATCCCATTGCCCACAGGTTGCCCAATGGGGGGGCTCCCCTGCTCTGTGTCTGGCTGGGGTAACACCGCCCCTGATGGCGAGGGTGGGTTTGCCTTCTAACTGTTCGCGTCAGAGCCACCAGAGTCCAAGCTGGGTAGGGAGAGGGCGGTGGTGGCAGCATGCATAGCTGTCTGCCGATGTGTATTTCTATTTAGGCTTCCACTGGGGGGCGTCAAAGTCAACCTTTCTGATTGTTTATTCAGTGTCTAAAATTCTTCTATTCTTATTGATCATATTTCTATTCAAGTATTTTTTTATTTTTTTTATAGCTGCTGCTATTATTGATATTAGTTACAATACTATTATTATAGCTGTTGGTATAACTATTTCTGTTGTTGTTGCTGTGCTTCTCCATGTCTCTTTCTGTCTCTCTCTCTCTCTCCCACTAAACTCACCCGGTCAAAGCAGATGGCATCACGTCTCGAGTCTGAATGTAGTCTATAGTCTAGACCCGCTCTAAATGGAAAGCAACCTTTTGTCTTTTTAAAAGGTCAGCAGGAAGTAACAAATAGGCTTAGAGCTGAGAGCTGAGAGCCACAGGCAGACTGGAGAAGTGAGAAACTGTTGAGAAACCTGAGATTGCTTTTTCGTGGGATTTGTCGACACCAAACACACAATAATATCGAATACTGAAGGCCTTATCCTCTAACATCATTTCTCGACTCACCAAAGCTGTCTCAGAGCCTCCTCTCACTATCCCTGTTCTGCCTGGTTTCAGATCCGTACATGCCCGTCAAACTGCAGTGTTTGGACGCGCCCGCAATAGACGACGCGGCCTGTGAGAAAGCCTATCCTGGCATGATCACGCGCAGGATGTTCTGCGCCGGACACTTGGATGGAGGCAAAGATGCATGCAATGTGAGTTTGACAGTAAATGCTTCCTCAGACATCTGTGCATGTATGAAAGAAGTCATCTGTGCCTGCTAATCTTACCCCGTCACACTGCGTTTTTCTTTGTTGTCAGGGTGACTCTGGAAGCCCCCTGGTGTGTCTTGGAGAGGTCTACGGCTTGGTGTCATGGGGTCAGGGATGCGCCCAGCCGAACTATCCAGGAGTCTACGTCAAAGTGTGCGAGTTCCTTTACTGGATTCGAGACGTCTTTGCAGCCAACCCTTGAAGAAATATATTTTCCACTTCTTCACTCCCCCCCTCCACATGTTCCCCTCTCTTTTCTCTGCCCTAAATGACAACTCATTCCTGTTTTCTCTTACAGCCCTAACATCTACTATTTCTCTGGTGCCTTGTCTCCTTTGACGATTCCCCTCTCAGGCTCAACACACCAGAATGTAGAAAACAAAATAAAACTTGGTACATATTCACTTTTCATTTGTCTGGTCATATTTTCACAAGACAATAAATCCCACCAAATAAAACTAATGAGAAGCTCAAGCATGTAACTGTTAGAGGCTTTATTTGTTTGATTTTATGGTCGTTTAAAACTGCTTGATGGAGTTGTTACGTTTTTATTTACCCACATAACTTATTAAGAACAAACTTGCAGTATGGATTAAGTGTAGAGGTAGCACATTTCTATTATCTCTCCCACAGTCCCTCCCATTTCCCCCTTCATTTGTCCATTTAATTACCCTTTGAAATATAAAACCTTTCTATTATTCCATGAAAGCTGAGCAAAGGCTTTAATTATGAAGAAGACGGTGTGTGAGACAGTACAGTATTTAAGAATCAGTACTGAACCTGCTGCGGAGGTAATGGAAGTGTGATTATTGAACAGTAGGAGGCCTCGCTCAGCCGTTTTCGTGCCAGTCCCACCCACTCATCTCGACTTCAGCAGCGCAGCAGCCACATTTACAGTTAAACATGACACCAAAAAACTATTTTTACATTCACTGAAGCCCGGTTTGTGGATTTAATATATTCTAGTTAACATGTATTTCTCACTTTATTTAAAGAGTCTTTAGATTGCATAGGTTCTGTCAGGACGACATTGTTCTCGTCATCTCTGCCAGGCCACATTTGTCTTTTCTGAGCCCTGCTGCTCTTCTTTCCTCCCTCTCCTTTTGTCTTTGCCTGTGTTTGACAGGGCTGGAGGGTCCGAGCCATGCTGCTGCGCCTACACACAAACACAAAAAAGAAGTCTTACTGGGATGTAGAATTCACACGAGAAATTAGAAAGTCTAAGGAGGTCTAAAAATGCAAAGAAATCATATTGCACAACCTCCGGCTCTGCTGTGGAACAATGACATTTGATTTTGAAGTCAGATACATCTACTTTTCAGAAGAAGTGATGAAATCTAGCGACTTGTATTAGACCGTAGGTTACCAATAAAGTTTCGGGTAGTAAGTTTGCTAGTGATGTGCAGAATTAAAACTTAAAGGATTAGCTCACCCAGAAAAATAAAATTCCGTCATTACTCCTCTCCATGCCGATGGAAAGTCAAGTAAATTTTTCAAATATTTCTGGAGTGTTAACAACTGATATAGATAGGGACTTTTCCCCTTAAAACATAAAAACAACTGAGAAAACAAGACACATAAACATAAAACAGTTGATAAAGCTTGTCAGGCCTCATCCATCTCTCTGGAAAATACGTAATTTTCACCCTTTTGAAAGCCAAAATCTTCCCTGTAGGTGCTAAGCTAAAAGCATTAGCATTCACCTGTGTTGAGGGTTTAAATGTTGTCATTTTTAATTGAATTGGGATCTTTGGGCTTCCAGAGACATGGATTAAGCTGGATGATGTTATTTTTCTTTAGTTTTTTGATGTTTTAAAGCTGTGAAAATCCAGAAACGTTTTGTGGACTGTGAAAATTCACCTGACTTTCTATTGACATGAGGCAGAGTAGATAATGACTGAATTTTCATTTCTGGCTGAGCTTATTCTTTAAGGCTGAATGCTTGCATAAGTATTTCTCAAATCAAGGAGTGCGCTATTGTTGCGAAGATGAATGGACTGAAACATTTTACCCGTCAAACAAAGGTGCTTAAATTCTGCGATGCGTTGCAATAATTGCTGGAACTGAGTCGTCATTAACGTTATCAGTTTCACTTGTGCTTTTCTGTAATGACGTCAAAATGTCTGCCACGAAAAGAGTATGATTATGATTCATTTGGGAACAATAAGTAGAGTTGTAAGTACAAGACAGGCAGGTCTGACTGGAAAGGGAAGACAAAGGAAAACAGTCCTGATTAAGCTAAGACATTAGTCACGGTCAACATATGAAGAAGCCTGTCTTGCTCTGTATTTTAAGCATATATAGTATGCGTGCCTTCTTGTGTGTGAAAACACCAAGAAAAGAAACATGGAGTTCATAGTCTAGACAATGTTATTTCAATAAGAACATTTAGCCGAATTGTTAACTCAGTATTCTCATCTCTTGATACAATGCTATCAATTTCGGGGGGTTGAAATATCTACCTCCAATGGGAGGTGTGACAGAAACAGTTTTGAACTTTTTTTTTAAGATAATACCCTCCACATAATGTAGGATAATCTCACTTACAGTTGAGGTCACAAGCTTATAACACGCAATAACTTACTGTCGCCACTCTTCTGAGAGGAAGAAGAAATTGTTGAGTCCATTAGGAATTCAGCACTGTTAAAAACAGAGCATGAAATTAGTTGCGAAACAACAACAACTTAATCAACAAGGAGGTGAAAAATGTTGGTTTATTGCAAATACTCTGAAATGAGACTGCTGCCACTCACCTGAAGGAGAGTGGGTGTGGCTTAGGCAGTCTCAACCCACCAGAACGCTCATCCTCACTACTGTGTGACTCATCCCCCTGATGCCTAAAGACATTGGAAACCGACACAATACATTCATCTTCCCCATTTTTTAAGTAGATGTTAATGCACAGATCTTGTCTCATACACATGAGATAAGGCATGACTAGCAACCACACCAACAGAGGCTAATGGGAATACAGAAAAGAAAAAGCTAAATGCACAACTTCTGTCATGTGCCAAGATCTATATCTAAGTAGCAAGTTGTCACCCGATAAAGAATGCTAACATTTAGACTCAAGAATGTTTCTAGTGTACATGTCGACAACTACAGCATTTCCCCTACCACTGCTTCCTTATAAACTGTCTCACCTGTTTGTGTGTTTGTTGTTGTGTCTTCTCCGTGCTTCATTACCACCGTGAGCCTGCTGAAGAGATAAAATGTCTCAAACTCTGTGCAGGCATCAACTTCGACACACTCTCACACAATATAGCTGGTGAGCCTCTGCAGTATTGTGCATGAATTACCATTCCTCAGAGTGGAGTGTCTGTGAGGATGGAGAAAATTAACACATCACACCAACAATATGTAAATAGCTCGAGTGTCAGTGGGAACCTACTGAACGGGAGTGGGAGTGTTTGGCTGGTGTCTTGGTTTCTGATGTCTGGGATTGGCTCAACGGAGATGGACAGCGTGGTGCAGTGCTGTTCTTAGGAGGCAGAGGTGGACCGGTGTGGTGGGAGCTGGGAACCTGGTAGTCCAAACTTGAGAACTGTTGAGAGAAAGTGTAGGCAGTCAGTGGGTTATTTGTTTTGTTTTTTTTATTATTTCCTCTTCACTGGCAAGCATTGTTTTAAAGCCACAGGAGGAAACTTGAGGGAGGGATGAGGAGAGAGTCTGAGGATGGAGGGTTTTGTGTGCTGTACAGATCCAGTAGCCCCTTGAGACAAATTTGTGATTTGTAATAAGTGGGCTGCATAAACAAAACTGCCAAGGTGCCCAGACAGTAATGCATATACAGTAATCCCTGCTAATTCGTAGGACTACAAGCATATAGACTTAATAAGTTTAAAGCACATAGAAACAACACCAAGAGTCAACATACCACATAATCATGAGGCTTCACATAGGAGTGGTTTCAGCCAAATGCTAATGTCAGCATACTAAACTCTAACTACTTAGTTATAGTTATATTTTTAAAAGGGTACATTTTGAAATTAGGATTTCGACCTGATGATGGCGCTACTGGTGGAACCCCAAAAGTTACCACAAATGTCATGACATTACATCCAATAGTTCTGACAGTTGTTGAGAGATTTCTTTAAAACCCCAACTGATAAGCTTTCACTTTGACCTGCTCGTGAAAAATAATCCTCCTATCTCCGCCAAATTTCATGGCAATCCATCTGATAATTGTTGAGCTATTCAAGTCTGGACCAGTTTGGTCGACAGACCTACATTGCCAACCCCATAACTAATGCATTTGTATATATAATGTATTCACGTACCTTCCTCAGGGCAGCCATTTCCTTTACCATCAGTTCAATGTCCTCGTGGGTGTCATCCTCTGCATCGTCCTCACACTCCTCCTCCCCCCACTGACCGCTGTCTGGTAAATAGGGCTCGATGAGGATCGTTTCCGTTCCTCTGATGTCGCAGCGACAGTATGGGCAGGTGTGGCCAGCTGACTTCTGCTAGATAATTATCGATGACAGGTCATGGGCAGAGTAATGGAAACATTAAAAAAACACTGTAGTCGCCCATTGACTTCATGCCTTTTGAACTGTGTGCAGTGGAATATGTGGCACTTTTTCAAAAGATCAAGGTGGTGGAAAGTACAACGTTTAACGGTCACAGTAGATTGTGGTGTTCTATAAATGCAAACCAGATTGCTGTAACATTTGACTTCTTTCTTTCAAAGCTCTAGCATACAGGCTTCAAGTGTCTGTAGGGTTTTTTATGCTCATATCATGCATTTTGCTTTTTTTTAATCCTGTGACCACAGATCCTTTTTGCAGTCTGGGTCAGTTCAGGTTTTTAGATTGCTGCCCTTACCTATCTTACAGGTTGCAATCCTGCAATTCAAACAAGTATTACTTATTTAAAACTCTTTTATATGCCCACACTGCTTTGACTCATGAAATAAAACTAAATTAGACTCTTTTATATTCAGTGTATGCTTTGTTACATCGAAGGTTTAACTGCCTGTTCTTTTCTTTACACTCATCAAAGTAATTATATCGTAGTGAAATCTTCACCACAATCTAGACAAGTTCACAACTTTTCCATCGTTGTCCGACGTCCACAAAGCATATCTAATTTTCTTTTCCTGTCTGCGTCCTCTCGCTCTCTCTCTCTCTCTTTCTCTCTTCAAAGAGAATGTGACTGATACAGTTACAGGAGGATGTGAACTTGAGCTCACACAGGAAGTCTTGAGCCAAATGTCAGGACTTGCTACTCTGCACTTTTGCGAACACTCGAAGACCTCCTGAACAGATGGGAGGGTACTGGCTGGCCGACTGAAAGATATATAGTTGTGTGTGAAACTAAGCCAGCTGCAGCTTTAATTCTGATTGGTTATTTTCTATGTCATGATTGAAAGAGGAAGTAGGAAGTCGGGGGAGCCCCTGAGGAGCATGAAAGTGCACATGGGACACACTGTCTACACGCTGACTACACGCTGACTACTTTTTTTGAATTACAGACAAACTTTTGGCCTTTGTGTGCCATCTAAAATGGGCTAATGTAATTGATTTTAATGAATGACCACCGTGTGATATTCTGCGCTTCTTTGATATTTAAATGATGTGTTCAGGCTTCAAGTCCCATTATATTCCCTGTCTTCAATTTTACAGTTGTCACTTTACATATGGAAAGCATCTGTCATTGATATTTATGGTTAATTTCACACCAATTTTCTTTTTTAACCCACTGAACTGAGCTTCTTGCTTGTCTCTCCAGTGAGTTTTCAAACAATTTGCTCTGGTTTGAGAGGGTTTAAAGACAAACTCTACCGATTTCACACATTGAAGTGTGTTTATAGGTCTTGGGGATTGCTGCTGCATATTTGAAAGATTTGTATGAAGCAAAGGAAGCTGCATGTAATCTGATAAATAATGTCCGGCGATGTCAGGTAATGCAAGGTAATGTAAACGCCAGAACAGAAAAAGGAAGAAGAAAGTGTGGAATAAAAAAGGTGATATATCTGGTTCTGCTGTGTGGCTTTTGATCATTTGTTTTTAAACTGTCCACAACGACCTTTTATAGAACCTGGCATCTTCATTACCCACAATGCAAGTGTTCCCCTTTAAGCACGTTATCAACGGCTTTTCTTGTGGCCTGAGAGAATTCTAGATTTAACACATTTGTGGCTAACATGTGACCTAATTCACAAGCACAATTGTGTACTGAATATTCTTAAAGGGTTGTGAGGTTCAACACGGCCGACTGATACGTTGTGACTACACACTAAAAACAGAAGCAGTATAGGAAACTGCTCTTATACCATTAAGAGGCAGTGTAATAGTTTCACACTAACTTCAAAGAGGAATATCTTGGTGTTAAAATGCATGACTAACATGAAAGTCACCTTACAGAATTAGCCGTCGCTCATAGTATTTTAGCAAGGCTATTTATCAGAAAGTGTTGCACGGTAAAGATAATTTGGGGGCAATTCAACAAAAAGTCATGCAGGGCACTAAGGAAAGAGTCGAGTTTAAAAATGTAAATCGTAAAAAATGAATCGTGAAGCATTGATTTGCATGAGGTTATTATATATATATATATCATTACATGTAAATATACCTCACATACTTTGTTGAACACAGAGCATATTTTGCACATCAACCCCAAACCACATTCAAATAACCAGCATTGTTACAGTATGGTGGGGCTTCAACCAAAACCAGACCATGGAGGTGCTGGTCTACGAAAATAAATCCAGTTTATTCAACCCAGACTGTTACACTCCACTGAATACACTGTTACAGTAACAGTCTTTCTCGGTTTACCATGCCAGTAATTAACTCTTTTTTTTAAAGATAGATATACTGCACAGCAGGCTACAATGAGTAAGTGGATGGGGGTTCATACCTGCCAGCCTCTGAGGCAGGGTTGGCACAGGAGATGCCCACAGGGCTGGATACGTGTGTCCTTATCCCTCTCTGCACAGATCTTACACAGCTGGAAGGTGCTGCCGATTTCACAGTAGAGTTCATACTGCTCCTATTGGGGGGTAACAGTGGGTAGACAGGCAGACAAGGCAGAAAACAGTCAAATAACATCTCAGGATATTATCTATGTTTTGTCTTTTGTCTAGCCTCAGGATGCTGTTGGCAGTTTGATAAATTGATAATGAGGTGTAAAGTGCATCATTTACTTCTGTAACTTTGACTTTGCCCCTCTGGGCCGGTTCACACAAGCTCGTCAGGTCGGGGTTCACATCGCGGCCATCTGGGTAAAGGTAGCTGCAGGCACAGAAACACACAGGTCTTAGAACGAAAAGACACAAAGATCAATAATAAACTCGAGACCTGGACATGTATGTTTGTGCGTGTTATGTGTGTGCTTCGCCTAACCAGCCTTCCTTGAAGCCCTGAATGAGTGCCTGGTAGAGAGGTGTATTCTGGGGAATGGTCTGGACGATGCTACCTTCAGTGGTTACATGGCCGATAGCCCACTGGCCCATTCTTGTGCAGCTCAAACGAAAAATATAGCTGTGAGGGAAAGAGAGCCTTTTAAATCACACTCATTTATAAGACAGAAAATCAGCAATTGACATTAAAGTTCACAGTTTGCTCTGTGTAACTGAGTAAAATCCAGTTGCCTTGGTCTGTATTTGTTTCTATATTCTCTGTAATTGAGATAGATAGATAGATAGATAGATAGATAGATAGATAGATAGATAGATAGATAGATATATAGATAGTTAGATAGATAGATAGATAGAAGAATTGGAGCAATTCCTTCCAATACAATTCCTCTCATTCTTAAGAAAGCTATAATATGAATTAAGCTGCACTTAACATAACAAGAACATAACCTCTTGAAAGCTAGATGGAAAGCTGGAAATCTTGAGTTTAATGAGCCATGAAAAGTGTGCCAAAAACACAAGAGGGTAATAAATAGAAGGTACTTCAAAATAGATTAAAATGTAATTTGCTCCCGAATTTTTTCACTTTTCATAATGAATAGAAAGGTACGGAAAGTTTTTGCAGTGCTGTGGTTCTGTGTTGCTTCAAGTACCTAATTTCTTACAGCTGAGATCATTTGCCAATTTGATTTAACTCAAGCACTCAACACCCCCTCAGTTTGCTTTTCTGAGAAGTGCAGCAGTCAGTTCCTCACCTCCCAGGTCTGTGCAGGTAGTGTTCCAGACGAGCTATAACCTGATCATAGGTAAGAAATGCCATGTAGCCTGGATGAGTCACTGCTAGCTGGTTCCAGTTCCGAATGAGTGACTTCCAGGGCTTAAATAAGAGGAGAGGAGACTTAGGATGTAAACACATGTTCATCATGCCTCATCATTAAAGGAACAGTTCAACATTTTCATGAAAAATGTGCTACTGGCTATCTTCCAAAGAGCCACTTTAAATTGAAAGATACTTCTCTTATGTCTGTACAAGCTACAGCCAGCAGCAAGTTAGCTTAGCTTAGCATAAAGTCAGTTGACAGGGAGAAATATGTAGCCCAGCTCTCTCCATAAGCTTGCTAATTAATACAACTTGTCTCTATAAAGGCAACCACTTGAAGTGTGAAAACGACAAGTTGTGGTTCTATTTCTTTGTTGGGGGCTGTAACTTCCTGGAGATTTGTCATCAGTGTGAGGTTGAGAGGCAACCAGTGACGAGACCAGGAAATCATTGTGCCAACTCAATACATGGTTTCTTATATAACCCCAATAAAACCACAACTTGCTGCTTTTACACGTTGGTATGTATCCTGAATAGACAAGCAGGAATTAGGGTTTTTTGTTCCATTTAGACTGAGCTTGGCTAGTTTTTTCCCCCTTTTTTTTAGTCTTTATGCTAAGCTAAGCCAACCACCTGCTTTAATGCAGCTCTCTCCGAGATGTGAGAGTTGTATCCACCTACTCATCCAATTCTTGGCAAGACGGCAAGCATATTGACCAAAAAAGTCTTGCTATTACTTTTGTTTTAACCATTTATAACCTTTATTAGGAAAATGTCTACTTACCTGAAACAGTCTGGTGAAGATATCAAACTCAAACACAGAGATGTGGTCATTACAGGTGAGATCTATTGTTGACTTCAGAGCCATGGACTCCATCCCTTCCTCAAATGCATGTACAGTCTGCAGCTGCTCCTTGAAAGTATTCCACTGCACTATACACCTGTCATAACACATTATTAGCATGCAATAAATGTTGAGAGACTCGACACACATGAAATACACCAACAGAACAAAACAAAAAAGAGGCATTCATTGTGTCATTTAGATTCCCCACACTCACTTGTTACCAAACGAATGCCACCAAAACTCCTCGGCCTCTTTCTTGGTCACCCTGTAGGTTTCACCCTGGAAATCTCCCCCCGGAAACATGGCCTTCAGCTCCCAGAGCATGTGGCTGAACAGCAAGGACAGCTTGGTCAAGTTCCTCCTGAGAATGAAAAAGCAGACTTTCAGTGGTGGTTGCAGAAATAGAAAAAGGCACATGTTGCTCATAAATGACAATGTGTTCTGGCCCAGTGGTGTTGAAAATATACATAAAACTACACAGTGAAAGATTGCTTTGGATAACAGTGTGTGCTCTCATACGAATATATAAAACCATCTTGTGAGCCAGTGACTCATTTTTGCCTCAAACTGATAACCTTCATCTCACACGCCTCCTATAATATTCTTAAAGCTCCAGGGGACCTCAAGGGAAAGCAACAAGACCAACGGACCTTTATTTAATGGTGCAATTGCTTTCTACTTGTGGGCCTTGTGTTTTATGTAATGTATCACTAGCAAAATTTAACGCTAAAACTCTAACTTGCAGTGAAGTTCTGTGAAATAACAGGTGTGATAGAAAGCTCAGCAGTGAGTTGGCTATGCATAGACAATAGCTATGAATAGTTTGTGTAGAACTTACAAGTAAGCGGAATACGTTAAGATTCAACTCTACGACACCTTTTTGTTTGAGGAAACATTGCTCTTATTATACAACTAGCATTTACAACAACATTTGATGTTCTACCGCTTTGTTTCAGTTAAAACAAGCACTGCACATACTTTCCATAGATATATACACACACACACATACACACGCGCAAACACGCACAACAGGTAGTCCAGCTAGCAAACAGGATGCTCTCTGCTGCATGCTCGACTGTAAATACCACAAAGTGTTCCAGTGGGCAGTGTGTCACTTCAGGACAGACTTTAATAGAGTATATTGTCTTTCTATGTGTCTTCTGGGGTCAGTAACACATTAAAATAATAATTTATCATAACAGTACAAATGACAACTTTTGTGTTGGCCTTTTTAAAATAATATATGTGCTACACAGTATGCCAACTTTCTACAGCTTACTATAAAAGCTGATCGCACTCAAAATTGTTTAAAACTACTTTGACATCAGCAAAAAACATTTCTCAACAATAATACTCTTGTATGATGAGAACTATAAAGAGGTAACCATTCACGTTAAGTAACAATAAACAAAATACAGGTTTGGGTGAAGGAGGACTATGAACTGTTATGTTAATAAATAAAAAATAGATGAAACATGCTGCAATATGCTTTAATGTACTGTTTATTATGAATAAGCCATTTTTATTCAGGGCTGCTATGATCCATCGCTGAAATGTTATCTACTAAATTAATCACTGACTATTTTGGTATTTGGACCAAACCCTGAGGACGTTCTCTTGGAATTTTGATCAACATTTTTCACTAACTGATTAATCGACAATGAAAATATTTGAAAGCTGCTGGCCTATCTAAATTTTTTGACTTATTTCAAAATACACAAAATACAGTTTGACCACTGTTATAATACAAATGCAGTTAAAATCTCACATTCATATATAGAGGGGGTATCTACTGGTTCTGAAACAGTGTACTCGTGTCACAGTTCTAGTTGAATATCATATTTATTCACCACTATTACAACATAGTTCTTCTTTTGTACTTTTGATGCAACTCTAAAAAGTATTCCACAGATGAGTCCAGGCATCCAAGCACTTATTTAAAGGGATGTTTGCCTGTGTGGGTCAAAGACTCTCCACCTCAATGAGGAAAAGAAAAACCTCTTTGGTGTTGTTTGAGAGTAAGGCAGGAGGAAATGTGTAAGCCACATCTCTTGCGCTGTCTGGCCCCCGTGTATATAAACATATCATGACGAAAGAAAGACGGATGGGGGGGAAATCTAAAATAAACACACCGTTGCAATGTTTTCTGGACACAAATGGCTGCAATATTGTGACCAGCCGAGACATCGGACATTGGCCTGCGAGAAGATACAACCTTTGAAAAGCTGAATTTTCCTCTTTAACAGTTAAACTGATTTGTTACACACCTGATGTATTTAATAAATACAGTGTATAGAGTTATATAGTGTTTTTCTTATGTTGTTTCTGCTCATAGTTTTTTGGCGTATGTGTAACTGAGTTGGCAAATTTTGCATGTGTTTCTTAAATTCCAGTCAGAGGAGGCCAAAGGCGTTTATAATTTCACAGTCAATAATCTTCCATCCGCTAAACCTTCCACTGCCTGTTTCTGTTGCCTTCACCTCTCAGTCTTATCTCAGTTCTGTTTTTAGCCTCACATGATAGCCGGGCACAAATTTCACTTACTGAGTGGGGAGGGGTATTATTCTGACCATCCTACAGTCAGTGTTATTAGAAGTGGACGGGGTACCTGCAGCTTACTGGCCTGACATTTTGGCGTTGTTAAAAAAACACCAAAAAAGGATATTAACACAGTTTATCCTGACATCTAAGCCACATGACACATAAAACTGTTTGAATTTGCCACATGACTGCCCATGCGTACCTGGCTGTGGTGAAAAGGCCATCTGTTTATCTTGTCTGTGCAAAGGATTCTTGAAAATGATGTAACAAATCTTCAAATAAGGCCTATTTGATTTGATTGTCAGTTTCCGCTGAAATAAAACAGTGGTGTCTGTAACAATTTGCATACAATCAGCGCAAATTGTACAGTAGAGGAGAAGGAGCACTTTTCTGCGACTGTCATGTATGGAACAATATATTAAGTAATGTCTCATATAAAATGCTCAATTTAAATCTTTACAATGCGGCGTGATGTATTTCATTGCTATCCCATAAACTGGAAAAGCCTTGTCATGTGCGTAAAAAACAAGAACCAAAACAACACACTGTGTTTGTATTTAAATATAATCTGCAAACATATCGTGTAAAGCAATTACATAAATAGAGACGGGGACGCGACCGAAACCCAACTTTTTTTTTTTTGGGCGGGGTCGCATCTGCCGTGCAACATGTTCACATTCCGACATACATAAATATTCATGAGTCATTACTATATTATTTCATTAGTATTCAGTGCTCATGGGTCTGGAAACAGCCATCTTTGAAGTGGGCACACCTGTCAAGTTTCGTGACTGTATCTTGCACGGTTGTGACACTGTCACAATGACAAATATCTGACACACAGACAGACAGACAGACCTGGAATAATTAACCTAAATTGTGTCTATGGTAGTTCCCCCACACACGCACACATTGGATGGATGGATGGATGGATGGCTAGATAGACGGGCAGTACTTACTTTTTTGGCATACAGCACGTCTTCATTTGATTGAAGAAGAAAATTAAGATTGACAACTTTTTAGGAGTGGTAGAAGCTTTAGCTGCTGCTTTTTATTAAAAGGCAAAATGCTTTACTATGTTGTATACATTTGCCGTAAATACAGTGGAGTTGTAGGTGAGTAAAATACAATCAGAGGATATCTATGTATACTCCGTAGATACAACTGTTTGGGCATACACTGAGAAAACATCCATTCAAGGCCATTCTCTCTCCCAAGCTCCTCACATACTGATGTTGTAATTTATTTTGCCAAGTTCCGACACATTAGCATTACAAAGACGCAGGTTTGGCCCCTTCTTCCACCTTCATCATTAGTAGTCCCAACAGCAAAAGGGGCCGTAGCCTGAACTCCAAATAAAAAAGTCACTCTTTTTATAGCAGCTCTAAAATATCTACTTCGGCCAAACAGCAAACTTACAGAATGTAGTCACTGTTTTTATCTTGGTGCACAATGAAGTGTATATTTGACCTGTGAGAACCGCAGAAGTTATTTTACATTACTGCTTCTTCTACTGATGGTTTAAAATAGTTATTTCGGAATCTAATTTAGCGTTCAAGGAGGGGTCAAAGCCTCTATCATAACTTAAAAGTATTAAGTTGAAACTCTCTCATCCAGTTATGTGAATAAAGAAGGCTATTTTGGGATCCATGAAGCGCTCAGGGCCCAATCCCATGGTACTGGGTAAAGATTTGAGGGATGTGTGGCCTCCTTCTGACCCCCCCATCAGTTCATTTGTCTTACAGCGGGGTTACCGAGAGCAATTTGTCTGATAAACATGATCTGGTTGGGTCAAAAAAGAAATGGCTTAAATGTCGGTTACCTCGGGTGCTACTGCGATGCAGATAGTTTTGTTTTTTTGTCAGGTTGTGAGGTCTCGGACATTTTAAAAAAAATAAATGATTCAATTTGTGCTGCTCACTTGATTTAAAAAGATTCAGCAGAAATGGAAATTGGACATATCTGGACATAAAAGGTATATTTCTACTAAAAGTTTCCCCATTATGCAGAATAATCCACGGATATTGCTGCAAACACCCTTCATTGGAATTATCGGGTCCCTATTATAAAGATGTGATCTGCAGAATATCCCAAATACAGAGACACTGAAAGATATTTTGATTATTACTCATAATTTCTTATTGCTGTGAGCACTTAAAATATACTTTAATTCAAACAGTCTGCTGCCGTACAATAGGGGTTAATATGTTGTGTTTTCATTTTTATTTGCAGGAACCAACACTTTATAAGTAGAAAAATATGATAAACTTTTATAGCGATTAATCTCTAGATTATCTCTAGATGAATCAACCAATTATTTAGTCTATGAAGTGTCAGAAAAAATGGCCATTATGAGATCTGAGAGCCCGAGGTGATGTCCTTTTTCCAACTGACCTAAAAATTTTTAGTACCGCAACAGCAATTTCTCAAATTTAAAAAGCTAGGACAAGCATATTTTGGCATTATCAGTTGAATAAATGGCCAAAATTGGTGCCGATTCATTTTCGGATAAAAAAAAAATATGCACTCCAATGTGAGGAACACGTGAAATTAGGCCCTACATGACATGAAATATTTTAAACAAGACATAGGACAAAGGCTTGATTTGCAGTCCCTCTGAAAATAACTGACTAAATGAATGAAACATTTAATGAAAATATCCATGCAAATGTTCTTTTTTAAACAAAGATGTAATGTTTCCTAGAACACAGATGCTAAAGATGGTCTTTGAAGCAATTTTCATGACCAAACTGTCCCGCTAACATGTGTGTCTCTTTGGTGTATGCACATAGATGCCAGCCAGAGATGCTCTTACCTGTAGCTGGATGTCTCCTCAAATATCTTCTCCCGCCCCTCTTTAAACAGCAGCACGGCCCTATCCGTCTTATCCATCAGGTTTCTGACATGGACCCTCAGGTACTTGGCCTCGTCTCCCCGGGGAACCTTGCCGCCCGTCACCCTCGAGCCTCGATAGGGCTCCCAAACCTGTATGAGCAGCGTTGTCGACTCAGATACCAGCTCTGGCAGGTATGGGGGACTGTTCCTCAGGCCCAGCCGGGGGTTAGTGCACAGCTCGTGAAGCTTTTCCAATTTTTTGAGGGCCTTGTCCACCAGCCGCCGGTCTCCACTGGTGGGGGCCTGGGAGGCTCCTGAAACTGCTGCTGCCATAACTTTGCTGTTGCGTGTTTGAAAGTGATGTGAATCAAAAACGACCTTCAATGTCAAGTCTGTGTGTGTTTTTTCTGTCTGGGGGCGTGACAATAAATACTAATGGGCGTGCTGTTTTTTTCTAAGAGATTCAAAAGCTGAATTTTCGAATGTGTGAATGATTATTAGCAGAAATAGGAACTGCTGTTCATACCGGCTCAAGTTTTTGAGTGTTTAAGACTTTTGTCCAGAAAATGTTTTTTGGGAGTTCCCTGCTTCATCTGAAAAGCACACATTTTAGCCTCCCCCAAACAGCATCACCCTTTAATCCACTTAGTGATAATCCAAAAGCACTACATTATCCAACGGTGGATGGCACGTTCAATTACGGCATCACTTAAAATGCCCTCGAAGCTACGCATTTCCTCCAAAAGCAGCCACTCCTTTTCGTTTTTAGCTTCTCATTCCTCTGTCAGATCTTAAGAAAAATACAACAACAACAAAAAAAAAACAAGATCTGTTACACAAAGCCTGTTTTGTTTAAAACATCCACAACAGCAGCCATACAACACAAGAGGCCAACTATGAGAAAGCAAACGAAGGGAGGGTTTGAGACTGATACTCAGCCCCTTGAAACAGTTTCAGCTTTTAAAATCTCTCTCCAGCTCATCCTAACTCTCTCCACCCGAATGCATTGAGTCTTTCTTGCCCCCTATTTAGCATGCTTACCAATATTCATGCGCACATCCCAGCAGCACAGCAGTCCCACATTGTCAGGGTCAACTGAGCTGAGACGTCAACTCACAGCACAGCGGAAACATGTTCTCTGTCATTGGCTGAGGAGCTGTGGCTTTTTCTTTGTCTCTCTCTTGATGTCACTCTCGCTCTCTCTCTCTCTTTTTCACTCCTTTTGGTGCACACTCTGATTGGTTTCCTGGTTGCAGCCGGCCAAACAGGTTTGTTTTCTTTGCTCTATTGCTCAGGCAGGCAAGCCGAGAGAGAGAGGGAGAGAGAGAGTGACAGAGAGAGAGAGAGAGAGAGAGAGAGGGGAAGAGAGGTGTGGACTAAAAACCAAACATTTACCAAGAATGAAAGCAGAGAACAAGACTTGAGTCATTCTTAGTATCCACACAGGTAGACTTCTCACAAACAGGAAGTGTGTTCAACTCAGGGGTCAAAGCTCAATGGCTCCACAAACTTCTCCACAAGGGATATAAAAAGAAATCATCTTCACCTGACTGTGAGCACAGAGCAATGTTTATTAAAACAGTTAGTTAGCATTTCATCTTCAGGATGAAGCCTAATGACTGTGCCCCCCCAACTTTTTCCTGCAGCGCCACCATGAGGTCGAAATGTGTGGTTTTGATGAAAGCACATGTTAAACTTGATACACACAATTGTGTTCCCTCCAAGATGACTTTTGTGTTAACTTTGATGACTCCCAAACTTTAACTTTTTGGGGGCCATCATCTGGTAAGAATTTGTTCTAACTGATATTTTGCTTTATAATCATATACCTGAAACGCTAAGGACATTTCCAACAGCTGTAGATGTATTTTGTGTTTAGAGCTGATGACCAGAAGTGGAAAAAGTAGTCAATCCTTTTCCTTAACTAAAGCACCAATGGAACAGCGCAGCGGAGATATACAATTTGAGGGGAAGCACAAAACAACTTGCAGCACAAAGTATTTCAAGCGCTCCTGATGCAGAATGGCCCATTTCAGAATAATAATTAGGCTACTATGAAACTTGTCATTGTACTTTATTTAGCTCTTTAAGGTTGGTCTGCTTTTAGTCATACAACACCAGAGTGTGTTTAGTGATCATTTGATTATTATCCGTATTCATAATGGGAATCTGCAAAGTAACTAGCAGGCTAACTAAAGTAGTCAACAAATGTAGCGGGTTAAAATGAAACGTTAGGTCTGACAATAAATCACTCACTAAATGTGATTCCAACACTTACGCTAACGTTAACCCTGGAGTAGAGTATAAAGATGTGCAACATGAAAAGTAAAGTATTAATTCCTTAAAACCTGTACCTATAGTACTTGAATAATTGTACTTAGTAACATATCCAAACAGCTAATTAGCAAATAATATTATCATGTATATATGCTCACAATCATGCAAGCACACTCAAAAATATTTAATTCACAACACCACACGAGAGAAACACAGAAAAGCAGCAAGTTCTCACATTTAAATAGACTGGAAAAACTAAATGTATACATTTTTGATAATTTAAATGAAACCAGTACAGCTTTTTAATTATCAAAACGGCTGCTCAACATTCCACAGTAGCCTGTATGACTCTTATGAAATGACTAATCACTCATTACTATAAGTAGCTATCAACTTGCAATTGTATTTCATGATTGGGTCTAAAGTATGTAATCTCAGAATAAGATTTAAATTAGGTGTCACTGGCCCTCATACCTGTAGCTGGGTGTCTCTTCTCCCTCAACATCAGCAAGGAGCCGTCAATCCAGCAGGTTTCAGACATCTTAATCCTCCAGGTAGGCCTACTTTCCTAAGTATTCCTGTGGCGCCATCCTCAGGTCACAATCTTTAGCAGTCCAATATCTCTTAAATTACCTTATAATTTAACTAATGACATTTGTATAATCCTCCTGTAAACGTTGCATGTGTGCTCATTAGCTAGTCATCGAGCTAATGTGCCAGCTAAACTACGGCACGATGGTTACCATGGTAACATTAAAGCTAACTTTACTAGCCGGCTAAAAAAAAAAAATCATTGCGTTACATTCAAGGACGTTTTATTCGAGAATGTTCGCATGCTACCGCTAACATGTAGCTAACCGCTAGCTGTTTGAGTTTCTTCCATCAGACTTTTAATCATTAGTTATCATCAATTAGCTTCCAGAAGAAAACAGCAGTAACATGGTGCATAAATAAAAAAAAAAAAAAAAGTTAGGTTACAAGCAGTGCCGGATTTAGCAATTTGGGGGCCCAAGGCGAAGGTATGTATGGGGGCCCTAAACCCTGCATACACTTCTTTACTCCAAAATGAAGACAGAGAACGAAGACAAGCTAATAGTACACAAGCTAATAGTCACCCATGATGGAGAATAAGAAAACAACTGTCCTTGCAAAAATTCCAGGTTAACCAGCACTGTTTATTTCTAAAAGTCGGCAACAAAAGCACATAACACAGTCCCCTGATTCACTGTAGATAAGCCATGTCCTATAAATCTTCTCCCGGTTTTTCATTTGGATGTAGTAGTTATTACTACACTGCATGAAAAGTGGGATTTTCGTCCCTGTAAACGCCCGGAAATCTTCCTAATTTTCGGCAGTTAACGTCAATTTACAGCCTGCGAACGTCGCGTTCGTCTGTGCCACATACTGACGGAAACGAACCATGACCTTCAATTTGCATATGAATAGCAGCGAAACCACACCTTGCCAGAGAATGTGTGGGCTGGCTTGAATATCCTCACTCAGTATTGGATGAAACCACTACTAATAAACAAGCAAAATCACTCGTGATTGGCCACCCTGGGCCATTATAAATGTAAACCCCAGTAAGAATAAATAAAAATACAAATTATATATATATATATATATATATATATATATATATATATATATATATATATATATATATATATATATATAATATATATATATATATATATATATATATACATACATACACACATATATTATTGATATCATCAAAGACATGAATTAATTAATTGAGGAAAGGAACATTTGCCAGGAAGGTGTTGTTTATTCAAAGAAAGAGCTTTATTAGCACAAACACAATCACACCACAACTATGTACAAAGCATAATCTGCCCACACAACAAACGGGAAGCTCCTGAGAAGCCCAAAATCCTACAGCACCGCGAAGTGTCTGTTTCTGCAGACGTCTGTGGTGCGCTGCTACTTCGGAATCGCCTCTCATGTGACAGCAGTGTGGCGCAGAGCTCGGTGAGCTCCCGGCTGCGAAAGGACGGAGGTCGCACAATCCATCCAGACACCCCGCCATCTTGTGCAGTCTTCCTCCTCAGACATCAGGTCCGTGGCGGCGAACTTCGAAAGGTCCACCTCGTCCTCAGCTAGCACTCTGTCTCGCTTCCAGCAGCTGTAAAAACAATCAATAAAGACGATCAGTACTGCGCGATGCACTGCGTATGGATACAACACATATATTATATAATAGAATATTAGTCACATTGACCAAAAACGGATCTAATGTAATAATGTCTTACAGGCAGCTGGAAAACAATGAAAAAGAGTGGTATGAATAAAGAAACGAAAGTCACAGTAAAATTAAACTAGGGAGAAAACAGTAACAGTTACTTACACACGATGGCGTCATTATTGGCATCATGTAAATCTGGACTTGCAGACATAGCTCCAAGCTAATAGGAGGTCGCGGCCTTGTAGTGAGGCGAGGTTAGTCTGTCAAAACAAAATGCTGGCAGCGATAAACCTCCGTGTCCCTCTGCGGCAGCGAAGCTCCGTCCATCGGCGACACTCTCTGTGGCGACGCGGCAAATCTCCTCCCGTCAGCGCAGGCCTCCTCTCGACAATGGCCGTGCCGCTAGCCCAGCTCCTGCTAGCTAGCTTAGCCGAACTTGCTTCGTATCCAATAAAACACAAACACTTTGACTGCGATGGAGAGTCCAACTCACACACTCACAGCACGTCGTCCGACAACAGTTCACAGTCCGTTAGTGATAAAACACGACACTGAAGACACACACAGTCCACTGTCAGCTGCTCGACGCCATTAACTCTCCGCTCCTTCTTCCTCGTCACTCACGCGCCGGTCAACACGGAAGTGTAAAACTCTTAAAGGTCATGAACTCTAACACGTAATAAGAATTACTTTTCAACTTCTTTTAAAACATTCAGAACCCATGATATTATACAAATACTTATACATTTTAATATCTTAGTTATCTCAAAATATTTTATGCAAATTTTAACTTCTTAACAACTGGCGTTTTATCTTTAACTTGTTCCCAGGAGAGAGAGAGAGAGAGAGAAAACAAGAATAAATAACCTTTTTTACATAACATTGGCCATTGCTAATGAAATACACAGTAATTAATCTAGCATACTTTCATTAAATAAATCAATTCAAGCGAAAATATAAGGGTCTATAATTAGGCAATACTGAGCCTCATCAATTTATACCAGAGATTTTCTTAAAATGAAGTTAACACCTTTTACAAAAAGGTCACCTGGGGTAAAACTCCCCCTGCTACCCTGTTTTGCATTTGTATAGCTCACAGCATTTTCATTTACATGTTAAAATCTCCCCTAGAATCAGGGGGAGGGGGGTCATTGGGGGACAACTGCCAAGCAAGGCCCACGTCAATTTCCGACAATTCACGGTAGTTTTCGGTGTTGCCTGCAAATAGCCGCGTGCAGTCGCAAACCTGAAATTCCACGTCAATCTACAGTGCCGCATACTGACGAAAATCCCACTTTTTATGCAGTGTAGTAAATCTCCGACCCTCTCGATTTTGGGGGAATTCCACACTAATTTGTATGGGACCTTTGCGAACACTGGAACATCGCTCCTCAGCCGTGAGCTTCTTAGGCCAGAGAGCCGGGTCACCTGTTAGTAAGTCTAGAGTGCTTTGGTTGGTGGCAGCAGGATTAGCACAGCTAGGGCTATAACTGGCAGAACTGGGTTGACTCACCAGAACCCCACCATTGTCATCATCATAGTCATCATCGCTGTCCAAATGGTAATCACTGGACAACTCCTCCACCTTGTCTGTGTCAACGCCAGACACAGCTAACGTTAGCGGCTGCTGCTGCTGTTGCGGCGCCGGCATATCCAACCGTTTGGACGTTGTTGACTGTATCCCCGGTAACAGCAGTGGTAAAATAGTTTGTCAGCTTTGCTATATATTTCTCCGCGTCTTTTTCCTTTTTCCGTTTATTCGAACCGCTCGGGTAGTGTCGTTTAATTTTAGCTTTTACTCCTTGTCTGTTTGTTTACATCTTCTACTTCTTCTTCTTCTCCTTCTGTGTGGTTTATTGGCGGTTGGCAAACGGTGCATTACCGCCACCAACTGGACTGGAGTGTTTTTTGTTTGTGTTAATCTTTTGCAGTCCGTCACGGACTAGTCCATTTCATTGTGAAAGTAGGGGGTGTATGTGGGACAGATACCCATGAATTTGACATTTTAACTAATACTTAAAAGTTTTTCTAAAGAATGAATTACATATTAATAAAAATTGCCACGTTTTTGAAGTGTGTAGATGACACATTTCTTATTTTCCTTTTTTTTTTTTTTTTTCCTGGAGGTTGGTGGGGCCCCCCCCCCTACGACCGCTGGTGGAGGGGCCCCAAGCAACCGCCTACCTATGCCTCTATGTTAAGACCGGCTATGGTTACAAGTAAAAGTCAGTTTTAATTCGTTATAAAAGTAAATGTCATGATGTAGGATAGACATTTCTGAATAAACGTATATCTTTTTGTTTTATTAGTTTTAGTCGATGCATTGATGTGCAACTCATAGCATTAATACTGAAGCTGATACAGGTGGAGCTCAATTTAAGTACTTCATATAGACCTTACTGTAGCCTAAGTTATAGATCAATATGCTGGGTATCTTGTGATTTTTTTTATATTATGTACATTTGTATTACAATATTACATCATAATTTATGCTAGGCTGTTTAATCTTGTATTATATTGTGGGGTATTAATTAGGATCTGCAACTTAACTTGTAACTACAGTTATCAAATAAATGAAGTGGCCAAAGAATTGTTGTTATATATGTTCTGAACAATGTTGTAAAAAGTCAGACTTGAGAAAAAGTTTATTTTTCACTTGGGTTAAAGTCGCCCTTATGAATAGTCATAAAGTATCTGATATGAAGTTATTATTATTATTATTATTATTATTATTATTATTATTATTATTATTATTAATTAGTGTCAAAATAATTTTCTGGCTACTTAAGAATCAGAAGTACAAGAAAATGATACTTTAAATCACATATATAATTTGTTTTTCAGATTATTAGAATCAGTGTTCTTCTTGTCTGATTGCACAATAAAATAAATTCATTTAAAAAGGTGCTGCTGTGGCCCTGACACAGAAATCTGCAAGGTACCTAACAAGGTAAGCGTATCGCGTAAATGTAGTGGAGTAACTAGTAAGCAATATTTGCCTCTTAAAGTGGAGTAGTATAAAGTAGCATGAAATGGAGGGAGTACTGTTCAAGTACTGCTAAACTGTACTCAAGCAGAGTACACAGAAAATGTACAAAGTTACTCTCCACCGCTGGCAGCCACTGGTAATCGACGCGTACACCCTTCACTTATATAAACCTGAAATAATTCAGATATAAACTTATAAGATAAATGTGATAAAAACACTTCAAGAACCTTTGTTATGACATATTTTAAAATATTTGTGTATGACATAATATATTCAATATAACTTTACATATTTTGTAAATGAATGTCTGAATGTGTTTTATATATGCAGTCATCATGTGTTTTCACCATTCCAGTGGATAAATCATCTATTTCTAAATACCTCGAGAAAAGGATGCATTTTGTCAGGGATGTTGCCCTCCACAAGAGGGAGACACTGACTCAGACAACTGCTTTACCAGGTTAGTGTTGACACTGAAATCTGATTATTGTAAACCATTACATGTCACTTCCCAGCTGTGTTTACTTTACCTGCAGATTTTTACACGTATAGTTTATAAATCCTTTAAAACCGGATGACTCAACAAAAAGTGTTTCCTCCAGTTGTGCATGCTGCGACTTGCTGCAAAAGACACATATCAAAGCCACTTACTCAGCAGCCGAAGACAGAAATAGTTTGTGCTGCACTTTCCAACTGTTTGTTCCCTCTCCGAGAGATTCCCTTCGTCATTATTCGATGGGTCTGGTTGCACCTTTGCTCTGTTGACACAAGAGGGCCTCATTTCACCGGCTGTCTGGATATCTGTGCCACTGATGACTGCTCTCTGCAGTGATCATGCAGCACTGTCTCAGAATACCAGGCCCCCAAATATTGAAAGGTTATAGTGAATTTTCTCTTTGCATTTAAGTGTGTGCTCTTATAGGTCGTTAACCCCTCAGTCAATGTTTCCTTCTTTCAGCTTTCGTTAAGCTCCGTCAGGCATGTGTTCAGGTTCAGACTGGCTGTAACAGAGGTAGGCCTGTGATTTTCCATACACAGTGATACCTAATGTTAGAGGAGACCATAATGGTTGAGTGCCTTGACAGCTGCAGACATGTTTGTGTAGTGCTAGGGTCTTTTAGGGACTTTAGACACCAAGCTTGACTTTCTGTTGCCAGCTCCACACTTCAGTGGAAAGAGGAAAGTCCCAAATTGACCCTGGTAACCAGAGCCTGGTCTGAGGGTGGAGTAGGATAAGATTAAAGTCAAGGAGATGAGGTGTGATCTCTGTTTATGTGTGTGGGTATATATGCATGATTGTGCACTCACATTTATGGCTTGTGTGTGTGGTTTTGATCAGGTAATGTGGCCACATGCAGGGCAACACTGCCACGGCGTCAACCGATCAGTCAGCCAGATTCTTCAGTTCCTACTCGTTCTTCTTTAAGGGAGTTCAGCTCTGAGTCTCTTGCCTTGTCACTTATCATCAACCTGTGGCAACAGAAGAACAAATACATAAACGATCTGACTGATGTGTGCATGTGAAGGACTGCAACTTGCAAAGTCTTAGGCTGAGCTTAAGGCTTACCTGAGCCTCCATATATTGTTGATCCATAATGTTATCAGTTCACAATTTCGCATTTCTGACTTCAACAGAAGGCTGTGATTGCAGAGTACAAGCAGCTGTAATGTACCCCAACTGAGACAATATTGTCGGTTAAAGTTGATTCATTTTATATTTGTATTGAAAATACTTAGAAAATTCATTTTCTAAGCTCAGGCCACCCCACAGCGGGGACGAGGGAGCAGCGGACAGCTCCGGGGCATCAACTCCACTCGCAAGTCTCGGTTAAAGGCACCAACAAGACGTACAAACTGTAATATGCTCAACAAAAATAGCACATCGAGTTATAGTTTTTGATGTGAAGATCAGCATTATGACTGCTGACCTGAGGCACTGAAGCATGTGATCAAAATAACATTTAAAAAAAAATCCCTTCCATGACATCATGAAGAGAGAACAGAAAAGTTCAAAAAGGAAGTCATCTCAGAAACGGTTATAAATATGGTAATTCACTCATTTTGCAATCAAAGTATATAATTCTTCACATTGCATGTTCCAAGTCCAGATCCCCCTCTGATCTATAAGGCGGGACAACCTGTTAGGCTTTAAGAATAAAGAAAAGATATGCACTTTTTTTTTTTCTTTCTTTTTTTAAATGAAGGGGTTGTTTTACTCTTTCTGCATGAGCCTTTCTCTTCATGCTGCATGAAACTACACATAAACTGCTCCAAGTTTGGAAATAGGAGGGTTTGCCAGACCTAATGTAATCAAACAGTAAGAAAAAGAAAGGTACAGCGAGCATCAGAAAAAGCCTGACTTCATGTTGTCAGTGTCAACAGCCAAAGTTCAGATTTAGTCCTGTTTTTCTGTTTTCGCACAGCCCCAAAACAGTCGAACCGACAAAAGCATCGACCCGTCTTTCCTCTTTGAACTTCTTGAGAAATTCAGCGCGAGATGTTTTGAACTCTCATGCAAAACAGACAGATGTCAGAGAAGTCGGAAATGCAGAAATTATTGTGAATTCAAAGAAGTGTTTTGTCTGCTCTTCCCTCACTCGGTATAATTTGACAAAACTCGGTCGCGTTGTTTCGGTTTAAAGAGGAAAGCACCAAGTGTCAGTGTGAGCGCCGGCGCAGCTGCAGTGTACCTGCAGTCGTTACCATAGGTGGCAAGGACGCACATCATCCTCACCGAACCTCTGCCGGCTCTTCCTCGAACATGAATGGCTTTTTAAATGTCTTCCGAGTCAATGAGTTCGAACGCGTTATCTGAAACACACAAGTGACACAGAAGGGAAAACAGGGTGATGATTTGATCGCTTCCCATCTGATCTCACGGGGATGGGAATTGCGCACTAGTGGACACTTTGGATGGACTGATCCCCCTCCAAGCTGTCACTGAACGTCTGGAGGTTTCCTTTTACGCGCACGCACGCACCTGAGACTTCTTCGGCTCCTGCGCGCCTCGTCCCCCGGTTGATGCCAAGGATCATGACCATGAACGGTGACCAGCAGTCGGTCGCCACGGCGCCGCTGGATCTGCGCACCACTCACCGAGAGCGTGGGAGCGCCGGCCCGGGGACTCCTCCGGGCTGCAAAGGTCGCGCCGGGGACGCTCGTGTGACGGGCGGCTCACCTGCGCCTCCAGCGAGCACAGGGACGGACACTCTGGAGATACGCTGCCCGGTCAGGGGCGCACTGCCCGGCTCAGAGACCGGCGCTTCTCGCAAACGACCAGCGGACAGATCCTCCTCCCGGCTTCCTTTTAGGAAACGCCGGTTTCACGTCGAACCGGAGAGCCAAAGGCAGACGCCGGCTCCAGCGCAGACTGAGGACCGCTGCTCCCCCGCGGTCGGAGCGGACTTAACATCCAGGGAAAGTTTTCCCGGTCGAGCCGCGGATGAAAGCAGAGTCAACGCAGCACCGATGACTCCCAGGCGGAGTGAAGAGGCAGCACACAGCCCAAATGGTTTTCCCATACGCGTTTTGCACCACTTTGATTACGGTAAGCGTTCATGGTTTGAGCATTTTAAGCCCCTCAACTAGAATAATGCCTGAACTTTGTTACGCTGCAGATTTATGCAGTGATTTTTTTTGTGAAGTTGTGAAGTTCACATCTGATGGACTTGACTTGCTGTTCTCCAAGGGAACTCTTCTTTTGTATGCTACAGTTGACATATATATGAATACATGGTGAATGATAAGACTTACAGAGACACCGTTATGCTCAAAGACAAACACACAGGGGCTCTCTAAATGATATATTACTTGTACAATACTAAAGCTATTGTTTTTACAGCGGTACAGTTCAGCACACCCTCCACCCCTTCCTCAATATCTTAAGTCATTAGTGTGTGACCGATGTAAGAAATGACAGTGGAGTTGCAGTTCATGTTGCAGTTTCTCTACTGAGTCAATGAGATAAAATGTCCAGTCAGCAATTCTGCAGTCATTCTCCAGCAGTCGGTCTCCTGTACTGACAAAACTAGCTCACTCATAACTAAATAGGATACATGCACACACACACATGCATAGACAAAGACTTGTTTGCCGTGCCAGCCTTTTCGTTTTTCATGCATCTAAATCATTTTCTTTCCCTCTCTGCCTCCCATTTTGGTCTCTCTGCTTCTGTCCTCCTCAGGTCCCTTCCCGGTCTACTGTTTGCCCCCTGTCCCAGAGCCGAGCCACCCTCTGGCCCACCAAACCGAAAACCTGCTGGCGGGCATCGCTCTGGCCACACGTCAAGATGAAGATGGAGACACGTATGTTGGGTGTTTTTTGGGTTGGAAGTTAGGATGTCGCTCTTCTTGGTGTATAATTTAATCACCTCTCACATATCCCAGCCACTGATGCGTTAAGTAAACTAAAAAGATTAATGCGATTCATCCGCCTCACACATCTACAAAATCGTTGCATGGCGGGCTGCATTGACAGGCGAAACTTGGAAAAGTTCACACATTTGAAATCTTAACACATTCAAGTATTTGTGAGATTTCCCAGCTCACGTTTGATCCACTGTGCATCATGAGCAAGACATTAATAGTTTTAGTTTAATGTGCACAAGATTCTTCTTTGAAGTAGTGACGCACATGTTGCAGACCTGCTAAATATGAAAGTGGCGCACAGTTTAAAGCTAATGCTTCACAGAAAGGTCTAAACTGGATGCATATTTTGTCAAAGGTCAGACTTCTGCTTTAAATTTAAATACATAACTATCTGTAGCTTGATGTCCGCGGTGGTGGCAAGAATTAATTGGAAAGATGCTTTTGCTACCATAAAGGTGGAATGAGGTTGTGAATGGCAGGACAAACATATCTTAAACATTCTACAAGGAACTTGTAACTGATTCTGAAACCGTCTCAATTTGATACGTATTCCTCTATTTGACCTCTTTAAGCAAACAAGGAAATTGGATAAACCTTAGATTTAGAACTGTGTTTCATGGTGCAGTGCTGAGGATGAATTGAGGAGTCTCACAGGCTGATGAAAGAAACTGCTCTGTAGTCAGCTGTACCGTACGGCACTAAAACAAAGTTTACTATGTCTCACAATCAGCAGCTTAAGGCTGCCAGTATCAACAAATAATGAAAGTTCCTTGTTGTAGATTAAAACGTGCATTATTGAAGATGAGGCCACCTGTCGAATACATAGTCCAAACATATAGGGGAAAGCATATCACCAGTATCACCGCTGCTAACTGTAGCTGCCGCTAGCACTGTAGCTCATTGAATCGCGCAGATATCCGTTGTATTAAAAAACAGGCATTTGTTATCAGCCAATAAAGATTTTTGGTGTAGGAGCTAACTGGTTAGAATGCTAACTTCAGTAGATGAACCTCCAACACAATACATAGACGTAAAAAAATATATATGTTGTTACATTCTTAATCTTTGAATGTTTCAAACCAAAAATCTCACACATCACACCTTTAACCTTCAGTAACATAAAAAATGGAAGATTACATAAAATGTCAATGTTTTTGCACAGAAAGTTCAGTACAGTATTTCAGCTAACTTCCCAGTTTCACACACAATGTGCGCTTGTATGCTGACTCATGCATGTGGTAAGTGTCGCTGGAGCTGCATTCTTAAATTGGTCAAATTGAATCAATAAGCCTTTGATACAGCAGATATTATGTCTTGTAGAAGAAGCAAATTCCCCTTGTCAGTTCAGAGACGGAAGCCTCAAAATTTGTGGTCAGTGGCATGTTACAATGTCCTGCATGAAATAATTCAGTGACATTTTAGTCTGTATCATAGCTTCTCACCAGTCAATGATGGACTGTAAACTATCTTTTCAGGGGAAGCTGTTCCCAATATAAAAACAGGTGATCAGACCTGTGCCAAGGCTAATAGTGTTCTCTCCTATAACATGCAAATCTGCAAGCGCAAACTTCACAGCCAGAATTATGGTGTGTTCCTGTGATCCTTCATCTCTCTTTTGTTTTCCGGTCTTTCCTATGAATACACTGTCCCCAAGTGTACTACTTTACTACCATGTAATGGATTTCAAGGTGTAAGGCAGTTATTTTACCTCGGCCAAATGCCCTACCTGGCCGTGTTAACGAAAGCACCTTGTGATTCAGATCTGCTCCAAAACTTCATAGGTTCTTCTTACGCTCGACCTTAGTTAGCATGAATATCAGAGCAGCAGGTTTTGTGTAAACCAAACAAACAGACAAACAAAAAGAACAAACCAAACTGAAAACATAACCTCCTCTGCTGAGGTATCAAGTGAATACAAGTGACTCATTGGGTCGACTCCAAACAACACCAGTCTCAGCGAGTGACGGGTCTGACCTCATAAACAGAGCACTTGGCGTTGCATAACCTGGATGTGGTTTGTGCGATGCTTGTGCCGTCTGAGTTTATTTGTTATAATCTCTGTGACTCACCTGGTTCTGCACATTGAACAGGTACGAGCCAAATTCTTTACTGTTGTATCACTTCCTATGAGGGAAACTGGTGTGGGTTAGATTAGGAAAGATTTACCTGGAAACCTTTGCTGCTTGATTAAATAGACATTGCACATACACGTGTGTCGGAGTGTGTGTCCTCAACAAACTATAATTTTAAGTCGACTAGCATCTTAGGGCGTGGGATGGTTGGGGGGGGCGGCGGTAGGGATGAGAACAGTGTACACAAGACTCTGGAGGAGTTTTCAAGACCACATGAATGCAAATATTAAACTTTAACGCATGGTTACTTAAACCCACCCACACACTAACTGTAATGTCTAACTGATACAAGACAACACACACACACACACACACACACACACACACACACACATTCAATCATGTGACTGAAAACACAGCATGTCCAAGAATTTCGGCACTTTGATGTTGTGGTTTCAAAAAGTATCAGCATCATTTGCATCCACTTGACAAAAAACTCGTGATGACCAACATTTAGCCGAGCCATAAGTCCCGTGACATGTCACAGCTGCTCAGTGTCCCTCATCCTCATTAGGGACTCTTAATCACTCAGATGCATCGGTTATTAACAGACAGTGATGAGTAAAGAAGGTGAAAGTAATATAGGTTGACTCTTCATTTTTATACCGACACAGGTATGAATCTGCATATTTTTCAGGCCAATGCTACTGCCCAATAGCCTGATTTTATTTTTCCTCTTCACTTGCTCCATTATTACAATTTATTTTAGACACTCCACACAGGAGCATCGTACAAGTATGTTATCCAAATTTACAGGGCAGACATAAATCTGAAATGAGTAAATGATATGAACATTTTCTCATTGGCGGTTACAACAAGGCTGTAGTGCAGAGCCTTTTCACAAAGCCTAGCCCCTTTGTAATGAAGTCGAGACTGCGGCGAGCCTGTGTAGTGCCTCCTTGTTGCTTTGTGGTTGTTTGAAACTCTGTGTGAATTCTGCAGAAAGAAACATTCTCGGCCCCCCTATCTTTTTCACACTGTTTTTATGTATATGAGTATATGTGTGCGTACATGCGTGTATGCATAATGTGACTGATGTTGTCGAGCATGCGCCTGCTGACGTCAATTCGTCGCTCATCCTCGGTTCTCAGCGTCTCTGAGCCCCTTTAGTTTCGGGAAAACCAGTGAGTGCTCAGTTTTTAAACACGATTGCGGTTTTTCTCAGGTGTCTCTGTCTCTCTCTTTTCTTCACTGTGTTTTTAAATGAATGGGCTCAAAAAACCCAAACATCCGCTCCTCACTTCCTCATTTACCGCTTTCTTTCTATCAGCTTCATCTCTCTCTCTCTCTCTCTCTCTCTATCTCTCTCTCTCTATCTCTATCCATTTATGTGTCACTCGCACACACAGTCATTCGTACTTGTAATGTGAAGATGTGTGTGTTCAGCTGCTACAAGTGAATTTCTACATGCTTCCAGTCAGCCAGTGTGTTTACCCGCACACTAACACTATTTAGTGAAGAGCCTGGCAGAAACGTTTTACATCTTTACTGGGTCATCATTTCACCTGCAGACCTAGATCATTTCAGATTACTGTGGCATGTAGTCCATCAAAAAAACTGTACAAAAAATGTAATAGTGTTGGGTTTAAATTGATACTTTTACAGTATTTTCATTCTGCACATGTACCAAAAACCAGATGTAAACCTTCAACTTCTTCTTTTTTTTTAAAATACAAAAACAAAAACATGACTCAAGGTCTACAGACACACCAGTGACTCTGTGAGGTTATGCACAGCCAGAGTGATGCTTTGAACTGAATGCTAACATCAGCATCGTTACATGATCCCAATGACATCGCTCAGGTCAAGATGTTTATTGGGTAATGTTTCGAAAAGGTTTGCAGTTGCGTGCTCGTTCAAAAAATATACAAGAAACTGGAGAGGAGCAGAAGTCACAAGTAAAAGCAAGAGTCCGCACACTAGATAATGCTCCTTTAGGGCTAAAACAGATGTCATTTTCAGAGAGCCCAATGTCTGAAGACAGACTAGGGCACAAAAGGTCGCTCGTGGAGGTAATCATTGTTCATGGGAGCATGATCCAGGGTGTTCTGTTTTTGTACTTTTAGCAGGTAATGTTTACCTTGTTGACCTAGCGCGTTGGCCACATTATTAAATTATACTTTTACATTTTTGATTTGGTCATAGACCAAAGTAAAATGGTAAATGGACTTGGTTTACAACAGGCCTCTCATTCAAACACACACACACACACTGATGGCAACAGAGAGCTGCCACACAAGTTGCTTGCCTGTCCATCAGGAGAGGTTGAGGTTTAGTGTCTTGCCCCACGACATATTGACATGTGGGGTAAGAGGAGCTTGGGATCGATCAAGTTGACGACCCACTCGACGTACTGAGCCACAATTACCCAAAGGTTTTGGTGAAAAAAAAAATCATTTTGGCGTGATGGAAAATCAGCGGATCACCGAAATAATTTAAATTCATCTTACAAATTCCACGACAGTCCATCAGTTCTGGTCTTCATCAAGGAGGGTATGTTTTCATTGAGGTCCGTTTGTTGGTTGGTTTGTCAACAGGATTACACAAAAACTACTGAACAGAGTTCCTTCAAACTTGGATGGAGGATGGGTCTTGGCACAGAATAGATCCTTTTAACTTTTGGTGCAGATCCAGATGGAGGACAGGACAAATCGAGGATTTTTTTTTTGCTCACTTACATAATGTTATGCGATAAGGCGTTTTTTTCGACCTTTCCATTAACTTCCATTAACATGAGTTCTATTTTATGTGGATTCTAGAACCAGTGAGCTCAAGCAGTTAGGGGTTTTATATAGGAGCTTCAGAGTGGCTTCACAAATTCAACTCACTCAACAATGGGGCAGTGTTGGCCTAAAGGTTAGAGAAGCGTGCTTGAAACTGAAGGGTCGCTGGTTAAAATTCCTGGCTAAATCTGGGTGGGGAAAGTGGGAGCAGTGCCTGCCCCAACCCCCTTACCACCAATGAGGTGCCCTTAAGCAAGGCCCTTAACCACGTCTGCACCACTGGAGCTTATCAGTGGCTAACAGATCAGACTGGTTGTACTGGGCAGCTTCCAGGTGTGAATGTGATCCGGGTGTTTTCATGCTTGAACGCGAACCTTCCCTGAATAAATAATGGTAAAAAAAAACAATGTACTGTAAATTTGCACTACAATAGCTGTATAGACGATTGCAGACGTGACCCTGATGATGAATGTAGAAAACAGATCCCACAAAACAATAAACTGCTCGCTCCAGGTTTGCTCACACACATTTACCCCATGAATACCTTTATCCCACCATACTTTTGCGACGAGTATTGCAGACAGGATAATGTGCCCGAAGCCGTCATTTCTCATTAAACGGTCCGTTGTGTGCCTGTTTCTCTTTTGTTTACTCTTCACACACACGTGCGCGCGCACACGCACACATCACCTCATGCTCAGCTGGTCCACAGACCACAGGACCTTCAGTATGATCATGTCATCTCCCGTACCAAAAAGGATACCGCATGAGGCTGCCTTCTCTCTCTGGCTTCTCTTTTTTTCTTACTGTCTCTTTTTTTCTCTGTCTGTGTTAGTGCTGTGGGCTCGGGACTCCTGTCTGCGTCAGTGCTGCTGTGCTTGAGGTTATCTGGGGCTGTGGTCTGCTCCACTTCCAGGAACTAGAAACAGTACAGTTTCATCTTAAGAGAAAAGGAGAGAGATGGATGCCGATAGAAAAGAGTTTAACGAGCAAGAGAGAGAGAGAGGGAGAGAGAGAGATAGATAGATAGAGAGAGAGAGAGAGAGAGAGAGAGAGAGAGACATTTTAGGCCTGTATGAAGGCAACTATTCAAGATACTAATTGAGCTCAATGCTTAAAGAGATGAGATTTGATTCAGCGGTTGTTCACACCAAAAAAACTACAGTACAAGTCAGTTTTCTGTTGATCAGAGCATTGTAGTCATACCTGAACACCCTGCAACCATATCTGACTGTGGATGAACTGTATCATGATTGGGCGCCCCAATCACTGTAGGATTTATTGTTGAGACACCAGCTTTTTATAGGCTGGTAACATGTACAGTAAATATGATAAATATATCTCTGATGATGCAGATTCTGTCACTGTGCTGAGCTCAGTTACAGGAACAGGGACCAGCTGAGGAAAGAACCACCACGCTCACTCCAGTTCCAACATACAGTTCTGCTTTTTCTGCTGTGCGCTCTGGCGTCAGGAGCGAATCATATGATTGTTTATTGCAGTTGCAGTTCCAACATGCAGTAGCACATCATTTTTTGCTTTATTTTTACACAAACTGCAGAGTTTAGGCCCATGCCTGCTCATGCATGTGCATGCGAATGCATGCATACGATTTGCATTTCTCTTTAATATCGCCTAATTATATACACAGACATTTTTCCCTTGCATCCACCAACCAGGGTTGGCACATGCTTATCCTTGAATTTCAGAGACCTCAGGCATTATTCTGTTCATACTTGCCTTCATGAAGCTGAATTTGAATATTTCCACTGAATATAGAGATTATGTAAGCTGTTTTTTTTTTTATTGTTGAGATGATTAGAGTAATGTGAAACTGTGATAAGGAAGATAGAGAAATGTGTAGATGCATACATACATATGTGAAGAACCTTTCCTTGGACTGCACGCCAGTTCCGATAAATGTGCAGGAAACTGTAGAAAGTGTTTGATAATGTAGACTGTAGCATGAGTGTTCTCTCAGAGAGGTTTTTAATATTTTTTTTTTTTTGAGGCAGGAAATTACCGTCGTTAATGACTCCATGTCACTGGGACACATCGCTGAGAGGAAGTGTTGCAAGTGCTTTTGTCATTGTAAGAACGTATTTTCTGACCTCAAATTCTGTGCAAGGGTACTTTTAACTTCTCTAGAAGCGTCCCTGTTTCCTGTCGCAACATCGTACTGTATGTCTGATTATGACTTATCCATTGGATGGAGCTAACTGATGAACCTACAGAAAACCCCTGTGAGAAACCATACAGCTTAATGGCTAGATTCTCACAGCACACCCAGCAAGATAAAGAATGAAGCCATTGTTACTGACAACAGGAAGTGACATAAAACCAGTCGAGCTCTTACTGGAAGCTGCTTCTTCTGACAGAGTGAAAAAGAAAAAATGTGAAAACTGCTACACTGTTTTCTACAACAAGCCCTCCCCCCTACACTTTTTCTGCCTTTCCCTGTCCTAAACTTTGGCCTGCGTTTGTTCTTTCGCTTCACGTAGAGACCGCAGATAGTGGTTTCCCCCTTAGTCTTGATAAGGGTGTGATAAGAGCATGGTGAGTCATGCCTGCACATCTGTGGAGCTCCTTGGTACGACTGTTAGCGGGATCATTTAGATCAAGTGATTACATAGAATCTGCTGCTTCTGATCACAAAAAAAAAAAATGAAGTCTTTCACAGGTTAAATCTAAAGGCCATGTGTGTGATTTTCATCTGAAATGAAAGTGAATAATGAACATTAAAGTAGTAGTTCAATAGCTGCTTAGATTAGAGTATCCAGAAATGGGGAGCTAGCCTGGCTCTGTCTGTAGGTAACGCTGTCGTCCTACTAGCACATGAAAGGTTAGCTCATGAATAAGGATTACATCAATGGTTGCAATGACTTGACATCTTCACCATATACTAGGTTTACAATATACAGTATTATATAATGACTATTATTAACATTCATTACAATGATCCTTACAGGAATGACAACAGCAGGATGTTTTTAGTTGAGCAAAATAAGTAGTAATTACACTTACACAGTAGAAGAACCTGAACTCAGCTGTTCTATCAGTGGTGGCAAACTACAACTCTGGAAGAAATTTAATGTGAAATACAAAAGCCTTTATTTTATCAAGAGTACCCTTGTCTTAGACCATAGCCCTGGACTTGTAGAGGACCGAGATTTTCGCCAGAAGTGGATCAAGACGTTGTTGAGTGATTATTATTACTATTGTTATATTTTATAATTGTAATTTGGACCTTCAGTTTGACCTGTGATTGGCATTTTGTTGCCTGGTGACTAATGAAATAATCTTGAATATATCTCTCCTGTAATGAGTAAATAATGTTATTGATTGACTATGGCAGCTATCTAGTATGGTAGTATTTGTATATTACTTCATAACATGAAATGTGTAATATATACAATCTGAATAATGTTAAGATAACCGTACATATAAGTCTCTGCTCCCGGATCATAAACAGTCCAGCACATGACCCCCGTAAAAACACATCCTGTAGTTATTAGGCTTGTTATACAAAATGTAATGTGACAAAGGGCGACCCGGTAGCTCAGTTGGTAAAGCGCGCTGCCCGGGTACAAAGACCTTCTCCTCGCTGCAGTGGCCCAGGGTTAATTTTTTTGGTATTCAGTTGTTATGCGAGCTGAGCTAACTGGCTGCCGGCTGTGGCCTTATATTTAACAGACAGTCCAGAAAGTGGTATATTCATCTAACTCTTAATAAGCACATCTGCCAAAATGTTGAACTACCTCATTAAACTGAATGTTTTACTCACTTTATTACTACCATAAGGGAAAATCATTTGTAGTTCACTGGATTCCCAGCAGTTCACAGACGTAGGTTTTGAGCAAAAAGTATAAATGCCATTGTCGGTCATGCAGTACATCCTCGTAATCACATCACCATCTGTGTGTCGAACACAGATCAAGTGTAAACCCTGATCAGTTATCAGGTCACTCATTTTCTACCTCAGTCAAGAAGTAATTTCCAAGAGTGTCAGTGGGTCACAATGTCAGGAAAACCTGTGACCCAGTTAAATACTGGTTACTTAATTAGTTAGTTGGTGGGAAATTCTTTATCCGTCTTTGTGTGCTTGTGTTCATTACAGAGCTCTTCATATAGCTGTTGTGCAGGGGGAGTTGGCCATCTTCTTCAAACTGATCCAGCTGCTGTTGTGGGCGCACCGAAGCCTCGATATCTACAACAACCTCCGTCAGGTAATTGTCAAATTTGTCACATTTCTGTCCATTAATGCACAGATGCATCGTCTCACCACTGCTAGTAGTACTTTTTTACGAGTGCAGAACTCAAATCAACAGTTTGAATTTGACGTGGCACCCATCCAGTCCACAGAAAGATTTCTTCAATGTGTCAGTTCAATTTGTAACACATATGAAAGAGGCGTCCGCATTTGTCAGTGTAACATGATGAAAGAGAGACGCAGAATAGAAGAGCTGACGGGGACTTCTGCCCCGTCAACCACAGCATGTAAAACACATTCCCCTGCCTCACCCTTCTGATAACAGTAACATGGAAAAGAATGAAAGAGGAAGTGCCTTGGTTTCCTCCTTGCCTCGCAGCGCGTTATCGCATTCTCTTACAGTCAGGGCGGCTGATGGTTATGCAGTGGAATTCACCCTTCCTGGTCTCTCCACCTGTACTTGCCACAAGCCAAAGCCATACACATGCTGAGAAGGACTAATTGTCTTGCTTTTTTTTTTTTTTTCAAGTACTCAGTGTGCCTATAGGAAGGGGCTTTTCAGGGTTTGCATGCTGGATTTACCATATTGTGAAATTCAGAGGAGAGAGTCAGGATGATTAAGCTGAGCAAACTCCCATGAACTCTCATGAACCCTGCAGTCATGTCTCACGTCTAAAACCACATGAACAGGATGGAAAATTACATGACAAAGTTTGCAAACATGCCACTTTTAACTCTACTCTAGCATATAATTTCCTTTTTTCTTGCATATAAACAGTCTGATTGACACTCTTTGACCAGGGCAACTTTTGCAGTTTACAGTTATAGTAATGGAAAATGGATCCAATGGACTTAGACTGACTGGGGTGACTGATGTGACACTTTCTTGTGAAAAAGTGTCCTTCAACTTCCTATATAGTAACCCCAACATAAGGGAGAAAGCTAGAGTGATACTTTATGGGAATGTGTACAAGAAATAATCATTGAGAGTTTCACAATTCAGGAATCTCCAAACCACTAAGTCAACACTTCCACATTATCTTTGTCTCCATTGTATCCACTAGGTATGGGCATTTTCCATATGTGAGTGCTGGCATTAAATTATTATCAGGTACTCAGCTACTCACAGGGTTTAGGGGTAGCAACACATCTTAAACACCACTGTGAATAGTAACTGCAGCTTTGTCGCCACTTTGCAGCTCAGCGATGCCCTTTCCTCACACATCTGCTCATCTCTAGTAGATGTTTTTCGCTGGGATGGTAGCTTGTGCTCTTGCTCAACAAACACCATCAGCTCGTCGAAGTAAATCTAAAGTCACCATTTCTATGCTGGGCTGGCTAATCTTCTCTGTCCTGGTGGCATCACGACGAAGCGCGCTGACATTCCTAGCAAATGAGTTGGTGAGAGATTGCATGTTATCAGTCTCTGCAGTTGTCTCCTTGGGCTTAATGTGAACAAAAATAATCAGAATCAGAATTGACTTTATCGGCCAAGTATCTATACGAGGATTGATGCGGTAGTCAGATTTCCTGGTGCTACATGGTGCCCATCACTTGCCCACTGGTCCAATTGTTATTTAGCTTTTTTTAAATCAATACTTAGTCAGACAATGGACATTACAATTACAAACTGCTGCAGGCGTCGAGTCAGTGCAGCAGCAGAGCACAGAGTAACAGGAGTCACATTTTTCACTTGTAATGTGACGAAAGTGAGGAGCTTTGACAAGACAAGACAATGGCGGAAGATTTGTTGTCAAAGCCAAAAGAAAAAGTGCCTATAGTAAAACATGATAATGCAAATGTGGGAAGCCTTTTGCCAGCAGCTCTTCATCCAACAGCTCCTTCTTGTTCTGTCAGTCCCACACACTGAAGAAAAACTACAAACTGACACATTGTAGATTGAACCGCTGTTGACAAATGCGGAAAATTACCATTGTTTTGCTCTGTATACACATTTTTAGACACATCCTGTGACTAGGCTACTTCAAAATAAAAGGTCAAGCCGCGTTTCACCAGGTAACTGCTTATAATGCGAAGCTGCAGCTGTAGGAAATGTTCAATCCGCATTCACATTACATTAACACAGCGTTCTGCAGACGATGAGCACCTCTTCTTGTAAAAGGCCTGTAACCGAGCTATTATCCTTGTTGTCACAAGCTTATTGGTCGGTGAGAAAATTTCAAGCTATTTGTTATTTCAGCTTTATTGTTATAAAGCTTGCACTGCACATTCATGGTAGTTATTTTGTTGAAATTATTCCTCAAAAAACTAAAAACATCACTCTTATATCTGCTGGTCACCATTCTGCCTGTAACAGCAGATTGAGTGGTGTCTGACCAAAAACGCTGAATATTACCTAGCGCAGATCTATCATATTTTTTTCTATGGATCTTTGCAAACATTCATAGATTGCTCTTGTAGCACCCTGTCCTGTTCAAAAGGTGTAAGCCCTTAATATTGATCAGGGTCAATTTACTTTTGTGTTAGTCTGTGAGTTAGATGAATACTGATGTCCAAATGGAGTACTCGAATACTGGAGTACTCATGCTCATCCCTAGTCTCTAGCTCCTGCACTGCATTCTGCCAGCTTTCTGTCTTTCATCCTTTAACAGAATAGTACCTGAGCTGCGCAGAGCTTTAGTTCTCAGGGCTGGGGTTTCACACCACACAGGACACCACGGCTCGCTTACCAGAAATAACGCTGGTGCTATCATCGGCTGTCGTCTTTCCTCATCTCTGAGGCTTCACAGCAAAGGCTTTTGATATCCTGTGTGTGAAAATGCATGCACGCGACACACATAGACAGACTCACTTTTCACACACTCACATGTATTATGCCAAATGCAGTTAAAACCAAAAAGGGAGATTTTTCAGATTCAGGTCCCGTCACAGTCATTTGCCTACCAGATAGTGTGGTTTTAGCTCAATACAAGGCACAAAGACTTCATCAAAGTGAGGGCAGGGAACTTTTTTTTTTCATTTTTCAAAACACAAGGTTTACCAGACAGACCTGAACACATTTTCTGGCACTGGCCAACTTCCCAGAGACCAACAAAAAAAACAAAATACAGCTTTTCCAATATTGATGACAAATCCTGAGTTTCTGTGGTTTTGCATAGGGAACTTTCTGACAGAGTGTTACTATCAGTACCGTAATTGAACAATAGTGCAAGTGTCAGTGCTTGATTTGCCTTCCACTCCGTGCACTACTATGATGATAGAGACAGCTATTTGATACTCCCACACTGGTCATGCAATCTGTGCGGCTGCACAAACACACACTGTAGTAGTTTTATTTTTTCTGTACCTGCTACAGCCTGTTGTGCACTGACACTAGTTGGGTTTGGGGAATGAATTCCCTAGGGGCCTCCCACGCTAAAAGATGCACTAATGGTCATGTGCTTTAGATTAAAAACATCCACTGAAGTACATGTGGTACTGCTCTAATGCACTATGCAGATGATGCGCAACAGTTCACTAATAGGAAAATGGTTCACTGTGCTGTTGTAATCACTTAATTCAGATTCGTGTCAGTTCATATAAAACTCTCTCACATTGTGTATGTGCATGCTGCTGTCATGCCGTTTTATTTTTTTATCGTGTGTGTGTGTGCGTGTGTTTGTGTGTGTGTGTGTGTGCGTGTGTTTGTGTGTGTGCGTGTGCACGCACAAGCAAGACATCTGTGTGTTTGTGTGTGCTTTAGTATCCTTGTTCCGAGAAGTCACATGACCCCCCCCACCCTCCCTACTTCGCTTTCGGCTGTTTCTCAACATACCTTGTGCTGAGGGTAGTTTACAGGGACTTTCCCTTGCTTGCGCGTCTCTCTCTCTCTCTCTCTCTCTCTCTCTCTCTCTCTCTCTCTCTCTCTCTCTCTCTCTCACTCTCTCTCACTTGTGCTGTCTCTCTATCTGTCTCCCTCTCTCACTACTGTCTCTTTTTTTCATATCTCTCGCTGCATTGATCGTGTGAGAATTTAAAGTTCTTAATCATAACTGATGAACTGGCTGATGCTATCAGTCTAACTGTCAACAACACTGACGTATGAGGGTATGACGTTTATTTGTGCTTTAGCACTGGCTTTACCTTGTAGTGTCACTGCAGAAGAACAGCCTCTGTCTCTAAGTGTTGCCTTCCACCCTCCTTTGTGTTTGGCACTGCTGACAGCCCTGGGCTGTTCTTCATGCCCCCCCAAAAAAAACTCCACTCTTCTCTCATCTTTTTTCACCTCCTTCATGTTGATCCATTCATTTTGCAGGAATGCAAGTGTGCAAGGACAGACCCAGGGGAAAGAGAAGGGATTTTCCCTTGTTATCCTGTCTTTCCCCTGTACACCCCTCTGCCATTTCCGTTTCTTCCTCATTCCTCCGTCTCTCCACCCAGCCCCCCCCACTCCCTTCCCAGCCCTCCTCTTATCTTTGTCGGATTTTTGTTTTAGTCACTCTGAAATCCTTTACAGGAAGCCACAGCTAGACTCTGCCAACTCTGAGAGGTCTAGTTTGAAGGCCTTAAAAGGCCTTATTGTGGAAGGTAATTTCTTGTTTTGGAGAGTAGTGTAGAGGATGGTATCATAAAGGCTTCATTAAAGTGTTGTGGGGTCTGAATAGTAGTATGGCTTTTTAGCAACATTGGTTCAACAGTGAATGCTGATTATAGGAAGTCCAAAGACACATTTTACAGGGATGTGTGTGTGTGTGTGTGTGTGCGTGTGTGTGTGTGTGTGTGAGTCACAGGATTCAGGGAAACAGGAGCTGAAGGGAGGAACACTGGCATTGACACACTGGAGGAATTCCACAAAGACGCTCTCCCACTGTTAAACTGCTTTTTTAAATAGTCTTTACTGGAACCCCTAACGCAGTGTGCGTGCGCGTGCACACACACACACACACACACACACACACTTGTACAGTAGCAATATAGCAAAACTGAAACTTGGAGCAACTATCTGTTCCTGATTGCTGTTTATTGCGCAACTTGAATAAAAGCTAAAAAGTCCAGGTTAAAAGACTTCCCTTTATGACTCAACCTTTTGTTAAACATTGTTTAATTTAAACAGCAAGTTGTCAATGACTCCCTGCTCAGAGCTGACATAATTGTCAGCAGGATGATACATGCTGACCTAACCCAAAGGAACATCCTATATTGCTCAAGGGATTTCATTAAGCTTCATCCAGGCAAGCATCCGGTGAACTGTTTCTTTCTCGGAGCAGGTTCCTCCTCCTTTTGCATTAATCACACAGCCTCATGCAAGGGTTGTTGCTGTTGTTTGCTCTGTGAAATACGGTGCAAAGGTCTCATCTCATCTGTGACAGTCAGCCGCTTTGGTTTATTTGCAGACAACAACTTCAAATTTTGGCACTGTGTGTTACTGTATATGTGAAGCTTGGCACGTAAAACCTGTGCTCACATCTCATGATCTGATGTGTAATAACGATAATCATACAAGACACAGTTCCTTGTTTATTTTTGTTAGGCGTTGGCCCGTACTTACTGGCATTGTTTCTCTGACCTTTAACCCGTCAAACAGGTTAGAGATGTAGAGAGGCCTTTACTAGAAATAATAAAACTATTGGCGATTTTACAAGTTCTTTTTCTTGTACCTTGATATTATTAAGAATATTTTTATTGTATAAAAGATACCTTCTAAATAAATCAAGGAAGGAAGTCACTTCAAGTCACTAAGGATTTTAACAATAACTCCGATAATGGAAATTTACCTTGATCAATTTTAGCCTGGGTGTTTTTTTATAGTGATCTACGATCAAATCTTTTATTGTCTCTTCAATAGTTTTCACATTCATTGCTGAAAGTGAAACTTTTCTCTGTGCTCATTGAAAATCTGATTACATTTTTAAGGATTGTAATCTGGCAATTGTTCTGCAACAACCATGTCAGACAAACATATTTATGTGTGGAGGGGATCTCTAAAGGAATAGTTCGACATTTTTGGAAATATGCTCAATTGTTTTGTGGTTTGTACGATGAAGGAAGAGCTGCTTTGCTTGGTTTGGCATAGAGATTGCTATCAGTGGAGGACAGCTAGCATGGCTTTTTCAGAGGTAACGAAATCCACCTACGAGCACAGCGGCCAAAAATACAAAAAAAAAGTTCAAATTAGTGAGCTTTTCCGGTGCTAGCAAATTAATTGTGTTACCTTAAAACAGAGACAGACCAGCTGTTTCCCCCTGTTTTCAGTCTTTATGCTAAACTAACAAATAGGGGTAGCTCTCCCAAATGTCAAACTGCTCCGTTGATCAATTTGCAATTTGGAGACAGTCAAGGGAAAAGCTTTTGGGGAGTGACCAAATGATTATATTTGGTGGAAATCCGGATCTGGGATTTCCAGTATTAGATGAGCGACTTTAGTCGTAACAATGACACTAAAACAGATACTTGTTTCGAAATAATGGCATCTATACAGGATATGAAATCTATTTATCTCAGATTTTAAGAGATAGGAATGATGTCTTTGAGGGAAGTGGTGAGTGGGAGCATTGTTCATCATTAGTGGGGGGGTTCACGCTTTCTGAATGCCGTGTAGTGTGCGCTGCAGTGTGAAAAATGAAAACTATTTTGAGAGACCGTGTATGGCTTTTTGTGGTTACGGACCTGAATACACTGTTTTGTCAAAGCTGTAATTTTTTTTCTCTCATCCTCCCTGTCAGACGCCCCTTCATCTGGCGGTGATAACCCAGCAGGCAAACATGGTGGACGCTTTGCTGAGGGAGGGGGCCGACCCTGCTGCCTTGGACCGTAACGGCCAAACAGGGGTCCACCTCTGCTGCGAATACGACCAGCGTGACTGTCTGTCTGTTATCCTCTCCCACTCCTCATCCTCCATATGCCTGGAGATCAGAAACTATGAGGGTAAGTTGTGGTCTCCTGAAAAAGCATTTTGGTATGTATTGTGTTGAAGATGTTTGTGACAAAGATCTGGGGTGACTCATTAGCTTGTCTCATGAGGCTATTTAATCAAACAAAGCCTTGTTATTGTTTGTAACCATATCCTCCTCAGTGATATCCCTGTGATTAACTTAACTTGACTTGTAGAAAGTAATTGTGACCCACTTCATATGTACATCAATGGCTTTTATAAGAGCAATTCACAATACCTTTTACAAGAAGTAAAATGATCAAATAAGTCAACAACCATCAACATGGTAATCAAAACACTCAGAGCGTTACAACAAAATGAATTGCTTTGAAGACTATGATCCTCTCTCCAGTCTGGTAACATAATAAAGTGCGTTAAGAGAGTTTTAAGTTTTAGAGTCCTATTGCTGACAAGTGGCGAGTTAAGACTACAGAAGTCGTAGTCTTCACGGACATTTAACGTCATATAGCCTAACTTTAGCTGTTTACTTCTGGTGATCACCTTTACGCTTTAAAAAGCCATAGAAGTGGTGTTCTTAGGGGAAATTATCTCGTGTAACTATCATAATCTTTTTCTGCAATAAACTGAAATTCAGTGGATAAATCCCACTTTTGTCGAGGGTACAAGGGCTATGCTAACTTCCAGGTCAGCCTACAAAAACATGTGATCCCTGCAGCAATCTATAAAAACCGCATAGACTACCTTACTAGTGTTTGTGCATAACAGCGTGTTTGGCGATATGAGAAATGTGAACCCTCTTTCAGGTGCATAAGTTGTTTTGGGTGTGTGGGCGAACAGAGAAGAGGGCACGTCCTTCCTCTGTGGTTTGATGTTGCACGTCACAGCTCAGATCCCCTTAGTGTGTCTGAAACAGGAGACATTTTTACTGCGAAGATAAGTGTGGCTACAAGAGAAAAGCCCCCAGAATACACACAGGCTGTGTAACTAGCTTCCAGTGTTTCATAAGACTGCATTTTGGATGCTCCTGCTGGTCTGCTAATCTTTCAGGGGAAGATGTCTCTCGGCCCTGTGAACCATTATTTCATCATGCAAAAAATCAGCATTTAAAACACAAAAACGTATTCATTCATTCATTTCTTTATTTATTTCAAATGAAATACATTATGCTCATTTTCAGGTTCATAATTTTAGTTTAGTTTACTCCAGAAGGTTAACATGTGTCATTGCTCCAAAAAACAAACAAAACAAAAAAACATCCGTTGTCTCATACAACAACAACAGAGCAGCTTGGCTAAACCAGAACTTACGTGTTAAAGTAGCTGCTAGGGATAAATTATATGAATGTGTGATATTCTGACACATTGTGATGTCGCAAAGTCACAGAATTAAAGGGGGGACTGCTGACAAAGTATTTCAGGCACATCAGGAAAAAAAGCTATAAACTGTCTTGCCTACGCCTCAAAGAGTATATACTTTGTGTGGAGTTAGTATAGTATACTCTGTCGACAAACAGTATGTATAACCTTTTTTTGTGTGTGTTACAAGGTTCTGCTTTGTCACTCTTCACAGGTTTGAGCCCTCTCCATCTGGCTGTGCTGCGTGGCCACAAAGATTTGGCCAGAATGCTGCTGGATGCAGGGGCTGACATCAACGCCATGGTCAGTCCCTGTGTTTCACTGACTCACCTCTGACTAAGTTTCACAACATCACTTTTTTACATTTACCGTCTTTGCATCCTCTGACTTTTCCCATGGTGCTTTTTTTTTCTAATCAGGACATCAAAAGTGGTCAGAGTCCTCTCATGCACGCGGTGGAGAGCAATAACGCAGACATGATCCACTTCCTCATTGAGGTAACAAGGGTGTGTGGGTAGGGAGGAAGGAGAGGAGACAAGGGTTGTGACTCAGCTCTATTCGATATGTTTAGTTTTCTCTTTCCAGCTCATACTGAGTTTGCCATTGTTGTCTAGCTCATAGATAAGACCTTCAAAGAACTGGTGCAAAATAATTATACTTGAGCTTTATTATCAGAGCTTGGGAGACGTGTTGCTCATGGGCAGAATTATCTGTTCTCCTTCTTTCATCTCCCCTATCTGATCTAACTCTCCTTGGATCAATCTTTGGTTTCACTTTCCATGCTGAATCTGCGTCCACTGGTTTTCTTTATGAATCACATCTGTGTCAACTTCTCTGTTTTTCTGTTGCAGAGTGGCTGTAATGTCAACAGCCAGTCGTATAGCGGGAACACGGCCCTGCATGGCGCCTGTGGCCGAGGTCAGGTGGACACGGTGAGGTTGCTGCTGAAGAGCGGAGCAGACAGCAGCCTTAAGAACTACCACAACGACACCCCTGTGATGGTGGCCAAGAACAAAAAAGTGAGCAAGGAGATGACAGAAAGGGAAAATAAGCATTATAAAGAAAACCTTGCTAAAAGTACTATGTTTACTGTATTGTTTGTTTTAGTCAAATGTATAATTACATGATGGAAAATCCCATTTATTTTCTACTTCACTTACATCAGAATGAATGCAAAGAGTTTTAAAAATGTGCTTGACTCAGCTTTGATTAGAAGAGTAGGAAGGAATAGTTGGAGGCATAATTGGAAAGTAAATGTGCATATCCTTCCCTCTAGAGGTCAGACCTGGATGGTGCAGTGTTTTCTCCACTAATAGGAGGTTTTTTTTTTATTGTAGATCACTGTGACACACAGACAAGGTTGTAACAGAGTGTAAATATTTTGCAGATTGCAGATGTGTTACGAGGGAGAGGCTCCAACCAGATAAGAGTTCAAGATCAACAATGTGTGTCTGTTTCACCACATGGGAGTAACTTAACGGAAAATGGTAAGAGCATGCACAAATCCCCAAGGTGTTTATTACGTATGTGCAATCTTGTTTTGAATGGAAAGGAACCGTCACGTTATATCACTTTTCTCGGGACATGGTAACTCTTCTTAGTGCTGCAATATTTGCATCTCTGCTGCTGTTGTGTTCATGCGCACATTGATCACCACTTTAATTTGGATACATCACATGACGAGCATTTGTTATTTATCATTTAAAACTGTTGTGTTAAAATGTACGACAAGGGTTTTTTTTACTGGTCGTGAAACTGTCTCAAAGGAATACTAATATCTCTGTATGGCCTACACAAGGCAACAAGACCATCAATAAGAGGACCGGCTATTCTTGTACAGATATTATAAATGTGAGATTTCTTACTGCTTGGGTTGGATAACTGTGGAAGCAATAAATGGCCATGGGTCGAACATATTACATTCCCTCTTATTGCTTCTATATTAATGTTTATTTAATCAGCAGTGCCTTGAGGCATACATGGCGTGATAATGACATAAATTAAGTTTGTTCTGTCACGATTAAATTATCTCTGAAAAACAACATTTGTTATTCTGTGATAAAGACACTAAAAAATATTTAATTTATCACGGAAAAAAATGGAGCAAAGAACATGTTTGACCCATGATGGTTTGGGGCTTCCATACATAACTACGATCCTGGCACTCGTACCTTGTGTCAGATCAAGAAACAATACTGTGGTATGTCTCCGTCCTCGTTCACCCATGAGCACACAGTCACAAAAATCACAGTATTTCATTTGCACTCTCTGTCTCTCCTTCAGGGTCCCCATCTCCCAACCATAGCCGTGGATGTTCGCCTTTGACCGCACCACACACCCTTAACCGTAGCTCCTCCAGCTCTCCGAAGACGCCATCGCTTTTATATCCATTTTTCTAGCTCAAAGTTCGTGTCCAGTGCAGCTCGCAACTACCTCCACACAGCCAACCACCAAAGGGGCTTCACTGCCTGAAGGGACATTCGGGAGACGGGTTAAGCCAATGGAATGGAAAGCCTGAGCCTGGTATAAGACTCCCCTACACGCTGGCCCTGTTTTCCTGGGCTGCATGACAAGAGACAGTCATAGTTGGCAGTTCTTCTTGGGTATCGATGCCTGGACAGAGTGTGCCTGCATCCTGCCTGCCCATTCAGCTGCTGTTGTGGGCACTCGACTAATGACTGGGAGCAAACTGGTGACCTACAAGCTGCTGCAGCGATCAGCTGGATTTCTCTACATGGACCAGAAATAGGCCACTGCATGCAATTAGGGCTGCGCATAAAGAACTGTTTTGGAACAGAAATTATGGACCTAAGCTCTTTAAAATGTTTTGACCTTTACTTCAGTAGAAAGATAGAAGGAAATGAAGGGATTATATGCAAGAAATGTCCCAATGTAGACTAGAACTTGGAATGTATTTTTTTTTTTTATGTATCCAGTCTGCTCACTGTAAGGCTTGATGATGTACATAACACAGTTCAGTGCCTTCTTTCTGCTATTTTAATACTGTTCGTAAACATTATCTTCAAGATCTGTTTATGTGCACGTGTGTTGTTTTATCAGTGTAAAAAGTTGAAGATATTTTTTATATAAAAGCAGTCCAACAGATTCACTTGTGGCTTGTTTTTGTCAGCTCGTCCCACAGGAGCGTTTGGGAATTTGAAAGCAGGGTTGTGATTGGTCAGTAGGAGGTCCTCGGGCGCAAACAGCCAGCCCAAAAACGAACGCGCGGCCATGTTGAATTTCCGAGATTCTGAAAGAAGAGACAAAAGAGCGACAACTCGGTGGATTCTGGAAACAGCGAGTATTTACCAAACTTAATGAAACTGCCGATATAACACTGAGCAACGACACAACGAGGAACACTGTGGGTGGATGTAGCAAAGCCAATGTAGCATCTTACTCCGATTGGGTAAATAGCCATTTCTCTAGCATATTGATCAGCGTATCCGTTGATGTTAGCACGCACTGGCTAAGCTAACACTAGCATGCTAGCTTGGTCGTTTGGTCGGACTGAATAAAAGTTTTGAACTAACATCTGAGAAGCGTGAAGACACAGAAAAGGCTGCTTTGTGAAGAACGCCTCTCGGTTAACCGTCTGAAAATGCATCTACGTCAGAAACGCACATAAGACCGAACCGTTTAGCCACTTGCTAACGTTAGCCGGATTGGTAGAGCCACGTTGCTATGCACAAAGTTTTTAACGCAGCTTCTAGACATGCTAATTGACTTCTCTGTAGCTAACTTTCCCGTCGATTAGTGAAAATGAAGTGATCGTAAAAGAGTACCGACTGGATGGTGTGCCCATCATTGATTTTACTGTGTATTGTCTAAAAAGTTAAATGTCCAGTGGTTAACTTTCAACGTAACTTAAGTTGTCGAGTTGAGCGTCCAAACGCTATTACGTTAGCATAAGTTAGCATTTGGTTAAGCTAGCGCTCACCCGTGGGATCACAACAAAGCCACACTGGCAGGTTGTAATCGCTATTTCTTGTCAATTTTAGCATTTAACTCGGTATTTTTTGTTTTTTGTTTTTACTAATTGCACATTGTTGACTCAAAGCTACTTGGGGAAACGTGTTTTTACTTATAAAACTTGTTTTGTTGTTGCTGACATTTTATGGTTAGCTGAATATGCTTGTGTTTGTGTTTTCAGTTTGTTAAAGGTGTACACACCTTAAAGTATGTTTTTGCTCTTCAGTGATTTTGATTAACGGTGGTTTATGTCGCTGACTATGTTTTTTGTTTATTGGTTTCCTTGTTAATGCCCTAAAATGTAAGAATCCACGATTGTTTGTTGCCTGGCAGGTAACCTGGATTGTTTGTTGGACTTGGAATCCCCAAAGCACTTTGCAGCCTGCCATCTCAACTGTTGCTGCAGAAGTAAAGGAAACTGGAACAAGTGAACCACAGACATTTAAAGTGGGCTGTCCATGATTTCTGGAGTGATTTTTCTGAGCCAGTATTAAGCCCCAGCAAAGACATTTGAAGACTTTCAATGTCCAAGGAACAATTTATATAAGTCTGAGACGTGACCAAGCAGATCATATTGCTTCTTGCTTCTCGCCATTTTGAATGTATAAACCTAGCACTGGGACTTAAAAAGCCAAGCAAAGATATTTGAAGAACACAACAACATTTCTGGATCATCATTACAGTGAGGATCAAAGGACTCTTGACAAAACTTTTGAAAGAAAATGAGAGGTTTTCTTTGGTCACATGTTTGATTTATTTATTCATATGAATGTTACTTTCTCCCTTTTTGGAGAGTGGTCTTGTAAATAGACAGAATTCATACACAGACTTCTTCTTTTCAAGAGGTCTGAGCGTCCGATTGTGGACACAATACATTCTTAAGAAAGGAAAGACAGAGAAAAAGTTGTATTTTTTCAGCTTTTAGGGTTTGGTTTTTTTACACACAGGTGCATTAATCAAAACAGTTGCAAGAAAAAGACGCAAATATAAAACACCGTTGAGACGTTGATCTCATGGCTACAGCAAGGACAGCGAACCCAGCGCCAATGATTGGATTGAATAAACCAGCAAATGGGCAGTTCAGAGGACAGACTAAGCCAGCTGGGCAACTGCCAGGACTCCTTGCACCTGCCCAACAGCCCAGTGGCCCCATGAGAATGTCCAGCATTCCTCAAAGCAGTGGGGGCATCAAGTAAGAAACTGGTTCCATACATTCTGTCACTTCTGCATTGAAAGAAATTTAGATCAAAGTTAGATTTTGTATCCGTTAATCACTTCTGCAGTGTCAGTACTTGGACTGGACACAGAAATCAAAATATAAATACAAATTGTATCCCTTACAACAGGAAAAAGCTTCTATCAGGTATTTCTTGCAAAAAAAAGTTTAACACAAATTTTTGGACATTCCATTTCCTGTAAAGGTAAACAATAATTGCTAGCTCCTTCAGGGACTAGGTTCCCAGGCTCTGATTTAATATACATGAAAAAGAGTTTGGAGGTGGAAGACCCTTGATTTTTGTGGTTCAGTATATTTCAAAGTCGCTTTAAAAATGCTATATTTATTGAGACTTGACAGTGTTAATTCTTAACCTTCACAAAGGTTTGGCGATGACTGGAAGAAGTGCCTGGAGCTTCCTCCAAAAGATACCCGAATGAGAACTTCGGTAAGTTGACTTAATTATAGCCAATGTAATTATTCAGATTTACTGTTTATAAATCCATATTCTTTTAAATTAATAAGGATTCACTAAATATGGTTTGGCTGTTAATGCTGTCATATCAACAAGGACTTAGGATCGTCTTGAACAGTTATCTAATTTTTCTGCTCTGGTCTACCAGGATGTGACATCAACCAAGGGAAATGAATTTGAAGACTACTGCCTGAAGCGGGAACTTCTAATGGGGATCTTTGAAATGGGATGGGAGAAACCCTCCCCTATCCAGGTAAATGAATCCATGAGAGCTGAGTGCACTCTTGATAGTGAGGCGAGCTTGATTTGGAATTCTTTATGAAACACCTCGAGGCTGCTGAATTTATGAAAGGAATTATCATTGCTTTATTTCAGTTCAGGATTCCAGTCAACAAAATTATGTAGTTTTCCCCATTTGGTTGTACTGCCAACCAACCATTTTATCTGGCATCTAGAAATGCTACCGGGGCTTGTTTTGCAGCATTCCACAACCAGCCACAGGATCCCATCGTGTGTCTGTGTGTCTTGCTCATTGTACTAATTGGAGTTGTCTGTCTGCCTAAAGGAGGAAAGCATCCCCATCGCTCTATCAGGCAGAGATATCCTGGCTCGGGCAAAGAATGGCACAGGGAAAAGTGGAGCCTACCTCATCCCTCTCCTGGAAAGAATAGACCTGAAAAAGGATTTCATCCAAGGTGAGTAATGCTGCTTCAGCCAGATGGTGTTGTTTTTGGAACAGTCGTAATTTGACAGATATACATCTCTGAACGGCTTTTTTTGATTGTTGTACTTAAAAATTATATTGATGTTTATGGAGTTTTTTTTTTTTTTTTTTGTTCAACAAACTATAATCCATGACCACTGAACTTTTCTACTTCATACCCATTTCTTTCTACTGTTTGTGGAAAAGGAACTGAAATGTAGTAGTGAGCATCACTCTATATAATATTCCCCGTGCATCCCACCAACCCTTGCATTTCATCAGCCCTTGCCATTTTTGTCTCATTCCAGCCATAGTATTGGTGCCAACAAGAGAGTTGGCCCTACAGGTGAGCCAAATCAGCATTCAGATCAGCAAGCACCTCGGAGGGGTCAAGGTCATGGCTACCACAGGTGGCACCAACTTGAGGGACGACATAATGCGTCTTGATGAGACAGGTACTTGTAATGCTGTTAACTACAATCTTCTTTATGGAAACAGCCCTTTTCAATTCCTTGAAGGTTAAGTGTTAATGTGGTCAACAAACACATGTTGACCACAGTTAAGCATTAGCATAATGTTACTGATGTGCTGTTTGTACCTCCTCCTCTCTTGATAGTGCATGTAGTGATTGCTACACCAGGCAGGATACTGGACCTGATCAAGAAGGGTGTGGCAAAAGTGGAGAGGGCCCAAATGATAGTGATGGATGAGGTGGGTTTGACTCTTAATCTCAGAATCCACTTTTTAATATGGTTGACTGTTTTTTTTTTTTTTTAAATGCCTTACTTTTAAATGTCTCTCCAGGCAGATAAACTGCTGTCCCAGGACTTTGTGGTCATAATTGAAGATATCATCAGCTTCTTTCCAAAGGAACGTCAGATCCTGCTTTACTCTGCCACTTTCCCCATCAGTGTGCAAAAATTCATGGTGAGAACTCAAAACAGCGAATTAATTCTCTGAAGGGGGAAAAATTCAAGAATCTTGTTTTCACTTGATGATGCACCTTGAATGTCTTGTCCAGAGCAAGCACCTGAAGAAGCCTTACGAGATCAACCTGATGGAGGAGCTGACGTTGAAGGGCATCACTCAGTACTATGCCTATGTGACTGAAAGACAGAAGGTCCACTGTCTCAACACACTCTTTTCCAGGGTGAGTGTTCAGTGCCTACCAGTTGGATACCGAGAGGCTTAAAAAGATGCATAATTTCAGAGATTAACTCTATAACCGGCTGCCCTTTTTTAGGTTCAGAGATTTTATTCATACAGAGTGTGACACCAAAGTACTGGATCATCATAAAAAGGTGGCTCTGTAAAACTGCATATATGGTTACTTTTAGTGATGGGAATTATTTAGAATTATTTTGAATGAATGGAACAAAAATGATGTTCTGTCAATTCAAGAAATTGGCTCTTATTATAAAGGCAATGATTACATACAATACATAAAGAACTTGATTCAAAGACAACAGATTAAGAAAAGTATATCCATATGTAGTATATTCAGGCAAAGAACCAAAGAGGTGCATGTAGCCTGCAAGCTACCGTTTGGCCACCCTAGCATAAACTAGCTATGGTGAACCCATAGGATACCCGAGATGGAGTGTAAAAAATGTTTTATTCTTAAAGGTAGCAATAATCATAAATCTATCTTTCTATTACAGCTTCAGATCAATCAGTCGATCATCTTCTGTAACTCCACCCAGAGAGTTGAGCTTCTGGCCAAGAAAATCACCCAACTGGGCTATTCTTGCTTCTACATTCATGCAAAAATGATGCAGGAATACAGGAACCGCGTGTTCCACGACTTCAGGAATGGATTGTGCAGAAACCTGGTCTGCACAGGTAGGTGAAGAGGGTTGTGCATTTTAGAAAATGAAGTGGGATCTTAAATCATGCATGGCCAGTCAGCTTAGTATTGTTAATTTTTTTCATAGACCTTTTCACGAGGGGAATCGACATCCAGGCTGTGAATGTGGTCATCAATTTTGACTTCCCCAAAAGCGCAGAGACCTACCTGCACCGCATCGGCAGATCAGGTGAGACTTTCATCAATACCTTTTTAGGTAACAGCCACCATACCCAGGTCAACTTCATGACAGGACATAATACCTACGTTATGTATCTTCTTCCTTAGGGCGTTTTGGTCACCTGGGTCTGGCCATCAATCTGATAACCTGTGATGACCGCTACAACCTGAAGAACATCGAGGATCAACTGGTTACTGAAATTAAGCCCATCCCAGGCAGCATCGATAAGAGCCTGTATGTGGCAGAGTTTCACTCTGTTGACCCAGATGATGATGAGGATGATGATGGCATCGAAGGTGGAGCCAAAATCAAGGAACTGTGAACAGTCTGAATGAATGGTCAGTTCTTCAAACAGCTCAAAAACAGCCATGACTGGGAAAAAAACAGTTTAAGATCAAGTGTTTTTTGTAAACTGAGTTAAAGCATCTTTAGATCAGGGGCTTTCTTTACCCTGCTTAACACCCTGTCTACACAGGTCACTACACCTGTAATGATTAAGTGATTTGTTGATTTAAAAAGAAAATAACTGCCAGTTGTTGAGATGATTTAGTCGTTTCAGTAATTTTTCAAACAAACGTAATAAAACTTTTGCTTGTTTCAGCATATTAAATGTAATGATTTACTGTTTTTTTGTCATTCATGACAATAGATATAGAGAAGTTATAGACTTTTGGTTGGACAAAAGAAGCTATTTAAAATCTGACTCTTGGTGCTATGGCAAATGGTTATGAGCATTTTTTTTACAAGTTCTTGACTAAAGGATGAAGGGGTGAGTTCTAGTTCTTTACCTGACCCAGCTTTATATTGCCAGTCATGGAACTGCCTAGTGCCTTTATGCACATAAATATTCACTAGAAAATATATAGGTTACAAGTTCATTATTTAGTACCAAGGTGAATAATTGAATTTATAAAAGTGTGTGTAGTTTGTACCCAGTCTATTCATAATACTGGTCTTGGCACTCCTGCTTGAAGGAGAGCGAATACTAGCAACCTTGCTAATGGATAATATCCTCTTTCATCAAGCAGATTAACGTAAGTTTCAAGGATTTAAGGGTGAAGGGTTAACCGTTGTCCTCGGGCTGCACAACAGCAGTCAACATAGATTTGTACAGAGCTGATCAGCGCAAACAACCAGCTGTCTCCTGCCGGTTTGCTAAATCTGTGACTCATTCACTTGGTGGTTATCAGAAGGTCTAACTTGGCTTTTGTGGTTTGTTTTTCAGGTGAAACTTGGCGCCTGGCATTTGTCACACAATACTTTTGATGCATCACACAAGATTCCAAGTGAAAATTTCTGTTCCCCACTTTGCCACCAAAATGGTCTAATTGAGATATCTTGTCATTTCCTGTTTGAGTTTAAAGCCATCTCCAGTTCTGTATGTGCATATGCTACTAAACTGCTATCTTCCCAAGTGAAAATCACACTTTTACTAATCAACTTTACTTTCTGCCGTGCTGTCGGTAATGGTCATATACATGTGGTATGGTCTACTGATGAAACTATCACTTAACTTGGCAACTCTCAAAAGATGTATACTGTGATTAATGGTATTTGTACTACGCTGTTGGAATGAAAATGTGAAACCAAAGTTAGACTTGGAGAAACAAACCCAACTCATGTATCTGCTCTGCAAATGACCTTATTATGGCCATGGTCACATCCTGTTAACATGCCTTTTAAGCAGATGCTTTAACAGAAAACAAAAACAAATCTACATTCAGTTGCTACTTTATTAGAAACACCATTTTAATACTGGAATAAATTGCTGGAGATTTAGGGGGATTCAACAAGGTCCAGGAAACATTCCTTAGACAGGCTGATTTATGTTGACATGATAATGTCCTGCAGTTGCTGCTGATTTTGTTAAAACTCGTCTCAAATATTTTCTGTTGGATTGAGATCTGGTGACATGGTTGCCGACGAAAAGACTCTCACTCTTGAATAATCATCAGTTTGTATTAAGTGGCCTGAAATGTGCCAAAAAGATAGGAATAACTTGACACTGCTACCACCAGCCTAAAATGTTCATGGATACAAGTTGTTTACACCCAATTCTGACCATACGATCTGTGAGAATCAAGATTTGCAAGACTAAGCTACATTTTTCCAATGATCTGAAGTTTTGGTGAGCCCATCTCACCAGCCTCAGTTTTTTTTCCATCCGCTGTTCAAGTGGTTATTTGTTACTATTGCCCTCCCGCTGCTCGAACAATCATTCCACAGTTTTAAGTCACTTAGGTCACGTTTCTTCCCAATTCTAATGTTTGGTCTGAACAACTGACCTGTTTGGACCATGTCTGCATGGTTTATATGCATTAAGTGGCTTATTAGATATTTTGCATCAATGTGCAGGGCTACCTAATAATGGGGCAACTGGGTGAAGGTTTATTTGTGGCCAGTAATTCTGTTTTCCCACCAAATTAAAATCCTTCAAAAGGGAGCCAAAGTTGGAAGAGTAGAGTTACGTCAGAATACGAATGGCTTTAGACACCAAAATGACCGTGGTGCTCTAGCACAGATCACCAGACACAGTGTTGCTGATAAGGAACTTGCTAGTCTATTTTGTATTAAAGTGTTTACTGCGAAAATACGAGGTTTAAAGATGCCGGTATACGATCAGTGACACTAGTGCATTTTGTGAATGCACTGTTTAATATTTGATATCAAGTCCGTATTTCTTGTTCCTTTTAAAGCCATAGCAAGCCAATTCAGGTCAGGTCTTGAGGTTGTCGGTAATTAACATGACAGGATGAGCGGGGGGGTTGGTTAACATTGCCTCAAACTGATCAACTTGTTTAGTCATGTTAATGTAGTTTGTGTCCCTGCTTACCTCCAAAGTGCCTTAGTCTAATGTCAAACCTCTACATAACCCAGGCTCTTGTCCCATCTTTGTGTTGTACCTAAAATGGCATCCAATTAACCTGTTAGTTATTCAGTTGTAAAACAGTGACAGTCTGAGATGTTAAGTTTTCCTTATTTGTAACTGATGCATTAGTCTTATGAGATATTGTAAGTATGACCAGCTACAACTGCTCTTGGTCTCTGAATGTATTACAGCCTTGGTGTGCTTGTCTGACCACATTATCAGAAGAGATGTATGTCTCAAATTTAAAACATAACACATTACATAACTGCCATGCACCAGCAGAGAAGGGACCACTGAGTGTGCCCTCTTCTAAAGCATCTGAAGTATTCATTAGCCTTAACTCTCTTCATGTCTGACTCTGGAGCGCCCTTTTTGATAGATTTTGGTTCCCCAATTATTTGGCCTCATTACAGGTGACACTTGAATGACTACATGTCGTGTGATAGCAAAAACATCTGAACATTTTCCGAGTGGGTTTGTAAACTGGTACCATTTTGTCACACCACTGCAGTCTGGAGAAAGGAATACACTCATTACTCGATGACCAGGTTCTTTTAAGTAGACAGACAGGCAAGAATTTTCTTTTAAGTGTCAATGCCAGCGCCTCAAACAAAATAAAGTCCAAATGACTTGCTTATGTGTTTTTTAATGTGTACATTAAGTAGGTCATACTTTTTGTAAAAAAAGTGCAGCTAAGGGTATTAGTCAGCGCAACAGTTGTACCCTTTTTATTTGGGTTCATGTTCTGGATTTAGGTTTTCCACCTAATTCTTATCCAGTTGACTTAATGTTATTGCTTGGTGAGACAGGAAACCATTTGGAACCACTAATATTGCAGTTCTTATCTGCATGAAATTTGATATAGAATCTTATGAAGTATACTGTTTTTTTTTTTTTTTTAAAGGTGAAACATACTCTTTCATCTCCCTATAATTGCATTTAAATGTTCTCGGTTCCTGGATATGTATGGGACCATGATTATGTCACATTCGTGTGCCTAGATTTTTATAGAATACTGCTGTTTGACATAATGTCAGACTACACCAAATGCATACAAAGTTCTGTACTGAGGCTTTTTTTACTTTCTGACTGTGAAAGTGGGAAAAACAGTGGAATTCCCCCAAAGTCCTGCATCTCTAAACAATCTCGTTCACTAATAATACAACCCAGGGGCATTTGAAGTTAGCCACAGTTGGAGTGCTGAATGGTCAGTCTATATAATGACGCCATAGTAAATGGTGGGTGACTACATTTTTGCATTGCTACACAGACAAATCTGATCACCAACATATTACTGGTCAGAGTAGCCACAACAAACTATAGTCAAAAACAGAAAGCAGTGAAGAGAGAAATACCGCAGACTCCTCTATAAAATCCCTGTATTTTATGAGTTGTTCAGTTAGGAGAAACTTTATAAACTTTGTGCAGCGCTGTTTCTGACAGATTCGTAATTATTTGGGCCGTCTTGTAAATTCGGCATATGTCATAGCGTCGTTTGAGGGTGGTGCATCAGCCCCCTCAGCAGCTCTAGTTCCTGCATCCGCGATATTAACTAGTGTAATTCATGACTTTCAAAACCTCTAAATTATACCATTTGTTTAATGTAGTTGGTGTAGATGGCCCTTTCAGCTTTTAAATGTCCACAAAATGCACACGCATACTAAGCTTTATTTATTTAATCTATGTATGTAATTTTAAAGTTATAAGCATACGCTTCGGCCCCAGAAATAGGTGTACCCTTGGAATGTCATTCAGTAGGAGATTGAATGAAACGAATGGTAAGCGAATGAACCCCGTCACACGTCATCAGGAGCGGGATGTCCCAGCAGGTAATTCCAGCCAATGGCGTTTAAAGTTTGATGTACATTAGCCAATCCGTGAACGTCTCACTGGAAGTAGGCGGGCGGTTGTCAAACTACGGTCACGGACGTTGTCGTGAACTTTACCGGTGTTGAACTACCTCCGGGCCCAAACCGTAAACGTGAGTACCTAAACCATCATATTGCATGACTACTTTTATAAGAAAATGATAGTTGATGGTGTCAGGTCGTCTTTGGTCGTATTTCTAATCATCGTGTTTTCCATATAACGACCTGAAGATCTCGTGGTCGACTCCACATGGCTACCTAGCCACCCAGCTAACCAACCAACCGACCGACCAACCAACCAATCCTGCTAGCTTCCATTAGCCCCAGGTTTAATAATGTTACAGCTGGCGCATAGTTGTGCCGGCTTCTGGCTAATTTCCAGTAGCAACATAACACACATTGCGCTTCAGTATCTCTGATGGTTACCTGCTTGTATTGTGATCTGTTATATATATGTCGAGAGTCTGACCACACTGGGCCTTAGCTACAACCATCCTACTGTTACTGTTGGGACAGTGGGACAGATCACTCACTGTAGCTAGCTAAGATACTGGTAGCTAAGCTGAATGCTTGCGAGTAAGCTAACTGAGCCTAAGTGCATTAGCTGTACCGTTAGAAAAGTGGGCATTTCTATGCTACGTTGAATACTAATGCCCTTCTATCAGACCTTGCAAGTCATGCAAGTCGACCTGTTTTAAATGACACCACCAATTTTGACGTGCACCCCTTCAGAGACTCGTTACACAGCCAGTAGCCCGCAGCATAGTGATAATATTGCATTGGTATAATTAATTACTTGAATGAATTATTCATCCACTGACACTCATCTCTTTCCTAGTCTGTTACAGGCTCAGAGTATGGGCAGTGTGTTGGCTGCCGCCTCCCCCAGTCCTGCCCCAGCTGCGGCTGGAGGCAGTCAGGGGGTCCCAGGGTTGGTGTCTGTCCCTCCAGGGTTCACTATGCCCTCAGTGTCTTCCGTCCCTCCAGCATCTGGATCAGACACAGCAGATTCAGAGTCCTCGCTCCCAAACCCGGGCACATATGAGGAGTGCCACCGCAAATGTAAAGGTAAAGAAATCTGTTACATTACTTGATGCAAATCTCTGACAGTTCACCACCGATGTAGTTCATTCTTCACTTGTGTTCAACTCTCATGCAATAGTTATGGTGTTGTAATAATCATGGAATAATTTTAATAGTGGCATGTGGTTTAGTGACTGTTAAAAGTTGAGCTACATTGATCCCTTTTTTTTGCCTTTTTGTTACAGAGGTGTTCCCTCTGCAGATGGAAGGGGTACGGTTAGTGGTCAACAAAGGCCTGAGTAACCACTTCCAGGTCAGCCATACTGTAACCCTCAGTACCCTCGGTGAATCTGGTTATCGGTTTGGTTCCACCTATGTAGGCAGTAAACAGACTGGACCAGCAGAGGTAATGATCATTTTCATATCATTTTGACAAACTCCAAAACTGAAGTTGACATTTTTAAACTTCGGGTTGTAAATCTTCTTGATCATGGTAGAAGTTTGAATATGTTCTTCTTTTTTTTTTGTCAAGGTTCAAATCTAATATACTAACATACTTCAGTTTTATGCTTTGCCCACAAGGTGCATACACGCAACTGATGAATACAACTTAACAACATTTACACTGATAGTCAGGAAGTGATTAGCTCTTAGCTTCTTTGTAATACAAATTTTAAGTTTTCAAATGTTATCCACATGGGCTGAAAGCTGAAGACAGTGTGTTTTGTTCCCCCTAGTCGTTTCCAGTTATGGTTGGAGATATGGACAATACTGGCAGTCTGAATGCCCAGATCATCCACCAGCTAACATCTGCTGTACGCTCCAAAATAGCCATCCAGGTAAGTAGCTATGTAGATGGAACAGCCTTTCAGATGTTATATGTTTTTTCTGCTTTTACTGTGAGTGTCACTGACAAGGTTGTAGTTTTATTTTGTAATTTCTTTATTCCACTTTTTGTGCGTTGCAGACTCAGCAGCACAAGTTTGTGAATTGGCAGTGTGACATGGAGTATCGTGGTGAAGACTTCACCTCTGCTGTAACGTTCGGAAATCCAGACATACTTGTTGGATCTGGTATGATTTATAGAATAGAATATTCCTTTATTATCACTATACACATGTACAATGAAATTATTTTCACAAAACTGCACTGATGGTTTTGTTTAGCTTGTGACTAAACCCTCATAACAAGTAAAGCAAGTGGCTGAAAGTAACAACAGTAATAGTAATGGAATATGCAACAATTTCTTCACATTTGGGTGATCTGGTTAATATCAATATCAACAATATTAATAAGTGAGGATATCCTGATCAATTTTTGGCCCTGTTCCAAGGCCTTTTATTATAGAGTATCCGTTGATCCTGAGTCCAACCTGGTACAAAAGGTCTACCTGAATGTTGAATATTTATGTCACTCATTGAAATAAAAGCTGTAGCTCCACTAAATCTGACAAAACCCTGTTTTTTTCACAAGCAGCCTGAAAAATATTAAGGTTGTAAACTTAAATTATTGATATTGAATGAAAATTTAACTGGGAGAATGCAATTCCTGAAACTGATGTGATGTAATCAATTAGAGAGAAGATGTATCACTCTGCTTGAGTTGTTGGAACTACATTAACGATGTGGTTGTACAGTAGTTTTACATTGTAATAATTTTTCCTTCTCAACCAATAGCTGGCTGAGCACAAACTGCCCGCAAAGAAGGCTTAAACCCGACAGCTTCACTTGGACTTAGTGTTAAGTTACACACAGACTTAGTTAATTAGCAACCGGTGAAACGACCAACTTTCAGCAATGTTTGTAATTTTTCACCGTTGACAGCTATGGTCAGACTCAGCTGACAGAGATAAGCAGCAACCTGAATGTTTTGTAAACTGTTACTTTTAAAAGATTTGAAAGAAGGGATATGATAAGCTGATCACACTGTGTATATATAATGGAAGCTCTTTTACCACTTTCTCTCAGGCATTTTGGTGACCCATTATCTCCAGTCTATCACACCAGCACTGGCTCTGGGTGGTGAGCTTGTATACCACAAGAGACCAGGGGAGGAAGGAACAGTCACCTCCCTCTTGGGCAGGTACACAGGTAAAATCTACATGCTTAAATTCAGACTTTACAAACTTGCTTTGTTCACTTTGTCATAAGATATGTACACATCAGTTGTTAATTTACTGTCTCTTAGATAAAGTGGTTCCTTATTCCATCTCACTGTTTTGTTATATGTGTGACAGGTGACAACTACGTAGCTACATTGACCTTGGGAGGCGCAGGAGCTCATGCTACATACTATCACAAAGCCAATGATCAGGTACATAACACTAGTAACATTGTGTATGGATGCATTTACGTGGTTTTGGTACAAAATCTGCACACTAGTTTAAAGGATGATTTTAAAGGAGCCTCGTATTTGCTACAGCTGAACTTCGGAAAGTCGACCTGAGAGTCCCCACTCTTTATATGGACAGGAGAAAAGTAACGACAACAACAAAATTCTTTCCATGCTCATATTCATAGATTTCAGTCATGTGACCCACGTTCTGACCTTGAGGGCAAAACACTAGACCAAGACAGTGGCTAACACCAGACTTCCTGTAGAGAGACAGCAAAAGCTGGAAAATTTCCCCTAGCAGTGATTTTAGATCACCTGTCACCCGTAGAAAAGGAACGATATGGAGATAAACTGCAAGTGTTGGGCAGGTGTAAAGGGGTTTCCAAATCATTGCATTTTGAGTTTATTTGCGGCAAACTCCTCAGCTAACTAGCTAACTTTAATTCATTAAGACCGCTGCAGTTGGTCGCCTTGATACACGACAACAAACCATGTCAAAACTATTGCAAACAGATGTGATTTATGGTAAAAAATATAATGATTCATAAAAGTATGTACTTGTGTTTATTTGAGCTTAACTTTGATGAAGTGTTTGCTGCAAATATTTGTGTATTTGGACGGCTGCCATTGTTTAGGTACATCTTACGGCACAAATCTAAAATCTCCTTCTCTCTGGGTTTTCTTCTTTGGACCGAACTCTGTAGAAGCAAAGCCCAGGCTCGCCTCCATGTCTGTTAGTGCAAGCAAGGGGGACGTTCCCCTTGGAGTGTGACGTCATGTGAAAACTATGAATTGGCAGGGTCTCGAAGAAATGTGAATTTGTCCTTTTTAACTTCTGTCTTTTATTACAGTTGCAGATAGGAGTTGAGTTTGAAGCCAGCACGAGGATGCAAGAGACCACAACTTCCTTCGGTTACCAGTTGGACCTTCCCAAAGCTAACTTGCTCTTTAAAGGTGAATAAATGTAGCTACATGAATTAAACAGAGGTTAAAAGTTTATAATTACATTTACTGCGGTACTGCAGGTCAGGTACTTTAATTGAGTGATTCCATGTTGTGCTCCTTTTTTTATACCTAAAGTCCATCAGGGGAAATGTATGCGTTTCACTTCAGTGGATTTATTTGAGAGCTTTAGTTACTTTTCAGATTAAGATGGACTAAAAGACCAACTAACCAATACATGTTGATATATTAGCAATTTAAAAAGCATAAATTATCTCCACCTTTTAATGTCATGGTCATTTATATTGACACATGATTGCATTGTAATTGTAATCCAGTGATGTAATGTATATAGTACTGTTAGTTGTCTTTCTTGAAGTGTATTTTAATGCTTGTACTTGATGTACTTAAGTGAAATTTTGAATGCAGTAGTATTACATGTTACAAAATATTTATATACTGTGATATTGATAATGATTTAGAACTAATTCTGCCACTGAAATTAAGTGACTATTTATGTGCACATTACAAAATGAATGTAGATTATGTTCTTAAATGGAAATTAAAGTTTTCATCATCTCTTTCCGCAGGTACCGTTGACAGTAATTGGGTGGTTGGGGCAACTCTTGAAAAGAAACTGCTGCCGCTGCCTCTTACACTGGCCTTAGGGGCTTTCCTCAACCATCGCAAGAACAAGTTCCAGTGTGGCTTCGGTGTCACCATTGGCTAGAGGTGCGGGCGCTGCCTGGAGTGAGCTCGCAGGCCACAGCTTGGACCGGCACAGAGACGCACAGTAACCTGGACTAAGTTTTAGAAATTGGATTCAGAGACTCTCTTACAACTGTGATTTCTGGGGCAGACAGAGAGACAATGACAACTACCAAGGAGCCAGGACTGGCCAAGCCATGCCTACATTCTGTAGCACAAATGTCTTTCCTTTATGGTGTATCGGATATACCCAGAGGCTAGAGGGATGTATATCAGAGGGCATCAGTGATGCATGAGATCATGTGATGTGAAAATCAAAGTAAGTGGTTAGAATTAATATATGGTGATCATGTATGATGGATTGAAATAAATGTGATTACTTTTTTGTAAAACTGGATGTTGTTATTGCTTGCATAGGAAGAGCTTGCAGAGTTTGGACGCAGCTCATTAAGTATGGACTAGTCCAACGTGAGCCATGCAATCGTGCTGCTTTTGTGAAGCTTGTAGTGGACAGACTTAATTGATAGTGTCAGAAAGATGCTGATTTAACAGATTTATACCCATCACACACAATTACACAATCACATTACTATTTAATGCTGCTTTAATTAATACTTCCTTTCACTAACTATGGGTGAAATCATTGGTTCCTAACCTGGAGGGCACAAAAGATGCACAGGAGGTTGCTATACTATTTTTAAGGGAAAGTACATATAGTGGGGGGGTGCCCAATACGTCGATCACGATCGACCAGTAGAGCGTAAAGGTGGTGCAGGTAGATCGCGATTTTTTTTTTTTCAGATTAAGCTGCAGGAAAATAAAGGAATGATTGAATGAATGAATCTCTGAAAAGCCAATTCAAATCTATGCCACCTGATTGACGTACAGGATGGCCAGTCTGAGATCTCTTCTTGTACGGGTCATGCTTTAAAAGCAAACTAGAAATATCATCGATCAAAGTTCTTCAGCTGTCAAGAAGTACAGTTACACAGCGCTGTGAATTAATGGCCGAGGATTTGACACAGCAGCTTCAGAGAGACTTTGCAGACTGCGAGTGTTTCTCACCTCAATTTGATGAGTCTACACACACCAGCGATACAGCCCAGTTGTGCATTTAATTCGGATGGTGATATGACCGAAAAAAAAAGAACGCATGTGGGGAGAATTAATTTTTCAGTCATTCAAAAACTTTATGGAGAAAACCACAAGCTCCCGGTGTGTAAATTGCGAGCAATATTGATGGCTGTTTGTTACCTATGTGCATTACTGCTGTCAATTATTATTTGCAATACCAAGGGTTACATTACTCTCTCAATATCAGTTATGCACTGTGTCAGTAAAGTATACTCCATATATGTGTAAATAAATAGATGTTTAGTATTTTTTATGTAGGTAGATCATTTTGACCTGGTCACTTTAAAGGTAGCTCGCAAACTCAAAAAGCGCGGGCACCCCTGATATAGAGTAAGCTTTATCGTGCCCTTTCATTTAATTTCTTTGAAGAAACCAAAATGAAATTACTTTATTTAAGATTCTATCTTAAATAATTTAAATTTAAATTTAAATAATTTAAATAATTTCCCAGTCAGGGATCATTAAAGTAATTCTATATCTATATTTAATATATGATTTTCACAAGATAAGGGCATTGGGAACTTACAGTTGTATTATGTAACTATTTTTTTAGTTGCTGTAATTGTCATTATGATCTGACAGTAGAATAAGATACAGATCAACTGAATAAATCCACTGTCTGTGGCTCCACCCAGTGGCTGGAATTTGGTTTGCAAGAATACACCGCCCCGATGCAACACAACCAATCAGAGCCAAGGCGAGTGTTAATCATGCTGTACATACCATAGACAAAATGTACGTAGATGCCTCATAGACTGACGCTGCCTATTGGAGCTGACGTATCAGTGCGGCCGCCATCTTGGATGGGTCCCCAATGCGCCCCCACTGCATGTATTTCTACTGAGGAAGGTGTATCCCCAACTACAATAATCATAACTCCCCGAATTTTTACCGGATTTTCACGCGGTTACAAACGGCAGAGATTTAGTTATGATACAGGGCGCTGTCACAAAAATTATATATATATATATATATATATATATATATATATATATATATATATTTATATTAAAAAAAAATCTTACTTGTGAAAGGAAACCCCCCGCGATCTGGTAACAATACTGCGCTGGTTATTGCAACCGTAAACTGCACAAAATATGGGCATAGTTGCTCGCTCTCCGTTGATTACGATTGACTCTGGTGCTAGCCTAGAGTGAGGAGACCCAACCAAGATGGCGGCGACACGGGATTACGTTCCAGCACGCCATGAGGCATCTACGTATATTATGTCTATGGTGCATACCCTGCTGGCAGCCCCCCTCCCTCACGCAGTGCCCCTCCTCCGCTTAGATAAGTTCAAGCTCAAACTTAGACTGTAAACAATGGCAGAGAGGCAACAGAGCAGAAAAATGCCTTCCCCACGGTCAAGGAAAAGAAATAAGATGACTGATGAAACAAAGCTTTGTAAAAAAAAAAAAAGAATTGGACAGAGCCACAAAGAAAACGTCATTTCAGAGGTGGAGAGAGCTGCAAGATTTGTAAGGACCCAAGAGTGAAGCAGAGTTGGACGTTTTACTGCTGAACAAGTAAGGACTCCTGCTTGATATGTTTCACTCTGTTTTTCAGCCACAAGGCTATGGTGGCCGTGGTTACAGTAATACTCACGATAGCGAATATCGCCTTACGATGTGGCAGTCGAGCTACGTAGCTTGTGGTAAATCTAGCTTGTTAGCCTGTATGCTAACTCCAGTGTTTAGCTCTGTCTTTATGGCTACTGGTGTCTTTCAAGTGGCCAGGCAGTTAAAATATTAGTTTTTGTCCTGTGCTCTAAAGTGGTTGAATTAGTTTCGAGAAGTAATGTTACTTATGCTGCCAAAAGGCAGCATGGCAAAAATGTTGCACCGGGTAATGATTAGCTGGTTAATCCGTCTACAGCAATGTGAAGAATATTGTTTGTTACTCCGGATATCTACATTGACTTGGCATGATGCACTCGTCATTGTAATTTAGTTGTATTGCTCAGAAATAGAACCCCCTTTGCTCTACTGAACAGAACAATGGCCAAGTGTCATGGAGGAGAAAACACACACAAATTAAAACAATATAAATGCAACTTTAGTCCGAAAATATCACCAGATAAATCTGAGGGATCGTGGGCTGATTATGGGAGAGGAAAGAAGCAAAAACAAGCTCTGGTACATGCATTTGTATTCAATAATTTATTTTACTTTCCTCAAACCTTTTTTGTCTTTCTGTGAAATATTTGATAACTTTACCTAGAACAGAAGTCCACATAACATGTTTAAATGCTTGGAAACAGTCTATTTAGTATTGAAAAAATGACCCTAACCCTAACTCCATGATCAAAGTGATGACTAAATAAACATTGGTTAATTTTTTTAAATTCAATATTTTCTGTCTGGAATAGAGTAGAAGTACAAAGCAAATTACAAATACTTCAAAAGTGTCCTTAAGTTAATCTACTTATAAACTCTTTACTAGTAGGAGTAAGTAAGGTTTTTAAAGATTCATTTTCCCCCCTCACTTTGCAAAATAATCCATTTAGAAATCCAATTACCATGGACTGTTATATGCACTAGTATGATGGTTCAAATCAAATCAATTTTATTTCTATAGCCCAAAATCACAATCACATTGCCTCAGTGGGCTTTACAATCTGTACAGTGAACAACATCCTCTGTCCTTAGACCCTCGATTCGAGTGAGGAAAAACTTCACATGTTGATGGAAAAAAACCCTTTTAACAGGGTAAAAAAAAACAATGGAAGAAACCTCAGGAAGAGCCACAGAGGAGGGATCCCTCTTCCAGGACGGACAGACATGCAATAGATGTTGCGTGTACAGAAAAGAGCAACAATTCACAGTTTACAAGGTACATCAACAGAAAGTCTGATACAAGTTATGCAACGTTAGTGGAACCAGGAGACGACCAAGCAGGACGAGGCATCACCAAGCGGAGCCCGAGCCAGACGACCTCCTGTCCACCATGTTGACCTGGAAGAGGGCAGGCCACACAAGATCATTAGTAATAGACAGAGAGAGGCATCAAGATTTACAGAATTAAAGATATGAGGAGATAGTGAAGCAGAGGAGAGCAATGATCCAGCAGAGCCCGGGATGTGACGATCCAGATCAGTCAGTATTTCAAGGCAGCTGGAGCCCGGAAATGGTAGATGGTCCCAGGGGGCCGTGGTCCATCAGAAGGGAGCCTGAAAGAAAGAGGGGAGGAGGAGAAAGTGAAGGAGGAGAGAGAAGAGGAGGGGAGGAGAAAGCTATAGAGAGTGACACAGCTTGCAGCTTGTGGGAACAGAAAACAAAAACAAAGGTTAGAGAAATGCAATGGTCTGATCATCTTTCTTCAGGACATGTCATGGAGGGGATTCTCTTAAATGGCTGCTGTTAGATTTACATAACGTAATCAAACAACGTAGTTTATGTCAGCACTGGAGGCTCAACCAGTCCTGTGGAGGAGCACAGAGATCTCTGGCTTCTTATCTGGATGGTGACTCAGTGCTTATCATGTTGAAATGCTTTTTGTCAGTGGATGATTCACTTCAGTTGGTGTTTGTGTCAAGAAACTGGAGCTACGAGGCTGTCATGGCAATTTCTTGTCAATTCTGCTCTGGCACGACTGTCTCCTACATGCCTTTGTACAATACATTTGATTGGCATGAGGCTGTGAGATTCTTCGGGGGGGTGACACATTTTTTGGTTGTTGTGTATTATTATTATTATGTCATGTTGTTGATTGATTGGTTTCAGACTGTTGTTGTGAAGTCAATAACTGTAGGTCACATCAAGTACAAAGAACAAAAGCTGCTTGGAAAAAGATTTATTTGAAAGTTTCAGAAGATGTTTATACTAGAAGATCCCAGAAAATAGTGTACAACTTCCTAAAGATGTATCCTTCCAACAATCTTAAATACTAACCCTGCCGTTGTAGGCTTTTTCTTTATTTTTTAAATAAGCTTCTCCTGTGAGTCAAGAATCACTGTACAGGTAAAGCTAAGACACTACACAAAACACTGAAAACCACCAGTATCTATGTGTTCTTGATACACAAAAATGGGGGCGGACTGCAACCCTTCCTATCTTGAAGCCAGTTACAAAAGCAACACTTTTTTCATTTCTTCAAATCACAAAAAAAGGTACCATTTTGAGATGAAGCCACAAAACAAAATATGAATACTAACATGTATAGTCACAACACCAAATCCACCAACCAGGATATCACCTGTATTTATTTAAATATCATACATCTCATTCTTTACCCATTGCACCACACTTAACATAATAGCTAATATAAGCAGTGAGAAAGCAAAAACAGGCTTAACAAAATAGTTTAAATCCCTGAATTACTCAGCCATTGGCAAACATGCTGGCCCTGTCCTTTTGCAGAGCTGAGATGCCCCTGGCAGGAGGTCACATGTCAAGGTGTCATCAGCATCGATGCCAGCAGGAAGGTGAGGATGGGAGATGCAAGCAAACCAGGAGAGAAGCCAAAAATGCTGCAGCAAGAGCAGATTTTGGGTCAAATTAAATCACAAACTGTGATTTGAAAAAATGGCTCTACAGTTGTCTTTTACAAACTAGATTTTCAAGAAATCACTGTGAGAATAAAATGCATGAGTAAATCTGATCACCTGTCATCGCCCTCTGTTGTTGCTGTTGTTCTTGTTGGCGGAGAAGGACCAGAGGTGGGTCCTATCCTGTAAAATGCATAGCATCATTTGACAGATGTATTTAAGTCTAATCTCAATGCTAAATTGGGCATTTTCATATAAATTTTCTATTAAAATGAGAAGCTGTTAATCTGATAACTAAATGTCCTACCTTTGCGAGCATGGCCCTTTATTCAGATCTCTCTGAGGATGTCTAATCTCCACTGGTCCCACTTTAGGACATGGTAGAGCACTCCCGTTAAGCAGAGGAGTGAGATCTAGAAAAAGCGTAACGTTTCAGGATTGTTCTACATCCAATCTTCCACTTTGGTGTAAATAGATTTGTGAAGAAGAAGTTGCAGTCAAGTTTTGCAGTAAAAATCTGCTCACCGTGGAAGCTGAAGACAAAAACAACACTCCCTCCCTTGATGAACTGTCTTGATCTCATTTCTTCCACATCTGTAAAAAAATTTCTGCCACTTGTGGGTCCGGCAAAGATGGTCTCATTATTCTCATCAACAAACGGAGTTCCGACATCACGAGGGTTGCCCCAGCGAAAGGTTCCTGTTGACAGAAAGCGTTTAGAACATCAGGTTAGATAACCGGAGAGGAATACTGTGAATCCATAATGTGCTAAAGTGGTGACGATTACTTCCTTAATGTGTCTTTTTTCCGATTAATGGAAAGAAAGTGTCTAAAATACACATTTGGGTGTTTATGTCAGCTCAGAAAGCGCAAATTCTATAAATGTATGCAAATTAGTGCATGTTTTACCAGATATTTCTGATCTGAACATTTAAATATGACGGAAAATATCAGAAAACTGTCTTATGCTGTATGTAATCAACGGTCGAAGTTTCACAGTGATATCTACTCATTAAAAATCTTGTCCTATTTACCTGTTGTGTTCCCCCCGTAAACTTACCATTGGAGATCATGGATAGGTCAGTTGTGATACTCCTTTGCTTGGACATGTGCTGCTGGATGTTGGGGGTCTGATCCAGCATCTGGAAAGTCACCTGCCTCTGTGGGCAAGGCCACTGCAGCTGGTTGTCATTTTTACCAGACAAGAGTTGCACAAAGACTCCGACAAAAGTCTTGTACAGCTTAATCCCAACCCTATAAGCATAGCCCCCTGTGGAGTACTGCCGTGGGCTGACTATGGTGGTTCCAGATTTACTAGTGTTCAAAAGTTTCTCAAAATCATCAAACTGCATGGTTACGTGTGGACATTCGACCTCGGACAGATTGATGTCATCGATTGAGAAGCCTCCTGAAGAGCTTCCTGCTCCTTTACGAGCCTCAAACTCCACCTGGAAGTGCTTGGTTGCATTGAGTGAAACGTGATGGAGCTGCCAGTGGGATGTTCGTGGACCTGAAGTAAGAGTTTTGTGATGACTTATTTGCATTACATGTATATCAAGGGCTGCATGTGTTGCTTTCAAACATTCACAGTTCATCAGAGTGTTTAGGCCAGATGATACAGGCAAAAAAGTTTTTCTTCATGCACAGGTCAATTTTAAGATTTTGGGCTGTTTCACTTCCGTAACTTGGCTTGTAAACATCCAAAGTACATATAAAAGACGATAGTTAAGGTCTTTGAATGTGGGGTGGTATTAGGTACCTATCCCTAGCCAGTAGTAGAGCCAAAGGAAAAGGCAGTTTGAAAGTGTTCATGCTGCTTCATAATAAAAGCTTTTAAATGACGGAATAATGAGGGAAGAAGTTATAGGAACACCGCAAGCTGCTTGGCTAGCTGAGCAAACTAGCTAATGGCAGCTACATTTAGCAGTGGTTAGGGGTTACACTGGCAAAATGCCAGTGTATTCAATAGGTGGCCAATTCCTACATATTGCACCTTTAAACATAGTCCTAACATTTCAGGAAAACAGCCTTAATCTCAGTAAGATTTTATGCCTTAAATCCCATATATAACAGATAACAATCAAACAGCAAGCTTCACATTACCAGTGATCTGTCCAACGAGGCGGAGGGATCCCTGGGTGTCCCATTCATCTCTGAACTCTCTCAGCCAGATGTTCAGTATGTCCGACTCGTTCCCGCTGTGGTGATAGTAGAACTGGAGACACTGGGTGTGACATTCCCTGTTGGAGCTCATCCTTTTGGTCTCGAGCCAGGCTGAGTCACCCTCCTTACCCGATGCTGTGCTAGCATGCATGAATGAACTTGTATTTGGACCTGGAATGTTGTCCAAAATGATTGTTATGAATGTCAGACAGACCTGTGAACATATCTGCTTATAAGGTACATACAATTTTTCAAAAGGCATTTATCCTGCTTAGTTTAACTTCTTGGCAAAAATCAGTGCAAATATGGAAATTCATTGTTTTGGGCTTTTAATGGGCTTTTTAAAGACGACAAGTAATGAGGAGAAACTTTTTTGAAATGTTGAAAACTCACCCTGATGAGTACTGTTGCCACTGGGCAGACTGGTGTGGTCAGAGCTAGGACCCCCATCAGCACGAGTTACCATTTCCCAGCTGCTGCCACTCTGTGAACAGTTACTCATGTGACACTTGGTCCCGTTAGAAAAGCCGCAGTACATCTTGAATGCAATGGTTGAGTCTTCAGAGGACACAGGAATGAGGATCATTAATTGACATGTGGATATCAAATGTGCAAAGTGTGAAACCTTCTCAATCTATTTACGACTATAAAAGGTAAATCAGTAGATGGTGATGGAGATAGCAATTTAATTGGATCCTTATTATAATTTGATTGTTTCATTAGCTTTCAATGTGTTATAGGCTTGATTTCATGCAATCTCATACATGCCTCACAATCAAACTGAATCATTTCCACCTCTTTGGTTTCAGCTAATGAGTAACATCTAATCAATCGCTCTTTTTTGGTATTACTGAGAAGCCGTTTGCTGCTGAAACTGTATCCATCAGCACAGTGTCCTTCTTATATGCTATATTTTTAGGTATTGTTGGTTTTAGATGTGGACCCACTTCCTCTGAAATGGAAAGACTCATTCTAAGGTAACAAAAACACAATGGTTCCACTGATTGAACACCAATTAAAACATCTTAAGAAGATGCTATTTAATTTCTGCCACTAAATGCTACACAATGGACCTTGTAAGAGGGGGTTGGATCTCCAGCAAAAGCTTCATTGCTGTATTGATTCTTTAATGTTGAACAGCAGAGCCTTTTTTCTGCCACTTCAATGATTTGTCATGAATTACCAATACATTAACAGGAATGTATTTGCTATTTTATTGGCTTTGACCAGTTCACAGACAACCAGCAGAGAAGCCAGGAAAGTTACTGGACCCAACCGAGAAATAGTCTGGCCAGTAACTATCTTCAAAATTGAACATTGATTCTTTGGTGTATGGATTAAACAAAGAAGATATGATTAGGGAACTTAGGAGGTGCTGGTAGACGCATTGCTTTTCAGTTTGACACAGCTAGACGAGACGTTTCCACTTGTTTAGGGGCTAAAGTGATAGTGATCTTCTCATCTAAATCGCCACTAGGAAGCTCCTTGCTTTTGGTTTTATTTCTAAAAGCAAGGAGCTATTTTCCCAATTCCTTTAGAAAAGTTCTGCTCCTGAGTTTCTGCCACCCAGGAACTATTTTGATTAGCTGAATGTTTATTATTAGCAACAGCATTGCTTATTTGCTCACACTCTTCAGACCATTAAATTACCTGTGTTTGTTTCCTGACTAGGAACTCTTGTGACCTAGGCAAAAACTATTGGGAACGAGGTCAGACTGGAACAAACCATGTGACTTGCTGCTGTTTGCTGTTTGTCTCTTACCAGCAGACAATGTTAGCTTCAGTTAACCATGACCACGCTCCTTCCATAACCCCAACCCAGTAGTCTCCTAAACCTGCTTCAAATCTTATCAACAGAGATGGCTGATTGGATTATAGTCACAGAAATACTTTTTATAGAAGCCATTTGTGTCAATTCTGTGAAGCACCAACAAACCTGTCATGTCCTCCTTTTGGGCAGAAAACACACATATTTGTCCTTTTGAACAGATTTTACTCACTGAAACAAACAATACCAAAAATTCCTAAAACTTGCTCTCAAAGCACTTACTGCATTTGTAGAGGCGGTTCAGCTCCAAAACATCCCTGGGACTCATTTCCAGTCTCTGACCAATAACATCCTGGAAAGACGGATCTTTGGTGATGATTGTTCTCTCACTGCCATTGCTGAATGCATATTGGCTGTAGTGCATCACTGACCAGAAGTCATATGGGACTCCGTTGGTGGTGCTTCTGCTCTTGTCAACAAGTTTAAAATTCCTCTCACGACCTAGATGACATAAAAGCAACCATCAGTTACAGTATATGGTATTGATAAACCTTGGCAGCAGCTGGTTAGAGCCTAATTCACTAATCATTGATTATACAATAAAATATAACTCAACCTATCAATTAAAACATTATGAAAATGGATGAAGGGAATCATGTACACGTTGATCTCTTGTGTGGCCAAATGATGCAAGCTGTATTAATACTTTAATTCACCATTAATAAGTCATTTGTATATAATTTGATACATTTGTTAATACTTTTGGTAATCCTGCTTTTAATTTAAACATCTACTAAATAGATGATATGTTTATGTATTTCTTGTGATTAATTGATTTATTTTCAACCCTCTTTAGGTGCTTTGTACACATTGACATTGACAAACAGGAATATTATAATTTAAGTCTTAATGAAACCTTCTCTGATGTTCTCGAATACAATCGTCACAAAGTCATCTCTGTCGTATCTGGACTGCTCATGGTAAAAGCCAAGAGCGTGGAGGAACTCGTGTTCAACGGTGGAAATTTCATCACAGAATCTCCCGATGGAGAGGTCCTGTCCGTTGGGTATTTGTTTACCAACATATGAAAAACATCTAAAACGAAGAAGCACTCATCAGTAACAGTCACATTGATATGTTTATGTCACTGACCTGAACAGGGCCCTCATTTATCAAATCATGTGTAGAGCAAAATCACACTGTGCTAGAACCGTGATTGACATAGACATTGAAGATTTAACCTAGAGGAAAGTAAATTGCAATATATAGAAACTTGAAGTTTGAACTTTTCTGCAGTTTCACGGAAGGTCATCTGTAGCTGTGTTTATTTAAACTAGAACAGGCAATTTAACCAAACACAATGTTTTCCAAACCCTAACCAAGTGGGTTTTGTGCCTAAACACTTTCCAGGGCATAAGCACAGTGTTGTGACAAAAGACATATTTAAACTTTAACCAAAAACCGCTAAAACTTGCAACATATAGAACCGTACAGTTTTAACCCAACAATTGGGTTGTAAATTCTCTTGTAAAGGCAAAAGTTCAGTCTACAAGCAATGGAAAACAAAAAAATAATAATTTCTTGTAGCATTAATCAGCTCAAATCATTGTCACCTGCCTGTCAGCAGGTAGCAGAGAAAAAACACTAGATGGGAATCACAGTCCTCCAAAAAAAAAGTTTTGAAGAAATTCTGTAACAATTTGTCAAGATGTTAAAGACTCAAACCTTGCATTTTACAAGAGAATTAAACTGTTTATTTGCAGCCTAACATTGAGCAGACATTTCTCCTTTCTGCCCAACACACACCTCTGAAAGTCTTAAGAGCTCTGATGCACAGTTAGTTGAAAAACCTGGAAAATAGGACAAATAAAAAAGACAATACATACCCGCTTAACTTTTTGACAGAAATATAATAATCCTCAGAGTCCTTTGGCTTGAAGTCAATGCATGTCTTCAACCTGAACTGTTCCATGGCTTTTAGGGTAACTCCTTTAGCATTCATCTCTTCCATTTTTCATTGGAATTGTGTAACAGGGAAAAACAAAGAAATTACCATTTAAATGCATTTCATAAATTAGGAAATCTTGCTTTTGTACATCATTCTGTTGTTATCTAGATCCTCAGATGAAGGGGAGGGGCTATTTCGTACCCCTGGATGTTGACCTGAGAACTAATTTGGAGAGACTTTATTCGCTACAATGTAACACTGGTTTTGCTGGATGCTGCTGCAAAATCCAGGTGTACAGTTATACAACTTATTCCACCAACCTCACTAAGCGGTACGAACAACTTGGAGGACATGTCCAACAGGTCTACTCCTCCTTAACATGTAGAGATAATCCTCATTATTATTCAGTAAACATTTCTATTTACCAAGGTCGTCATCCAGAACATATGGTACCGGGGACGTCCATAGGTCATTCTGATCAACAATGGCACTCCTTTGCAGGTTCGGTGGCTAAGATTTCAAAAAATGTATTCAGTGACACAAAACATTGACACATACATTTTAATAGTTTACTACAAAAATGCAAAAATCACCTCCAGAATATCATCAGGTAATGATGACTCTAGGGTAGAGCATAAACAAGAAATCATTAATGTTACTAACAAATATGAAGTTGACAAAACAATTTCATCACAAGGACCATTTAATGATATGAGGATGTTTAAACTTACCGTTGTTTACATCTGTGATGTCCTTTTCTCCACCGATTTCTACAAAAACAAATTAGTATCATGATTCAATAAAAATAATTGTGTTAAATTAACTTTAATAAAATAATGAATATTAAATATCACAACTTACCCCCTATCTCTAGTTCATCCTGTGAAAACAATCACATTTGATCAAATCACCAATGATGTAATTCTTAGATAACATTTATAACATGAAATGCAAGAAACAACACGATCATATTCTATCTGACTTTTTTTTTTTTTTTTTAAATTACTTTGGTGTACAAGTAAAATCCTCAAATTTGAAATTTAATGTCAGATGATTTCAACTGTGCCCATGACTTCCACAGTATTTTAAATGTATATAACATAGCCTTCAGTCTAAAATACAGAATATTTAATTAATTAATTACTTAGATAATCCTAATCTCTTATTGATTAATTCAAATGTAAATGTTACAGTAGCACAAAGAATAACAGAAAGAACAGAAATAGTACAGATGTATAAAAAGTACAGAAAATAAACGAATCAAAGTGAATCCAACAAGGGTAGAATAAAATATAAACAGAACTAAAAATTACAGACCAATTCATTGATTAGAAGATCAGTGTTAGTTTTCTCTGATTGCAGCATTAAATACATGGTAATATTTTAGAAAATACAGCAACTTAAATAAACTCTTACTGGATTTATGGTGAACGCTGATGAAACGGCCAAGTTCACAACAATAAAAATGAGGCCCCTCATTCTTGTTGCGTGGCCCAAACTGAAATCACACAACATAGATCCAAGAAGAAGCACAGAAAATCCAAAGATAGATATGTTGTTATTACTGAAATACAACAACGCTACTGTACATTTAGCGTTATGAAGATTTCTCACCTGTAACCTTGTGCCAGCCTCACTGTCTGCACGCGAGAGACTCCGTGACGGATGGGTTTTAAGGAGGTATGTAAAACAGGTTTGAAACCTTTGCAAGCATTGTAGGTAGACCATGGGAATGCACACAAGATAATTCTTGAAAAAACTGAGCTATTGTTCTGCTTGCGTTCATGTCAAAAACAAAATGCTGTCTCATCATCACACTGACTGTCAGAAACCTTGACGTGGCAAATCTTTATCAGATTCAGATGAAATGCACACAAAGGTTAGTCATGACTGTCACACAACTATCCCACGCTCCAGGTCTATTGAGGATGTTATTTATCAAAGTAAAATAATTACTGTAGCAATGACGCTAAACTAAATCCTGCAGTCCCTGTTGTTGATCTTTTGATTTGATATACATTTTATTTGTTCATCATTTTCACCAGCAGAAGGCCTTTAAACACCAGGGTAAACTCTTAGTATCAGCACCATCAGTATACTTAAAAAGTTATGTGCTAAAACTTTTGGAGTAGGATCAAAAGTTTTTACCTTAAAATATCAGCTTCAGTACCATGTTGATGGTACAGTGTCTTGTAACAGGGTGAATGGTGTTTCAATCACTTGTTTCTGCACTGTGTAACTTCAGTGAGATGGCAGGATCACAGCGTTACATACAGTCAGGGTTCGTACGGGTGCTTGAAATCCGTGAAAGTGCTTGAATTTCAATGTTGTGTTTTCAAGGTCTGAAAAGTGCTTGGATTTTAGTTTAGGTGCTTGAAAGTGCTTGACATTATAACTCTGTTTCTTTCACAAAATTGAGATCATATTTGATAGTTTGCTTATAACAAGGAGAAATAAAATCAGTAAGAGAACCGTATGTGGAGATGTTTCCTCCTTGACTCCGCTTTTCCTCTCTGCGACCTGCCGGTCTGTGTGTGACCCCGCCCCCTTCGAAGAGAGACGGCAGGAGATGACAGAATTGCCGGGAGGCTGCTGTGTTAACGAGCACTGGCTTGAAAATGATAACTACAAACTATGGTTAAAATAAGGACCAAATCAAAGAGTGGCATCATGCAAAGTCTGCAAAAACGATTTGCAGATTTGTGCAATGGGAGAGTCTGCGCTCCAGTCACATGAAATGTAAGTTAACTTAAGACTTTGACTAACTAAGGCCAACACTCCACGTTAACACTTTGTTTATGCTAACCGCTAACGTTTGCCAAATTAGCGTTTTTAGAGACTAAATTATATAAAATGTAGGGTTGTCGAAGTTAACATGTTAACTACAGACTGCAGAAAAAACGTACGCGTTAACGCATGTGATTAATATATTAATATGGAAACCATAATAAGCTAAAGAATAATTAACCCACCGTTAATCACGTTACGTGACCTCTTTAGGTTAGCGCTTGATTGTCTGTATGCAGTCTGTGGCCTGTGTGTCGTCACACATGCAGCCTGGTAGCAATAGAGAAGGATGGCTGAGGAGAAGGAGTGGAAGTGTGAAAAGGGAATGTTCACTTTTCTCCACTTTTCATTACTTACTTCTATTAAAGTAAAATTTGATGGAAGCCAAGACTTCTTACAGATAGGTGACACATTTTGACAGTGTTGGGCAAGTTACTCCAAACATGTATTGCATTATTTATTTATTACTTGTTACTGTCATTTCAGTGACTTTATTACATTATAATATTAGCCTACTGTATTTGAATTGTAAGGCATTACACTAATATTGCATTACTTTTAAGTTATTTTCACCCAAATTCACAACCACCAACACTAAAAACAACAGTTTTTGAAAGGGCTGGTCGTGCTGAACATTAATTGCAGTGTTAAAATTGAAACATTTGGGGTGCACTACCTGTTGCAGTCCCATGAGAAGATTTACACTTAAAAATCAATATGTGTCAAATCTTTTTGTATGTCAACACCTTGATTTCTATTAATATTAGGGAAAGCTGATTGCACCATACATTTTCTAAAAGCTTGTGTCCTCTAGATTTGATTAAACATGCATAATGCATGGACATGTCCCACATTCCTCTAGGACAGTACAGATTCCTATAATGCATCTACATTGTATTGAACCTTTTTGAAACACACACATTGATTTTCAATGTAGCTTAAATCTGTTCATGGGGCAGAAACTGGTCATTCATCCCAAATGTTTGATGTTAATACTCAAATTCAGTTTGGGCAGACCTTTCAGAAACAGTTGGTTTCGTGTGTGTGTGTGTGTGTGTTTGGGGTGGGGGTGGGGATGGGGGGTAGCCTACATTGGAAGGCCCTTTAGCGAATGTTTATTGTGTTTAACAGAAGTGTTAATGTTAAGTGTATGTTTTTATTTGGATACAGACTGACGTGAAGCAGACTGACGTTATGTCGATGTTCTGGTGGCTATTTATCTTATTGTCAGTAGCCTAGTAGCACTAACCTGTTGAGGCAATGATAACTTACCTTGTCATTGCTAGCCTGTAGATGGGGATCTTGCTCACAATTTCTCTAAAAGATGGAGAATCCACTGTTGAACGTGGCAGCATATCTTCAACGACATACTCTGCCACAGTCTCCTCAGTTCTCGAGGTTCAAGCACTGCAGAACGGGAGAAAGTTTTTGCTGCTTAGTTTTTTCTCCACTCTCATCCTCAGTTTGCTTTCTTTTGGTTACTAGATTAATGTTAGTGTGGAATCGCTCTAGATGTTTCGTTAAATTACTTAAAAATTGCTATTTCGCGAGGTAGAGAGATCTTTTGGTTTCACACACAAAGTGCATTTAACTATAATGTTCTTCACATCCTTGTCGCTGATGAACTGAAAATAATGAGCGTATGTCCATCTCGTGAACGTAGAGTCCAACTTGTCTGCTGCTGCAGTCGTCTTCTCCTCAATCAATAGTTCTCTTCAATAACAGGAAGTAAACATTTGCGCAGATTTTTTCTCCCCTGCTAATCTCGCGGTGTTGGCAAATTTGTATAAAAACAACACACCACTTAATTTTGGGTGCAACGTGCATTACTGAGATTTGTACCGAGGAAAATATTAACATTTTTTTTTTGTAATGCCTTACATTACTGCATTACAGCAAAAAGTAATGCATTACAGTAATTGCATTACTTTTGTAATGTGTTACACCCGACACTGCATTTTGAAACATAAAAATGTATGTTAAAAAAGAAAATTACAGGGTGCTCTCAGGTCTCTCTTTGTCTCGGTGCAAGTGTGCCTGAAGAACACCAAGTGGCTTCCCTCTGTTTTTGGATAAAACTTTGTGTTCACCTTTAATTTCTAAACTTTTTGCTGTTATGAAACATAATTTTAGATGTTTTCAGCATAATACAATGTACATAATTGTGATAAAAATTGAAAAAAAAAAGTATGAATATATATATTCCTGTAGATATGTATTTTACCCCAGCGATAAGGTGCTGAAAAAATGTGAAAATGACCCTTAAAAGTGCTTGAAAAGTGCTTGAATTTGACCTCTAAAAATGTGTACGAACCCTGTACAGTACCTGTAGGGAGTGGCGCCAAATTACATAAAATGCCAATTTCTACTTAATGATGCTTTAAGCTACACTAATTTAATTATATCTCTCTTATGAGCCAAAAAAAGAGTTTCAGAAATGTATGACTTAAAACTACCTCAAAAATTATAGATGACAATATTAAAGAGGCAGAAAATTTAGTTGAAAACATTAAATAAATCTAAAATCATAAACAGAATGTGAATAATATCATATCTGACATGACGCTATGTAGTGCTTTACAGAGGTAAATACTTAGTTAGCATGCTAACCAGTAAGCCCTGGTCTGTCCTGGTCTAAAGCTTCAATGTTAGTGGTGTAAAGAGTAGCCCTTTTTACACAGCGACGCCGCATTAACTCCGGAGCGGTGGTTGGCCAATTCTCCACCGATGGTGATTCACACAGAGCGAGGCATCTCTACCTTTCCGTGTGTAATTCACACAGAAAGCCGGTGCTGCGGCTCCTAAAGAGGCGTGATGGTACACGTCATGATGATGATATTGGTGTGTTTTCAAGGTGTTTCCCCAGGCACTTCTCAACGTAGAGCTGTGGTATTTTTTTTCCTCATATAAGTTGCCATAGACAGTTACATTTACTACGTTACTTTTTTTTGGTCATGTAATGTTGCTTTGTGGGAAATTTCTCTGTATTAAGTTGAGTGAAGGACCTGTATAGTTAACTGACTTATCCGTTCACACTGGTTCGGTTCTTCAATAATGTGGCCCTGAGACTACCTCCAGAGGCGTATCAGCGCCAGAGCGAAATTTCACTCCTCACCGCATCCAAAACTTTCACACAGAGAAGGATGTGGAGAATTGGCGCAGGATCCCTGCATGCAAACAGCAGTGTGAATGGGTCTACTAACACTCCCCTGGTCCCTGAACTCTCAGGCTGAACCACTAGCTGTATGGCTAACCAAGCTAACTAACTCTCTACTGTTGTTCTGTGCTTGGTTTTCTTCCTTTTTTTCCAAGGGAAGTATTGAGGAAGGAAAATAAATGCACAATAATGGAAAACAAACATTACACCCATGAAACACTGAAAATATGATATCTCTCTTTATTTGCAGGTGATTCATTTGTTTTACTCATTATGTATAAAGCTGAAAATGAGTTGGAAGGACAGGGGTCCTGTAGTGGAAGGAATGAAAGAATCTCCATTTGTTGATGTGTGTTTCCTGAGAAAAAACAAGATACAGTTAGATGACAAAAGACATTTGGCTCAATTTGACGATGTGACTCAAATAGAACTTACCGTCATGAGACTAACCCCTTCCTGCTACAACGTTGATTAAGCGTTATCCTGCCTTGGTGTTCAAGCTAAAGTATCATAAACATTAAAGGCTCATTAAATACAATTTCAGATGTATTTGTGAAATCTATGAAATTAAAAACCTTTTAAAAACATTTTGTTACCTACCCTTTGTTACACGGGCCTCTTTCATAGTTGTTTGGATAGGTGATTGCAGATTGCCTTTGTTTCGGACAAGGCAGAGATGATTTATGCTGAAGACTGGAAATATCTGGAGACAGTGTGTATTAGTTTATAATTAATATAACAACATGAAGAAAAAAAATACTAATTTCAGTTTGCATAGTAAAGAAATCAAATCAAGAATCACAAAATTTTATGGTGATATCTATTAGTTAATGTTATTTTTTCCTCATCAGATGTCGTGTCTACCCTTAAAAAGTGGGTCTCTTTAATAATTTATTAAAGAGATCATATTATGTTACGGAAGCAAAGGCACAACTCCAAACCAGGTGTTTCAGGTAGACAAGTTTTTCACTTTGCAAAACTTGTTTATGCACAAAAATGCTGCAGAACACAATGAAGGAAAGGCAAAAAACCAAAAAGCACAATATGACCTTTTGAAGTGATGCAGCACGAAACAAGTGAGAGACATGATAGGAACGACACTAAGGTAGAGTGATTCTGGAGAAAGATTGATTGTTGAGTCTCATTCAGTCTGAGCCAAAATTATTTATTTTTAGGTGTCATTATAACCCAGTCATCTGAAAGACATTGGACATGTCCAATTCTACAAACCATGTATATGTTGAAACTTTATATTTCTTTAGGTTACATTGTTTAGTTACATTGTGACAATGCTTTACTTGATCTGATTAGCATTAGGCACATAAAACCTTGGTTAGGGTTAAGAAAGGATCATGTTTTGGCTAGAAATATTTGTTTTGGTTACCACAAATATGGCTGAAGATGTCTCAAGGTCTCCATAAAAAAATATCAAGTGGTGTGTCACACTTACAAATGTTGAAACGCTGTCGCCAGGTTATAAACACGTCATGTGAACGTTTTCTAGAAATGTTAATAAGGCACGTAGCCAATGGCACATACAGAAAGGCTGCAGAAAGGTTACATGGCAACGTGTTTTCCTGACAACCACACTTTGCCAGTATTTTATCACCTGGGAATGAGATTCAACAATCCACTATCTTTCACCGAAATAACTCCACCTTTAATGAAATATTAGCTAAAAACTATAACTACAGCCTTACAAGATGTACTCAATTGTGAATTTGATTAGGATAAGACCTAAAATTTTACCCGTCATTGTTAAGAGGAAGACAGCAGTGCCCCCCTTCAGAAAGTCTCGGCTCCTGATTTGCTCCAGGGAGAGAAATGATCTCACCCCATAGGCCGAATTGACATGGAGAGATTCTCCATGCCTTCGAATACGTTTTCCCACCAAATAAGGGTTATCAAATGCACCTTGGAAAACAGAAAACATGTCTCCTTAATGATACACATCAGAAGTGACAGTTTCACAAAAGGTTGTATAGACTGATAAACTTATCAGACACAGTAGAGCATTGACATGTCTCTTTTATAGACTCACTGAATGATGGATCGGTGGTTACAGTGATCTGTTTGGACATCTGCTGTTGAATGTGTGGGTTCTGGTCAAGCATGATGATGTTCGCCTGCCTCCATGTACAAGGCCATTCCAGTGTGGAGTCATTGTCACCTGACACCAAACGAAAATAAACTCCAAAATAGGTTTCTCGCAGAGCAGTTATTACCTGGTATGCATAACCATCTGTGGAATACATCACAGGGCTTTGCAGGTAACTGTTGTAGTCAGTGTTTGTCAGAAGCCTCTCAAAGTTGTTAATTTTCCAGATGTTATGTGGACACTCGGACTCGGACAGGTTGATATCGTCGATGGAAAAACCTCCTGAAGACTTCTCATTTCCTTTATGCACCTCAAACACAACCTGGAATGGCTTGGCAGCATTCAGGGGAACCATGTGAAACTGCCAGTCATTGGTTGGTTCACCTGGAGGGGAAGACATTTAATTATTATTGAAAATGATTTTCTATAGATGATATATCAGACAGCAGGGTTTCCCCTACATGTAATTGACTGTGGCGCACTGCCACGGCGAAATAAAAGCCGCCACACCTTAAAAATTCAGGCATAAATAAATTCAGTGTTAGAGAAAGGAAATATTTTACCGTCCTCTTCCAACGCAGTCTTTGACGTTAACTAGCATGTTGGATATTTAGCTTGATAATTAGCTAGAGGATTAAAATGGTCACTTAAAGCAGAGTCCTGCATGGGTCTTATTTTGCAAACCCGCCCGAACCCGCCATACTTAAAACCGCATCCGATCCGTTTTCCGACAGTAGCACAAATTACATTCCGTACACGAGCCGACCCGCTATAAATTGATACCGAGGCCCGAAGGAAAATTGGACGGACGCAATTTTTAAAAGTGTAAGTAAGACAGCGTAGGGAATGGGAGTTCAGGGAGGGCGCAAGCATGCATGAATGAGCTCATATTAAATATAAATACTTATCATTTGTGTCGCTAATAATGACTGATGATAAGTGACGCCTTGAAAATGGCAATCGTAAAACCCGACCAGCCTCTCCAGGCGTCCGACCCGTTCCGCATCTGTGTCCGACACAGTACATTATTTTTCACCCATGCAGGACTCTGACTTAGATAACTCCTCTCTTGAAACAAATAATAAAAATAGTATTTCTTTACAATATTAGAGTTCATGATGGCTGTCTCAGAAAATACTGGGGGAAACAGAGATCTATCCACCATGTTGGTCCAGTCTGGTATGTCTCGGCAACTATTGAAACTATCGCCATTACATTTACATATAGACATTGTCACTCCCCAGGGGATGAATCCTATTAAACTGGTGGCCCTGTGACTTTTCCTTGAATGCTACTGGCAGGTTTAACTTTCTGAACATTTTGTAAAAGGTCTCGACCATTATTTTAATGGATTGCCATGAAATTTGTTATACACATTCATGATATCCGGAGGATGAATCCTAACGATTGATCCACCTGACTTTTCCTCTTAAAGCTAAACAGAAATTCTGGTATTTTCAAACCCGGGTTCTATATTCAACATTTAGTCACCAGAAGTTTAGGGAATCGGTCCTGTAGATCGTCTCAACTGGCAGGTGCACCACAGCTGCAGTGGCTGGAGTGTAATTCTTTGTTGCAAATGTGACTGTCAAAGTTACGCCAACTAAAAATGCTTGTTCTTGCCACTTACAGGCCGATTCTAAATATCTGACAGCATTATGGGAATGATTCCTACAGAGGTAGTCTTTCCATTGTGTAACCAGAAACACAAGTCTTTTTCAAGGAGGAGTCTTGTTTTAAAATCTCACTAGGTGAGACTTTACAGTTGTTTTCTCATTTAGACTGCCAAAATCAGTTAAATAGTCAGCCTTGTCTTTGAAAATAAATTTTTGCAGGCAGTTTTTCAAGGTGAACGCCAATATCATATTTGAAAAACTGACTGAAAAATTTAAAATTGACTTGACTGAGGGCCAAAAACACTTTGGTGGATATAGTCGCAGTTGCCCCAAAGGATTACATTGCAGCCATCGCAGCTGTGTCCCAGCACGCCAAGATAGGCAAATATAGTGCCCAGGTTTGTAAATACCATTGTAATTTGGAGTGAAATGTCTCAACCACTACTAGATGGACTGCCATGAATCTGGAGTAGAATTTCACAGCTCCTGGGGGATAGCAACTCATTTTGTTTATACAATGATTTTTTTGTTATCTAGTACAATCGTTTAGTCAAAATTAATCGATCAAATTTGTTTTATCCAATTATACCAGTCGTCACCTTCAGCTGTACTGTTTTAGTGATGTTAACATGTCAAATATTATAACTGCTAAAATCACCGTGTTAGCATTATCACTGTAAGCATGTTAACATGCCAATACCATTTAGATCAAAGAGCCACTCACTAGCATTGCGGTAAACTCTTAATCATAGTTTATTTAGTTTATTTAGTAGCATTTCCATTTTGCTCACCAGTTATCTGATCCATGAGGCGAAGGTTTCCCCTAGAGTCCATCTTATCCCGGAACTCTCTGATCCAGATGTTGAGCTGGTCTGATTGGCTTCCACTATGGTAATAGTAGAATTGCAGGCACTGGACATGACACTTCCTCGTGGGGCTCATTCTTTTGGTCTCCAGCCAGGCTGAGTCTCCCTCCTGACCTGAAGCTGTGCTAGCATGCATGAAGTAACCTGGGGAGTATTTGGATTTGACATCTTTCACTTAGTGATTGTAACTCTCATGATGTTTGATGAATTCAAGATTACTAGTTTGCTCAGACTTGATCTTCAGTTAGAGATTAAGTTGTTATACAATATGTCATCAGGCTGCTGTACCTCCTGTCTTGCCCAGGGTGGTGTGGTCAGTATAAGGCCCTCCAGCAGCATCGCTTATTCTCTTCCAACCTTCAGCCAAACCTTTTTTGCAAAAGCTCATCCCACAGACATCAACATTGGTGAAGTCGCAGTGCTCCATAAACGAAATTGATCCATCTGATGTCACAAAGCAAACATTTTCATTAGTATATTGCACATTGTCTAGCATATCTTTTTAAATAATATATAATTAGAGAAGCATCATGAGAGCATATACAGCTTACTGCAATTATAAAGCCGATTCAGCTTGTACACATCAATGGGGCTCATCTCCAGTCGCTGGCCAATTTTGTCCTGATATTGGGGCAGCTTAGTGACAATTGTGTTTTCAGAGTTTTTAGAAAAGTAGTTTTTGCCATAGTGCATCACTGATAGGTAGTCGTATGGAGCATTAAATGTTGTACTTTCACCTTGAGATATTTTATAAAAATTTCTCTGTAATCCTGTAGACAAGATAGACACATAAGAGAGACAGAAAAATATGATGAAAATCTCATTTTGAAAAAAATTACATTAGAACTTTTCTTTGAAAATTATACTGTATTGCCAACATTCAAGATCAATGTTAAATATAGTAAAATAATTGGTTCACCCATTATCTACTCACCCTCATGCAGATGGAAAGCCAGTTAAAGTTTCATAGTCCACAAAACCTTTCTGGAGCGTCACAGTAGAACAGTGTTGAATTGTGAGCTATACGGAACCATTTAGTGTTTTGTGCTTTACATTTTTTTTCGGTTGTTTCCATCCCCCAGTCCACTTCAGTTGTTTAGGAGAATGCTGCAATACTATTTTGCTGTGAAGCTCCAGAAAAGTTTTGTGGACTACAAAACCTCATCTGACTTTCCATCAGCATGGGTGTGAGTTGATAATGATCATGATTTTTTTATTTTTTTGTGAATTTATCCTTTAAGGGACTGAAACAAAGGTTTCCATGTTCTTCCCATTTTCTTCACTGTCTATTATGTGAAGCAATCCTGAGCTGTACTGAAAAGCTGCGATAAAATATAAACAGTGTTTTCTGGCATGAGGGGGACATCAAATTTGTCAGATGCAAAAGAACAGGCAAGACACAAAGTAAATCTTGTACTCCCTAACTGCTTTTGACTCTTCAGATGTTTTAAAAGATGTGCATGTTATTACCGTCTTTGATGTTATCCCATATGATGGTAATGTGGTCATCTCTGTCGTATCTTGATTGTTCATGATGCAAGCCCAAACAATGCATAATCTCATGCTCTATTATGCCAAGACGGTCACATCGATTACCAATGGAAACGACTTGGCCATTTTTAACAAACCTTGAAACATAGGAGGAACACCTGCAGAGAGAATATGAAGGGCAGAATAAATCAAAATGGGGCCAGATTGTCACAATGGAGATTATGTAAGGGGAGGAGAAACAGATTTACCCTGGATTTCTTCTGATTGACATATAGTATTCCTCAGACTGTCTGGGCCTGAAGTCAATGCATGTCTTCAGACGGAAATGTTCGAAGGCCTGCAGAATGAGCGCTTTAGCGTTCATACCTGGACAACATACAGAATCACAATGAGCATTCACCATGCTGTGCCTCAGCAATGTTTTAGTGTTTAGTGTTTCAGTGATCATGGAAAAAGGCCCATTGAACATCACTCACTGAGGCTGTGTTCTAGTACATAAGAAACAGGGATGTCCCACAACTTTTTTTGGCTTGCCAGGATGGCATTCCTGGCAACTCTTGTTTTTGTCTTGACGGCCTTGGTTGGAGTAAAGGTGTAAAATGAATAAAAACAAACTCAACAATCTTGCATGGAGAAAAAAAAGGAAGAAAGACATAATTCACATTGCTTACTTCCATAATGTCTCCCTCAAATAGATCCAGACCTGGAGGGCAAACACAAAGACTCAAAAAAAGCACCAAACATTTCAGAACATCGGGCCTCATTCATGAACCGCTTTTTACGAACAAATTTGTTCTTAAGTCCCACTTACGAAGATTTTACGAAGATTGTGGCATTCATGAATTTTTTCTCATCTAGGATTTTTTCTTAGGCAAGAACAAATCCTACGAACACTCAGGAGTACTCTTACGCACATTTGTTGACAATGTTGGCATGGTTGTGTTTTCTTCACTTGTGTAGTTCAATAAAATGCAATATTACAGTGATAATTCTGTCATATTTATTCATTTATTTAATTTATTTATTTCATATTTTTGGTAATTTACAAATAATTTAAATTCTAAAATAAATTAAATGTGCCAATGATTTAAGATAAATCAAGTAAATTGGAAACATGCCATCAATTAGTAACCCCCCCACCCTATTTATACGTGGCATTTCTCCATCCAAGGCCCGCAAAACAATGGCATATATATTGCTGCTACGGCTTTCATCAATGTAAGAACACAGCTACGAACATTTCTGAGGCTTGCGAACGAGTTGGTGAATCTGACGTAGGGTTTTCTTAAGGAACCTCTTAAGAACAACTTAAGAAAGAATCTAAGAAGATTCTTAAGAAGATATTGGTGAAAGAGGCCCATTGTTTCTTAAAGAGAGTAGTTCTGAACATTGCTTGGTCAGCGTCTCTCATTTGTCGACATTTTCTCTTTGATTTAATCTATAGTATGTTTATATAGCGCCAGTGGAGGCAGTATTTCTATATTTAAATACTCAAATTCATTGATAACTATAAAACTATGATCTGTAGTTTATCTCACCTTCGTTTATTTCAGCTATATCCAAGTCGTCGTCATCATCGACCTCTTCAGAGCAGAACACAGAAATTCATGTCTAGTTTAACACAAGCTCACACAGTGTATGTAAATAGTGATATTTTATAATAATTCATAATGTAATGTTAATTATTATGAAAATCACTTAAAAAAAGCCTTACCTATCATCAATGGCTCAAGAGACTAGAAGTTAAAAGACCAACCAGAGATTATGAGACGATTAAACTTGAGTAAATTCATAGAAAAAATTTGCAACTTTGTGCAAATAATACAAATATTTAAGACATGTACTTACCACAGCAAGGTGAAGTATGCTCAGCAGAATAATACAGCGATACATTATTGTCAATAAATCCTCAAAATGGGAAAGAACAATAAAAGAGGACAGTTAAAATAACTCAAAAAAAATCCTCACTAATAAATATCCTCAATTCTTGAATTTGTTGGTTTCAGATTTTTGTGCTGGTCTCTCCTCCAATACACACACCTTCCAAAACCATTTTAGAATTTTCGAGCCTGGATTAAAAAGATTGTTTTTGTCAGTTTCCAGACTGTATAGTCTACAGCCGAATGTGTCAAAACTACACTTCATAGACAAGTGAAGGTACAGACTTGTTTGGATACCAAACACGTCCTTCCACAAACACCATCTTCACAAAAAAAACAACCTCCCTGAATAAACATAGTAACATTAGTTTAGTATCCAGTTTCCCGTCTGGGCCTATTTAGCATAGGACTGTCTGACAAATATCACTCCTTCGATATCCTGAGACGAGAAAGACTTTGACCCTATTGCATGATAAAAAATGATCAAGTGAAAAGAAAATGTGCTGACATACGAGCATACAAAAAGTAAATTTTCTTGATTTTATTTTTTATGAATACACCACTTCTCAGTTTTCACTTCCATTGGTGTTTGCAGACCTCAGGTGTGACCACTGATCTTTACATATGCACACTGTGACAGAGACCCTCTCAACTAGTTGATCTAGTTTTCGTGACATCTACAGTTACAGTCACACAGACCAAACCTACAATCCCAAAGCATCAGTATTTGACGAGTTGGTATTTGAGAGTCAACTTTCAACCTCTGCCGTCTTACAAAGTGGACCTTGCAAAAGTGTTAATGCTGTGTTTATCAGTAAAATGTTCAGTGACAACATATTACATTTGTTTTTTCACCAACATTGGCAATCCAACATCCACTCATAGTCACTACAGCATTATTCAACTTGTTGGTGGTTAAGTTTAGGCAGGTACCTCATGGTTTGCTTCACAGACTCATCTGGAAAAAGAGCCGCTTGAAACTGTTTGGAGAAGGGCATACATTTTAAGAACATTTTTTGAAAGGTGACTGGACAAACCTTTCTGACTGGACACATCTGATATGACCCTCTGTGAAGGGCTAACTGTAACCAATCAGATCAACAGTAGGCGAGCAGCACCACCAGTGAAACCTGTAGTAAAGTCAAGCTCTTGCTAAGCCAGTTGAAAGAAGGACAAAAAACATCTCAACATTTAATAGAAATCACAATCTGTCCACTAACTTAACCAAAGAGCTTTTGTTGGCTAAACCTATCCACAGGCAGGAGTCTTGGCGTGCATGCCCACCTCACCTCCCTGCATCTCTTTGGAGTTTTTATTCAGTCAAGGATGTCTCTCAGACAGGTTGGTTTTGGCGATTTCTGCTTCTTTTAACTTAATTAAAGGAGAACTTCGGTCGATTTAAACATGCAGCTTCATTGCTCAAGCTACCCTTGACTTGCCAGTACCGAAGACGCGAACAAATTTGGTCCAGCCATTACAGAGCTCCGTGAATGGAGATGTAGCATTGAACGCTAACAGCATGGGGTCAGAACTTTACACTGTGTTTTAAGCGTCTTAACATGCTCCACATCTCACACCAAAAGTTATGCAACATCAGCAGACACCTTAGCACACAGCACTGTAGCGTGTATGACTCAAAATGAATAAAAAAGTAGTTAAAATAGTGTGTTTGTGCAAGCAGCTACTTACCTGTTTGTTGACATCCGTGTGTTCCGGTAGCTAGACCAAACTAGCATATCCATCGAGTGTGCACTTAACAGGCTTAACAGGCTATTGTAAGGCTCATGGCTCATGACAGGCTGTAACATGGACATGTACATTATCAACATAAACACGAAAATGCTGGATTACGTTTCCGTCTCCGCCAGTGAGGGAGTAAGTGCACGCTTGACGGATTGACTAGCTTGGTCTAGCTACCGGAAGACACGGATGTCAACAAACAGGTAAGTAGCTCCTTGCACAAACACACTGTTTTAACAACTTTTTTATTCAGTTTGAGTCATACACGCTACAGTGCGGTGTGCTAAGGTGTCTGCTGATGTTGCATAACTTTTGGTGTGAGATGTGGAGCATGTTAAGATGCTTAAAACACAGTGTAAAGTTCTGACCCCATGCTGTTAGCGTTCAATGCTACATCTCCGTTCAAGGAGCTCTGTAATGGCTGGACCAAATTTGTTCGCGTCTTCGGTACTGGCAAGTTAAGGGTAGCTTGAGCAATGAAGCTGCATGTTTAAATCGACTGAAGTTCTCCTTTAAAGGTGCTATTTGTGAAGGAAAAGTGGTTTTTTAGTCTCATTCCGAACTCGCCAAAAACTGATGCTTTGGGACTGTAGGACAGGTCAGCCGCCATCCCAAAGCGTCACTTTTTCCTAAAAGAATAGCACCTTTAACCAGGGCACACTGGGGCACAGCAGAAGAAACACAAAGAGTACACATACCAGCCCTTGAGACATGACGGACAAGTCTACATGCTTGACTTAATATGATCAGCACTGAAAGAATCACGACGACAGATGTGCTAGTCGGAGAACACAGCTTGGATTTACGGGGAATGTGACCTTGGTGAGCATTTTAGCATTGTCATTGTGATGTTGGCATTTAGCCCATAGTGCCACTGTGCATTCGTGTTTAAATGGTAAGTTAACAGTTAGGGAAGATGAAGCAAGTGTAAAAAACAAACAAACAAAACATTTGTATAGCAGAAAACAAGAAAATAGACACATAGCCTCAATGCTCTTGCTTTGTTGTTGTATTTTTTCGTACGTAATTTTTCGTAATTTAACTTAACTTTCACAGTTCTACAAGTGAGGTGTCAAATCAAACTAATCTGTGTAGAAAAAAAGGCTCTGTATAACAAACCGAGGACGTTCTGAGGTTAAAAATCGACGTGAACGGCAACTGTCAGAAAGCTGCAAATAACTCATTCCTTCATATTTACACTTTAAAATGTCCTTTAGACGATGATTGCTCTTTTCCAAAACAACCAACAAACTCGCGCTTTTGCACAAATGGTTATGAAGTGGCTGTCTGGGAGAAGAGGAGAACAAAGGTGCCACTAGAGCGAAACGACATCTATCACTAACTTCTTTGTCAATGGGGGGTTTTTACCAGGTTACAAAGAGAGAGAGTGTAGCTATATGTAACATTAATCCCTAACCATGGAAAAATGATTCACATCCGTTGATTCCTCAGTTTGTCTGTTCATTTCTCCCCAAATTCTTAAAACGGCAGAATTGTTTGAACTTTTGTGTGTGTTGTATTGTATTGTATTGTATTGTATTGGTATCAGCATTCCCAGCATGGGTTTTACTTGGTATCCAATTGGAAAGGAAATCAGTGGTATTGAACATCATCATGATCAACTTTTATATGGAGGTGGAGTTAACTTAAATTAACATTTTGTAAATCAACACCAGCCAATCCTTCTCCATTTTAGTGATGAATCCACATCTGAAGAATAAGTGTCATTTTGTGTTTCCAATACTAAAACTTTTTTTTTAACCACATGTGAAAATGTCAATTCACAGTTGATATTTTGATTTAAAAAAAGGGTCCAGTTCACATGTGACATTATTTTTACACATGATAAAATGGGACACATGTGAAAATAGAAAATCACACGATGTAATATCCAATATAAATACTTTTTTTTTTACGTGTGAAAAGACAAATTTTACCTGTGACATTTTTGTAAGGGCATGTTTGTAACTTGGAATCCACTTTTCACAACTGAACAATTTGAATTTATTTGAAACAAATGTTTAGTTGTCAGCGCTTGAGAGTCTTTGCAGTCCCCAGGGATGTCTCTGTGTTCTGTGCTCTGTACAGAGGTACCTTGACCGGTTAATCCATCTTTTGTGAGAGTAATGTTTTAACAACACTTGCATTACATTATCATTTTCCACTGAGCTGTACTGTGCATGAAGACTGGCTTTCGAGAGAATTTCAACATCGATGCTAGTTGTTATGGATGAAAATTAGGGATGAAATAACCTGAGTCATTTTTTAAAACTTTATTTTAGTAATTTAAAGCCCTTCTCATACATTCTCAATGTAAAAGTAAACATAGAAGTTGTTTATTGGCAAGGATATGGAAAAATATCAAAACTAAAGACTATTACTGGCAAACAACTTAAAAGAAATTATCATTAAGAGACACAAAATGCACATTTTAATGCTTTGGACTGATACTATGGAGTAAATGCTTCTGTTAGAGTCAGTAAAGGAGGAAATCACAATCAGAGCAGAAGGATTGAACCTTTAGCTCACAACTTTGGAGAGTTTTGGGGGCAGGTGTCCACACATCTGAGGCACCCAGGGTGGAAAATATGGTTCCTTTGGGCAGACTGGCGGAAAATATGAACAAATGGATGATGTTACTCTACAGTTGTATGAATGTAAGTGTAAATAAGTGAAATATTTTCTAAAGCTGTTATGTTCTCTGTGGTACAATCTGGTTATACTGTGAGTAAAATGTATGACTTAAACAAAATGACCACTTACTGTGGCAGCCAAAAAAGACAACCTGTACGCATATCATCACATGCAGAGAACAATAACACACAACATGATATAATACATACCCGACTGCAGTGATGATGGAGAGATTGTGGGTGTGCTTTCCATGTGTTCAGAAAAGGTACACTTTGTTAGTGGTTTTGTGATACAGGTTTTTCCACATTGCTGGGCGCAGTAAACGACTGCATTTCAACACACTGATTTATCTTTGTTCTTCCTGTTAGCTGCATCTCTCATGGCTGGCTCCAGCAGGTTTCTATCATCTGTCTGCATCAAGGTCACACTGCTCATGTTGGACCACACCTGAGGCTTAGGAAGGCCTGAGCTGTCCGTTCAAAGACTTGATAAATCTGTAATTCCAAATAGAAATAAGTGTTTCATATTGATAAAGTTGTATCTATAAGTGATGCCGGAAAGTGGGTAACCTAAGAAAAACATTGAACATGTTCTTACCGGATTGACCTTCCCCTAAGTACAATCTGTTGCAGATAAATTTAAGTTGACTAAAGTGACTGTAACATTAGGAAATCTACAGTATTTTATTGGCTAAGATCATGATATTTGTGATACCAAAATATTTTTTTCTGTTTTCCTAAAAAACATCAGCATTAAAGTCTGTTTTTTTTTTTTTTTTTAACTGCTACAACACAAACCGTGCTGAGGAAAGAGATCACACTGCATCAACAGACAAGAAAGTGCTGTAGCCAAAGCTCGGACCAGTGGGCGAGGGCTTAGCTTGTACCAACACTTTTATTTGTAGAGAGTCGACCATTTTGAGGACATGCCAGACATGATGTGGATGAGCAGTTTCAGACCGGTTTCAGGTGTCCTCGACTGAAACCATCTGTAACCTGCTTTACGGACCTCAAACTCCACCTGGAAGGACCTGGTGGCGTTTAGGGGAGTGTGATGGAGTGTGACCCATGAGCTGTTGGTGGACCCTGCAAAATATACATGTAAATATACAGAATGACTACTGGCTTAATCTTAACATAATCAAACACAATAACTCTAACAGTAAATGAAATAGTACGATAGCACACAAACACTGTACAACTAAAAGTCCATTGATCCAATTTGTGCAACAACCGGTGGAGTGGACAGATAATTTGACACAAGTGTTTGTCAAGCTGTGCATGGAGATAGATGCCCTTTGCGTGTGATCAGGTCCATTGAATAAAGGGTTTCATCTTCTCTGATCCAGATGCTGACTTGGTCTTCATTGTTCCCACTGAGAAAATAGAAAAAAAACTGGAGGCACTGAACATTTTTCTTTTTGTATTCATTCTCGTGCTCTTTGCTGTGCTGCAGTGCATGAAGAAGCATCCTCCTCTTCCTCCTCCTACACACACAATTAAACACTAAAGTGATCCTCTTGCCATTGGCAAATATGTAAATAAACACTTTTCCAGCGCTAAAGTGACATTAGAAACCAACTTTGATCAGAAACTTCAAGAAAAACTGGTTACTGTTTTACTTTTCACAGAAAACTCATGCATTTGATTAGTTGTGGTATTCTGTTTTTCTGTAAGTAATGAAAATACAGTTGTAAGTCAGTGAAATATGTTCCTTTTGTCCTAAATGTACACTTGAATGGGGATAATTAAGTTTTAGGTTAAATAATAGGTTAAATTGTCCTACCCTTGGGTGAACTCAGAGAAAATAGAAGAGAATAACCAAAAATCAACCAGTGAGAAATACCACCATAGTCTGACTAAATTTACCCATCAGCTTTGATGACTTTAGTTTAACTTGGTTTAGCCTCCCATGGTTCGCAGTCAATGCACGTTTTCAGCTGTATTTGTTCAGAGGCCTGTAGAACAACTCCTTTGGTGTTCAGGTCTGTGTTTAAAGGTGAGCAAGGTGCAATGTACGAGTCAACAAAACAAACAAGTTCTTCAAGTGGTTTGACTTAACAGATCAGTGCTCAGAGCAATGTTCCTATGAGTAATATAATAACTATGCAGGTGGAACAAGATTGGCCCTCTGTGTTAACAAACTCACTGTACTATTGATGCCTTTTGTGTGAATGTGACAGCAACGGTGCTCACAGTCATTCATTTGTCTCCCTTATGTTGATTCAGATCTAAAAAGAAGATCAGTTATTGTTTCTTTTATCTGAAAATCCAAGGGAGATTTTTTTTTTTCTGGTGCTCCTTTTTCTAAGTTCTAAAATTGTCTTTCTTCACGTGTCAAGCAAAGTGAAAAAGAACATTTTCATGGTGAAACATTTTTTTTCATGTGTCAAGCCGACGGGAAAAATTGGTCTGTGTGTCAAGCAGAGTGAATTTTTTTTTTCTCACGTGTCAAACTGACTGAAGACATTTTTCTTCTTCTTTGAGTCAAGTAAAGAGAACAAATTCAAAGGTGAAATATATTTTTTCTCATGTGTTGAGCCATGTGAAAAAAAAATCACAGGTGAAAAAGGAGTACATTGTGTGGAGAAAAAAGCATTTTTTGAAAGGTAACTGATTCTTTGAAAAAAAACAGCATTTTTTGAAAATAAATGATTTTTAGAAAAATAATGGATTTTTTGAAAATAAGAATACATGGTTTACATGGTTGGCGCTGCAGCCCCGGGCTCGGAACAACAGGCTGTTCTACTGTTGTGCTAATTGTGGCTAATGCTCCGTGCTCGGTGCCCCGGTACTACTACCACACTCCATACGCATAATAGAGACCAGAGCTCAGGAGCTCCGGGACAGAACCAGATACACAGAGAGTTGGACACATCGGGAGAGAGCTTGAAGAAAAGTCCGCGAGGTAGTTGGACTCTGTGTTGCCCAGAGCCGGCCGGCACACGGGCCCCAAAATGGTGTCTTATGGATGGACCGTCCAGCCCCGCCTTCCCGCAGGCTGCAGCCATTACCTTCTGAAATTATATGCAAACCACGCTCTACTTGCCCCTCCCCTCAGGCCCCTCCCTTTCGACGCCAAAACAGTGACAGAAAGTTGAAACTGAAATCAGTGACACTGAAAAAAAACTGACATTGTAAAAAAATCTGTCACTGAAAAAAAAGTGACATGAAGAAAAAATCTGAAGATTGTCATTGAAAAATACAAAAAAATCCCAATAAAATAAAATGATAACATTTTCTGATTTGAATTATTTGAATTACTTTCTTTTTTCAGTGCCAATACTTGTTTCAATGCCAATACAACTGTTTTCAATACAAATGTTTCAGTGACAATGTTTCTTTTTTCAGTACTGGTTTTGTTTTCAATGCCAATTTTTGTTTTTGGATGCCAAATTTGAAAGTCACCGTTCTGGCTCCATAACTAGTACCAAGCTGATAAAACCATGTTAAGTATGTTTTCAAAACTGATAAAGCCAGCAGTACATGTGGGTCACCTCCCTCTGAAAAACAGTTGAACATTATTTATGCCAATAATTAATTAACAAATTATCATGGGATATTCCAGTCATGTCTGCAGCATTGCACCCATTGCAACACGGTCTCTAGTTTGTACACTCTATTGTTTCTCTTGTCCCTTTTGGAAGGACTGATATGTGACAAGAGGAACAGCAGACTCTCACGTGAAAACGTATCGAAGTCACCATCAGTAAATAAATGTTACATCAGCTTGACTTTGCTCTGGTTTCCCAGCTGTTATGCCAGAGTTCATCTTCACAAACATCATGTAATGCTTGACATTTCCTTTGTTGCAAGGCATCTCTGATCCTCATCAAACTTTGAATACTGACAGGAATTAACATGTTTTATATGTGTGCTTTAACACGCAACTCTTTTCTCCATTTAATCAAATGTACACATTTGACCTTGATCAATAATATAAATACTTTTTATTTCAACTTAAGGCCCACTGTTTCAGAAACCATATTTTCCCCTGAAAACATAGGAAACGTAACACAAAGATGTAGAAACCATGTTAAACCATAGCAGAGCCATCTCTGTTCGTGTAAGACCATATCACTACACAGATTTTGAAAACAATCTACGTTAAAGCCAGTGTAAGAAGCTGATTGATGTAGCAATTAAACAATGTCATGCAGTAAATTACTGTGCCCTTTTCTTTAATCAAGAATCTTTTTCTGCTGCTCCCGTCACCTCAAAATGTTAAAAGTTGTTGCTGTCAGTCTGTGACAAAATTGAAGCAGTCAACTATAAAATTAAGAACATTTTCGCCTCTGAGTCAATACTTTCTTTGATACAATGATCAAAGCAAATTACAGCCAACACATATTTATCCATACCAAATACTGCAGGGTTTCTATTAATCTCCAAATGTTTCCAACAATGGAAAAAAAAAAAAAAAAAAATCCATTATGTTATTTTAAGTAATTGTGTTTTTTTTCACTTGCATGTCACTATAGCTCCTGGGAAAATCAGATGATCTGTCAGACAGGAAGTCTGTAAATGTGACCAAATATAATAAAAACAGAATAAAGAATAAAACTTTAATACATTACCTCGTCCATCAACATTTTTTGCCTTAGTCCAAATCAGATTTTTTTTTATCAGCACCGGTGATTGGTTATTTAATAATGACGACTGCAGGACATCATCAATTACTGTACATCCTTGTTTTCACTATTTTGATTAAGAGACCCCTAAAAATTACATACTGTGATTTCAATCAGATACCCAAAATGTAGAGACAGAGATATAATGCATATTTAATATATCAATTGTTTTTAACACTGGGTTGTTCAGTGTTAAAAAAAACAAAACAATAAATGTGTTGAAACTATTTTTGTGGTGCCATGTATGATTTTTAGAAAACACTTTCAGAATGAGCCAAACCAAATGTGACATGTTAATAAGAAACATTTTTTGATAGCAATAAGGTCCAGACACATGGGCAAGTGGACAAGCACAACTACAACCACTACCTGCTCACTCTTTCCTAAATTTCCATTCACAATACTTTGGGACATTTCATCTACAGTCAAGCCTTTACGCTGCTCTGTCACAGTTTGACCACTTGGTGGCGATGTAGTCTTTCCAATTTACACACAGAACACTGACACTATCTCTACAACAGACTTGGACATTCACTCATGTAAAAGTATCAATGTGATGTGATGCCTGTAAAATACTCCATTGCAAGAAATAGTCCTCTAAAATGTGACTTATGTTAAATTATCGTTATCATCCGTATTCGTTATTACGTTATTGGATCATTGTTATGTGCATGAACATGTAAGCACTGTTTGAATGCTGGCCAATATTTACTGACTGTTAAGGCGCAAGTATTAAGAAAAGTAGATTTTTTTTGGTTCATTCTCAATTCATCAAATAACGAGTTGGGATCGAGACCCAAAAATCAACTTTTTCATACCTTTCACTTTACAGAACAGAAGTATAACATAGAAGTACTCAAGGAAACTGCAAGTACGTTAAAATCAGACTCAAGCAGAGTTTCATAAAAATGTGTATAGTCACTTTTAGCCGCTGCCTACAATCAATGGATAACCACTCTACCGCCTGTTCACTGTTTTGTGGCACAGTGGCAATTAATCACATTTTTATTGCTCCTATGTGAGCAGATTATAATCTTGCATGAAAAAATGAGACCTTCCCCATCTCACTTGCCTGTACAACCCTGTAAGATGATTTGTTCAAGGTGTTTAATGCTGCTGGACTGTGGATTTGTTTGTGAAGGACTCTGGTCTGGTTTTTCAGTGACAGTCCAGAGGATGTGACGCCTCAGTGCCTCTCTGTCAACAGTAGCTTATGTTGATTTTCCTCTTAGTCAGTACGTTTACATGCACAGCTTAGTCGGATAACAGCCATAGTTCGACTATGCTACTCAATCGGACAACTGCAATTGTCCGAGTATACATCTTCATCTGCTGGTTCAATGTGTTGTCTGTGAAGGAGAAGAACAGCTTAAATACCATTGTCAAAGTACCGTATTGACCCGAATATGGGACGACCCTGATTATAAGACGACCCCTCTTTTCAAGACTAATCTTCAGAAAAAGACTCTGATAACCAAAATGTGTTTCTCAATAACAAACTCACATACCCTCATGTCAATCTCTTGGAAGCGGCCACTTAGAGGACCACTATAAGCTTTTCTCTTACTGTTAGTGTTTTTCAGACGGTCTTTTTGGACCCGCCATATTTCTTGGCTGCCTGACAGTTGTTTGGCGCCTCCACTGCATTGACCACCATTATCTTAATATCAGCATCATAGCTCCGCCTCAGATGTCTGTTAACTTGCCCCACTTTTGATCGACTTTGCTCTGTACAATCACCGCGCCTCTCCATTTTTCATCTCCTGTCACTTCTTCTCCGCTGTGACTGACAGATAACCCCAGCCACAGTGTCAGTGACGTCTCTACAATAAGCTGGCGCCCTCTGCCATTGCGGTCGTGTAGCGACCCAGACAACTATCAGCATGTGTCAACTGTTAGATCCCGGTTATAAGACGACCCCACTTTTTCACATAATTTTCATCGAAAAAAACTTCGTCCTATATTCGGGTCAGTACGGTATGTTCCAAGATTATTGGCATTCAGCAGGGGAATTTGGGCACTATCTGGGAAAAACAAGCAGCTGAGAAAGCAAAAATAATTATCAGCCAACCAGACCACATTATGTCGACAGAGTTTTTATTGTTGCCCTCTGGTCGACGCTATAATGTGCCCAAGAGCAAATCAAATTGATATGTGAAGTATTTTATTTCATCTACCATCAAACTCCTAAACACAGACCCCACTAATTTTAGAAGAATTTATTTATTTATTTACTCATTCATTTATGTCGTACCCATGTGCCTCTTAAATTGTTTTCTGACTGACTAAATGAATGTTCGTTGTAATGATTTTATGTTTTTTATGTTTGATGTCTGGAAAAGCTACAACTGAATTGCCCATTTGGGATAAATAAAGTGGTCTAAACTGAGCTGAACATTTCGGTGAGAAAATTATTGGAGAGTTATTGGCCGAAGCATGTCATACCCCGGTATGAGAGGTGGCACTGTACCCATTTCAGCTAGTGGTAATAGAGCCACCTCCGGCTGACCTCTTTACATCACCAGCAACAAACTCTGCCTCGGCATTCGAGAAAGATGGCGCACGTAGAGAAAGACGAAGCTACATCTTTGTAAATTTCGTATGTGGTGTACATGATAATTACACAAACTAGATGCGCTCTCGCTTGCGGTAATTTCGGAGGAAACACGCTGCCGCTGTCTGCATCTACTTCCGGCTCATGCACAGGACAAAAATCTCGAGCATGCGCAGAATGCAAAATCTGAATCAAATCTGATTGAACTTATACATGCACGAGTAATGCGACTATCAATCGAATAATCTAGGTGTTAGGGCTATGAGAAATCCGATCCAGTCCGATTTTAGTCAGACTAAATTGTATACATGCATCTTAAAAATCCGATCATAGTCGGACTAACCCAGTAATTTGGTTTTCTCGAGTGTCATGTAAACACAGAGTGATTTTCCTCTACTGTAGTGTGCTCAAGTATTACGTTGAGGTATCTTTATTTAGTGTCTCCATTTTCACCCATGTCATACTTCTAGACCACAATATTTTGTAAAAAAAAATACTGCACTTTTTACTCAATACATTTAATTTCATCACTTTTAGTTACTTTCTAGATTGCATGCTGCATCACAACCAAAGTAGCTAATTTTCAAATTAATTTATTGGGAATGGGATGAAAACACTGATTCTCAAAACAGTGCTGAACATCAACAATCAAGCCAACCTTAGGTTACAGCATACAGTTACATCTAAGTATATGTATAATTTACCTTTATAATTATAATAATATAATATAATACCTTTATAATACTTAAGTACTTTTATTGCCAGAAAATTACTTTTGATACTTTTATACATTTAATATAAGATACTTTAAGACTTTTACCCAAGTACTTTTCATACACCATATATCTTTTACACCATATCTTTACTTTTACTCAAATATGACTTTTTACAACACTGCCACAAACATAACCTATGCCTGGCTTCCACACAACCCCTGGCTGTACCAGTGGAATATTTCGATCGTATATACATAATATCTACAAATAGAAACAAAAAGCGGAAACTTCCTGAGACAGTTTTAACACAAACACTAGCCTCACTTATTTATTTAAGGGCTGTTTGATTGGGTAATATTTAAGGTGTAAGGCCCCCTCCTCATTACCGCCAGACCAGCCAATAAAGGACATCAAGGTGGAGCAAAAACAACATCGCCTGAGAGCATTTACCCATTGACGTGAGACGGCTATCTTCTCATCTCTATGGGCACTGATCTGCTTATCAAACCAGCAGCAATAGTCTGGTAACAACATCTTATCTGCATCAAAATAACACTGGATCTGTTTGTCACCAAGGTGGGAAAGACAAGATGTGTCTTGTTCAAAGAAGCGTGCATCTGTCGAACAACAACTCCCTCCTCTCAGTGCTCTGTGGCGGAGTCTGAATGGGGCAGACATCACGTCTAGCCTGCAGTATTAGAAAGTGGCCGCTGGGATAAAGGCCTTAACGATGCCTTTTGGCTGTTTTGACTGATAATGCGGTGTGAACAGTTGCTCTGTCTGCCCACACAAGTGCTAATCTGGTATTAAAACAGGCTGGAGCATGACAGTGTGATATCAGATTTGCATTTGTGAAGTCTCACAGAGCTTTGCAGTAGTTTGTGACCGAATGCAGCACTTTTAAACGCTGCGTCGCTTCAAGGACACTGCAAAAAGTTCTGTGCTTGCCAAGAATTAAAATCTGAGATATGAAATGATGTGAATGACTCTTTAGTTTTAAAAGGTATTTGCTAGTTTCTATCTTTAAATTCACAGTTTATTCTATCTTGAATTGAACCTTACAATACATTATAAAAAAAGTAATCAGATCTGATAAAACAAGGGTGTTCACTGACATGTTATTCTTAATCTGACCTTTTTTAACCTTGAATTGTTTCAAGGGGAAATACTTCTACATCTCAGTCTCGTGTGTTGATCAGAGTTGTGGCTAGAAGTGCGGATCCCCCAGAAGATTTATCCAATTTAATTTTGGGCTGCATAAGTTTGGGAAAGGTATATCATAAGAAGTGGATGAATAACTGATGTATTGGATAATGATTTGGGGAAATCCCTGCAGCCGTCAGAAGAATGAGTCAAATCTGATTTTTGTAGTTTGTATTTTACTTGAGTTATCTCAACGATGATCCATACAGATTTCTTTCATTGCAGGTTTGCAGTCTTTGTTTTCATGGAACCAGGAAACAAACATGCATTGTGTGTGTGTGTGTGTGTGTGTGTGTGTGTGTGTGCATGGGAGTGTGTGTGTAGTATTGTCATTGGACTCTGAACCTCCACGTTGGATGCTGGCAGTGTCAACAGGGGGAAGGGTTTTTGTGTTCTATACTCACAACAATAAGAGGTTGCACAATTCTTGTTTTTTTTTTATGACCGTGGTGTTCAAGGTGCCATCGAATCAAACATGCCTTTTGACATAATATCAAATTACAAGGATTTTTGAGAGGAGAACTCTTAGCTGTCCATAACTGACATGTACGTCATGTTGGTCGACCATGTTTCTCGCAGCCATCTCTTGATTTTGGTGGTGACACCAGGAAGGTTTGGTTTCTTTGCAGGCATTGACAAGTATAAGAATAGGAACAATAGCCTGCCTGAAAAAAATCAGCACCGAAACTGTTACAGGAGCAGGGACGTGTTAGGACACGGGAGATGAAGGCAAAATAACAGTTACCTCGTGGGAAAAATACAGCACATGTCCCACTGCGGCTTATAACCATAGTAGTCCCCCTTAATGTTTATGTTGTAATCATAGATCAGTCAGTGCTTGGCTTGTGAATAAACTGTCTGAAATGATTTCCTGTGATTAGATCTCTTGTAGATTTTCTGCAGAGAATACAAAGACAGGTCAAATATGTATTTATCAGATTCTTCTGTTTATTTTCTTTTTTGATAACTTACAGAAATTACAAAAAAAAGTCACATCTTCCAGCAGCGCAATGCACAATAAAAATGAAGTATATATACATGTTCACAGAGGTGCAAAATGTGCACCTTGTAATAAATATTATTTTTGGGTATATGTTTACAGTACAATTCAGGTATTTAAATTATTTTGTTTATGCTTCAAACAGAGGTAGACCAAACAAGGCCGGCATATAAATGATGGAGCGGGTGGAGGTTGACTTAGTTGGCACTGACAAAGGATTGGTAGAGGGACATGAGCTGAGCCTGGAGGTCCTGGGCATAGGGGTCCAGCTTTTCCCTCAGGTCCTCAGCATAGGGGGCCACCATCTGTTTCACCAGATTTGCTCTCTGACTCAGCTCAACCTGGACCTTGCTGGTCATGGGGGCCACGCGTTCCTGGAAGTTCTGCAGGTGCTGGTCCACCTTCTGCTTCAGGTCGTCAGTGTAGGGCCCCACCTGAGACTGCAGGTCCTTCACACTCTGCTCCAGGCTGGCCTTCAGCTCCTCGCTCTTCTGCATCAGTGTGGTCCTCAGGGCCTCGGAGTCCAGGGAGTCTGCGTAGGGGGCCAGCTCCTGCTTGAGCTGATCCACTCCCTGCTGGATCTGGGCCTTCATGTTGTCGGTGTAGGGCTCAATCTTGTCCCTGACTGTGCTCAGCTCCTGGGTCATACGCTCTCTGAGCACGTCAGCCTCTGTGGTGACTTTGGTGATCAGGTCCTGGGCTGCAGGGGGAAGCTGCTCCTGGAGGGTGACTGCGTACTGGCTGGCCAAGTCGGCACTCTCAGTCAGACGGGCACTAGAGGACAAACCAAGTATGTTAGACCATCAGGCGTTGGTGTCATATCATAGAAATCTCAATGTCACTAACTCTCCAAGTCAGCATGGTCCTGTGTGTCACACAACTTACTTGACTTCCTGTCCGAACTGTGATTTCCTGATCAGGTCGAGGGTGTCATCAGCAGTCTGGGTGGCCTTGCCGATGTAGTCCCAGAAAGCATCAGTCAGCACCTCCAGCTGTGGCTTGGGTGCGTCGGCATAGAAGAGGTTGGCATGACAGCCTGTTGGATGGACACAAGAACAGGTTGAGAACAGTGCGGATTTTCAGATTTCATTAGCTGCTGAGGCGATGCTGTACAAATGCTCCTGCTGTAGCCTGACTAACAACTATAAAACAATTACACATTATAGTTAAAAACCAAAGCTTGTAACTCACCAGACAGCACTGCGAGGGCAAGTACAACGAACACCTTCATTGTTGCGATTTGGCTGGAAAAAAAATAATTACAATCTAGTTAGCTTTTAATCTGCATTCAAAAGTATCAAAGCTTTTAGACTTGCCTCTGAAAGTTTTGTTTTGTTTTGTAATGCTCACCTGCTTTTGGCTTGTGTATCTCTGAGCGTCCAGGCGTGTTTGTGAGTGTGTCAGGCTGGTGTGTCCATGCATATATATACACTGAAGCCAGTTTACAGTTGTAGTCAAGAGCGCAAAGTCCAGGAGTCCTTGCCATGTTGTCATAATGGCCCTCTTCCTGTTTCGGCTACTATCATATGACCGCCGAGGCATCAATGCCGGCACACAGACACACATCTTCACAGTGTGCTGAGGTTATACGGCTTTTAGGATTGTATCAACTGTAAAAACCTGATAATTGCTGTGCTAGTTCTCCTCTGACCCCTTGCTAGAAAGCATTTGGAGTAATTACCTGACCATGTTGTCCGGTGCTAACGGCCTGCAGATAACTCCATATAACCTTGATTGCACTGTTGGACTTTGAATCGAGGCCAAGCAACGTGAATCAAACGGCGCCAAGCACAAGTTTTTTTTCTATAGCTCAAAATAATCACATAATGTCAACCAACAAGTTAACCAGTCAGTAATGGATTGACATTTTCCAAACTTTCTTTCAAAAGTACAGCGAAGTACATATTTCCAGCTGGCTGTTGAAGTAGACTTTCTGTGACAGATTTCCATTTCAGGCCTTCACGGCAACTAGTGGCAGATGGTAAACATTATTTCAGAGTACCAGGATGACAGGAGAGGACTTTTAACACCACAGAGCTCTTCACTAACCTATACTCTCTTGAACTCCAACAAGTGTACCTTGGTTGGATGTAATAAAATGGTATATTTGATGGTTTAAAACATGTTCAAGAAGAGCAAGAAGCAGGAAAATAAGTAGAAATGCTCAGATTTGATGCACCGGATATACTGTACACAACCTGGACATCCAGACATTGAAAAAGAAACGTTTGGGTCTTTAATTTGACTTTTATTATAGTGGAACAATACGGGTTAAAAGAAGATAAAAAGAGTCTTGTACAGTGGCCCTGAGGGGCAAGTAAAGTTTTTCTTTTTTTTTCTGGTGATCCATTTTCCAAGTCTGATCTAAACTGCTCTCAGTTCTGTGTTTATGACTTGAGAACTGATGGAAAATTAGTTCTGCCCAAACGTTCTCTCTAACTTCCTTAATTTCTTTTTCCACCTGTGAAAAAAGAATTCACAAGAAAAAATTTTTTTTCATGTGTGAAACAGTGATTTTTTTTTCTCCTGGAAAAAAAAAAATCACTGTTTTCACACACATAAAAACACGAATACAAGCCTTTATTTCACTCAGTTTGATACATGAAAAAAAAAATTATCTCCCAATTTTTTCCCCCATGTGTTTTCACAAATGGTAAAGAAATAAAACAGGAGAACACTTGAGGAACCCAATTAGTTTTGGTTGATACTCCAGCTTAATTGACGGATTGAGGCATTTTCTATCATTTCCCAGGGCATAATGGATGAACCTTGATTTAAAAAGATTAAGTGTGTTTAGCTGGCTGGTATCTATGAGTGAATACACAAGGGGACTGTTCTCGCAGAGGTATGCGCTCTACTGCCATTCTAGTTTGTGATGCTTTTAAGTGTTCCCACTGAATACAATATTAGGTCTTTTGAAGGCTGCTTTAACCTGCAACCCTATATTATTAATCACTGGAGGAACAACTAGAATAAGTTTATACATTCTCCAGACTACTTTTTTAATTATCTAAAGAAGCAGAGGTGAACAAACCTCTCCTTCAGTGCGTATGTATAAAAGGCAGAAGGATGGAAATGTTTTTAATCAACTATTCTAGTTTAAAGATCTAGAATCTTTCCTTGTCAGAGAAAAATGGGGTCAACTGGTCAACTGCTCCTCTTCAGATGTGGTGTCAGAGGAGTGGACTATGGCACCTGTGGTGTGAAACAGCAGCTACTTTGTCCTTCAGGAGCTGACGGTGTTTGACCCTTGGCCAGACAGCATTTGCTGAACATTGGCAATGACACAGAAACCAGAGCCGTGACTAACAGTGACGCAGGAAAAATGTCCAGCTCAAAGCTACAATAAAACTGTACCACTGTAAATCTAATCGAAGCCGGACATCAAAGAAATGACGGGGAGGTTTTTGTCTGTCTTGGCAGAAAGTTATCTGCAGCTGAGGAGAGCTAACAGCTAAGTGATTAAAGAAGGGCTGATGAGGACAAGGTTCATTTCAGGTGAAATGTATGGATTTTGTAACACTGGCACTCTTGAGTCACACATGCAAAGAATTACATCAGGTGATTATATCAAGTAAGGCCATAAAAAAGTGCAGCAATATGGTTTTGAATTAAAGTTGGATATTTTGAAGATGATCACAGCAGGATAAGTGCCCAGTGAATGTGTGGATTTGGCTGACAGTATGGGCATGTGCATTGTGTCCTGCGTGGTTTCTCAGACACAAGATGTCAGTGAGGATAGCGGGGTAAGGCAAGGTGACAGCAAGGCACTACCAACTGGACTTTGGGATCATTACAGTCTGGCTCGCTATATAAACTGCAGGACATCGCAGACTGAACACAAGCACTGCTAACTGGAGCTGCAGAGACACTCAGAAACAATCAGGTAAGATGATGGAGGACTGAATCAGCTGAGCAGTTAAACTTTCAATTTCAGAAATACTTGTTCTTGAACATGCTGTTCTAACCGGCTTTGTATCGTCTCGTTCTCAGGTCTGAGAGCCATGAAGGTCCTTGTTGTGCTCGTCCTTGCCGTTTTCACCGGTGAGTACGAAGAGATTAAAATATCTTTACTCTTTTTGGAGCGTGACAAGCTTTCTCCTGGCAAGATCAGGATAAAGAAATGCAAGCTGAGGGTTAGATATGCACAAGGATGTATCTCTTTATGGCTGAAGAATGCAAAGACCTGTCTTAACTGTTCCTTTGTCCATCCAACAGGCTGTCATGCCAACCTCTTCTATGCCGATGCACCCAAGACACAGCTGGAAGTGGTGACTGATGCTTTCTGGGACTATGTTGCCAAGGCCACCCAGACCGCTGATGACACCCTCCAAGTGATCAGGAAGTCTCAGTTTGGACAGGATGTGAGGTAGGCCAGACAAGACCATTGTGATGAAAGTGCAATATCCAAATCGTAGAGGCTCCAAGGTATAATGTGTGACAAAACAGCAGTATAAAGAAGTTTCGCCCTGGCCTAAAAATGTGGATGATGTCTGGACTATTTGGAACAGACATTATCATGATTTTATTTATTTTTTTGTTGTAGTTGTGAAAATTATTCCACTTCGTGAATTCGTGAATCGTGAATTATATCACCATTGCAATATCTGTCAAAATAACTGCAATACCCTTAATGACATGTTAATAAAGTATATACTGACATGCCATTACTCCTAACCACAATGTGAACAAAACTTGAACTTATTGTTCTCTCTCTTGTCCAGCGCCCGTCTGACAGAGAGTGCCGACATGGCCAGCACGTACGCCGTCTCCCTCCAGGAGCAGCTTCCCCCTGCAGCCCAGGACCTGATCACCAAAGTCACCACTGAGGCTGATGTGCTGAGAGAGCGTGTGAACCAGGAGCTGAGCACAGTCAGAGACAGACTGGAGCCCCAGGCTGAGGAAATTAAGGCCCGCATTCTGCAGCAAGTCGATCAGCTCAAGCAGGAGCTGACCACCTACGCAGACTCCCTGGACTCCGAGGCCCTGAGGACCACCCTGACGCAGAAGAGCGAGGAGCTGAAGGCCAGCCTGGAGAAGAGTGTGCAAGAGCTGCAGGCCCAAATGGGTCCCTACACTGATGACATGAAGCTGAACGTGGACAAGCACCTGCAGACCTTCAAGGAAAGCGTGGTGCCCGTGGCTGAGAAGGTCCAGAGTGAGCTGACTCAGAGAGCCCAGCAGGTGAGAGACATGGCTACCCCCTACGTTGAAGAGCTGAGAGAGAAACTGGACCCCTACGCCCAGGACCTCCAGGCTCGTCTCACCACCCTCTACGAGTCCTACGTCAAAACCAACTAAGTCAAAATCCACTGCACATGCAACAGAAACAAACTGCATCCCAGGAACATGTTGTCAACAACCTCAAAGGTTCTGAAAGTCTAAGATGTCTTTAGATTTATTTAAAGAATACAAAAATAGATTCAATACAAATTGAGTGTTGGTCTGTGACCTCACACTGTGTTCTCTTCCTATATTATGGAAATAAAGCAAATGCAAAATTAAAACCTACGTGTGTCTTAAGATTTTTTGTCAAAGTCCTGATGAAGTTTCAAATGCCTGTTGGTAATGTTCGAGGATTTAAGTTATTGTAATCAGGAGAGAAATATCTTCATTGACTGATTATTTTTATCCCCAAAGAAGCCATATACACAGACTCTCTTTGTTCAGTGACTGAATGAACTGAATAAGCAAGCTGACCTTGGAAGACAACACAATTTCATGCTGTTTCACTTTGTTTGTATTTGGCAGACCCTGCCACCTTTCTAGCTTCAAACAGTGTCCTGGGGACCTTATTTTCCTCTGAGAACAGCTTGTTTATTCAGCTATGGAAAAAAAATACATATTTGAGTTTGATTTATTACCTCATTAATATATTTAAAAAACATAGTTATTATGAGTTTAAATCTCTTCTCTGAAACGGCGTCCCTTTAAAACAAATTTAAAAAACAGCACTTCCCAACTGTTGTAGTAAACACTGTCTTCAATGTGGTTACACACATTTACATTATTAAATGTTTTTTTATAATCTAGCTTTAAAAACACTACTTCACAAACATCCTACACATGAAAACATAAAAAAGCGGACCGGATTCAAAAGAACTGGTGCCATCTGGTGAACATACAGAGTCACTTCATCTTACGTATTCATGTGCAGATGTGGGAGACGGAGTGACCAGCCAGTTTAAATGCATATATTTCAAACGCTGACAGTCGTAAGAAAGCAATAAACTATCCACATTAACTCCAAACAGAAATCCGTTGGGAATAACACCGTTCTTGTTTTGTTCAGTGCCTGGTTGCAAAATCTCGCCATGCCATGCCCCTGAGAGATTCAGTTGTGGGTCTTGGATGGGGCATGTTCAGGTTTGTCCCTGCAAGTCTGGAAATTCACCCTGCTTCCACCTTGTTTTTCAGTTTTCCTTTCGTGCCTCCATCCCCGCTGCCAGATTTGCTCCCACGCTGCCTTACCGAGTGGCAAACAACATTCCTTCTGTTCTGCCCCCCAGCCGTCGCAGACGACGCTCACCATTAACCCTCGGAGCACACAAACACACACAAACAGTTCTGATGTCTTATCCTGTCGTGTTTATCTGAGGGGTTTTTTTTATATAATGAGTCTGTTTGTTGGGTTTCACGGGATAAAGGAGCCGACTGTTCCGCCCTTTCTCTTTCTTATTTTGACTTTATGATTTTGTTACTACAGCTGTTTAAAAATAGGATTGAGTGATTGTGAACCAATTCATTACATAATCGTCTAAGTAAACAGGTGACAAATATACAGTGGCAAGTCTGAAAAAGTTTGAAAATTCATAGCTCCTAAGAAGCAAAAAAAGCAAAAAAGCAAATCTAATTTTTAGGCGTAATACAACCAGACAGGAGACAATGGGCAGAAAAATGAAAAAGAAATGAAAACCCACCATGAGCCGAACTGAAATGCATTACTCATTATTATGTGCCAGTTCATTTTGGTTGACTCAAAGAAAGAAACTCATGGCGGTGATTACAACAAAACAATCTGCTTTACTTGAATCTTTTTCACTCTCCAAATTCACATAATTCTCTGAAGATCTTGGGAAGATCGATGATTTATTAAACCGTGTAATTGTTGTGGCAGACTGCGGTCTACTTTTTGATGCCTTACAGAACCGAAGCAGTCTCACTGTGCATGAAATCAGTCGAATTTCGTTTTCAGCTGTCGGAAAATATATTATTGGCAATGCATTAAAAGGAAAATTGCTCAGCATTTTGGGAAATGAGCTTATTGACCTTCTTGCTCAGAAAGATGAATATACCACTCTCCTCCCCTTCTCAGTGAATATGAAGACTGGAAACAGGTTGCAACAGCTGCCTCTGTTCAAAGCTAACAGAACCTTATTTACTTGTTATTGCGGAATGTGTTAAAGAGGGAGTGTAAAAGCATCCAGCTATTATTTCACAGAGGGATATGTGTTGAAATGTGTACATAATGAGCTTTTGAGGTGCTGGAAGGTGTATTGTTTAAAACTTTTGGCCAAGCTAGCTGTCTCAGCCTCTGATGGCCCTTTCAACGACGGGATGGTTCCACTTCCTGAGTTGGAAAAGCCGCATTCACTCAGCGTTAGGGTTATAAAACATCACCGTTTGGCTTAATATAGCCTGCCTGATTGGTCGCCACAATAAACAGGCAGGAAATATCTCCACATTGTCGAACTGCAGTCACCTAATCGGCAGCCTTGAGGCATTTGACAACGTCCGGCACCGTCTCCTCCACTCGCCAATGTAAAAGTAAGCTAATAAGCCATTAATATGAATGTGATATGCAATGTTTGGTACAAATATCAACCTTGGACATATATGTTTTGCAGAAACATTAACTGCTAACATTGGCCAGTTTTGGCCTTTTATACGGGATTGTGGGGCAAAATAACAGCCTGGAACGGGCTATGTAAGAGGGGCTGGTGGTCGTGGTAAACTCCTGGCTGCAGCTTCATTTTAACCCGCAGACATGAGACTCTCTCTAACTCTCACCAACAAACCAAATAAGCAAATATCCAAAAATGACAAGCTACTCCATGAATCAGATATCAGATGTTATTCACACTGATTTAAAATAATCCTTTATCAAATAAACAATCCGTGAATATGACATTTTTCCAACCACCTCCCAACCCAAGGCTGTATTCCTCTAGCCTGAAAGGTTCACCACACCGTTAGCTTACCCTCTCACCCTGAACATCATTAGAGCGAATGACAGCCAGAGTCTGACTCAAGGTTGCTTTTGTTGATAGACACGCATTAACTGCTGAGTGCATCAAACGTGTGACCCCTTCATCACGCTGCCATAAACCCAGCGGACATTTGGCACTCAGCCCCCATCAGCTGACACCACTCTGACTCAGAAACGGATGATTGTGGGGGGGTGGTGTGCGGCAAGAAAAAAACCACCCAATTCTGAACTTGAGCACCCAGTTCAACAACTTTTTACCCGCAGACGTTAACTCTAATAACCTTGCTGACTCGTCCTAACAGATGTTTCGGAGGGGTGAGATCATCCAGACGCAACCAAAAAAACAACAAATCCTTCTATAACCAGCCTGCAGAGAACAACATCATCCGGCCAGGGGTTACTGCCGTTCACAGCACCTAAATTTGCCCTCTCACGCACCCTCGCCTGATAGACGTTGGACATTGCCTCTGTTGCTGTGGATCAAAAGGAGAAGCAGTTGAGATGGCTGTGTCAGTTACTTTACTGTATTACCTCACGGTTCTTCTCTGTTTCGCTTCCCCAGTCTGTCCCTTTATGCAGCAAAGGAGGGCGCGTCATTGTGTGTTCTGGCCTGTGACCTCTGTTAAACTGTCGTGCGTAGCTGGGTCACTGCAGTCCATCACCTCTGCATGATACAAACACACGTTTATTCAACTTTAAACCTCTACTCAAATAATAATAATTTTGGGGGTACTTGTACTTTACTTTTCCTGCTACTTCAGACTTCCACTCCATGTTTATTTGATACATTTAGTTACTAGTTACTTTGCAGATATAATATCATTTATATACGATAATTTATATAAAAAAAACTCTTCCATTAATCATAAGAATGCTGAATATTTGATCAGATAACCAGCCAACCGACAGTATAATTTTGCTCGTGCTTTTTATACCTAAGTATTTATAGCAAGAAAATAAGTCCATTTAATATCAGATATTTATAAGGTCTTTTATCAAGTATTATTCATATGGGTGATTTTATCTTTTCACATTTATAAAATATTAACATTATTTCCAGACTGGAAATACATCTAAGACATAGATGAATGTTTCACAGTTTAAATATCTTCCTACAATCTCAAATAAGACGTAACAAAATAAGTAATTGTGTGTTGATTATGTGATCACATTACTGATTTGTTTGCGTGTCTGACCGGACTGGACCTGTTATCTAGCTGAACACACAGTATTGTCATGTGTGTGACACACCTGCTGCAGTGACACACGCGCCTGTCGTGGAATACCGAGGTCAAAGGTCTTTTGTTTTCGAACGGAGAAAAGTGACACCAGAAGGCACCGAGTTATCTGCGCCACCTCGCTTGTCAATTGATTACGCTCAGAAAAGAACACTTTGATTCACTGCAAGATAGCAGAACTATTTGACTTGTCACAACGCTGACCTCCTTGGGTTATCTCACACTATTGTTATCATGCTCTCACACTAATTCTCCGACCAGCCCATTTACACTTTGTTCCTGTGTAAAGTTGGATCTCTGTGGAAAAAAAGGACAAAATGGAGAAATCTCTTTGGTTGACAACAAAATGGCCAAGCTCTAAAGGGCATTACACATGGACAGTCCGAGTTGGACTTGTTAGAACAACTGACACCGGTGTGCTTATCACAAAACATAACTGGGAAAGTCCACATTCACAAAGCTGTGACTTATTCACAACCAGATAGCACAACGCCAACTTCATTTCCCACTTTGAATAAGTTAAATTCACAGTTTTGTCCACTAACTAACCAGTAGCTCTGAGTCAGGGTTTTGGGGTTGAATTCACAGTGTCTGGATTTGACATCATTTGTGCTTTAGAGGTGAAGATTTTATTAAGAAAAGGGAAGTCTGCGTTGGACTGCTGCAAATGCATTTTTAAAAAAACCTTCATCGTAAAAATAACAGGTTCTGTCGGGGCTGTTATGTTCTTACACTGACTGAACAAATATTGGTTGCACAATAAGTTCATATAAACACTTTCTTTTTGCACCAAGCATCCCCTTTCCTGTGCCAGCATTTCAAAATCCTGGAAGTTCCTTGGAAATAACAGCCCTCTGTGAAAACCTACTACATAAAAACAGATTTCTTTTTCTGTCAGGGTTCTTGCATATTTAGTTTCTCCTGTTCAGTATCTGCACATTTTTTTTTAAGGTAATAAAATAGTCCGTGTTCTCTGTATTTTATTACCAGTAATCCTTCTTTTGTGCAGTGCCCCCCCGAGCCTGAACATGCCCATCCTGTAATGCTGACACTTTTTTTTTTTTTACCAGTAATTTATATCTCTACTCAACCAGTAGGAGAGTTCAGCAAGTACAGGACATAACAATCTGTTGCAAAAGTTACATGTGCTGCATTAACCATTTGAATTTTAACAGTGGGGTTGTCATGCAAAGATGCCATATGTGCTGGGGGTTGTGTGTCTGTAGGGGGGTGAATAGGTGTCAATGGTCAGCCAGCGCTTACAGATCTGAAGGCATGTGTGAAAAGGCTCATTTACATCCAGTCCCCAGGAGGATTTACATTCAGCTCAGACCACCTGGTGAACAATGATCAGATCGTTAACGCAAGACCTGCCACAATCAGTGGTGGAGGAGGAAAAAGTGGCAAAGTCACAACTTTAAAGTGAAGGTAAGGTAAAGTAACAGAACAAAAGATGCAGCTCAAAATACCAACTAACAGTTAAATTATATCATTGGTACACATGGCTGTGATTACTTTATATCTCTCTGTATATATAAGTTTATCAAGTTCTATACAAACTCTAAATCTGCCAAATAATTCAGCATTCAGATAAATGTGAAAAGTACAATATTTCACAACAAAGATGTAGCGGGGTAAGGGAAGTGGTGGACTGTACCTAAGTACAAATATTATTTTAATACTGTACTTACGTAGATACCAAAGGTTGTCATGGTTTAGGGGTTTTCCTCTTTATTCTACTTTAGAAATCTACTCAATTACATTCCAGAGGGAGCAAAAAGCAGCAATGAAATGTATCTAAGTACCTTCACTTAAGTACAATTTTGAGTAGCTTGGACAACATTTATTTGATAGTTAAGTTGTGGTGATGGTGACAGTTTGCCTGGAGAGAGAAATTATTTTACTTCAAAGATGTAGTGGAGTATAGGAAGATGTTGTTCTACATGTTTATTTGCCAACTCAGGTTACTTTGTAGATTACATGCTGCACCAGAGCCATTCTTTTGCCTGTTTTGGAGCAAATTTCAATTCAATGTAATCTAATCAATGTATAGGCCATCAGATGAAAAGAAAACACAGCGAGACCCACAGTAATCGCACATGTAAGAATGTGTATAATTTCCTTTTACTCACGTTTAAGCACGTTTATTATAAGAAAATTACTTTTGCTGCTTAATTACATTTAATATCAGACACTTAAAACCTTTTACTCAGGTCTAATTTGAATGAGTCTAAGTCATATTTGTACTTTTTTTACATATTGACTTTTGCTATAGTATGACATTTAAGTACTTGATTACTTATTTTTCAGCCATACTTACTTTTTACTTTACAGATTTTTGGAAACAAACCATGATCAGCTTGTAAAAATATGAAGCTTTGTTATAATCTAATGCTTTCCCGAGTGTATATTAAGAAGCTCTCAGAAGTCAACTGTGTACAATCTGTGTGAAATCTGTAAAAACAGGCATTCTGGATTTTCGGATGTTGAAACTTTCCCCTAGTTTTTATTCTCATCACAGAGAAATTGCTCAACCGACAGAACAAACCTGTGGGAACTTCGGACACAGAGAAACAATCATCATCACCACCACGTGGACCCACGGGTAATCACCCCCCCCTCCTCCTCCTCCTCCTCCTTCTCCTCCCTTCTCCTCCCTCCTCCCTCCTCATCCTGACTGTATAAAAGCCCTCAGTCACCGTGCAGGCAGTACGGAGGAAGCTCAACCTCTCAGGTGAGTAGAAGAGCCACGCACAGAGACCTCTTGTCTTGTAGAAACTACTTTCTACAAACAACTTGATCTGCTATTTATTTAGATTGTTTACAATGTTTTTACTCACCTCAACCAATTCCTGAGATAAACTGTAGTTTTCAGAAAAATCTTGTGGGAAAATTCTGTTGCATTACAATGTTTGCTCACCTTTTTCCCTCTTTCCTTCAGGTGTAATCTGTCTGTCCTGTCTATCAATCATGAAGGCTGTAGCTCTGATCCTTGCCCTGGCGGTCATCACTGGTAAGAAAATTGCTAGTCTAGGATTAAATATGCTACCATCTGCGTTGTTTTTAAAATGTTTAGTTCTTTGTTTACATATTCAATCTTCCCCTGTTTGCCTTCAACAGGCTGCAATGCCCGTGTTGTTCGCCAGGCTGATGCCACCCCAGACCCCTGGGTGGAATCCGTGGATCGTTTCTGGCAGTACATCGCCGACCTGAACCAGCAAGCCGATGGAGTTGTGGAGAACATCAAGTCCTCTCAGCTCAGCAGGGAGCTAGAGTAAGTGATTTTTCTTTTTAAAGGAGGCAATTACCAGTCCTTTCAAACCGTTCCAGTGCTCGCTCCCCTGTTTTCAAGATCTCCAGTGTCTCAGCTTCACACTCTCATGTCTGCGCTATGCTCACAATCCTTACATCTTCTCCTCGCAGCACTCTGATCAGCGACACCATGGCTGAGCTGGGGACATACAGAGAAAACATCCAGACCAAGCTCATGCCCTACACCGAGACCTCCACCGGCCAGCTTACACAGGACCTGCAGCTTCTGGCCAACAAGCTCCAGAAGGACATGCTTGATGCCAAGGAGCGCAGCACTGAGTACCTCAGTGAGCTCAAGACCATGATGGAGCAGAACGGTGAGGACGTCCGCGGCCGCATCAGCACCTACACCCACAAGCTGAAGAAGCGCCTGAACAAGGACACCGAGGAGATCCGCAAGTAAGTGGAGTACAGGCTTTCACACTTCCAATTCATCTTATTTAAAACGTCTTGGTGTGAAATCTAAATGTCTTTTTCTTCCCCACCCCAAGCACTGTGGCCACCTATGTCGGCGAGCTCCAGTCACGCACCTCCCAGAACTTTGAGGCCGCGAGAGAGCAGGTTGAGCCCTACGTCCAGCAGGCCAGTGAGACCGCCAACCAGAAGCTGAGCGACATCTCCACCCTGCTGAGGAGCCAGGCCGAGGGCTTGGGCCAGCAGCTGGAGACCCAGGCTGAGGGAATCAAGACCCAGCTGGAGGCCACCGCCCAGGAGCTTCGCACCTCCCTGGAGGGCAAGATTGACGAGCTGACCGAGCTGCTTACCCCCTACGCCACCCAGATCCGTGAGAAGGTCGAGGGCATCGTGGACAAGGTCAAGGAGGCCACCGTCGCCTAAAAAGAAAGACTGAGGGTTTTTGGAGGGTTTTAGATGTTTGTGTAAACCACTGATTTCTTGATACCCTGGCAGAAAGGGGAAAGTTAAAGGTTACGGATATCTTCATCTGGGTGCTCTGCTGTTCGGGGTAAGGGGGTTGATGAGATGAAGAGAACAGACTGTCTGTAGAGTCGTCCTTTCTTCTCTCATCAACTCGCTTCACTCGACACAAGTACAAGCGATAACAACCTTTCACACACAAGCAGGAGACAATTATTTGCAATATGCTTTGCTTTTATACGTTGAATTAACTGTGCTAGCTGCCTATCCCCCCCCCAAACAGGTTTTTGTCTCCAACTTTCATGCATTTTGTTTGGTTGTAATAATAACTGCAGAGTTTGGATTCCAGGCCAAAATACACCAAACACAAGTGTCTTCCATTTCAATATATGCACTGAATTTTTCTACTGAACCACTAAAAGTGCCCTTCTGTATTGTCTGCATATCTTGTTGTACACAGAAAAGTGGAATGTAAAAAATGCAATAACGACAATCAGTCTTCAGTCTGACTAAATGGTGTCCCTTGTGTTTCACGTGTCATACGCCCTCCATGCGGCCCGCTGTAAATGCACGTCCTGCGGCTACAGTGTGCTGAACAGTGCTGAGTGAATAAAGAACCTAGAAAAGATGTTCTGTTTCCGCTGTTTTCTTTCTCTGATCTATTAAAGAGGAATCTATTATTCAAAATAGGCTCCAGCAATTGCCAACAAGTGGCGACCTGGCAGGCTGTCATGTTTACAGCAGTTTGAAAATGTGTTTACAGACAAACCGTGATGTAAAATATAATGCATCTTAATCTGAATCTGCTGAAGAGAATATAAAGTTGCTCATAGCAGCTTGCTCTCCAAGAGCTTTTACTTATAATGTACTATTTTGACAATAGTGTGGGTCGCTTTATTTTGAATTATAATTCTTTCTACCAATGATGAAGCATTTAAAGTGGGCCGGCTGTGGCTCAGGGGTAGAGTGTGCATCTTGTTATCGGAAGGTCACTGGTTTGATTCCCCTGGTATCCATGTTGAAGGGTCATGGGCAAGGTACTGAACCCCAAACCTCTCCTAATGCACTGGTCGGCAGCCACCAGTGTAAGAATGTATGTATGAATTACTTTAAGTTGATTTGGACAAAAGCGTCTGCGAAATGCCCTAAAATATGTAGACGACCCCTCAGGTTTAAACTGCAACTCTCTCCGGCGACGTGTGCAACTGAAAGTGTGAAAAATATGAAAACAGGGGAACGCTGACACTCCCAGTAACAGCCACATTGCTCGATCAACAGAACGATCATCATCATCATCATCATCATCATGTGAAGGCAGTTGCTCACCAGCAGCATCATTGGACTGTTAAAAAAAACTCCTCAGTCACTGTTCAGGGAGCTCATCCTCTCAGGTGAGTGGAAGGCCCATTGCAAAATCCCTTTGTGTTTTCTGTCTGTCGATCATAAAGGCTGGGGCTCTGGTCTTTGCTTTGGCTGTCATCACTGGTAAGCACACCGCCTGTTCAGGATTTAACCTCACCATAATAACATTCATTTTTAATAGTGTTTGTGTGTTTATCCAAGATTTCCTCATGTGCCCTCAACAGGCTCTAGTACCAGAGCTGTGCCCCGAGTGGAAGCCACGAGGTCTGGGTGGCAGTCGTGGATCAGGCCCATGGGTACTTCTCTAAACTTGACCGAAAAGCTGATGGGCTTCTTCCTCAGTGTGTCCCTCAGATCAGCAGGGAGCTAGAGTGAGTTAGTCATACTTTACCTGTAATTACAGTGCCTGCTCCTACATCCCTTTGCTAAACATACACTTTCTAATAACGGTAATATTTTCTGCTTGCAGTGCTCTGATGACCGACACCATCCGGACCAAGCTGATGCCCTACAATGGGATTTCCACTGGCAACTTCACTCAGCTTGTGATCAAGAAATACATGCAAGGCCAGCAGCTGGATGCCAAGGCCAAGGAAATCAGGACCCAGCTGCAGGCCGCCAACCAGGAGCTGCTAGACCTGCTCTTCTCCTTAGCTGCCAAGATCCGTGAGGTCGAGGAGTCCTCTGCTACGGTTCATGAAGGGTTTAAGATGGTTGCAGGTCTGATGTTTGTAGCAGCGGGGAATGTGTAAACCCTTGATTTCGTAAAACCCTGGCAGAGAGGGGGAAGGGGGTTAAGAGTAACAGATGATATCTTAATTTGGGTGCCCAACTGTTCTGGGTAAGCAGGTTGATGAGATGAGGGAAGGGGGGTGAGGTGCGTCTTTAGCGGAACAATAAGCAGATGAACAATCAGCAGATAAACATCTGTTTAGGTTTGTCTGTCGCCCTTTCTTCTCTCATCAACTCACTTAACTCGGCAGATAAGCGCCTTACATACACAAACAGGAGACAATTATTTGCAGTGTGTTTTACTTTTCTATGTGGAAATAAATGATGCAAGCGCTTATCTCCCCCCCCCGAACAAGTTTTTTTCCTGAGTTTCCTGCATTTTGCTCGGGATTTCAGGTCTTTCATTTCAGTAAATGCACAGATTTTTTCTACTGAACCAATAAAGTGCCCTTCTGTACTGTCTGCATTACTTGTTGTCCGTTTAGCAGTTTAAATATGTTTTAGTCTTACAGGCTTTCACAAAACGTCACATAAAGCCCCCTACCGCCTCCACACTGAATATACACCCCCCCTTATGTTCTTGCATAAGGCTACAGGGGCCGATTACATAAGGGGAATTTACCCGGAGCCATCTGCCCCTCTGGACACTTTTTCAACCACCACCACTGACACATGAACAAAGTGTCCCACCTCTCCTTCTTTGCAGAATTGTGTTTTTTAAAGTACTGCTGAACCAGAGGTAATTAATCTCGTGTTTATTATTTGCTCTCCCTCCCTCTGCCTACCTCTACTCCACCCCAGTCCTCTCTCTTTCTCCATTTGCTCTCCTCACACAACCGCCATCCCTCACAGTCCCCGTGGCCAACCGTTTTCTTCTAGTCCGGACTTGTTAAGATGTGTTCCCAGATTCCTTTCTCCTGATCCCAGCGGGCTTTTGGGAACGTGCTGTGCCCCTGATTGAATTCTCTTTCGCTGTGACACTAACGTTTCTACCTTTATCTTGGCCCAGCTCCTGCATCAGCGCATCTGTAAATATGGATTTGCTCAGACATGCCAATGAGAAAACATTCATACGTGCAAAGATACTGTTTGCAGACGGTGTGCGCACATGCAAATAAAGAGGGGTTTTTTTTTGTTTGCGTTTCATCCGCAGGCTTCCTGTTTATCTCTTCACTGCAGGCTGTTAAACAAATGAAAAAATGCCCTCCAGAAATCTTCAGAAAACTTCCAGTATGTGTCTTTCTAAACTGACTTTTTCCTGACATGTCTTACAAACAGCAACCTCATTGTTGGGGATTCAGATGCAGAGGGTAAAAGTCCAAATTTAGGATTTTCAGCTCGCTCCACATCTGGGCCGGCCTGAGGGTAAAAAGATGGTTCCGATTGTCCTAAATTCAGATCACTCACTCTTCCAATAATAATAAAAAAAGAAGTTGAAATTGTTATGCTTATTAAACTCAGCAGGATTTCCCTTTGAAGTGCAGAGCAGAGGCCAGTAGAGGACACCATTTGTCCCTTGTTCATCTCCTCGCCTCTCCTCTGACCCCTCCACTTGAATCCACGCTTGCACGAAGATGCAGCTGTGTTTTCTTTTTTGGACGGATAAAGTAAACCACGTCCGGCTCATAAAGAAACACGAGGTCCGCGAGTTTAAAAGAACCGAAAGCACATTTCCAGGGATTCATTTTAATCAGGGAGGTGATCGCTGCTCCAGAGTCACTCGCGAGTAAAATAAATTGACAGCTCAAGAATTTGTGCAATGTGATTTTCTGGTCACCCTCAATGCTTATAGAAAGTCAGGTAAAGTTACATAGTCCACTAAGCATTTCTGGAGCTTTACGACTAAAACAGTGTTGCTGTGTTGTCCGAAACAACTGAAGTAGATGGGGACTTGTTTGAAAATGTTTTAAAAGTGTACTTCAGTTGTTGAGGAGAGTGCTGCGGCAACTCTGTTTTGCTGTGAAGCTCCGGAAGTGTTTTTTGGACCTGAAAACTTCTCGAACTTTCCGTAGGCTTGAGGGTGATAAGATGCATGATCACTCATTTTTCTGTGAATTTGTCCTTTAACAGTGACTTTGAATAGGGGTGCCATGGTCAACTCGGGGTGTTTGACGTGCACTTCACGCCCATAACACCCATGGTTTGAATCAGACCTTTGTTACAAGTCAGATCCCTCCCTTTGTGCCCACAATTCCTTGCTGTATCGGAAATAACAACAATGATCTAAAAAAACTGTTGTTTTGAGCTGCACATACACATATGTAGAGTAATATACAGATAACTGTACATCCATTTCTCTTCATAAGTTATTTTATGTTCATCAAAGCGTTTTCTTCTTTCTTCAAATCAACCTCCTTGTGTCAAAACAAAACATGTTTACTCGTTCTATCTGTGTAAAAGGGCATTGCATGTAAAGTGAAAGAGTGACTAACACCATTACTAGGTGTTTGTCCCCTATGATATCACTCACTGTCAGGAACCAGTGCTTATTTAGAAACCTCCCCCCTCTTAACAGACAAGTGAAACTCCTACGATAAACTGTTCATTAGGAAACAGTCATGGATGGCAAAAACAGGAAAACCACAAGCATCCTGCCACTTCAGCACTTCTGCTCCGTCTGCTCCTATAGGGCGTCTGCACTCTGAGCACTGCCCAGCAACAATAATAAAATAAAAAGAGTCCCTGCACACTAGCAGGTGCTAGCTAGAAAATGACTGCTAGTTACCCCGTCCAAAAACACCCCTGCGGAGATTTTACCTCCTAATGCAACCCCCCTCTCCTCTCTCCATCCTCTCAGAGCTGGCACACAACATCAGTCACTGCAGGAGCCCTTGGCCAAACACAAAAACAGCTTTTTTGTGAGCTTGTTATTGCAAATTGGGAGCACGCAAGGCATGCACTTTCACGCCCTATGCCTCCTGCAATCATTCAAGAGGAGCTTATATGCACGCAAGCACGAGCTCATACATAAACCCACTGGCCACTTCATGACAAAGGAGATGGAGATTTAGTCTTCCAGAGGTAATCTGTGAGTGTTGAGGCATGCAAAGGCTCATTTAACTCAATTGCAGGCTATTCATCACGGCGATAGCACCTTATAGGCCAAGTCGTCGGCAACAAATGGGCATTTGGCTCTCCGCAGCAGACCGTTCGGTGTGAAAACAGATATTCTAAGCAGCGATGAAGCCTTCAAACAGTCAGACACAGACTTCCTGGCTCTAACTCAGGTCACAGTCGTAATGAGGGGTTACTGCAGTTCAACCACTGTACTGTTTTTCTGTTGCATGCTAACTGTAAAGGCTCCGTCTGACTCACTTCCCTGTCAAGAAAAAAGGAAGGTCTGTATTACAGATGAGGCAATGACATGGAAAAATACACCAAAAAACAGAATAGGAAATTGCAGAATAGCAGTCTGCTCGAGAGTGCACTGCCATCAGTTACTTCTGCCCCCGTAAACCAAACACACAAGGCAACATTAAGATGATACTATTTAGTCAGCAAAAGAAAATGTATTAATACACTTTATGGAAATGTAACAAAGAGACTGGAAAGTACATGCACATTTAGTCACATTTAGTAAACTTTTAAGCGTCTTTTATTTTAGTATTTCAGGTTAGTGCTAATAGATATTTTGAAATATCTACATACAAAGACATACAGCCTGTTAATTCATCAATCATAGTGATAATATATATAAATACAATAACACATAACTTTTGTTTTCAAAGATTATGGATCAACCTTATTGTCTTAACTGACATCAGTGCACTGGGAGAGTAATTTTTTATTTTTTTTTGTGACAAAAAATTTGCACCATTAGCACCTTTTTCTATATTATGTACTCAGACCATATTATCGATACCTATCTGCAATAGGCCGATATCAGCCAATTATATACCAGATATATCAGTTGAGGTCTAATTTAGTTGTTTATGAAAACTTTAAATGCAGGATGTTATTTGTATTGAAAAGCTTTTACAGTTCGTCTTTGCTACTTTAACTCAAAGTAAGGAAGTAGATCATTTCTAACAACACTGCCAAGCATCCAATATACAATAATAATAATAAGTCAAAACACTCATGGACACTAATTTATAAATATCAGCATCGAATTGGAGAAAAAAAATATATATATCGTTTTTCAGGAGATTTTCTTGATGCTAAGAATCTGCATCACGCTCACAGACAGTGAACGGTCTGACGTGACCCTGTAGCAGTCCAGCTACTTGATCTTAAAATCTTGATAACTTATCACCAATAACTGTCAGGCTGTTGGACACGGAGTCAGCGCTCAGCCAACACTTTAGGTCCAAAGGAGCTTCCATGTAGCTCAGGTCTCTGCAGCTATCAGTGCTGAACTCTGTTCCTGTACATTACATCCCACCTTATCAGCTGACATCACTGTTGCTTAAGGATAAACTCCGAGCCTCTCAACGACTCCATATGACTGTAATACTAACATATATTATGTAATTACATCATTAGAACTCCTACACTTATATAACAGGAGTATGTTTTAGTATTTTGTTCAGGACTGCAACTAATGATTACTTTCAATACAGATTAATCTGCTGGTTAATTTTTTTTTTTTTTTTGGATACATGACATTTGTTTGCAAATGACAAGTGCCTTAAAAATAATCAGTTAATTGACAAAGTTCTTCAGCTGTATCTGTATATTCAGTGGAAAAAAATCCATTTTGAAACTAAGTAAAAAACAGTTTACTACAAGTTGTAATCGGAAACAAAATCTGCAAATTGAACAAATGAAAACTGTCTAAAAAAGACTGTCTTTATGTGCCCGATGATGACTTTTATCCACATTCACTTCATCAGCATGCAATCAGGCAGGTAACACTCAGCATTTCTTGTTGAGGGGAGGCTGCTTGTATCAGTGACTTCTTCATCACAATCAACATCTTTTGATGCAATCAGGTCGGTGCTGCTGCTGGTGAATAAAGGGGGCAGTGACACCAGCCAGGTCACCACGTGTGCATGTTGACTTAAAGCCTGGTGGTCTGCAACACACTCCAAGAGACCGAGCAGACTTATAAAGAGGAACAAGCACCGGAGCTCCAACACACTTGATTTTTTCTCTCTCCTGTCAGACGAAAAACAGGTACGTTTTACATTTCATTTGCAGTTTAAAAAAAATAAAAATGTTTTAACTGCGGCAGCATTGAGTGGCAAGGAATTACTTAAGGAATGTTTTTATGTTTCTAAAATTGACTTTTTCATGTGCGTGACATTTACTCATGAAAAAAACTTCACTTTGTTACATAAATGAGATGAATGAAGTTTTTGACACATGCCCCTCAGGGCTTCTGTAATTAACCTTGGTGCACTGACGATGTGAGCACGAGGTGACTTCTAATTTCATATTGGTATCTGCTCTTCAAAAGTAGTGAAGATGTTTAAAAAACATGCAAAATTGTTTGAAATTAAGTTTTTGAGCTGTCTGAGTGAGACCGGAGGTGAAGGGAGCTGTCCAGTCACGGTGGTGCTGATGTACACAGGGCGCCAAAAACATTTAATGCTCATTGAGCAATGACATGAAACTAAACACCTATCTTTATTTATTCTGCAGAGACAAAGCCAAGATGAGACTGTTTCTTGCAGTTGCCGTGCTGATGCTGGCCTTCATCGCATACACAGGTGGGTGTCGTGTGGGAGTGACGCCCTCAAAGCTACCTTTTTGTTTATCTTCTTCCCCTTCTCCTCCTCCTCGTTCCGTGTTGTGTAACTTCCGTGTTGTGTCCGTTGCTCTCACCTGCAGAGGCTCAGGAGGAAACCACTGAACAGACGTTCGCAAAGTTTGGCGAGCAAATGACTGAGATGGGCAAAGATCTGGCTGAGAAGGCCAAGACTACATTTGAGAACATTAACAACAGCGAGTTTGCAGTCACCTCAAGGTATATACAATTTATGGAGCAATCGCTGATGATCACGCGCACTGCTTGGATATATCTAACACACCTCTTCTCCTCAGGAACTGGTTTACGCAGCAGCTTGAGAAGCTAAAGAACAGGGTTCAGGAAATCTCCCAGTAGACATGCAAAACCTGCCCTCCACCACCTCCACCTCCACCTCCACCTCTGACCTCTGACCTCCTCATCCTCATTATAATTCACATGACACATCGCTCTGCTGTTTTTTATGTAATCTGTGCATTAAAGACATCAACAAATAAAAATGTTTTTATTTAAACGCTATGTTAGCATCAGTTTCTTTCAGTTTACATTTCTCAATGTAAAGGAAAGAACAACATCTTAGTGTACTGAATTGAAATGGAAGAGTCTGTTATAGATGTTTGATGTCAATAAATTAAAAGTTCTGTTCAATGACAGTATGGCATCCATATGTTACATAAAACACTGCAATTCATTTTCTTCCGAACTATTTCTAAATCTATAGTTTAGTTCAAAAATCATGTTTACATTGATAAAGAGCAAGAAAAAGAAACAACTGATGGGTTGAGATGATTTAAGGGTCAGATTTCTTCTGTTTTGTCAAATACATATACTTTCTGTTTTTAATTCCTCAGGTACGTAAACTTTTAGATAGATAGATAGATAGATAGATAGATAGATAGATAGATAGATAGATAGATAGATAGATAGTATTGCAAAATATACCCCATTTACCAAGCAAATATCTTATATATTATAACTTATATATTCATTTATTTGTCTTCTATAAACTTGTACTACTACCATCATTTATATCATTAATTAATGGATTCTCCAGCACCCACTGACCCCTCACTATACATATCTACGTATTCACATATGTTTAATTGGGTGTAATGAATCACACACCTAAGTCCTTTAATTCCTACATGTTGATTCAAGACGATAGAAACACTCTATATAATAGAATTCACTGGAACATTTACATGTAATTAAAACACTTAAAATTGCTGTTGAAGACAGAATCCTTTATAAGTGTAAATAAAAATAATATGTATCTCCCCGAAATGTTGTGAAGTACAAAGCTGCATGAAAATAAAGTAACATACAAGTATTTTACATTTCTACTTAGTTACATTCCACCACTGCTCATGACATCATCACCGGGCTCGGCACTGTTAAACATCTGGTCTTTGTTTAAAGACACATTGCTGATACGAAACTGAGCCGTTCACACTCTCCTCTCAGATACTTTTATCTAGACTCGCCTCATCAGCATGCTGCAGTATTATCACACACACTCCTGCAGCTTAATGCAATCAGGCATGTAACACACAGCATTTCTTGTTGAGGGGAGGCTGCTTGTATCAGTGGCTTCCTTTTCACAATCAATATCATTTAATGCAATCCGGTCGGTGCTTCTGCTGGTGAATAAAGGGGTCAGTGACACCAGCCAGGTCACCACGTGTGCATGTTGACTCAAAGCCTGGTGGTCTGCAACACCCTCCTTGAATCCGAGCAGGCTTATAAAGAGGAACAAGCACCGGAGCTCAAACAGACTTGATTTTTTTTTTCTCTTCTGTCAGACGGAAAACAGGTACGTTTAACATTTTATTAGCCGCTTTTTTTTATTAACTACAGAAGCCCTGAGGGGCAAGTGAGGGATACTTTTTTCTGGTGCTCCATTTTTTAAGTTCTAAAATTATTTTTTTCATTTGTATATGACATTTTTTTCTTGTGAAAACATTTATTTTTTCACTTTGTGACAAACATGAAAAAAACAAAACTAGAAGTTAGAAAACAGAGCACAAGAAAAAAATACAATTCTCTCGTGCCACTCGGGGCTTCCGCAATTAACTCTGGTTCACAGACGATGAAATTCAGAGCTAAATTACAGAAAAATGGCATCAAACTATCCTCAAGTGATGCACTTAGCCACAAATGTTGCAATAAGCTGAGGTGGCTTATTTTTTCATATTGGTATCTGCTCCTTAAAGTAGTGAACATGTTCAAAAAATATACAAAATAGTTGGAAAATCAGTTTTTCTATCCGTCTGAGTGGAATGGATGCAAAGGGAGCTGTCAAAAACAACATTTAATGCTCTTTGAACCATGTCACGAAACTAAACTACCACCTATATTTATGTATTCTGCAGAGACAAAGCCAAGATGAGACTGTTCCTTGCAGTTGCCGTGCTGATGCTGGCCTTCATTGCATACACAGGTAGGTGTCATGTGTGACTGACGCCCTCAAAGCTTCCTTTTTCTTCTTCTTCTTCTTCTTCTTCTTCTTCTAATGTCCTGTGTCTGTTGCTCTCACCTGCAGAGGCTCAGGAGGAAACCATGGAGCAGAAGTTCACACAGTTTGGTGAGCGAGTGACTCAGGTGGGCCAAGACCTGGCTGAGAAGGCCAAGACTGCCTTTGATAGCATCCACAACAGCGAGGCCATGACCAAGACAAGGTAAGCGCGCACAAAAGTGTATTGAGATGATCACGCGCACACCCTGAATGTTTCTAACACACCTCTTCTCCTCAGGGACTGGTTTGCTGAGCAGTTAGAGGCGCTCAAGGCCAAGGTTCAGGAAATTTCCCAGTAGACATGCACAACCTGCCTTCCACCTACTCCACCTCTTACCTTCACGTCCACCTCTGACCTCCTCATCCTCCTGATACTTCACATGGCACATCGCTATACCGACCAGACAAAATGGATCCATCACCTCGCTGTGGAGATGTTTTTATGTAATCTGTGCATTAAAGACGTCAAAAAATAAAAAAAAATTTATTTAAACACTATGTTAGCATCAGTATTTCTCAATGTGAAGGAAAAGAACAACGTGTGCTGAATTAAAATGGAAGAGTCTGTTGAAGATGTTTGATGTCAATAAATGAACAGTTCTGGTCAATGACATTATGGCCTCCATATGTTCTTTCAAACACTGCGATTCATTTCCTTCCAAACTGTTTCCAAATCTATAGTTGAGTCAAAAAAAAAAAACATGTTTAAATGAATTATAAGCCAGAAAAACAAAAAAACGGTTAAGTTGAGATTATTTCAGGGTCGGATTTCTTCTGTTTTGTCACAGTAAATATATATAATCATAATTTTAAAGGGAACTTTTAGATAGAAAGTGGGATAAACTCAGGCCTTTGACATTTTTTTTTGTTTTTTTGTTGCATTTTCTTATATTAAACACCTATTTACATGAATAACATATTTACAAGGCACCTTTCAAGCAATCAGGATCAGAATCAGGCTAATTGCCAAGCATGGTTGTCACGTACAAAGAATTTCCCTTGGTACTTTGGTGCATTGCGATCACAATCACAATAAGAGAATTGAAAAAGAAAGAAGTCCTGCAAGGCATAAATCTTAAAAACTTTGAAATAAATTCAGAGTTTAAACGTTTAAAAACCTGAGCCACCAGATGAGGTACAAAGATGATCAATAAACACAACCTCCAAGCATTGCGGTCTATTCAAGTCTCCTCATAAGTGTTATATTAAACCCAGGTGTTTCAATGTTTCGTCGCTCTAAAAACCTAATCATGAAATGACATTCGTGAGATTTTTCCTCTATTTAAAAAAGCAGAACTTCCGAGGAGAGTGAGCTATTCAATCTATTGTCTCGTAGACACTAACTAAATCTGTGAATGGATGCAAAATGTGAAGTTCTGCTGATTTTGGTATCATCTGGAAACACATTCAATCAAATAAAACATCACTATGAGTTATGCGACAACACAAGTTTGCAGTTCAGTTCAATCATCATCAGTTTAATCAGTTTATTCAATATCCAACTGCAACCAAACTATTTTAAAGTACTTTGACCAAATCATTAGCTTACACTCAGCTCGGTATCAATATCCTGCAGCAGCTGAAGGATTATTATCTGATTGTTTATTCGTGTTAATAGTTGGTACCAAAGGGCAAGTGCCAACATGGCTGATTTTCTGGTCTTTCACAACTCCCGGGCTAAAGTCACTGTTTATGCTGGGTTAATAATCTACCGGTTGTCCCAGTTCAGGGAGATCTGTTTCTGTGAAGAGACCACAGTGTCGAAGGTCAGCAGCTGGTTAACAGGGGTCACACAGTGCCGATCTTAAACTAATCACTTTCACTTCCATTTGTTTAAGATGTTGAGTCAACACCTTCTCCTTCATTAGTTATTGAGCACATCCTTTACCCCCTTTAAACGAATTTGAGAATGCATTCAGTTCACCCCAATATAAATAATTAAGTCATTATCTACTCGCCCCCATGTTGATGAAAAGTAGGGTGAAGTTGAAGGTGAAATCTTTGGTTTCATGGGGCTGAGTTCTTTTTATTTTGGCAGCATCAGGAAGTAGATTCTTCCTCCGAATCGAACACATTAAGTGTCGAAGACATTTCATGAAGGCAAAAGGAAATCTTCAAAAATGGTCCAGAAAACATTTCTGGAGCTTCACAGCAAAACGGTGATGCAGCGATTGCCTAAAAAAAAAAAATTCATATGTAGCTCATTTAACGTTATCCAAGTCGCCAGAAGCCCTGAGATCAATTTGATCTGAAAAGATGTAAGTTACAGATTTTTTAAGACAAAATCTCCACTGTAGCTGCTAAGCTAAAAGCGTTAGCGACACCCTGTCTGAAGTAGGTACAAATAACATCTTTTCAAAAAGTTTTGGATCTCACTGCTTTCAGACACTTTTATGTTATATTGTTCCTATAAGTTTTAAAACAAGCCCCTTATGTAATTCAGTGGTTAGACGAAAGCTACAACGCTGTTTTGCTGTGAAGCTCCAGAAATGCTTTGAGGACCACAAAACTTCACCCGACTCTCCATCAACATAAAGCTGACTGGATAATGTGAATCTTCATTTTTTTCATTTTTCCTTAAAGACACATCTGCGCTTAAACTGTTGGATTTGGAGGAAAATCTTGTTTTTGATGTTAAAGCAACATTATGTAGAGAATTGGCATTTGGTGTTATCTGGCGCCCCCCACAGTTTCTGAGTGCAGCAGCAACGTCCTACATACAGATCCCAGGTCTGTATTAGTGATGTATTGAAAACGTATATCAAGTAAACATGTATGTAAGGCTGTGATCCCGCCCTGTCACTAAAGTTACATAAACACCACACACCCTGTTACATGACGCTGTACCATCAACATGACTCTGAAGCTGTTTAAGGTAAAAGAGTCATATAATGTTGCGTTAAGTAAAAGTACCAATGCCACATTGTGAAAATACCCCACTAGAAGTATTCTCAACAAAATATACTTAAAAGTACTCGTTTACATGTCCCCCGTCAATCCTTTACTATCTTAATGGATGTTTGGATTAATATTTCTGCTCGTTAATGTGACTGTTTAATTTAACTGTGATGGATGTTTAAGGTTGGGCTTATTTTAACTACGTTATACACTGTTGTGTGGTTTAATCCACAGCCATGCATCATATTCCATAGGATCATCATACAGTAAGTTTGTAGTTGAACCACAAAACTCTTCATGACCAAAGAATTTCCCCAACGCTTAAATAATATCACATTTTACAATCATCAAACTCGGAGATGTTTGGTGTTCAGAAGATAGAAGGGGTGTGAAACTGTTGCATCTGAAACGTAACTAGTGACTAAATCTGTCCAACAAATGTAGTGGAGCACAAAGAACAATATTCACCTCTGAGAAGTAGTGAGTGGAGGTGTAAAGTAGCATACAATGGAAATGCTTAAGGAAAGTACAAGCCTCTTGAATTTGTACCGAAGTACTCTTCTTGAGTAAATGTACTTAGTTACGTACACAGTTACATTTCACCACCAAAATGAATTTGAATTAATTTAAAAAGTGGGTTTAAATATGCCTTTAAAATAAATGATATATTCCGCCTATCATAGATTCGTATTAATACAGTGTCAAATATATCCAGCTTTTTTTGATGCACTGTTGGAGGCTGCAGTCCTGTCAGACACGCACACACGCACACACATACACAACTTTAACTCTGCAGCACAGTACAGATGTTTAAAATCAGACACAGCATTGAGAAACGAGGACAGATCTTGATCCCGTCTGTTTAGACAGCTGTGAGATCAGGTTTGAAAGTGCGAAGTCGCCACAAGCTCTCATTTCAAAATTAGCGCTGAGCTGTTCCTGTTCAGAACAGGCAGCAGAGCCTGAGCACTGGAAACAGATTAAATTGATTTTGTGGTGGACTCTGCCCACAGAAAAGCTTTGCCGGACTGAAAAATGTTTATCTTTCTTGCAGCCGCCCCCGATCTTTACTGAATCCCATATCTCTGCTACCAGAACAGAGACTTTGACTAGCCTATATACATATCAGCCCCCGCTGAATGGGTTGAGATATCTGATCCAAAGGGCGCTTTGACAGTTACTGAACTCAGCTAATGTTGATCTTGAAAAGATATCAAGGGTTCAGGTTCTGCAGATCTGAAGCACAATGTATCTTAACTTGGTCACCAGCATTAAAATTGTAATCCAGCTGAAATTTACCGGGGGGGGGGGGGGGGGGGGGTGAAAAACTAGTCACACCAGTATCTGTGATAACCAGCAGCTCTCATGTGACGCAAAGAAAGATCAGAACATCGAGCCAGGAGTACGTCAGATGATAAGGGCCACTGTTACAACAATTTAGAATTATGACTATTTTTTTTAGAGTGGCCCTAATCCTCCTCCGCATTAGACAGTCCTGTCTTTCAGATCTTCAAAAAGTTAATGTATCTGTGCACTTACGTTGCGTGCACTACGTTTTTTCTTATTCGTGAGAGTGTCATAGCTTCCAGGCTGCAACTTTCTACTTACATTTCATTCAATCGATTCATCTGCTGAACATGTTCGCGGCGAATCAATTTATTTTCTTGTCTATTACTCTAGTAGATCTAAATAATACTGTGAAAAGTGCTCATCACAATTTCCCAGAAATCTTTAAGTTTCTTACTTTGGCCAAAAATAACAAAAGTCCAAAACCCAAATACTCAATACAATTCTTTACATTCAAAAAGCTGCTACCTGCTCTAACGCTGACTGAAATGGACGATGGAATAGTTTTTCTCCGATTGACAAGTCGGTTAATCGGCTCATCATTGCAGCGCCGCGAAACCGTAACAGATGCAGTCGCACAGAAAGCAGACCCTCACTTTGTTTGTTTGTCTTGTTGTTTTGCTATCTCTGACAGTTTTGTCAATAAAAGAAAAAAGAAAAAGAAAAAAAGAACACGTTGAATGATCACCCGATCTAGATCAATGTACACAGCTCCTGCGGTCACCCAATACAAATAAAATGGCTCAATAACACTTGTTTCATTCAACTTCTGTTGACTGGAGCCAGAGGAAAAAGGTAAAAAACACCCTCTGTCACTTCTTTGCCTCTTGTTTGTTGTGATGTTAATGAACTTGTGGTCAAATTTTGTTTTGAAATCGGTGATTTTATTTGATATGATGATTTTATAGCCAAAGGGGGACAGAGGTTGTGAGCAGAAAGGATTCTGTAGCATTACGTGCTGAGGATACCTTAAGTGGTAGTTTAATTTCATCCCCTGATCGTATTTAACATTACAAAAACAAACATTATGACACATAAGCTGCTGATGGTGTTTCTCTCCTCTGTGGTTGTGGCAGATGTACACGAAAGAGCTTGTTTTCAGTCTCATCCTACTGATGCAAGGTACGGCTTTATAAAAAGATTAGTTCTACATCTTAAATCTCAGTTCCTGGATTTCTGAGCCTGCTTCCAGTTCTGTTTTTGCTCTTCTTGTCTGACAAACATCCTCCTTTGCAGCATGTGGCCCACTTTTGGCCCAGACATCGGCACCGGCACTTTCTGAAGCTCCAGGAATACTGCAGAGGCTGACGGAGAAAGCCCGGTAGTTCCTGCTCACCATCATTCAGTTGTCTTGTAAATGATTGCCAGTTATCAGAATTGCTAAAATATTGTGTGTGCTTGTTGATGTGTGCATGTTTCATGTACCTTGGTACTTATTTGTGTACTTTTGCATCTCACAGGGAAGCCAAAGCTAAAGTCCAGGGTTTAGGGGATGCAGTACTGGGCTTCGTTGGTACTTACTATGAGGACCACATCCAACCTGTAACCAGCAGCTATGCAGACTGGGCCTCAGATGTCAAAAACTCCGTGTTCGAGAAGATCCAGGCGACCATCAGCAACTATATGCCATCGAACGCAAACTAGCCCGTCTGACGCGAAAGATGAAGTGCCAATAAATTCATATTTTTCCCACATGACATTTGAATAATTTCAATCACTTATCGCTGCACCGATCATGTCTTGAAGTTTCACAAGGCTTTGCTGGTTATGTCAAATCCAAAAAGAATCAAAGTTGAAAATAAAACTCATGTGGCTCCAATTTCCCTCTGTAGTGTGTTGCTGTATGGTCCCAGTCTGTGCTGCAAGAAGGGAGGTCAAGATCATAAGATGGAATATCTAAAAGCAGCAGTGAATACAATGATTTGATAACAAGTACAACCTGACTGATGCTTGTAATTATTGGGGGGGCAATGCCAAAACTTGTTATAAAAGATATGCAATGGAAGACGGATATTCTACAGTTTAACGATAACGTTTATCGTCATTTACATCTGTGCACTGAAACACTTCAAATTCACAGACACTCACAAACACATAATCTGTGATTTCCTTTTGCTCTAGATGTTTCCAGAAAAAGATACTGAACGAGCCACATTAAGTTCAGTTAAGTTCGATGAAAGCACAGGAACAATAAATAAATAAAAGAGGGAACAATTTAAACTCTTTCTGGAATGATTCCCCCCCGGCCTACTGTCTGTCTCATGGGCATCAGGGTGAAAGGTGAAGGCAGAAATCTCAGCATGCATCGGTCTGGCCTCAGCACAGTGCGTCTAGACAGGTCCAGGTTTATCGACCTGCTGACCATTTGACTCTGATCCAAGCAGACGTTGTGAAGTGTTTCTGACTCAAAGAAATTATGATTAACAAAGAGTTAATCTGTTAAACTGCATGTTAACAACACATGAGCTGCTTTAAACGTTTTTTTTCCCCTCCCACATGGGACAATTATGACACACGGTACATGCACTATGAATTTTGCCCACCACTTACGCAGTATCAGGAGGGCTCCGAGTGCATCGTCGTAGGACTGCAGATAAAACTTTACATTTGAGGAACATTGCACAACTACTCGGCCACATTTCAACATACAGTATTTAAGGTGAATATCATGCACGCTGGACTTTGTTAAGGTGAACATGTGTGTGTGTGCGTGCATGTGTGTGCGTGTGTGTGTGTGTGTGTGTGTGTGTGTGTGCGTGTGTGTGTGTGTAGGTGTGTGTATGCTCATCAGATGACGTTTGTTTGCAGTCCCCCCCTATATCATCCGGGCCAGATGTGAGCTCCGAGTTACAGACAACTCGCCCTCAGAGAAGACTGTCACTTCTTGGATCTGTACATCCAACTCATCAGCAGGTAATCCCTCTTCTGAAGCTTCTCCTGAGCAGATCTATTTTCATGAAAAGTTAAGCTATTTGATTTTTTTTGCATTCTGTGTCTGCAGCTTTATCGACTTCACAAACTCTGCTAATGTTAAAATGTCAGCTTTGGAAAATAATTAGAATTTACCGAACTGAGAGTTCAGTTTTACTTATTTTCTTCCTTTTTTTTTTCACCTTTGTTACAGAGATGCATGCGAAGTATGCCCTGGCACTGATCCTCGCTCTGCAGGGTAAGGCAGCACACCGGTGCAATCTGAGCGACTGCTGTGCATGGATTGGATTTTGAACTAGAACTTATCTGCAGACAGAGAGCTGTTCGAAGCAACTGACTTTAAATGCAATTTGCTTTTCATCTTCAAGACTATGCATTCAGTGTAGAAGAAGTTGATTCAATAATTCATTTGCATTCACATGTGCTGCTGTGATTTTTTAGACACCGTTGCATGGTTGTTTTTTTTTATTTTTACACTGCTTTATCTGTGGTTGACATGCAAGATAAAGACTAATCTTTAAATAACACTGTTGCGGTAGACAGTATTTTAGTGAACACTGGTCAAAGAAATCTGATTACGGAGACAATTACTGCATACAAGATATGCAAAGCATCTTTTTAAAAGTCCTTAAAGGCACATTCACACACAAACCCATCTGTTTTTTATTGTTATAACACCGGTTCTGACATAACAATCCTACCATTCTGATTTCATTCCAGTCTCCGTGAGCCTGTGTGAGATTCCTGATCCACCTCAGGAGCTTGTTGACAAATACAATGAGTACAAAGGTACCTTCTACAAGAGGCTGCTGAACCTTCTCAGCCAGGCGCAGACCGCCTCTGGTCCCATGGTGGAGCAGGCCAGCCAAGATGGCCGTGGACAGGCCGTCAGAGAATACGCCGAGACTCTGCAGGCCAAGCCCGAGTTCCAAGCCTTCGTCAAGGTTGCCACGTGAGTGAAGACCCCTTCAACTGGTTTACAGCCTAATGATGAGAAATGTGTCATCTGTGAATATGCTGTGAAATTGAACTGATATTTATCAATACATCACAGTTTTCTATTACAAATATCACAAACAGAAAAACATAGGTAGCTGATAAATCTTTTAACCACTGATACATCCTGAAATAATCTGTCTCCTCTGGTTTGTGCAGTGCCCTGGGTGAGGAGGCATCTCCCCTGGTTGACAAGGCCCGCTTAAAATTGCTGGGCGCATACCAAGCTTACCTCCGCCCCTACGTTGGCGAGTGGTTGGCTGACACCATCACCGAGGCCAAGGTATACCTGGACAAAGTCATGCCCGCCGAGTAAAGACGACCAACTGGAGCGAAACCACCTGTCAGCATCCTGTAATAGATGATAGCTCTTAGAAAGTACACCAGTTTAAAAGCAATGCACAATGCAAACACAATCCTTTTGCCTCTATTCACCTACATCCTCGCCGAATCGCGCAGAGTTAACAGCAGGGCAAACACGTCAACACCACCTATGCAAATTGTGCATGTACAGTATTTTTTGTTTGATACACTAACCAAAGTGTGACTGTGTATGTATATGAGTGAGTGCGTTCATTAATAAAAATGAACTGGAAACTATTTGAGGTATGCTTCTTCCTTCGGAGATGGGTGGGTTTACTGTCACAGCTGATATCATGAAGCTTACGTTTTCTGGCACAAGTCATCCTGTCACATTATTTTTATGAGCAGAACAAAAAAGCCGATCAAGACTCCACTAATCACTGAGTTATTTAATTATATTTAGAAATCTTAATTAAGTTAAAAACTGCTGGAACTCCCCGGGTAAAAACAGACACAAGGCATTCATTTGTGTCATATTTTTGGTAGTAGATAATAAATAAAGATTTCTATCATAAATAAATAATGTATCAGCACATTTTGTCATTTTAGCTTCAATCTCAGGCTCAGCTTGGTCCAACTTTGTTCCCTGATGGCACACGGTGGTGGCATTATCGTGTCATTATGACTTAAATGTTGATTGCACAATGTAATGGCTATGGACCGGCGACACCATCTGTGTTTGGATCGGTTTCCTATAAACTGCACTTTCACTGTGCAGTGCTGCTCTGTCTGCCACGAGGCACCAAATCTCAGGGGAAAACAAAGCCGACCGGTGATCCAGTCTGGCTGCTTCCTGCTTTCACGTCTCCATTGTAGACTGAATTAATCAAGTTGTCTGTTTCCACTTTAAGTCAAATGATGTGTGTATTAAAGGGACTTAATGTAACAATGTACTTATATCAATCACCGTCTTACTGGCCGTATGTGAGCAGATTGTAAAGTGACACACTTCCAGCAGAGAAGTTCCACACAGCCCCCTTTAATATCAACATTTAGTTCGAATAACAGAGAAAAAAAGAGTTGTTGTTGTTCAGAAAGCTGTCGCTGTCAATGTTTAACTCTTATATGTGATGTTTGTGTGTTTTGATTAATATTATGGGCACATTTTTGTGTACGGGATATTTTGGGAGAATTATCTCAACCTATAAAAAGACACTTTAAAACACATTCACGTTGAAAATCACCACATTTTGAATGAGACCTGATTTTCACTGGACAGGGAGGATATGAGACATTGTAATCTGAAGAGTAACTAAAGCAGAGATGATAAATACAAGCAAAGTAGAGGTATAAAGTCCCATAAAATGGAAATACTCAAGTAGAGAAAGGATCACTTTGATTTAGTGTTCACTGGGCCAAGAATTAGTTAATCTTAAATTATGGCATTTTGAAGTGATGGGTGTAGCTAAGTACTGCACTTCAGTAAAACTTTGAGGTGCTTGTACTTTACTTGAGTATTTTCATTTTCACCCTCTTTGTACTTTGTATGCATTTGGACACAAATATTACTAAAGTTACTTTGCAGATTACATGTTGCATCAGAGCCAAAGTAGTGGATTTTAAAATTTATTTATTTTTGACAATTGGGATTACATTTTTTTTATTTTTAAGTAAAAACGTATGATTATCAGATCCCATAATTGGTCAGGCCGATAACGCCAACACCAAGTCAACACCAAGTGTACAGTTTACACATACAGTACATGTAAATGCATGTTTATATACTTTTATTTATACTTTTGACATTTATTACCAGACTAATATCTGTATGGGCGACTCACACTTTCACCAAAGTAATATTCTAACGCAATAACTTCACGTTCACTCAAGTATTATTTGTGGGTACTTTTTGTGCAAAAGCAGGAAGATGTGCTGGTTCCTGCCTTATTCGAGACTTTTCAAACCTTTTAGCATTTTGATGAACTGTACACACATTATCTCCACTGTGTGATCACAGTGTTCCAGACGTGACACAAAGGCAACAGAGAAGGCGACTGATAGAATGTCATGTCATTGTTTAAGTGAGCAGCGACAGCTCAGTGCCATCTGTAGCGGAGACGAGTCGTCACAGCACCAAAATCAGCTGGATTCAATCAAACGTTTGAATCCTACTGCCGCCCGCAGCTGTCCTCAAACCGACCTGAGCTCTCGGGTCACCAGCGACATGACATGTGAAGGCTGGATCACATGATTGGCTGGGATGTTTGCTCAGGACTCGATCAACACGGAGCCGTTGCAGAGAAAATGGCTTCTAACAGTGAAAACGCATGAGATCAAAATGTCAGTGTCACTGTTTTTGAATACACACAATGAGGCACACAGTGGAGTTAATTGACTTCTTCTAATGAGGTTAAATGATAATGGTTTAGTGATTCTATCTCATTTTATTTTGCACTGCTCTTATGTAGATTTCAGTTTTTTTTTGTTGCTTTTCTCCTTTTTACTTGTATTTTTTAAATTTGTATTTAGGTGTATATCAATTTAATATATATGTGTGTGTGTGTGTGTGTGTGTGTGTGTGTGTGTGGCATATAAAGTGACAAAACACACAAAATAAACAAGTTAATAAAAAACTAAAGACTTTTAAATTCAGTCTGCACTTTTTATTTCTCCATTTGTGATTAAAACCCAGGACAGGAGCAGGGCGGAGGTTCTACTTCAACTCCAAAAAACAACCGAAAATAACCTCACATAAACTTCATAAGAAAGAGCTGGAAGTCTTGTTTACTGCGCCTCAATAAATCTAATCCTGCTGGACGAAAATATTTCATAACCCAAACCAGCCGGATGACGTGTTCAACTCTAGATAAGTCACTCCAGACTTATGACCAGACTTAGGACTATTGTAAGGTGACACGAACGCATCACCACCATTATGCAAGTCACCTCCTTACGGAGGTTGTCACCAGGGCAAGGTGTAAGAGTGCGCTGCACTAATGAACTGCAAACCTAATCAATTTGAAATAATTGATTTTGGTGTACTCAAAGTTAGCGTCACACGAATAGTGGAAAATATCAATGCGAGGCTGAAATCAAATCAGACTTAATCCCTCAGTGGCTGTTGATTACATTTAAAAGCCTCTTTTGATGCTTTATTCACATCCTCCTATTTACAGAGATAATGTGTTTTTTTTTTTTTATTATCAAAACACACTGTCACACATACTCACACAAACAGGCATCAGGCGACAGCACTGGTTTATCTACCACACAGTGCACTTTGGCTCTGGGAGCGACAAGTCAACACATCGCTCCTATATAAACAGGTCGGGCCAGTGGAGCCTCTTACTCTGATTTCTTCACCTCAGTCATTTCTGGAGAGGAATATAGTAAGTACTGACACTTTTTACTCCAAAGATTAAAAGATGTTGTGTTAGACGTGAGAACATTTGAAAGATTTTGAGACAAAAGCTTTGTGTTCAACAGAATAGGAGGCAAGTTTCAAGTGAGAATTTCATGCTTTAATAGTAGAAATGTGTGACAATGTCTCACCCTGGTGGATACAGCGATGAAAGACTTAAATTCTCTCTCCTGTCAGACAAGAGTGACACCATGAATAAGCTGCTGGTCATTACTGTGCTGGTTGGGCTCCTCGCTCTCAGTAAGTAAATGTTTTAGATCACTCGGCTTGATTCAGAAAATGACACATTTTTCGAGCATTTGAACCCTCTGACCTGTTTTCGTGCAGGCGCTGACAGCTTCCGCATGCCGAGGCAGGTTGAGGAGGAGGAGGGGACCATCTCCAAGATCACAGGTACCATCAGGTCCTACTACGACAGCGCCGTCAACACTGCTACTGAATACATAGAAAGCATCAAGGGCCTGAAGCTGGAGGAGAAGGCAAAGTAAGACATTTTAGATGATTTATTGAAGCAGTCAAAGAATAACTGTGTGGATTCATTTCTAAAATTGTCTCTCTGCGTGTGTCGTCCACAGGAATCTTTACGCTGATACCACCGAAGTAGCGAGCACCTACGCTGGCATTATGCAGGACCAGCTTTATCACATCTTTTCCTCCCAGTAATATAGAAAACAACTGATTTCCAATTAGCTCAAAATAAGAACTTTCACCCTGCACATCTGACATTCTGAACTTATCTCAGGTCAGTAAAGCCTCAAAACCTTAAACAGCACCAGAAATATCGGACCCTGGTGCTATATGTGGTAATTTTTTTACGGCCTGTGCAGTGGTGGTAAATGATAACCCCCCAATGGGAACTATAATCCTGTCAACACAGAGGAACTGGACAGAGCAAAGAAGGAAGCACACAGCACCTCATCATGTACCATCAAATGTGTCCATGGGTCTTGGAATTGCAAAAGCCATGAAAATTAACAATCTGTCGCCACCTACTGGTGTTTTCATCCCATCATAGCTGACTCCAACAGTCAGCCCACCTCTGAATAATTTTGAATGTTTGTGTCATATCTTGAAATAAAGTATTTATACAAAAAAAGAAGATGTCTGTGGTTCATAAATGAGGGTTTATTCTACTGTTTGATTAAGTTAATTGTGCACATTCCTTCCGTCTCTTTGTGCAAAGACCTGTGTTCCACTTTGATGCTGCTGATGCAAAGGATTGCACATCGGCGTCTGGCTGGATCTGCGATGAGGCACCAGACTCTTTATCAGCCGAGGCAGCGCCACAACAGAGGCTTCTGTTGCAATTAATAATGGATTAAAAGAAACAACATGTAAAAATGTGAGCGCAGACAGTGAGAGAGAGAGAGAGAGAGAGAGAGAGCGACAGAGATGAATAAACAGCAAAGGCTGTGATGTTTGTTTTGTGGTGTTCTGACAAGCAGTGATGCAAGGCTGTTGTGATATTTAATTAATGCATAAATCTACAACATGTGGCTGCTGCTGAGGCTACAAGCAACACACACAGACGAGATAAAATTTGCTTTCAAGTCTCATTTTGTTCAGTTGCTACAATAGATCCATCTCCAGCAGACAGACACAGGACAGACTTCACATTTGTATTTCCAGGATGATGATAATCTAAAACTTCTGCTGCTACGAGTGCTGAACAACCGTGGTGTAACTTATGCAGACGGATAATTTAGATAGAATGTCACATGCAGATCCTTGTGTTTGAAGTCAGTCAGTGTTTGTATCCAGACTCAGGTGAATTTGACCCTCAGCTGACAGCCGTGATCAGACCTTTGCTTTGACACCGATTATTTGTGGGGCATCCACAACCGATGCAAACTCTCTACATCACACCGCAGGGAGGAGGATGCTTCAGCAGTCACAACTTATTGTGGCTTTGATCGGCTTTGATTGGGGTGCATTCACATCTTTTCTTCAGAGCTGTCACATTTCCACACATACAGTAGAAGCGACGGCACTGTAAAGTTATGTTGCATTTATGTGCTCCTGTTAAGGTCCCGTTCCCAGTCGGGGAAGTTTTTCTTCCACCTTGTTCAGCTTGTGCAGTGTGGCATCAACACTGGAAACGATTACTTTGTGCTCCAGGCTCGTTACTGACACCAACACATTCTCCTAAAGCCACTAAAATATTACTTGACCCTACTTACCTGACTTGTTATCAGGTTTAATACTAATCACTAACTCTTCCATCTAATTTAGGTCATTCCACTCGAACAGTTACCTAATACCATATTACAAATTACAAGTGAGCAACAAATTCACACAAAAAAACACATCTCTTACAACCAACTAAACATTTAGTCATAGTTCTTTTCCACAAATGTGACGATTTCAAATGGATTTTCCAACTTGTTGTTCAGAAGTGAGAGGGCGTTCGCGTGATTTTACCAAGATGGGAACTTGTTTGAGTATGACTGCACACATTCAATGGTTCTGGTGAAGTGTGAGAAAGGCAATGAAACTTACTTGAGTCACATCAATTTGCCAAAAAATTGAGCAATCTAAATCTAGTTTGACTTCCTTTTGACGTGCCTTTGTCATGTTTTCTCGTTGATGGCATCATTATGAGTTACAAACGACGTTCAGTCAGTTCTGTTACAACTGTGACAAACGTTTGAAAGTCTGCCATCGCTCCCTGTGAATTTATTTCTCCTGAGAGAGACAATACTGATAGCAGACTGATTAAAATTGCTGCTCTGTCTGTCTTCCCATATTAAACAGATGTTTCATGAGTGGCATATTTTCATTTCAGGGGAAAAGAACCCAAAACAATTAAATCATAAGCAGCACAATGTTAACCTCAACTCAGGGAAACCAGAGATCTGTTAGTTTGCGAGCAAAAGAATCCTCAGCATCTGCAGATTCTACAGCACCTAGTGTAAATACGAACTTCCATTATACAAGTACCTGCGTTACGTACGTAACTTACACTACCCCACCAATGACTTCTTGTTCACACTGGACCTAAACAGCGGTCTCCCGAATGAAAGTCCTGTGCTTGTTTAACTTGACCGTCCTTTCCCCACCCCTACGTTTTTTTCTCTTCATGCTACTTTGCCTCACTTCCTCCTCTGTGGCCGTAATGATTACTACAGCTGCTAGAGGTTGCTGCATTACAACATACATAAAATATGAGTCTTTATAAGCTGCTCAGTTTTCACCGTCTATCGTTGTTTTTCGGATGAGGCTCCTCCTCATTTACATGCAATCAACGAAGTGTTGATATGTATCCACAGTTTGCAGAAATGTACAATGCCAACATTGTGTTGTGGTGACCGGGCCGGAACATCACTGGCTCCAGACTCCCAGCCGTTCAAGACCAAGGACAGTTTTTTACTACCTCTTAACTCGTTAACCTAAATATTCAACATTGCATATCTGCTTCCCTGCTCACTTATTGTACCAGGACTGATACCAATCTGCAATATTTCTGTTCAATTTTTACAACCAAATCCTGCATTTCATATATTCACATTGTGCTACATTTGTTTAGCTTGTATCTATTTACTTGATCTTCTTTTATTACTTCTTCTATTACTGTTATCACGACCGGTGCTCTCACTGAGCTCACCCGTATTCTCGTCCAACACATATGACTGACCCCGTGTTGACCTACATATGACTAATTACCTTGACGCAAACTCAACTGTCTACTCCTTTTTTTTCATTTTTTCTTTTAACAAACTCTTCTTATCGTCCATCTCTGCAGTTTACTACTCTAGCAGTCAAGGGTGATTCATTAATTAGTCTTAAGTGTCGTTAAGATGTTTTCCCGCCTGTTGTGAAAAAAAAGGACCTCGATTAACTTCAATTAGTCCAAAATAGAGACCTGATACTGTACAGATGTTCCTGATATGCAATAACAGTTTTTATATTTTATGTCGTCTTGTATTTGTGAATATCAATGATGTTTTTGCACTTGAATGTAGCTTTTTTGTTGTTTTCATTAGCTTTGCCTTTATTGTAATTATATTATATGTGGTAAGTTGAACCAAACCATTGATTATTATTGATAGTTTTGTGTCTTTATTGATTTGGTTGTTTGTTTGATCAAACTTTGTTTTTATACTTCTTCTACTTTTTGTAACTGCGTAAAATAACAAAAATAGACCAAATTAACCTTTCGGAGGAAAATGTCCACAAAACATGTGATCATGCGAGGGATGAATCCGTCCACCTGCCCGAGTAACATAATTTGTACTGCAATCAGCGAGTCTTGCCGCGAAAATTGGAGCTCAATTTTGTAAATGTAAAAGTCAGAATTCATTATTTCTAATCGTTTCCATGGAGACTCAAAGGGAAAGAGAGTATTATCATCAAACAGTTTGGTTTCCCAGAAGGGCACTCTGAGTTGTGCAATCCTTGATATTACAAGACAAGCCTTTTAAAATTGCATCACGGTAAAATATTAACTTTATAAACAGCAGTGGGTTTAATATCTCCACTCTTATCTCCTTTATTATTACTTCTCGCAGTGTTAGCAAAGCTTTGTTCATTTATCTATGTAGCCATTGTTCATTTTAGAGGGCACTTAGCACAAATCCACCATAAAAAAATGGTTTTAATATCGCCCACTGAGCCAAAAGAAACTGTGCACAGCAGATTTTTGCTCTATGAAAAAAACACATCAACTTTCCCGAAAACACAAAAAACTGCAGATTGAATGTATTATGTCTGAACAAATCTCTCTGTGCTGTAAATGAAGGACAACTTTGTCTCTGAGAGAGGACTCAGGTGTTGCTGTAAACAAGGTGTCTCTCTTAAACCGGATGTTCTGTTAATTGGCGATGTTGAAAATGTCTCTGATAAGGTTATTACAAAGGTTACTGCTCGACTGGAAATTATGCTGGGTAGTAATAAAGCACTTCCTCCCACGGGCCTCTTAAAAAGCCTGACTTATCACAACAGCCATCACACACCATCAAATCTGCAGAAGAACACAACAGAAACAGCGACACAACATGAATCTTCTCCTTCTGGTTATTGCTTTGGGGCTCGCAGGTAGATATTTACAATTACTGTTGTGTCTTGAATAAAATAAATGAATGCAGGAATAGACATTCAGATTCTCTGTGGTCGTGTTGGCGTTGCTGCAGGAGCATCACCCCTGGGGGACTACAAGGTGTGCCGGCCTCACTCCAGACCCTGGCAGGTGCTTCTGCATGGTGGAGGAGTGGCCTGCAGCGGAGCTCTCATTAACGAATGGTGGATAGTGACCTCCTTTGCATGTGCACCCAGGTAACCGCGTCCGACTGTGGCTGCTGATGTCGAATGAAAGGCATCAATCTTAATGTCTTGTTCCATGTCAGTCATTCAAAACAAGACATTTAAAGTAAAAATTATGCATTTGTTTTTGTTGTGCAGTATTTTCGATCCAATAGCAGCATGACCATTTATTTTACACCCAAATATGTCCCCAAATATCAGCAGTAAAATCGCATGTAAGCTTGGACAACCTGGCGGAGCTGCTTGATGTAGTTGACTTTGCCAGAACTTGACCATGCATTATTCAAGTCGAGCAACTTTCCATACTTTAATTCAAGGGCTGCAGCCTTTGCATGACCTTCAGTCTCCAGCTCCTCCAGTGTCTCGCACATTTTTTTCCTAACGTAATCAAAAAACTTGAAGGTTTTTTATTTTTTTGTTGCCCCCACAAAAGTGATTCATGAATAAGTCGAACATCTTTGTCAGCTGTTTTTTTTTAAATTTTTTTTTACATTTTGTAGAAATGCAAATGCCCCGATGTTATGTCTAATATCTTATCAATATGATTGGAAGAGTCAATCAAGGGGTGTAGAGGTTTGTCTTTAACTGCATAATAATGCTCCAGTTAGGTAAGAAAGTTTGCTGCAAGTTTGTCTTTTGTTTCTCCACAAACTTTGAACTGGACTCTGTAAAACGGCATGAAGTGGCATAGAGCTCTCTAGGGTGCCCTTTGTCATGTTCATGCCATTTATCAGGGTTTTGTCCACTGGAGGGGCATCCTAGAGACCACTTTATCTTGTTTTCTCCACTGGAAGGACAACCTGGAGGGCACTTTATCTCGCTTTCTCCAATGGAGAGGCACCCTAGGGGAGGCTTTATTATGCTTTCTCCACTGAAAGGGCACCTAGAGGGCGCTTTATCACATTTTCTTTAATGGAGGGCCATCCTGGAGGAGGTTTTATTATGTTTTCTCCACTGGAGGGGCACCCTAGAGGGCACTTTATCATGTTCTATCTTCCATAGGGGCATCCAAGAGGCCACTTTTGCCTCCGACATGGGCTAAACAAAAGTTTACTTTGTTTGACCATCATCATCTTTTGTCCATAGGGGCCGCTGGAATCAACAAAAAATAAAAGCTCTGTGTAGTCTCTTTTGTTAAACCACATTCATTAACTGTTGTTACTGTTATCACGACTGGTGCTCTCACCGAGCTGACCCGTTTTCTCGTCCAACATATATAACTGACCCCGTGTTGACCTACAAATGACTAATTTCCTTGACGAAAACTCAACTGTATACTTGCTGTTCGTGTCGGATTAGGGCTCACTGTTCCTCGGTCATAGGCATGCTTCTGCCTGAGGCCTGAAAGGTGCTCAATAAATCAGAGTCCTTCTTTCCCCTTCTCCTTGCAGACCCTACAGCACCATTGCATCTCTTGGGGAGCACGACATTACTGTGGAGGAGGGCACAGAGCAGCACATCGATGTTGCCGATGTAATCATTCACGGCCCGTACCACTCATCCCGCTCACCCATCCACAGCCTCACCATGGTCCGTCTGGCCTCACCCGCCCGCTTCAACCAGTTCGTCCAGCCCATCCCTCTGGCCAGTCGCTGTGCACAGCCTGGAGAGAGCTGCTCCGTCAGCGGCTGGGGATCCACCATCCCAAATCACTGTAAGTGGACTCAAAGGTGCAACTGTGGCTTTGACACCTTGTTAACTTGTGAGGACATCAGAAATTAGTTTAATCGCAGCAAAGTCAGTGTTCCATAATAAAAAATGTTCTTTGAGTAAAAGCACCAAAGTGTCACCATCAAAACATACAAAAACTGTAAGTACTGATAATGCAGGAAAAAAAACCCTTCAGAGTAAAATATATATATTATATTATCGAATTATAAATAGTGATGCATTATGCGTAAGGATCATTTTAATGTTGCAGCTGGCAAAGGTGGAGCTGATTCAAATTGTTATTAATGGGCAGCTTACAGCACTTTATGATAATACATCACAATTTCTTTGTTATCTATTTATATTTTCATTCATGATCTGAATCTGCAAGGTAATGCAATGCATAACATTTTCAAGTGAGAGTTACAACTACCTAAAAGCTGTACTCAGGCCTCGCTGTGGAGAGCTTCATACAAACCTTTTTCTTCAAGCGAAAATGTTCCTGTCAAAATTGGAGACAGTTAATTTTGTGGGTCATCTATTCAGTTCCATTGTATTAGGTACGGATTCTAAGGAGAGATGATTCATTTAAATCCTTTATTAAAATGTGCTCTGAGCAGCAAATTAAATTCCATTAATCTTAGGTAATTTGGGTGAAGTCACTCTTTTGCATAGCCTGGAGCGAGAGAGAGGCTGCAGTGTATATGAAGTGGGGAAAAGTGAGTGTCCGCGAAGTGTGAAGTCCCACAACACAACAGTGCCCTTAATAATTATCATACATCACGACATATACATATTAATAGATCATGCATGTCCTTACTCACATGCTAATAGAACACGTTAGAATGATGTAAATACCTGCACTGCTGCACTTGTTGTGGATAACAACAAACCAATGAGAGAAGCATCCTGGAGCTGCCAGCCAACCGTAAAAATTATAACCCTCACCCTTTCTCCCTGCAACGTGTGTAACCGCAGCAAGTTGTTGCACCAGACTAATATCCATTTTGTATTCTAGCCCTTGAGGCATAGTATTGTTGGCAGAAACTTAAAATCTCACTTCCAGTTCTTGCTGAGGACTAGAAAAGCCGCGTTGACCAGGTCTCCTCACTTATCCAGACTCGTTCGACCTTCAGCTTGAACCTTACTCTGAACCACTGCACTTCATTGGGTGCTCAAGAAAAAACCTGCCAAGGTGGAAGCAGATCAGATGAACAGTTCTCCAGATATGCGAATAACATACGGACAGACGGAGAGAGATTCCATGCTTTATATTAAGGTCATTTTGCAAGTCAAGAAAGTCAGTTTGCTGTAAAGATTAAGTAGCATTTATTTTTGACAGAAACCACAACAAAAATCACCGACATGGCCGTCAACTTGGCACAAAGGAAAGCACTACAGGAACTGCCATATTGACAGCTGCAGTTATGTGAAAGAAGATAGCTGGGGCCATTAAGTAGCTAGCGTGTGAGAACAGAGTCATGCTGCACCAAGCCTGGCTAATAAAAACAATTTAGTGACCCATAATTTTGGAATCCTTGTGAACGTTGCTCTATGGCACCAATAGTGGTAATAATAAACTACACAACTCACCTCTAGACTTAAGACTTCCAATTCATTTGTTCCTGTCGCAAAAAAAAAATACTACCATGAATAGACAGGATTATAAAAACTGGAAAACTCCTATCAGTCCAGTGTGTCAAATTACAAGAAAACCCCCATTTTATTGTTTTACAGCACAAACAAGTGCCACTTATTATCAAGAACTACACAATTAAGTGGAGCAAAAACCTTTGTTCACATTCAAGTGAAATAATGCAGTGCTATTGGCCTCTTTAAAACGAATGCTCATGGAGTGACAGCAGGGAACGCGAAGCACCACTCACTCTGCAGCGGGTACCAATTATCGAACATTCAGGCTTAATTAAGAGAAAGAAATCTAAACTGTACTAGTGTTACTTCTTCAGCGTTTCTCAGGGGGATGCTGGATTCCGGTCAGCAGGTGGGTATGTACTTGTGCTAAAAAGCTAATTAATATTCTGGTCATCGCAGCTGCAACAAGGCATGAAAGTTCTGTTTTAATAATGGCTATAAATGGCTTTCTTTAATCAGAGGAGGTTCTAATTGGCTGTCAAAATGCCCGGTCGGTGATCAACACTAATTAAAAAGATGTAGGCCTTGAAAACAGTACTTACCCAAGGTTTAGACTTTCACGCTCCAGTGCAAGGAGTGGTAATGGGAAGTAATCCATAGACCTGCTAAGGGAAAGAATGACAATGAGTGGCAGATTAATGAGTGATGGTACAGAATATGGCACAGCCACTAAACGGTAGTAACATCACAGATGTTTGACTGAATCAGAGTGATTACCCACCTCCTCCCTCTTCAAAACAGATGAGCCTGATCAGCACCTGAAGTGTATAACTGTGCCCATTGTGGATGACCAGACCTGCATGAACACATTCCCTATGTACCTGTTCTGGAGCCCGTACATGATCTGCGCTGGTCAAGCAAACAGCACAGATAACTGCCTGGTGAGCATGGACACAACACAAACGACCTGTGTATTGGACTGCTGTATGTCTCGCCCCTGACATCTAACCTCTCATCCGTCTCTCCTTCCTCATCCCTCTACAGCATGACCGTGGCAGCGTGATGGTGTGCGATGGACAGCTGCAGGGTGTGCAGTGGTTCGCGCATGGCTGCAGCGACCCAGCTGATCCCAGCGTGCACTCTAAGCTGTGCCTGTACAATAACTGGATCAAGAGTGTGATGGACACCTACAGACCCCCTCTTGATACAACTCCGACAGCGACGACAATGTGAGGCTGGGGATTTATGAATTTAACATTGTATTCATAATTATGTACTATGTTTTCATGAGTGTATAACTACCTGAAAATAAAAGTTGTTTTGTTTTGTTACCTGAGAATGAGCCATCTGTATGGGGGAATGGGTCCTCTTCCAGTGTGTCCGCCATGTTGTGGCGCCATGTTTCAGAACAGACAAACTGAACACTGACCCTAGAGAGGACCTTTTGTTTTTAGTGGCCAGAGTGGTTTCACTTAAATACCTTTATACTAAGATACAGCACATTCAGTTGTTTGAAATGCACAACCTCACCGCTAGATGCCACATGGGTCATTTAGAGAAGGCAAACTAAAAATATCAAGAAATTAAAATACTATATCTTCTATTTCCTTACTAAAGTGAAAAATACAATCATACACCTTCTGAATTAAAGTTTCTCTCTCTTACTGAAAGAAGTCAAGCTTGGGGTTATTTCCGCGACAGGGCTAACTTCTGCTAAAATGCACCTCATGCAAACTTCACATAAACTAAACAAAACTCACAGAGGCAGACTTGGAAATAAGACAGAGCCATGAGCTAATTAGCCAGTGACAGCTAGCGACAGCCAGGAAAGCTAGCAAAGAGAAGCAGATGTTGAAACTTTGGTGATATGCTGCCCCCTATGTTTTTGGAGTTACCCATGAATTCTGGCCATAATCTGCAAATTACACCTTTATGGAAGACGCAGCACTGTTGCAATTCTTCAAAGTGATAGCTACTCTAGGTGAGATTAATTGACTCGTGAACGTTACGCAGCAGTCTCAAACAGTAAGCTAAAAAAATTCAGCAAAAAAAAATAGTTATAAACAAATACAAAAATAAAATGTAATGTGTTTTGAGAGATCATGCTTTATTCATGACAGCCAGTCAGCAACCCATAACACTGTGATCGCACCTTTTTACTAATTTGCCTGAAACCATTAGACTAATAGCTGCTGCTAATTAGCTCATATGTTTTTCACAACACGTCGTACAATTCACAACGGCTGCCGTGCATGCGACAGTGATGATGAATTGGACATCGATAGAGAATGTATGTTATGTTGTAGACGCTCACTCCTTAAAGGCTTGCATTCATCAGGTGGCCAGAAACAATTTGATAAGGTAATTCTAGGGTCAGTGTTATGGTTGTGGCTTGTGCAGCTCTAAAGTTGCAAAAAAATCTAAAATTATGCAGGTTTGATGATTTGAAAACGATCAACATAGAAAATAACTGGAAAATGAAACACATTTTCATATTCTACAAGGGTAGATTACAATTTACAGATGTTGGAAATGACAATTCAAAAAGTAACACCTCATTTGAAATCAAATGGCTCTGGTGATGAGATGTACAACCTGACAAAGGGGTGAGCAGCATTAATGTGAAGCACCACTAGATGGGGGTAAAGCCCAATAATAAAGGAACACATTGTGCCATAGAGAGAGGAGAGAGAGAGAGAGAGACAAACATCATGACAGCGCGGACAGGTGGCGTGAATCTTAGATTCCTTGCAAGGCTTTGTGTGAACTCTGATCTGGCATCTGAGCGCTGCCGTGACACCGAAATTTTCGCAAAAATATGTTATAGCAATAAAAGCATGGATCTAATGTGACATTACCAAGACGCAGCGAGTACAAAGGAACCGGAGAACACATGGGACACACACAAACACACACATTGCATACATACACAAAATCAAATACACACATGTGCACACACACTAACATGAAAAGTGACTGACAGCTGTGTCCATAATCACCCAGGCAGCTGAACATAGGGGCCACTCCGCCATCTGTTCTCAGCATTTCTCTCCCGTTCCTCACCCCGTCTTCCCCCCCTCTTCTTCCACCTCAGCGGGAGACAGAAGGCAAACTGAGGGGCTGACTTTGGTAACCAGGATGTCACTTTAGAAAGCAGTGTGATATTAATTGGTGTGGTTTTAAGAGCTGCTACTTGTGTTTGTTTTCCTCTCCCAGTTTGGATAGTCATTGATTATAATTCTGGAGGATTTGACTGACACCAATTTAATCTTAAAGCAACCGTGTCAGTAATTTCTAGTGTTTGTCATAGACACAATGGATATTTCACTTGTTCTCTCAGGCAGGTTATAAAATAGAAGAAGTCAGAGATCCTGTGGGATTTCTCTCCAAATACCTTCTTGGTCTCTTTGTATACTGTATCCCAAAGAGTCTGTAGTTTGTCACGGCTAGTTATTTGGTCTAGCTTCCATCACAGAGGGCTTGGTTCCTCGTTTTGCAAGGCTGCTTTGGAGATCTAAAGCATCCCCCTAATAAATACCAACTAAACTCTCGGGGTAATTGAAATGGGTTATCTCATGTGCTTCTGCAAACAACACAGCCCATTTCTTTTCTGTAATTTCTAGTTGGAATCCAAACTCTCATTTCCCCTGCAAATATAGTGAGTCAAAGCCATTCAGTGAGGTTAAACAGTGATATGTAGTACAGTTGGAGGGAGGCGCCTGAGATATAACAGATAACAGGACTATAGGCTAGAGGCTCTGTGGGGATGTAGACACTGTGGTGTTTTGTGTGAAATGCTAATGTCAGCACGCTAACAAGCTCACAGTGACAACAATGTTTGGCAGGTTTAATGATTACCATCTTAGTTTAGCATGTTAGCATGAGTGCAAATTAAAGTATTACACTTTAATCAGATGATGGCACTAGAAGAAAAGTTAGGGGATCCTTGGAGTTATCAGGTCATCCTGAGAGGACAATGATTCCACAGCACCTTTTGCTGCAAAATGTAAGGAATATCTGTCTGCTACCAATTCTCGCCCAGCGAGGTTCAGATGATGGTTCGGAGCAAGTGCACATTGCTGGTCTAGAACAAAAAACTCCTTCATAAAGGGGCTGGAGGCAGGACCAAGGACCATCTAAAACTGTGTATGACTGCCATTTTGTAAAACCAGAGGTGAGGTAGCGTGTTCTGATTAATCCATGGGGCAAATAAACATATTTTCACTTACTGAAGCAACAATGGTCCGAGGACCGGTCATGTTCGGATCCCAATGTAGGCTTGCAAAGCCAAGAGCAACAGCTGTAAAGAGTCGACGTAGCCCGCTATAGTTGTTCCTAGCAATGCTGGTAAATTGGAGATGTATACAGTGACTGACGGATGTGACTTTACAGTGGCTCTCATGTCTGTGGAAAAGCAAATTAGCTCTTAAAATGCCCACAGATTAAACCAACTTCCAACCAGAAATAGCACAAGCTGAGAATGAGCACTTTGTTCTCTCTCTGGTTGAAAGGGGGATACTTCTGTCCTCAAGAACCACTCACCTGATCGACTTTGCGCTTGGTGGGTGTATTGCTGATGACCCAAGGAAGAACAGTGTCGAGTGTGAAGTGGGTTGGATGAGCGGTTTTTCAGAAAGCGGCAAGCAGCAAAATAGGAGGTCATGCAGTCAGCCTGTTTTGCATTGGCATGTTTTGAACGCGTGGATTCATCCTCTTAGATCCACAAATGTTTGCACCAAATGTAAGGTGCGATCCATTGCATAGTTGTGTACAGCCCAGTCCAAACCAGCTGTCTGTCTGGTAATGTTTTTTCTTTGAGTCTCTTTGTGTGGCCAGATGTGGATACTAACAAAGAAGTGATTTTGTTTGTCTTGTCTGTCAAAATCTGTGTCCTTCACAGACGCTAGCATTATAACACAGATCTCTACAAGTGTTCTGTTGAGATCAAAATGAAGGGTTTAGTTCGAAGATGGGTGTCAACCAAGCAAGAATGCCGAACTAGGGAAGCAGGAGGTTGGAAAGGGACCTTTGCAGAAACACCTCTTCTCAGCTCCCACTCAGAATGTAATGGACCGACACAATGAAAAGTTATAAAGATAAGATGCCCTTGGTGGTCGAAGGAATGTTTATGCCCTGGAATAAATTCTAGACAGAAGTCTGACTCCCACTGAGTTACTCTTCCTTCTCTCCATTTCTGTTGCTTCTACCCTTCAGACAAACATGCAGATAGACGTGTTGTGGAATCCGCTCTCTCAGCCCAGTTAGCTATAATACACTTACGTTTATTAATGGTTAACCATCGCTCCTTTGCCTGCCTAACCTACTCCCTGCTTCTAACGTACTGTAAATTATTTTCCAATTTCTAAACGTCCTCCCTTCCTCCTCCCCTCTCTTCTGGCTTTCATAACTCAGGCATGCATGCACGTCCCACATTGAAAACAAATATCATCCTAAATAGCCCCAACGATGTGGCATAAACTGATTAATGAGGGAATTAAAATGAACGATGATCCATAGGGAGAAATCTCTCTTCCTGGGGTGTTGCAGTGCTTATCAGCGGTTGGTACAAAATCTGTAGAGTAAACGCGAGGCATCTCCCTCCCTTCTCCCATCGCCCTCCACCGCACTGTTTCCCTGGCAAACTGTCGCCATCACTCATCGCCGACTTACATTCCTAGCATTCCCCCGTGGCACCTGGCTCATGAGAGAGGAAAAGTGACAAACGCACACTCAGAAAGCCCATCCACAAACAGAGAAAGTGCACACCACACTCCGCACACACTCATACTCACACGTTTCCCTCCGTATTTTTTTCGTCCTAACCACTGACAGGTCTTTTCACAAAGATGTAAATTAATATGGGAGGCTGACTTACATTAGAGCCAGGCTGTGTGTGTGTGTGTGCGTGTGTGTCTGTTTGGGAATATACTATATGTGTGCGTATGCCTCTGTTCACTAGGCTAATGGCTCATTGAGAATAGCACAGGCCAAGTCAATCATACCAGATCTCTCCCCGTCGTCCCATTGAGACCTGTGGCTCATCAGGGGAGATAATTAGCCTGAAGAGCTTTAATGATACTAGCTTAATAGCTACAAGAGCACACTGAGAGGCAGCAGTGTGCACATGTGTGTATGTGTGCATGTATGTGTGGGATGCGCTGTGTGCAGAGGTGTGGGATGCGACTCCGCGAGGCAGCGAGTGAGTGAATAAGAGATTAAAATCATGTTTCGTTAATACGTGTGTTTATGACAGTGTGTGTGCATGGTTGGTGATAATGTGGAAGCTGATGGGATAATGAATACTGTGGCTAACAGCCTCCAACCCACAGACGCACACGCACAATTACACACATACACAGATATGCACACGTACACACACCATCGCTATCTTAGTTTTGCCCTGCTTTTCTCCCACTCCCTCCATCATAGTTAGCAGTGCAGTGAGTTCCCTCACACTCGCCGAATAATCCAACCCTGACGCGCACAAACACACACACACCTCCGAGACTGTGTTTGTGTGTAGAGATCGAGGTGGGGGAGGCATTATGCATTCATATCGAAAATTGCCTTGCATTTAAATGAGAATATGCACTTTGGACGCAAGCTGTTTACTAAATGCAGTCCCAAAGTGCATCACAGTGCCGTGAGTGCATGCATAAAAGGGGGTGGACACAATAATGGGAACAATGAATGCTACACTCAATGAATCAGGACAAAAAAAGAGCTACACTGAGTCATCTTTATGAAATGTTGTGCTGCCGTCCTGCCCTGGTTGTTATATGGTGATGAGGACCATGTCTTCTCTTCAGATACCTCCTCAATCTTCCAAATCAAATGCGCCTTGCTGGAGATCGGAAAAAAAATCAGCTCTGCGGCCTGTTCAGCGGTGAAACGTGCACTCGTGGCTTCAGCTCAGACAGAACTGAGGGTTCTGTCACCTGCAGCACCTTTAGACACTCTGAATGTTAGTGTTAGTAAGCAGGGCCTTGATGGTTGTGTCTGAAACTGTCTGAACTTTGATCTTTGAAAGTTGTGTATGGGGTTGTGGAAAGGGGACGATGTGTGTGTGTCTGTGTGTGTGTGTGTGTGTGTGCATGGGTGTGTCGGTGTGTGTTTTTTGCAGTCTGTAACTGACTCTGTGACTACCCGAAGACAATCTTTGTACCCAAGTAGTGTACAGCTTCCATGGATATATGAATAAAGGCAATATTTCCCTTTTTCTAATGTTGGGGTCATGCTGGGGAAAAGTCATAAAAACAACATTTAACATTAACATTTTCTCTGCTGTTAAACACCATTTAGGGTAAGTTTTGACCCAAAGACAACAGGAGGGTTACATTTTCACTAGAAAGGAAGTAAGGAGGGATAAAAAAGCAAAAAAACAAAACAAAAAACAGTTTCTTCCAAACTGCAGTGTACCTGACCAGAACGATCTGATCATCATGTTGGTTTTGTATAACTAATCACACTCCTGGACAATCAATGTGCTAACCAATCACAATTTGGTCATGTCATAGCTTTGCAGCACTTTGGGAATATACGCACATGGAAGAAGTTCTTAATTCGTACACGTGGTTAACGTTGTGAGAGGCTCTATTTGAACTCAAACCATGATATTCAAGTAGTTGTGTTGCCTAAACCAAACGAAACTAAGACAGAAAATAAAATGGTGAATAGAAGTTCTACTGACATTAATTATGATGTTGCAGGAACAACACCAACACGGCGATATCAGATAAACCACCAACTCCTCATTACTAAAGGTGCTTCAAATTATTTGGAGTATAGTTTTGTTGCTGTTTTTAATCAAATATTATTGAACTGTATCGTAATATAATATATTGTTTTTGTTTGCTGCGTTAAAAGCGGTACTGTTAAGGCTCATTCATTGTTTCTGGTGGGCTCAGGTTGCTCTATTGCACTGCCAGATTGGGAAATAAGAAACATTTCTTTTATAGCTTTAGGTAGCAGTTTACTTTTTGTCAGTTCACGCCTTGATTTTAGGAACTGAAGCGGGAATAAAGGCATGAAAGTGTAGGTGCTTTTGTGCCACAAAGAGCCCCTCGCAGAGAGGGGATAGAGAGAACACATACTCTCAAAATCAAAACCAAGCCCCCCCCTTAGCCACACACATAAGAGCACAGACACACTCGTGTGCATTTCAGTAATGGTTTTCTGAAAAAAGGGGCCACAGCTACAAAGAGGTAAACCCCACAGGGAATCCATTTGCCTTTCCTTGCAATCATCATACACTTCTCTAAAAAACACCATGGACCAGTGCCGTTGCCATGGATACATGCCGCTCCATCTCTCTCTCGTTCGCTGTCATTTTTTCCTGTGTATCTTTCTTTCTCTGGAAGGGCCTGTGTTCCCCATGGATTTGCTTGCACTCCCCGCTACATACCTGAACATGTTTTTGCCTGCGTGTAAGTATGTCTTAAAGTGTTTGAAACAAATGTGTGTGTCTGTGTGTGAGGAATGCAAGTAAGTAGGTTTCACCCGGGGCCACACTTTACTTCAGGGAGAGGGGGAAAATTACACCCAGTGATCACACACAAATATACACAGTGAGAATGCTGTTTACAGCTGACTCGCTGCAGTGAACGGGCAATACGGAATGAGTCCTGTATGTTTTCTCAGCACACACTCACACACACACACACACACACAAGCAGAGAGAGATGTCCCATTGCTAACACCAGGTAAGCCTGATAAACCCCCCTAAGCTAAGCCGGGACTTATTGATAGGTCTGTCACACCGGGGAGAGAAGTCGACTCATGTATCAGCACAGACATAGAAACTCCCCGCCTGCAGGAAAATGTCATCCAGAAAAATGTGAAAATGCCACAGACAGTGTTACTTTACTGAGAGTTAACAAAAGGCATGTTGGCTGAACGGCTGGCTGACCAGAGTTTTTTTTTCATCCGAGTGGTCCTGCTGTAGCCGAGTTTTCCTGCTTCTTGCCGGAGAAGCATAAATAATACATCATTTGGCCAGATTCTCTCTCTGAACCTTTAGAAGTATAAAACTTTTTGGGGTTTTAAACTCACAGTTCCTAATTTTTGTAGTTTGAAGAAAACATCTTTGATGGAATATCTGTCTGTGATACTTCTTAAGATAAGTCATGGTTGTTTGTTTTTACCATAAAGAAAAAACATTTTAAACCAGGATAAGGGTTTGTATTGAATTCATTCTTTACCCCCTCACAATATCACAATTTGAGAAATAAGATGTGGGAGTGATTTTATTGCTTTACCAAAGCTCGTACAAAATAGATTCAATGGGAGCTCATAAAGTTGATGCAGTATAACACAGCGATATTGAGTTAAATTCTATATCCTCCATTGTGTAAATGTGGCAGTAGCTCTAATTCGTGTTAAAAAAAATGCTCTGATGGTGTAACATTTGATTGTACGCACAAGTTGTGTGTAAACTCAACACTGCCTTGTGATGATTAGTGTTAAAGTTAAATAATTGAGAGTGTTGCAAACAAACTTTTCCAACTTTTCCACTTTTTCTGATTAACAAACATGGAAGTCCTGAACAGAGCGATGGACATTTTTCTTCTTGTTGCTGTCTGAATATTCTGTCGCTGCTGAGACAAACAAATTTCCCCGCCTGCGGGACATTAAAGGATTTCTGATTCTGATTCTGAAATCACCATATGAAGCATTTCCAAGAACTTTACATGCTGATAATGTGACTGTTAAACATACACACTGGACAGGACGGCTCTTTCTGTGGATTTTCTTTCTCTAATAATAACCATGTAATGATAACCTTGTCTGTGCAGCTATGTTCTCTGTCACCCCTATCAACCAACTTCTTCTGCTGCCACAAGGGTTGGAAATGACCTGTTTTCCTTTGCGCCCTGAGGCAAAAACAGCAAATCTAAAGTATTTCATGAGCTGGGCATAGATTCAGTCAATATTGCGCTACATATTTCACCGAGCAAAACTGACTGATTTATAAGGGCATTGTCATGGATATGTATTTTTACACCGAGCTCAATCCCAGCTGGACAAACGTCCCCTTGATGTGACCCTTGACCGCGTTCTTACTGTAGTATAACAGCTCACCTTTGAAACATAAAACCTAACCTCTGTTCTGACCCGGCGTGACAAAGGTTGAGTTCACAAACGCATGTCTTGGCAAAACTATTCTACACCACGAAGCACAAACACAGACATAACACACACACACATTGAGGGCGGGGAAGGCATGGGGAACACGTGCAATTAGTGAGGAATGTTAGCCCCTCTTACTCCACCCATTGCTGCCCCTTACCCTGCAGCATGTGGCGCAGAAAAGAAGCACACCCTCACAGAACTTTTCATACAGTACAGGTCATGACCAGGGAAGGAGAAATATTTCTTGCAATTCTCCGAAAACTAGTAAATCAGGGCAGATTTGTGCAGCTGTACAGGGGTCAAAGTTTTAGCCATTAACTACAGGACGGAAAGATATATATTGCACATTTCTGTGTAGTGCGTGTATGGACATAGCCGGGTGGTAAGAGACATACACAGTCAGGCAGTGCAAGCAAGAGGGAGGAGAGTCTTGGGGTTTGGGAAGTAAATTATTTACACTAACATACACTTACAGGAGTTGAGCATCTGCAAAACATCTCACACAAAAAGCCCATCCTACACTCTGCTCCTTTACACACACATACCTTTTTTTCCCTCTCCTCCTGTGTGTGTGAGGTTATGCAGAGCTACGTCCTCTGATCCAGCATCAAATAAAGTGGAGGGGTCTGATAAGCTGATAAGGACGCAGCTAAGAGAAAGACCAGGGCGCCTTACTCACTCACACACACACACGCAAAGAGGCGATGGCGGAGAAGGAAAACCTTGACACAGGTAGACACACACAGGCACAGCAGTTGTCAGCAACTAAACGCTGTGTCGTGTTTTCTATTACTGGACAGAGCAAGCTTGATAAGACCCCTCGGGCCCTGTAATAAACCAGGCTCTCTCATCACTAGATAGCTTGTAGGTTTTTCCATTAAGGCAAAGAAGGTAGGGAAGGTCACACGAGTGAATGAGGGGAATAAAATAGAAATTGAAGACAAAGGGTGAGATTGAAAATGGGAACGAGAGTATAAATGTGGGATAAAAGACCTCCTGTGTGTGTGTGTGTCGCCCATGTTGAACAAAACAAGCAATACACACAAGAGATCTTGTTTATCCCGACAGCAGGATAGACAAGGGTGAATGTGTGAGCGACAGAAAAAAGGAGGACAGGATTGGATATAATAGCAAAGCTCCATTAGTAAGTCAGTGGAGCATAAGATAGTAATTATGAGGTGTACTCTTGGGATGCCCTAAGTCGCTCTCGCTGTCACTGCCTGTGCTGTTTCAACAAGAGGGGGAAGCAAACACATTTCACAGTGTGTGTGCGTATGCATAAATGTTTGTGTGGTGGGAATTAAAAGAGGGTGAAGAGACTTGAGGACAGTGAGGGAGTGATACAAGGTAGCATACTGATGGATGATGTAACCACTGTTTTTCTTGGCCTGTGTTTGGCCCAAGGCAGGTATGTGTGTGTGTGTATATGTGTTTTAAGGTATGTTTTCTACAGCGAGAGTTGGGCAACAAGGTCAAGTGCAAAGAATGCACAACCATTTTATTAAACATGCTCCGAGGTATTTATGCCATGTCAAGAGTCTTGTTTTAAAACACACACTCAAGTTTACACTTCTTCCCTGGGTTGTGACTGACTGGTTTGTGGGGACATGACTGGTTTGTGGGGACGTGACTGGTTTGTGCGGGACATGACAGATTTTTTGGGGGACATGCCTGGTTTGTGGGGACGTGACTGATATGTGGGGACATGACTGGTTTGTGGGGACATGACTGGTTTGTGGGGACGTGACTGTTTTTTTAGGGGGACATGCCTGGTCTGTGGGGACGTGACTGGTTTGTGCGGGACATGACAGATTTTTTGGGGGACATGCCTAGTTTGTGGGGACATGACTGATTTGTGGGGACATGACTGGTTTGTGGGGACGTGACTGGTTTGTGGGGACGTGACTGGTTTGTGGGGGACATGACTGGTTTTTGGGGGACGTGACTGGTTTGTTGAGACATGACTAATTTGTGGGGACATGACTGGTTTGTGGGGACATGACTGGTTTGTGGGGGACATGACTGGTTTGTGGGGGACATGACTGGTTTGAGGGGAAATGACTGGTTTGTGGGGGACATGACTGGTTTGTGGGGGACATGACTGGTTTGCGGGGACATGCCTGGTTTTTGGGGGACATGACTGGTTTGTGGGGACATGACTGGTTTGTGGGGGACATTTTGCCAGGTCTTCACAACTTCAATGGACTGATTGTGCTGCAAGAAAAAAAAAAAGTAAAATGTAATGTATAGAAAAATGAAATACGTTAACAAGCAAAATCTGACAAAATGTGCTGAAATGGTACATTTGGATATTCTGCCTAAAGATGTCAGCTACACTTTATTAGCATCAATCCTTATAGAAGGAATGTTCATGTGCTGTGCTTTGACCCAGTGAGAGCTACACTGATGCTAACACCTTTGCAGAAATCTCACAAATGTTAACTTTTCTGTTGGTACCAAGATCTTTCATATAGACCATGTAACTTCAGAGTTAGACTCTGTTGAGACCAGTTCTTAACAGGTTCAGGATAATGTAAAGGGGCAAAGGAATCCATTATGTCAACGATGGTCCTCACAAGTACTACAAGATAAACGTGTGGATGTGTGCGCATAACTTTATTATGTGTGAGTGCCGATGAGAGGATACGGCGTCTCTGAGCGTAAATCATCACCAGAAGCATAAGTGTGTGAGTATGTGTGTGTTTTATCCTCCAGGCAGCTGCTGTGCTGTAATGTTAGCCAATGAGGGAGGAGCTTGTTGCATGTACAGAAGTTCTCCGAGGAGCAGCATTCAACAGCTGCTTTCAGCTCCTCCAGGCCCTTCTCCCTCTCTCCACTTCTCTTTTTAACGCTTACTTTCTTCTCTGATCCTCTCTCTCTCTCTCTCTCACTCTCTCTCTCTACTGGGCCCCAGCAGATCTTTTTTGCCTTTGGCTGTAAATTCAGCATTCATAGTGGGTGACTATGTGCAAACACAAACACAGCTTTAATGTGCAGTATTGTATCATCCTGCAGTATTGAATAGGGTTTTACTATATCGTTAATCTGATTGATGGTCTTCTTTTCATCATGTTTTGTTTATTGCTTGGTCCCAAGAGTCTTTTTAACTTTTAACATGCAGCCCACCCCATATAAATTAAAGTCAATTGATTATTTATAATCAATAGACCCCTGTAATGAATTGGGACATAAAGCCTTACAGGATTTACAAGACTTTCAGCCCTGCTTTAACTGTAAAGAGACACATTTTTAATGTTTCTTTTATATGACCACAATGACTAACAATTTGAATATTGCATGTTTTTTCAAACAAAGAGGTAGATTTACTGTTAATTAAACTATTGATAATAGTTATTTCACTGCTAACAAATTATGGAATGCTTTTACAAACCCTTTATTGAGGCACCTGATTCATAAATACAGTGTAGATCATCTATGATTATTATTTGGACGAACATTAGTAAGTTGCAACAAATTTTTATAAACTTAGACAACTGCTTTAAATCGTTTGTGAAGCATTTCATTGTTTGTTAACAGATAAAATGTATTTAATTAACTAAAAGTCTAACTAAAAGTCTGGTTATTTACTTATGTTTATATTTATGTCACTTTTTATAATAGCAGAATCAGACTCAGATGGTAGTTTTTGGATTCCTTGCTAATGCTGTCAAATGTGATCATGATACATGAGCACCGACCAGATACATCAGATTAAGTCGTGTTTTTGTTGAGTGTTTAACTGTTATTAAATTAAAACTAAAGATTTAAGAACAGAATAAACATGTGTATCAACTTAAATGCTACAAAAAGAAATGAGAATGTTTGTAGGTACTTTTTTTTATCGTAGTCTGAGGAACCCATTGTAAAAGGAGAGTAAATTGTTTTTTTTCCCCAGCTACAGTGAGCTGCACTGTATTCTGGTATATTGCAGCTATTGTGTCTGGGGGAACTGAAATTGTTTCCTCTTCTAATGGTGGATCCTGCTGTGTGATCGTGTAACACTGGTCGCAACAGTTAATGGATCAAATCCAGGTTTTCCCTGATTTGTTAGACCACTATAGGTTTTGTTCTTTTCCTTTTCTGCTAATAATCACTACAGCAGCTAGCATTTGGCACCTAACAACAAACATAATTACATAGGCCGTGATAAGCAATTTTCATTTTGGACCCATATGGTCCTCTTCCTGATGAGGACAGGCCCCTTTGTAATGGCTCACTTTAATCCTGGAGTTGACCTCAGCCTGTCATGGTAAGTATAAGTGACCTTTGACCCTTGAGGATTGACCACATCATTCCATAGATGAACTCCGAGGGAGTGGGTGCACATGAACACGTCTCTCAGTCTCACAATCTCTCAATCTCCCATCACATTTACGCCTCCACACATCAATGCCACATATTTACTGCTTTTTTTTCTTTTTTTTTTCTAAACTCTTTAACTAATAAACCCTGCTGGAAATATGATCTCCCTCTGTGGTATTTGCCTCTCATTCCCTCAGACACAACAAAAAGTAAAACTAACCAATTAAAATTAAAGCACACCAAGCTGTGCCTTAATAACCAAACATCCCACAGGTAGTCTGGCTACGAATGACACACACTCACACACTCAATGAAAGCCCGGGCAGCAGGAGATCGGCCGCCACTCGGCTTAATAGCACACTCGCTGATACAATCAATGAAACAAATCTTCCATGCTGCGAGATAGATATCAGAAATACAGCAAATAAATGTAGGCTCACAAGGGTAGGTGTAACACACACACACACTGAGAACACAGGTACCAAATCTCTGCTCTGTCTCTCATAATCACACCCAAACAGTAAACACATTCTCTCCTCACAGGATATTAAACCTCAGGACTGAGGGAGATAAACATATTTATCACACCAGCACCCTTTCTCTCTTTATCTCTGTTCACTTCTCAGCTACACACCTTCACTCCCTTCATCATGACTTCCTCCCTTCTATCACCCTATTTATGTCTTTAGAGCTGATTGTTTAAATCCCAGAGTCAATGCAGATTTTTGACATCTTAACAAGGCATCTTCTGTTTCATCCTTCGCCACCAATCACTACTTTCATTTCCTCTCATCCTGACAGTGACCCCTCCTACGCTACATCTCCTCCACCTCCTCCAACTCCACCTCTACATCTTGCCTTCACATCCGGTTACTCCATTTAGCTTTTTCACTTTTTCTTCTCTGCCTTTCTGAGACTCTCTATTAATTATCCCCTTCCTCCCCTTCCTCCCTTGACACGACCGGTCCTCTATTATCTCCACATCCATGCTGATCTTCTTCTAGCGTCATTGCTCTTGGGGTCATGTGCGCACTGCATGTGTGTGCTGATTATGTGGGATGATGGAGCACATATTGTCAGCAGTGCTGTCACCAGAGCCTTGTTTAACCTGGATCCATCTCAGCAGCGCCGCTTACAGAAATGTGTGTCTGTTTCTGTGTATGAGCAGAATCGGAGCCATGTGCGACTGAATAGCCATCAGATCCGGGTCGAGCAAGCGGAGGGGACAAACAGTGGCTGTCATCCCTCAATAGTCTGACACTAAATGGCTAAATCAGTTTAAAGCTACTGTAACTAAACCCAGTGGAAGCGGCATGAAAACTCACAGGGGGTTGAGGGGAGGAGGAGGAGGAAGGAAGGGAAGGACACTGTGAGGAATGACAGTAATCCCCTCTCATTGTTAGCAGCACTGAAAAGCACTGATCCTCTCATTCTTTTGTAAAACAAAAAATGGGAGGATCAAACACACAAAACAGCAAGATACGCAAACACACACTTACTCAGTGTACTCTTGATCCGCACACTTAAAGCTTGTTTTCACTGCAGCCTACTTATGATTGCATTTCATACGTTCTCTCGTCATTATTAAGACATCACAGAGAGTATACGCATAAAGTGAGGCTTTGCTATTATTAAAAGAGGAAATAACAACATTTCCCAATGAAACTTACAGGCAATAAAAGACACCCTTTCTCAGTTCAGTACACTCTGGGGGTACAGCCTTACTCATATAGTGGCTAATGTTAGCAAACTTTGCAAGGCTGTATACAGTATATTAGCCTAACATGATTTTCGGTTAGGTGTTCTTAGCTAGCTCATTAATCCCCTGGCTGACCCATATACTCGAGAATCACCTTGTTTTTGCTCAGCTTTGTGTAATGGAACCCTGTAGCTTGAGTCCTTTATTAAGAAGTCCTGGGCTAAGGGGCTAAGCTAGTCATGGGGTAGGGACTAAACTAGGCTAAGGGGCTAAGCTAGCAGTTAATGGACTACCTCCAAAATGGCTCACTGCTTATTAAACTACACTGTTTTGTTTTCAACTTCTACACTTAAAGTAAGGAAAGAAATGTAAGTCATTACATCCTAACCGTTGCTGTTAAGTAAACACTGAACAGCAACTTAGTTACTTAAGTTATAACATTTTTGAAGAAACTTGCAGAAAACCACTCACAGAAAAATAGTTGGTCACCAGGTTGGCAGGTGGTCATTATGGAGGTACTGAAAACTGAGGTAAATGTTCACACTTAATCATCAGTAAAATAATGTTGATTCTCAGTTACCACATGTTTCGGTTCATTTATGTTTATTATGTAAATAATATGTGAAGGGCAGCATGGTGGCACAGGACTTAGCGCGGCTGCCTCACAGCAAGAAGGTTGTGGCTCATCAAAACACATACATTAGGTTAATTCTCCAGTCAGTGCCAGTCAGTTTTTCTTTTTCTTCTAAATGTTTGCATCTGGCAAGCAGTTTGATAACATTTCCGTGATACTGCTCTGTTTCAGAAGCTCAGCAAATGCATGGGTCTGAAATAAAGTTAGATGCAATTGGACTCCAGCTATTTCTGTTGCAATATCAATTAATGTACAAAGTGACTGAGTATGAACATTCCTTTGAATGAATATCAATTAAGTGTAAACTCATCGCATAAAGTCTTAGTGACTTGATTATTTGTTAACGAGGAGGAACGGGAATACATGATACATGTCGATACATGCCGCATTCATTCCTGCTAGAACTCATCATGAGTCACTGTGTTACTTACTGTAAGTTTTATTTATACACTCATCCTATTGTATCATTAGTATTAATAAAAGTGTTACTTTTAAATGAAGTGTTACTGATACATTAAATTAGCATTTTTAATTTTGGCCACTATAACATCCATTCATATTCTGTAATCTCTCTTTAAATTAGGTACTTTTAATCAAAAATGTCCAAACATTGGATACTTTGACACTGATGCTTTACATCGTAGGATTACGGGACTCTAAGAGGTGGCAAAATACAGACTGACCAGTATGGTATTTAACAGTGTCAATGGTGCTGAAAGATTTGTTTTGAGATTCAGCCCTTTGTAATACTTGTGTACCTAACATTTTTTCTCCAGTAAGAGCATCAGAAACAGCGGATGTCCTAACGTTTCATTGCAGGTTTTATAGTCCAACCCCACCCCCCTCCTACTCCCCTGAAGATGCTGATACATGTATCCTCACCTTCATCAAATCAGCAAGGGGAGGGCACTGACACTGTTTTTTTAACCATAAATTCCTCTGATCTGCCAATACACTCTGAGTGCGTGCTTCCGTCTCTGCTGCTTTGTATTCGGAGCACAGATCGATCTCTCCGGGTCGCATTGATGCAGGACTTTTAATTTCCTAATGGAGAGCCAATAGAGCAGGGGGGTGTGCCTCAGGAGAGTGGCGCTGATAGGTCTGTAACCAGAGAGCTTGTGTATATGCATGGCATTGGGCAAAACTGTCATGAAGTGGTGCAAGGTTGTAGCACACTGAAGCATAATGTTGTAATATGGAGAATAAAACAGCCTACTTTAGTTTTTTGGGAGACTTCATTCATCCCGTCCCTTGATTAGTTTGTTTTTGATGAATGATTTCTTCAAATAGCCAATTATGATTATAGCTGATGAGTGTCCTACTAACTGTTACTGATCTATGCACAAAGCCGCACATCACTTTGCAGATGATTGATGGCTTAATTTAAACTCATTTCTGGAAATGAAAGCGACTGAAGAGAACACTGCATCATGAAGCTGGCAACGAGCCGAGCCCCTTAAGCAGTTATCAATGCAAAACATGCGCTTCCTCGATTTTTCTGTTCTGTCACAACAAATCAGCAGATCAATCAACGCAAGGGGCTATTTGCATAATGCCGGTTATATCAAAGAGATTAAACTTTGGTGGAAGCGAGGAATCAATTTAGATGTCATCTTCCAGGAAGAGTAAGAAAGAAAACATACACGGATGAATTACATCAAAAGCAATTTGATTTTCTGATCGGCCTTCGCTTTTGGTGTGGAAGTGTGAAGATTTTAGAGATGATGCTTGACGGTGCGCGAGGGTGCCTCAGCTGCCTTATCATATGGCCAGACACACTTTCATGCTCCCATACAGTGTTGTGAATCTAAAAAAGCATCTGCACTTTATTTCATAACAAAATTAGTCCCATCTGTGATACTAAAATATATTTTAAAAAAATCACTGTTCCACGGAAAATTGAGAATAAAAACACAGAGAATAAAGGGGTGTGATTGGTTTTCTTGGGTTTTTTTTTTTCATTATAAATTCTACACAGCCGGAACAAAAATAAAAAGATACATTAACACACCACAGAGGTCACAACAGCGTACCACAAAATATACAGTATACAGTACAGAGAGAGAGAAGTAAAGCACTGAGAATGTCTCATAAAAAAAGAATCCTAAATGAAAGAACAAACAAACATTTCTCTCGTCTCTCAGAGCAAGTGGAAAAGCATGGGAAAAATGAAATCTCAGTAGTTCCAAAATGAAGAATCCCCTTTCTAAAAAAAAAAGAAAACAACTTTTATACCACAATATTTTTTATAGAAAACATTAGAATAAAAAGAACGATGCTCCATGTTCACATATCTATCTTCATCTGCCATCACAGGTTTGCTAACAGTCAAAATGGCAAGATCAGTAGACGGACATTTAAAAAATAAAAATTAGCCTTGTGGGGCAGAGATAGTGGTTTGAGGTGACCTTTTTTTAAAAAAAAAAAGCAAAATAAAATCAAGGCCATCGGTTCCAGTGTACAACAAAGTAAAAGGGCACGTCAACCCGCTATCAAACCTCTCTGGCCTGCCGACAGTGTAGGGGAGAAACAGAAAATGCCAGTATTGCGTACCTAAACACGGAAACATTCCTGCTGTGACACATTTCATTTGGTAAAAAACAAAAAGGTACATCGCATACTCCAGCAACCACCCCGATCCCCTCCCACACCTCCCCCTTCCCTTCCCACGCCTGTATCAAACTAGAGTGAACCTTGTGCCAGTGATTTCTCCTAAGGTGAATGTGTGACTAGAGCGCTTGTAGCCCCTGAATGCCCCATTTCGTGGTCGTGTGAGAACACAGCGTGCCGATTGACCATCTCACATTAAAGGCTGATGATATTTGGGCTCTCTAAGAGGAACCGCCGCTACTGTTTTTCGTGAGAATGGTTTCATCCAAGAGCTGAGGCATGACAGGATGAGAAAGACTCAAAGAAATGGTGACAGTCACGACGTTCCCAGACCAGCAGCTTAGTAACCACAGGCTCTTCGAACTCCACGTCAAGCACAGCACATCTCCTGCTTGATAGACAGGGTAATCAGTATTTAAATTTACAGCAAAACACAGGAGAACAAAGGGAAACAAGCGAACAATTGATGTACTAACATAATATACAAGTATGCTGGAAATGGCAAGAACAAATTTGTACAACCTAATAGCTTGCTTGTTTTGCTGCTTTTAGCTGGATTAAAAAAAAAGGCAAGCAATTTAAGAGGAAGAAGTGGCGTTATTAAATGCCCGGGCTGCTTCTAAAGAAAGCTAATTAGGGACATTGGAAAAGAAATTATGTGAACATTCACAGGTGGTAAAAAAAAAAAAAAAAAAAAAAAAAAAAAAATGCAATTAAACAAGTAGCACTAAGACAAACACAAAGCATCTACTGTTACAGCCAAATAGTGTGCTTCAGGATTATGTTGTGAGCGTAAATCATCACTTGTTATTACTGAGGTGAATAAAACTGAATGGCAGCCAGTGGTTATTTTTCCCAATAAATCCAGCAGAGAATTTTAAGTGCAAGACTCCCAAGTTGGAAGAGACGTTCAGTGTTACACTTGCATGGCAGACACGCGCTCCAAGGAAAAACAGCACAGTGGCTTTAATGGCATTTTGTGTTTCATTTGGGGTAGATAAGAAAAAGATTCTGCCACTGTGTTTGGAGAGTGTCGGCCACGCTTCACTGTGCGGCTCTACTCTGCTGAGGAGACGACTGGAAAAGATGTGATTGGCGCAGAAGGTGTTAGAATCAGAATAATGTCATCCAGTGGTGTCACATTTATGTTTTTAAACCTGTGGTAGCATGAATGGATGGAGTCTAATCTTTAAGGTCAACTCTGTCTTTAATTTAGGAAAAAAAAAGGAAAAAATCCATCCAAAAGGTCTACTCCAGGTTATAAAACAAGCCAGTGTCAAACATAGTGAACCTCCCAACGTCTCCCCCCCAAAAAACAGTTTGTTTCCATGTTCCACCTCTTGTTGTCCCCATCAGTCGAGTGTAGTAAATAAAAATTAACCCTGTTGTGTTCATAACTGCTCTCCTCCTTCCCTTCATCCCTCTGTCGGTTACTTTCATTGCCTTGCATCATCACTGTCAGAGAGAAAGATAGAAAAACACACAAAGGAGAATATAAATGACCATTGTGCCATCATTATGGATGAACACATGCTTAGAATGAGGAGACATGTTCTATTTATGATTATATTTTTCTTTTGAAGGAGTAAAATGTACAATCAACAAGCTAAAATTGTGGACAGACTGTGAATAAGAGTTTTGACATTCTGGTATGTGTTGTGTTGCAGAGACATCAACTCACACTACCCAAGCTCCCAGTCTGAGCTGCTAACTGCACTGCTAATTAAGCTAAATTGCCAACGGCAGCTACAGTTATTAGCAAACCATCAGTCAAATTCATACTCAAAACAACAAAGAGGGCAGGATATAACCAGAATGACTGCTAACTGCTGCTCACTGTGCAATAGCTGCCTTTAACTATTTAGCTCAGTTAGCAGTGCAGTTAGCGGTCTGGGCTGTGAGTTCAGAACACCAGTGGAATGTTATTGCTTGCAATGCTTGTGCTTTTAGACCGAGGCTGGCTGGGGCTAGCTGGTTAACATGCAAGCTCCAGCAAATATCTCTGCAACACAGTACATAGTTGGTAATATTGTCAAAACTGTTAATTCTTCCCATCCTGTTGATCACTTTTTTTTCATCCAGAAATCTTACACCTGTAAACAACAAAAATATAGATATTCATTATTGAAACGTTCCTCAGAGCATCTGAAAACATCATATTGTTTAACTTCATTAATAAATAATCACTCTTTGTATTCACTCATAGCTTAATAAACCATTTACCAAGTAGTATTTAACTATGGTTAGCCATGGGAGTTAAGTAGCATTAACATTATGTATTGTAATTAATATTGTATGATTGTATACAATGTGTTTTCCTCCTTTAAAGCATGCACTCCTCTGGGCTCCTATGAGGCTATGAAATGCATCTGTTTTTGTCCCGAGATATAAATGACTATACTAAACACTATATCACTGCCATGTGTTATGTGGCTGGCATTATAAGCTGTACGTATTATAAACTTGTGTTACTTTATATAATTCTGCTGGAAAATGTTAAAGTCAAGATTTAATTTCAGAATAAAATTAAGTCTGTGGCTGGGCTGCAGCCTCTCAGAAAACAACAGCTTACAGGGAGATATTTCTTTTAATGACATCTCAGGAAGGGAACATCACTTGATAGCATATGGAGAGGCCGACTTTTACATCTACTCGTTATATCCATTTCAAAAGCAGAGCAGAAAAATGTGTCTGCAATCTCCCTCCTTGCATTCCTGAAATGTCACCCAGTCTGCTTGTCAGTAGTTCCAGAAATCACATAAAACAAGACTCGCTTAAAATGGCTTTTTACATTCGCATCAAATGTGCCACTACCGTAAATTTCATGATGAAATGTTTGGCATTGGTGATGACATTTTCAGATGACTCTGTGTAGCTGTCACACTCCGTCATTTGGGCTGCGGGGACAGCTTTCTCAAACCTGATCTCTTTGAACTAAAACTGATTTTAGACGCTCAATCAGCGTGACTGATGCGTCTGAAGATATTTTCTGCTGACTGTAAAGCTCATGTTTATGTCAGATGTATTTGTTATGAGGGATCTTTGTAGGCACCGTTATGTCTATGTGACCATTCTCAGCCTCGTGGAGTTACAATAAATCCAAGAAGGATTGCTGAATGTATTGCTGGCTTCTGCACGTCCAAATAATCGACATTTAACAGCCGAGTTGAACTGATTTCCCCAACGGTCTTTGGGTAATCCCCATTTATTTTTTTGTCCTCTTTGATACAAGTCTGCATCTCAGAGGCCTGACGACAAACTGAATGAAAGAAGCAACTACGTGGGAACTATTTTTTACGTCAGAAGCTCATTCAGCTCAGGAATGGCATCAACCACTGCCCTGTCTTTACTAGGTGAAGTGCTCTTGACTTGTCTTTTCATGCCATTAGTCTGCAGCATCATGAGTCACATTTTCATGGGAAATTGGCGCACAGTTAGTCAAGGACAAAAACATTCTCTCTTTGAGTGAAAGCAGCATCAGTTTCCTCAATGTCTGCATCCAATTTCTCACCTGTTCTGTGGACGGTCTCTTGTTGAGGAGACCGGCCTCTTCGTTGGCCTTGTCTGTTTTCATCTCCACAACAATGTCGTTGTTCACCTCTCCAGTGGCCCTGCAGAAAGAGCAGAAGGGGAAAAAAAACATGTAAGGAAAGGGAATGCATGATATTGGGATATACGATATTATCATTATGATCGCCAAGTGAACTGGACTTGTGATGGACTCAGAAGAGACCGCAAATTTGTAGTGTTGCCCTGTTTAGTTAACATCCATTACGTCAAAGAAGACATGTGGCTGCAGTCAAATCCATTGCCTCACCATTTTCTCCCACTATAAACTTTCATTTTCCAAATTTGCGAGCTAGGGTTCTTAGAAAATGAGTCCTCCATCTTGCCCCCACTGCCACAATAGTTACGTGAGCATTTTTTTTTTCAAAACAAAAGCCAGAAGATGTTATAACAGCCGTTTGATATGCAATATTATACAAATGATCACATGTGGTGGCAAATGTCGTGATATCGGATAATATCTATTATATTACGTAGATGAATGCCAGACTTTAGAGACCATTTATTTTGAAAAACTGTTTACTTTTTTTCCAAATGAATGAATGGATGGAGAATACTGTAACTCCATGTTATACGATAAAACTGCTTTTGAGTAATAAGGCAACAAACTCCAATGTAATGTAGAGGGAGGTCAGGAAACAGTTGAACAAAATAAAGCACAAAAAAACTATAACATTGAAACTCAGATTTTGAGTTTATCATCATAAATGGATCAAATCATTTACAATCCACAAACATATTTGATCTTGAGATTTGACAGAACTCGTGTAAATTCATGCCATAAGTACAAGTACAATCATGCTGGTACAACTGACTCAAAAAACTAAATCTTCTATAAAAGATGGAGAAAATCCAGCACGTTAGCTTGGCATAGTTTACGGGAGTAGAGCAATCACCAATATTGGCAGAAAGTTAAAGAAAGCAGCTCTGTTATAATCTTACCGTGATATTCGCAGAAATTCTTTATTTCTCATCCAAGAGTGTCTTAATTTCTTGGAGAGCACACACCTCCACCCACCCAACTTTCAGCTCTGTTGGATTTATTTATACATGTATTTATTGGATCACAGATGCTTTTGTTTCAAGTGTAACAGAATCTCTCTTAATTAAATGTGTCTATTTTGTGAAAGCTGGTACATGCTTAACTTCTAAACCATCGCTGTTTTCTTTTTAGAGCCACTTTGTGGAGTTTGTTTAACATCTTTTTGAAATAAGGACATGCTTATTAAAAGCACCACAGTGTTTTTTAAAAAATGTAAATGTTATTGAGTCACATGTAGCCCCTCTTTCCCTTCCTCCCCCTCTACTCACACTTCCTTCTTGTCCTTCTTGCTGCAGGGCAGCTTGCTCTTCTTGTTCAGGAAGTAGATGGCAGCCACCAGCAGCAGGAGCAGCAGAACGCACACCACCACGGCTATCACCACCCCACTGGAGCCTCCCTGCTGCTTGTCGGCTACAGCGCCGCAATGGAGGGACACATGGAGGGAGGGATGGTGGGATGGAAGGTTGGTGGGATGGAAGGTGGGAGGGAGACGTGGGGTGGGGGAGTGAAGTATGATCACAGTAGAGGAGGTGGGAGGAAGGTGAGGGGAGTGGGGAGTTTTTGATTTTTGAAGGCGCATCACGAGGGGTGTAGGGGGGTTTGAGGTGTTTTGATTTGTGGGTTAGAAGAGAGGGAGGTGGGGGGGTGAAGATAATTTCATTTAGGGGAATCAGGTAGGAGAGGGGAGGATAGTGGGAGAGAGGAAGGATGGGGACGGGTGGGTCCAGATGAAGACAATGGATGGATGGATGGATAGGTGGGTGGAGAGGGGAAGGAGCGGGGAGTGGGATGTGGGGTTAGCCTAACTTTTGAATGCAATGACTGAAAAGTGATGGGACCCAAAAACGGGGCCTGTATACTCACAGGTAATACTAGACAGCTGACCAACACTGAACATACTCACCCATCCACCTCCACTTGTATTACTACACTTGTGAGGACATACTAGGCACTACAATAATCTACATTAACTATAACATTACTATACATTTAAGTGTTTTGATGACTACTATGAATCCTTCTTTCTGATGTCCCTTAAAGGAATAGTTCAACATTTTGGATCATCAGTGTACTTGTTTGGTTTCTTGCCGACAATTAGATGATAAACATAAATATAAATATGTGGCGAGGAGCAGTTAGCTTAGCTTGGCATAGGGACTTGAATCAGGTGGCAACAGCTAGCCTCTCTCTGTCCAAAGGTAAAGAAACCTCTGACCCTCACAACCTTGTTGAATCATGTTTGCGTAACAGTTTGAAAGGGGATTATGTGGTGGACTATTTCTTGGCAGGGTGCAGTGACTTCCTGCAAATGTCAAACTATTCCTTTAAAACTGTACCTCAGGCACTGTTCTGGGGAAACAGCATTTCTATATAAACACACAAGGTGTATTTATCTGTGACAGCACTCGTGCTTCTGTTGGGGGCTCCCCTGACCTCAACATGAGTCAAATTAGCTGTATAAAACTAAACGAAATTATGCAAATTTGAACATAACTGTGATAAGTGGCTGTGGTATAGGTACACTTTTATGTTCTGGGGTGTTCTGATATACAGAATAATGGACTAGGGTGTTCTGATATACAGAATAATGGACTAGAGGGAGCAAAGTTTATTGCCTCCACGCTGTCCATTATTCTCTTGTATCAAAACACCTGACAAATGTCGAACAAAAATGTTTTTGTTGGTTATGAAACAGAATTTAGGTCAACCGATTGGAGTGGCATGGATTATTGTAGTTTTACTAAATCATTTGGACAGTAAGATTCATTGATTGATTGAGAAAATAATATGTTGATTAATCGAAAGACTTTCAGTTGTGACGGATAGTTCCTAAAAAAAAAAGTTCCTAACAAGAATACAAAATCTATCTTCCTTTTTTAAATGATGTCCTCTCAACTACAATAATACAAGTACAGATACACAAACACATTAGCTCTTGTAAACACAAACACATTAACCTGTGTGTGCACACAGACATCAATACACGTACAGTGACTTACAGCTCTAGACGAAACGCCATACACAAGTCAAGAGGGGTTAGCGATACAGACCTGACTTAAGCACAGGGTTTCCAGAGAGCAGCACTTTGAGAGAAAGAGAGTTTCTCAGTCCCGCAGCATAGCAAAGCAACAAACCACAGCACAAACATCACCAAGAGCATACCGCACACAGAAGCTAAGGTTAGAAGGTCCTACACACAGCACCCCGGCGAGTGGAAAACGACGAAGAGGAAGAAGCGAGAAACAAGAAAAGCAAGTCGGAAAGAAGAGGTGACCAAAAAGGAGACACAGTGAAGAAACACGGAAAGGAAAGGAAGGGATAGAATAGAATAGAATCCTTTATTGTCCCCAAGGGGCCACAAAAAAGTTGTAGTAGCATCCACAAAATATAGGACAGACATCATACAAATGTGACAAGAGAAGAAGAATAACAATATACAATATCCACAGTGTTCGGTAGCAAGAGGGCAAATATACAAGATTACAGTACAGCAGAGGGAGTTGTGTGTGTGTGTGTGTGTGTGTGTGTGTGTGTGTGTGAGTGTTGTGTGTGTTGTGTGTGTGTGTGTTGAGATGGAGGGGCCGGGGCGAGAGGAGATGGGTGGAGGGGTGGGGGGGATCTCTAAATTACAGGGTCTGTACAACAAAGAGTCCTGAGAGAAGAAGGGAGGAGAGGAGGAGGAGAAGGGAGAAGGTTCTACCTCTGTCGGCTGAATTTTCATTTGCTGGAATTGCTGCAAGAGAGGAAGCCAAAAAAAGAAGCAAGGTTTTAGTTGGCGGACTGTGGCGTCGATTCAGCCTTAATGTGTAAAGTGTTTGCAAGGAAGCGTGTGTGGCAACTTCCTACGTAAGCAGGAAGTCACAGTTGCATCACAAGCCGCAGCATAACTTTTAAAGGTTAACAGTTTCATGAGGCAGTGTTCTAAAAAGTACCAAAAGGTCATATACTTGAATAAAAAGTACATACACTTTGCTAAAAATCACTTTAGTGTAACTGAGAGTCACCCATACAAATGGTACTAGAGTCATAGTCTAAAAGTATCTGATGATCTCAATGTACTGAAGTATAAGTAAAAGTCTGATCTGATTTCCAATAAAAAATAAAAATCAGAAAATACATTTCTTTGGCTCTGATGCAGCATGTAATCTGCAAAGTAACTAGTGACTAAAGTTATCAAATAAATGTAGTGAATTAAATGCACAGTATTTGCCTCCAATATGTAGTGGACCGTAAGTATAAAGTAGCAGAAAATCAAAGTACTCAATAAATAAATACCTCAAAAATTGTACTTCTGTACATTACTTGAGTAAATGTACTTAGTTATATTCCAATACTGGGCAAATTATATACTGAACTTTACTGCCAACAGCGAGAAGTGCCGAGTTGAATATATATCTACTGAGGCCTGCATTGAGAAATACGTGTGTTTCAGAGTTAGCAGTATTAGGTTTAGCAGTTAGCAGTTAGTAAGCAGTTAATCAGTGAAGAGATATCAGGTTATTAGCTAACCTAGCTAATGCATAATCTAGTCTTTTTTTCAGTTTTGGTAATTTGAGATATGAGCTGATTTAGAAATTGCTCGTACAGTTGTCAAAAACAAGCATTTTGTAGCGTAGGTTTGCCGACTTGGCTACACCTGAAAGTTACTGGGTGTATAATAGTAGCAGCTAATCTCTACGTAGGAACTAGTTTGTCTATGTGAAGATGGACGACGTGTCTCCACTTGAGGGCTGCCATCTTGTGCCGGTGATGTCATTTAGAGCCAAAGTCTGCCGGTCACGGTCAAGAGCCCACTGAGATGTTTTGGCTCTACTTTTTCACTTTTGTCCGAGCTTTCATGTCGTCCCTCTTTACATATGCTCACTGTATGAAACCTGTTTGAATTCACTGAAGGGTAAATCTTCACATCATCAACACTTTATGTTATAACTAGGCTGAGTTTGATCTTAAGAGCTGGCGCAGCCGCTCTAGTTCTCCTGTCGATGGAACTCTGAAATCAAACTTCCATGAACAGATTTGGCAAAAACAGCTTCACCCGTTTCCAGCACAACCTGCTGCATCAAACGACATTTTTAAGGTTCCTTACAAAAACACACCTCTCTATCACATCTAAACATCAAAAGACTGCAGCGAAGAAAAACATGAAGGATAAGGAGGACGGGAGATAAAGACCCATCGTTGTTGCCCTCCTCTCGTGACACTGACCTCTTTTGATGGCTACAGCGAGGGTCTTGCTATCTGTTCCGTGCTCGTTGGAGACCTCGCAGGTCACTCCGTCCTTCATGACCTCGGCTGTAGCTTGCAGGGTCACAGTGGCGACCACCTTGTTAGCTTCCACTGATACAGACTGGCAGGAGCGATGGAGGGAGGACGACAAAGAGACAAAACATGAATTTTGACATATTTCTTGCCTATATTTGTGGCGTTTTTTTTTAATGAATAACTGCACTCATTCACTCATTGTCTTAATGAGTGTGGGTCCTTTTCATTTTGCGCCATGTAGTGATGCCTCATTTCACATTTCCTCGCATGATTCTCATTTACACACCAAGATTTCCCTCTTACAGTCGTCTTTTATGTAAGTTTAAATATCTCTCATCTTTGATCCTACATATCACTATTAGCTTATGAAATCATCCAGTTTTTCAGAAGGTTCATTAAAGTTTTAGCTCATTTTCTCACTTCACTACTTTTTTCATGCAATATTTCAATTATGAGGCTGCATTCCCCTTGTAAGTTTCTCTAGAGCTTCTTCATATGGGATTTTCTTTTCAACTGTATCAGATCAATATTAAATATTAAAATAAGATTTTACTTGCCACAGCGCTGCAAGCTATCTTCTCCCTCTTTTTTCTATTGCTTTTGAAGTTTAACATCAGCCCACTAAGATGAAGCTCTTAAGACGCCTCAAACTTCAAATATAGACCCAAATGAAAATGCTAATAGCGATAGTTCTGTTTGAACACATCTTCACCTGTTTTTTTTAAATAGTTTATACAGGATCCTTCCATCCTTTACAGGAAAGTAGCAATTACATCTGTATATATATCTTGATTCCTGTAAATTGCACACTAGGACAGGAAACCGTTCAGGTTAATTGTATGCTGCATTTTTTTTTTTTTTATCTCCACCTGCCTTTGCTGTGTTTACACATTCATACCTCTTTTCCTGAGGGCTTCCAGGTGACCTGAGGGGCGGGAGAGCCGAAGGCAGAGCACTTCAGAGTCACCATGTCTCCTTCCTTCCCCACCTCTCCAGCGACAGGGGTCTCGATCATCGGCTTTCCTGGAACGGGAGCCAGAAAGCCAGTGAATAGGGGGAAGTGTTGTTATAAACAAAACAGCAAAAGCTGAAACATTTGTATAAAAAAAATAAAAAAACTGTAAATCATTTTGGGCATGTTCAGTTCAGTTTAAGGTCAATAATTATCATCATCAAAGTCATCCTGTGATATAAAAACATAAAACACATTGATTTAAGTTTGTTGTACGTAAATTAAAATTGATTCCACTTTTCATTTCAAGCCAGCCAATTCAAATGTTCCTAAGTTGGAAAATAAATAAAAATAGTCCTTTAGAGTCTCGTGTGTATGATTAAGTGGCATCTAGCGGTGAGGTCGCAGGATGCAACCAACTGACGACCCCTCTCTCCAACCTCCCCAACAGTGGCTGCTAAAAGTGCTAAAATCATGAAAAGGCCCTCTCTGGAGCCGGTGTTTGATTTGTCCATTCCGGGCTACTGCAGAAATATGGCCACTAGGTCCTCTTGAAGCCCACACACTGGACCTCTAAGCTGTAATAAATTAAACATTGTTGAGATGTGGTTAATTCTACTGAACTCTGTTATAGAGTTGTACAGTGCACAGTCAGATCCCATACTTGAACTAAATCTAAGAGCACAGCAGGAAGCCACACCTCGTTTCAGTTGCAACCATGAGATAAAAGACCTCCTTCCTCTGGCTAAAACAATACCCTGCACACACCTAACGCTGACCATTGTTCCCTATTCCCTGTGTTACTGCCACGGGACCAGATTATATTGATTGCGCAGCAGAAACTCATATGTGTATGAGTGTGTGACTGGTTGAATCATGTGCATGAAAATATGAAAAAGATGCTGATGTGATTGAGATTAACTTAACTTAACTTAGGTGTTGTTAAAACATAGTTTGATGAATGTGTGAATGTGTCTGTGCGTTTGTGCATTTGTGTATCCCAGCTATTGTGCGCGTCTCTGTGAGTGTGTTACCTTTGACAGTGAGGTTGACACTAGCCTGGGCAGTCAGTCCTGGCACAGACGGTACGGCTCCAACACACATGTACTCTCCAGCCTTATCGTAGGAGACATCTTGTATTGACAGCGTGCCGTCCTGGGAGAGCACCTCAGAGCCCTAGAGGAACACACACACGCAGAGAAATAAACCCGACTGGACTCACGCTATCAGTACTCAGTTCTTTCTCTTTATTCTCTCTGTGAGAATGTGAGGGGAGAACGGCATCGTGAATATATATTTTGAAGGCGCGCAGCTACGCTGGGAAAGCAGAGGAGGAACCTTCACACACGCTGTTCGAAAGCGCAGTGATAACAGATCAAAGTCAGTCCTCCATGATGAACCTGTCTCATGCAATTCCTCTCAACTTCTTCTCATAGGAATCCTTCTTATGAAGAACAAACACGTTCTCTACCTGGAAAAACCAGCAGTCAGTGAGTTTCTATCACACCCAGGAGACACAACAATAGATACACAGGCTACAACAACAGGCCTGACAGTGGAGGAACACTGTGTACATCACAAGTGAGGAGAAGAGAAGAATACCAACAACACCACTGCTACCACACCAGTGTCGAGATATAGAGAGTTAACAAATCATCTTTTCTGTGGTATGTTTACCTGAAATATTTTGTGCATTTATGTGGTTTACCACAGAGAAGAAACACAGAAAAGGAGTGCTTTTAGTCCCTTTTATCTGTTTTCCCTTCAACTTGCTAAACACACTGCACACTGACATCAAATCGTTTCTAATTTTCTGTTACCCTAATAATCTGTTGCTGTTCGACCATGCCCACTTTTTTAGTCAGAAGAAGTGATAATGAACGCACTGAACTTGCACCTCTCTCGCACAAGTCCAAATTATTATTATTTTTTTTCCACAATATGTTTATTGTCATTTTTCTTAGAACAAGCCAACAATAAACATAACAGTAATATTGGCAATGCAATTTAATTTAGGACTACACATACTCACATTCCCCAGACACACACATTCTCGCACACCTGCACACCCTCATCTCCTTGCACCTATCTAAAGTAAAATAGAAATAAAATAAAATAAATATTTTCCATCATCATTTACGATTTTCTTTCAAGTAGGGCCCCCCCTTCCATCTTTAATTATATTCATATATGGTTCCCAAAGCTTAGCAAAGTCTTTCCGTTTGCCCTTAGCAATGTAAGTTAGTCTTTCCAGACCAACACACGCGATAGTTCCTTTATCCACATCCGTAGTGATGGTGCTTCCATGCTCTTCCAACACAGCGCGATTGCCCTCCTGGCCTGGAGAAGTCCAAAGTCCAATAGTTTGGTCTGTTTCAAGGTCTGTTTAAAGTTCTTCGGATATATTCCAAGCAAACAGAGCCCGGCATTTAAAAGTCCAAATTATTTTAAGCCGACTGAACAATTCTTAGAACTGACAATAAATTCTGTAAGAGGTCATTATTCTACGAAACAAGACTGACAGTATACAGTGTGTATTTGCTGTTGCTTTTGGAACACCAGTGTCCGCTCCCCAGTTGCTGCGATTGGACACAACACAATGCAGCTTGTGTAGAAGAACCACAACTGTCTTTCAAGGGAGCGCTGCCTCCGATCCAAAGGCTCCAGTGTCGTACAGCAGCTGCAACCTAACCAGCGCTGTGTGTCACATTAAGACATTTTGTCTCATCTAATTAGGAAAAGTGGTGCTGTTAAAGACCAGAATCACAAAAATGACCAAATATGGAGCGATTCATTTGTATGCGACATCGAGCAAGCGCTGTTATCATGTAAGAATGATGAGGCCTGCATTAAAAAAAAAAACAACTGTTATCTAGGAATGCTCATGAAGAACTCTGGGGAAAGTACTTTTTCATGAAAAGAGGGAGGGAGGGAGGGAGGGAGGGAAGATTGAAAAAGAGATGAAGCGCACCTTTTTCCATTGGACAGTGTGCATAGCAGAGGCCTTGGTCTTGCACTGCCACTCCACCTTGTCTCCGAGCATGACGACTTGAGGTTCGGCAGGAATCACGCTCACGGGGTCGATGTCTGATGGAGAGAAAATGTAAAGTGACAGGGAGAGAGAGAGGAGGACACATGAAACCTGGAGATGCCCGTGCAATCTGAGGAGTTGAAGGGCTACTTCTCATTGCCTAAACAACCATGTAATAAGGCTGTTAAAACAGCTGTACGAAGCAGAATATTTAATTTTCTTTCGTAAGTACAAGGCGTATGCACTTACTCTGAAGTTAAGCCTATTTAGAAGTCCAAGTTAAGCCTATTCCATGCTATTTCTAGACTATCTCCGCTTAATGTGTGCGATAAGATCAAATTAGGGAGCGCGGTTGGGATAACATTAACGTAACAGATAAACTGTGAAAAACTGAATTGGGTATCGGCCTTCTGAGAGGATTCCATTAAAGCTCATTCCGTTCTAACCCTTTTTTAATCCTGTGATTTACTGATGAAAAGAACGGCACGCTGCGAAGGTGAAACCGCACAAACAGGAGGTGAATTGTTCTTTATGCGCGCTCTTTGGTGCAGTGTGTGTGTGTCTTTGGCTCACTCACAGTTGACGATGAGGGAGATAGTTCCACTCAGATCAGCATCCAGGTTATCGAAATCTGTGGCCGTGCACTTGTACACACCGGCGTCCGAGCGCTTGACGGACTTCAGGACCAGCATACCACCCTGACCGCTGACGGCTTTATCCTGAAGGGGGAAGCACGCGCATGTTGTGGATTTTTTAATACATAGTTGGGACACATGGGAGCATAAGCAGAAAAACGACAAAGAATGTTGCTCGCTTATATCCGCATCAAACACACACGTACATCTTTAGTGAAGTCGAACTCGGGTTGAGGGTTCCCATCGGTCTCACACTTCATGGTGACGGTGTCGCCCTCTTTGACGGGATCGGTGTTGGCAAGGGTAAAGGTCGCTTTCTCAGAGGGATCTGGATGGACAAGAACAGGCATTGGACAGGTGAAAATTCCTCCTTTGGATACATTTACACTTCTAGGCCGCATGTCATCAATCAGGGATGTGCGACACATTCCAGGAGTGATGTTTTACTTCCCCAGTACCTCCTCCTTCTTCCTGAGCTGAATGGTAAAACTCTACTGTGTTTGCATTTAACTGTAAGTCTAGCAGAAGGACAGATATGCCACCAATGAAATGGGTTCAGGACAATAAGACTACGAGCTGATTGTTGACAGTGTTTCATTTGACATATGTGTTTTTTCTTGAAATGAAAGAATTATTAAAAGAATAAAAAAGTAAAAGAAGATGGAAGACAGGGAGACACTTTCAGATAATGTGGAACTAAATTGGTTTATTTTCCAGGATAAAGACTTTTTCAAGAGGCTGCCAGCTCCATCAATTTCAGCATCCAAAACTGGTTGAAACTAAAAACATTAAACAACTATTGGATGGATGCCATGAAATTTCGTACAAACTTTAATGGTCCCCAGAGGAAAAATCTCGACTTGCTGACTTTATCCCTTCATGACATGTTTGGCTTTTATTAAGTGAGCTATCCAACACTATCGGTTTTATAACTTGATAACCAAGCAGTTAGCTTGCAATGCTAAAAAACGGTGTAGAGAACCTGAAGCGATGAAGCTATCTAATCACTGGAAATTTGACATTTTAGGAAATGCACTTATTTTGTTTCTTGCCCAGAGCTGGGTGAAAAGATCAATACCACTCCCATGTCATCCAGGAAATACAGCAACAATAGCTTAGTTTAGTGTGAATTACCAGAAAAACAAGAGGAAGCAGCTTGCTTGGCTCTGTCTGAAGGGAGCAAAATTCACCTAAAGCTCATACTCTCATCCCTTCCTGACACTCACAGTTGAGGTTGATGTTGATGGCGTTGGATTTCTTCTGTTTGTTCTGGTCTCCTGGCATGCTGTACTCCACGGTGCACTGGAACTCAGAGTCCTTGTCTGCCTTGGTGGGCTTCATGAACAGGGTGCTCTTGACAGTGTAGAGACCAGAGGCCTCCTTCACCAGTGAGGGGACCATGTGGGTGTCTGGAAGAAAGAAATCGCAACGATTATCCTCTGCTTTGTACAGTGAAAGATACTGGACTGAATTCTTTCTGTTCATGAAATTCTGCCGCACACACACCCTCTTTCTTGTCCTTGATCTCAGGGAGGGGCTGGCCATCTTTGAACCAGATAATTCTTGGCTGGGGGTGTCCGTTCTTTGTCACACAGGTCCCAATCTGGTGGGATGAACAAAAAAGGAAGCCGACTGAATTTTTTATGCCTTAAAAAAATGTGAAAATATGCACTAACTCGAAGGATGCACACACAATTTAAGACTCTGCACACACACACACCTCAGAGCTCTCGGACGCTCCCACAGAAATGGCCTGACTCGATGGCCTCGTGAGTTCTGGCTTCTCGGGAGCAACTGAAGCAGGAGAAAAGGACGAGAGAAATCATTATTCTGTCATTATGATTCACTGCAAGGAAAACCTTTCACACAGATACAAGCACACACAGACACACAAAACCAAACACACTCCCACTTCCTAAGATGCAGTCCAAACCACAAAACCCCCCTGACCTTCTTAATGAAGTCGAGCAGTAAATATCCTGCTTCACATTATTCCACCGTGACCTGGTTCACATGAGCTGATAAGGGTCAAATAACCCAAAAAAACAAAAAAAAACAAACACTCCCGCTCTCTCTGACTCACACACACGCAGCACCACAGGTGTGAGCGTTCCCTGTTGTATCTCTGCTTTATTCCATAGCTCACTTGTTCGCATGCAAGGTCATCTTATCTCCGCCTGCAGCTGTCGAACTGCTTATAAAAATAAACAGTAGATGGGTATTCTTCTCTCTGTCTCGCTCGATCAGCTCCTTGTTTGTAGTGGGTTTTTTTTCATCGCTCTCAAAACTGAAGCATTTTTATAGCCGTTCCCTTCTCACGTACAGGCAGCCACATGTTAAGCACACACAGTAATTTAGATGTTAACATTCAAAAGCTGGTGTCTTCACCCACTAAAAAATGAAATCAGAAGCCTCTTACATTCAAAAATAATTCATATTTTAAGCCTCAAATAAGTAACTAAATATTAAATGTAATTTTTAACCTCAAAAGTTAGCTGCACAAAATAGAGAGGTCATAATAACCGCAAACTGCTGCTCACTAAACTCTTTGCTTTAGCCATCTTCGCCTGTAGCTACTGTAGCTGTCGTTAGCCAATTAGCTCGGGGTAGACGTGGAGCAGAGAGGTAAATGAACATATGAATTCAGAATGTCGGACGGGCTGTGGCTAGCTGGTTAGCATGCAACTGTCAGAAGACCCCTCTGCTACACAGTAGCATATATAGGTGTCTTGGATATGCCGTCACCACTGTTGTTTCCTCACGTTCTTCTGATAATGTTAGTTCATTGCTTAGTGTTTTAAAATACAATTCTGGCAATGTTTTACAAATTGCAAAGAATTAAGATGCACAAGACACCAAGCAGGATTGTTTAATTATTCTCTTCTAGTGTGTTTTTGCGGCACTAGCCGAGGCCTCCCAAGAGAGAGAAACTTGGCTGTGGCTAGCTCAGATAGCCACGGAGCAATGGGCCTTATTAGCTGACTGGTAAAAGAGAAAGCTTCATTTCAGAAGGCATACAGTAGTATTTTTCTGTTTAGCAAGAATAATTACTGTAAAAATGTTTCCTATTTGAGATTTAGAACTGAGCTGGTTAGCATGCTAACTTCAGTAAACATCTCCGCAACACAGTGCATGGACGTCTTTGACATAACGCCAAAACTGTTTCTTCACATTCTGCTGATGATGTTGTTTTCAAATAAAATTGTGGCTGTATTTTACAAATGGCCCCTTTAAAAGTCTTAAGACGGCGCAGGACACACAAGTAAGAAATTTTTTTTATTCTTTTTATTCTGTGTTGTGTTTTTCCTCAGCACACATACTGTTTACCCTCTGCTGTAGGCCTCCAGAGAGACAGATACCAGGCTATCACTGCTGCAGCTCACCCACAGGAGACCTCATAACTCAGTCCTATTAACTGGAGGCAGGACAGACACACTATAATTCATCCATCAATGACTCAAGTGTTCAAATGTTGGGAAAGAATAATTGCTGGTTTGTGAGACAGCCTGTTTTCTTACAACTTCGGGCATTAAGTGCATCTTAAAAGGCTTTTGTCAAATAGCACTGCATGGAGGTTTTGTCTCCCTCTGACTGGCCCCATTCACAATTAATGGCTTTTTTATGAGATTGCTTTAAACTTCAGTGCCCTAAAGTGCATAAATGTTAATGAATAACTTGTAAGCTCTGCATGCAGTAACTAAAGAAAAGGATCGATTTGTCATCCTACCACATTTTTCCCTCTTTAGAGTGATAGATCAGTCCAATCCAAAATGCAAATGAATGATATTCATTTCGGTTAGGCCACTGAATGCTAAAAGTATGATTGATGTCTCCTCAGAGGTTGCTGAGGAAGGGGACAAGGACAGCAGACAGCATCAGGGGTCAGCCCCTGGCGCCTTGGTGATAAATCTGGCCCGGTATTAAGGTGAGATATATGAGACATGACAGGTGTGATTGAACTATTCATCAATTGTGTCAAGAGTGATTAGATTGTGGTTAATTGACCCCCGGGGAACTTATAAGAAGAAAGTGGTAACCGCAGGCATCGGTAAAGTCCAACAAACGATGAAATATCAGTGAGTTTGCTCTATTCTTGACAGATGTAGACAGTTGTGACACATCACGGTGCTATATATCTATAAAGAGGTTTGCATTAAGCTACTGTGAGTGTGCGAGATGCAATCAGCAAAACAAATTACAGGCATTAGGTGCAATTAAGCTACTTCGAAATGAAAGTATGCATGAACTCCCACGCAGATCTCATTAAAGCCGTAAGCATTTAGTGGCAGTGAGACAAAACAAGTCATAAAGTCCTCACATGAATGACTGATGAGAAAGTGAGGTGGAGTGGTCTCTTTAAAACGTTACATGACGTCATATAAAAGGCAAAAGGGTGATGGCCAACTCACGGAAGACTTTGAGCATAGTGGAGGCCTCCCCGACGCCGGAAGGTCCAGCGTTGGCTTGACAGAAGAAGCTGAGCTCGTCAGACGGTTGGACCGAGGTGATGGTCAAAGTGAAGTCCTCTCCGATAGTGGCCCGGCCAGTCAGAGGGGTGCCGTCATCGGTTTTTCCGTCGCCGCCCTCGGAGCGGAAAGCAACGCGCTTCCTGGTTTCCTGCTCCTCCTGGATGGATGGATGAACAGAAAAAGAGTGAAAAAGGACCAAGACAGAGAAATAAGTAATAGACAATTGTGTCTAAAACCAGAACATTTGAAAGTGCATTCCTTTATAATGTGTTCTTAATAACTTGCATTGACAAACTTTCCCCGGCAAAAATATTTTTCCCATCTAAATATGTTTGAAAACACAATAATAATATTTCAAAATTACTTACAATGTACCATTCAACAACAGTGGTGCTCGACAATGTTGAGACAGTGTATTTGCAGGGCAGTTTGGCAGTCTCTCCTTTTAACACCTCCACTTTGGGAGCCACCTCCACTTCCACAGATCCGCTACAGACTGTAGAGAGAAACACACAGAAACAGAAGAATATGATTAAATACTCAAGGATGGGAAGTTAGCTGAACTACTGTTAGTGATAATTCAACATCGCTGTAACACGAGAGAAGCTGCTTAAGGTAACACATGCGGCTGAGTGTCAGACATAGAAATTATTAAAAAGCACAATAACAACAAATGTTTGCAAAACAAGAAGGGCATACAATGGTCATTGATAAGAAATGATCTGTGCTGCAGGTCTATTGGATCTATCCCAACTGCGGTAAATCCAAACACTACAAGCAACTACCAGTATCAGTGTTCCCTTAAAGGTGCAGTAAAAGCTGCTAAGGGACCCCAGGGGGGAGCTTGATGGCCCTCGTCACTGTCACCGTTCTCTATTCAACAGAGACATTAGGATGCACACAGTGTCCCAGATATCAATAGCTGAGTACTCGCTAGGGCACGGGATGAACACCAAACTGGTTCCTGTGGGGAAAGAGAACATTATAGCTCTCTGTATATCTAGCTATGGAGAAACATAGTGACAAAAGAGATTGCATTACAGGGAGGAGAGGCAGGAAAAGAGGGAGGGGAAGGATAGAGGGCTGGAGGAAGGGAAGGAGCTCCATTTCCTCTAATGAAGTCACTGCAGTACATACATTGTCATAAATCCTATGGTACAGTAACACTGAAGACCAGCTGCAAAGGAAAGACGTATAGACCATATATTTCATGTGTACACTGGCAGGCGTGTACGAAACTGCTGCTCGCCAGGCCAAAGATAAAAGTGGTGACTCTTTATCTTGAAGTCCTTGTAATAAGTATTACTTTATCTGCAGTAAGGCCCTTATAAAGATGCTTGTTAAATGATTACATATTAAAACAATAAGTGTTAATCTCACAGCATCATTAACATTTTGTCAGATTATAAAACATTTATAAGCACTTAACAAAACCTGTTCACACTCTTAAACCTTAGAGCTATTTGTTTGTTTTCACTTTAGATCCAGTGTCTTTAAAACAAAAACATAGTTAGCTGTTCACAAGTGTATAATTAACTGTTAATAAAAACACCATAAAGAATGTATTAATCCTCATAAAGCAACAAAAAAGCCTAGTTAAGGTTTAAAATGGGCATAATAGTCAAGTTAAACTTAATTCATGTGTTTGTAGGCTTTTATTAATACCTTAGAAAACGGGGGGGGGGGGGGGCAGCGTATCATCAGTGTCACCACTAATTGCTGCTAGCATTAGTTGCCGTTAGCCAGTTAGCTAGTTAGCTAGGTTAACCGTGAAGCTAGTGCTCCTTTTGGCTGACTGTTCCCCGGACTGGGACGCAACAGGAGAGCGTTGTTGTTTACTATCGGAACAAAGCAGCTAGGGGCTAGCTACTTAGCATGCTAACTTCAGACAATATTTCTGCAACACAGTACAAAGAAGTCCTTCTGTTTAAACTGTTACTTCTTCACATTCTGTTGATCATTTTTGTTCATTCAATATAATTTGAATGAAAATTCTTACATAAGTACCTTTAAGCAAACTGTTGACATGTTTCTTCTGAGTCCATAATAAATGTGTTAATTATGCCACTACTAACACTTACATGTTATGTTAATAAGCATCAAATAAGGTGTTTCAAGGGCCTTATTACCTATAAACTAATGCTTATTACAGGGACACAAATATAAAGCATTATCAGTTAAATTAGTTGATATGCCAGAAAGAAAATTCAAGGCCTCGGAGCCATGTTCACTCTCAGAGGTAGTGCACTTTGGCAGAATTGAAGTATAACTAGATGTAGTACATAATGGATGCACCGGGGGAAACAGCAGCAAACAGCCACTCAACAACATTCCCAAAAATGTTCCTGTGCTGCAAACATTAAGTGAAGCAATCGTTAAAAATAACCAAAGATCTACACTCAAATTACTATTCATATTTTGGCCGTACTGTATATTTTGCTAATGAACAGCACAGGGCCCCACACTCTGTCTGATAACATAAATTAATCATGTCAAACAAATTCTACATTTAAATAATTTATTTGTTGTGCGAAACTGCCAAGAGTGGGGAGGAAGGACTTCTGGGAATCATAGTTGTTTGACAGGCAAGTTTTAATAACAGGGGCAGAGCGATGCAGACAGGGAAGATGAAAGAGTGTTTGCTCGAGAAAATGTGTAAAGAGAGATGAGAGGGGCTGAGGGATGACCGCCTTGTTATCACTCTACTGTGAGGAGGGAAAAAGACGAGCGATGGATGGAAGGGGAAAAAGAAGAAGGGCAGAGAGCACATATAGAGGAGATAATAGGCTGAACTGTCAAATACACACTTTCAGCTCAGTGCCGTGTGTGTGTGTGTGTGTGCGTGCGTGTGTGTTAGCGAGACACATTCCGCCGGGGTCAGATGCTGTGATTCACCGTGACCCGCAAAAGACGAGGAGGTCAGGGGTCAGTCAAGCGTTGACATTTGATGAAAAGATCTCATGTGTCTCTCTTCTGTTGTATTCTTTCACTTCCTCTTGATTTACTCTTTCACTTCCCTCGCCTCTATTTTTATCCCGCCTCTCGATTTCTTCCTCATGCTCTTCCCTGTTCTCTTTCCAGTATCCCTCTCTCTCTCTCTTTCTCTCTCTAAATATTTTCTTCTATTAGCTTGGTAGCTCTTGGGTGTAACAACATTAACTTTACAAACCAAAGCCTTGTGTTTCGAGTTTGTGAGAGGGATGTGGCCCCAAAGAAAATCCTCCTCTGTTGCTGCGCCAACACAAACAGCGAAGCCAGTAGAGCAAACGTACAAGAATGTAGCTAGTAAACGAAGCAGCACTCAGGGTTTAAGAGTCCCGTTAAGTGGTGTATGGGAAAAATACACACTCACATAAATACCACAGTAAATCAAGTGACTTTCTGGCACATGCCGAGGGAACCTAAATCTTAACCCAGTTACACAAGTGACTTGTTTTTATTTATAAAATCACATGAGAACACGAAGCTCCAGTTGAAGGCTGGAGAGTGTTTGAAAGAAATCTAGCTGAGAGACACTGGGTGCAATGACCATGTTAACGCCGACCTTAGCTGTACTTTTACGTTTGGTGCTGATTAGCAAATGTTGCAAAAAGTTGAAGTTGCTGAATCAGCATGTTAGCATTTACAGTTTGAGCATGCTAGCAGGTTGATGGTAGAATTTTGTCCTTCAAGCACCAACGTACAGCCTCACAGTGCCACTTAGCATGTTTGTAGCATGTTGGAAACTGAAATACTGTCTTCGCAAAACGTTTATGTTTTAAGGCCGTTTAGATGTTGCAGCAGTGTGAACTGACCCATCGCAGCTTGACTCAGACTGGCTGATGGTGCATGCATACAATGTAATCAGCACCTGTCTACCTACCTACCTAAAAAGCGAGAAGTCAATATACAGGTTTTCAGAACGTTGCAGACACCTTCAGAGAAATTGCGAGTCTCGCGAATGTGATGTCTGATTAAAGCTCGCCCAAACGTTTACCCAGGAGACCGCCATTCCTGTCCAGTGTGAGACCAAAAATAACCATTGACACATGTAAGGAACTTATTTTTCCCAAACCACCATCCTAAACTTGACCAAGCAGTTTTGGTGCCTAAACTTACCCGACTCTGCAACAACAACCACATGATAACAAAGGTCTGGAATGCCTGTTGTACTTTTTAGTCTTTCTAGGAGTCACTGGCATGCAACCTATTCAGCCGTTCGGTTGGATGACGTCGTCGCATGTCAGGTGAGCTGATGCTGAGTGCTCAAGTCACACTGCTGATCACAGCCACTTCCTGTGGAAACACAGTAACAGCTGTGCGCTGTTCTTGTGTCATATGTCACATTTTTTCCATCATTGACAAGAATCTTGCCAGACATAATATAATATAATAAAAATAGCTGATTAGAGAAGCTACAAGCCCAATTATGTCCTTTGTGGTGTAATAATAGTCACATAATGGTGTTTTTGTGTCTATTTACCCGACATACGCTTGTTTCTTTTCTCTTAACTGCTGTACGGTGAGTAGCTGTGTTACTACATGCATGTAAACAGAGCTACTGAGGCAGTTAAACCAATGATGTGTGCCATCTGTACCACATCTTCCTCTCCCCTCTCCCCGACCCTCATTTAGTTTTATTGTCTCTCTCACTCTCACCCCTTTTTCCTCTCTTTCACACACATCCTTTGGCGCAAAGTGATCAGTCAGCCCGCCACTCTGTGTTTTACACTCGAGGCAGCTGGACAGACAGAGCCGGACAATTAAAGCATAATTAGGCAGTCTCTCTATCCAATCTGAGCCTAGAGCAATGTGTGTGTGTGTGTGTGTGTGTGTGTGTATTCAGAGATGCAGGCTGTTGGCTGCCAGTGTGTGTGTGTGTGTGTGTGTGTGTGTGTGTGTGTGGGTGGATGAGAGAGAGAGAGAGGGAGGGAGAAAGAGAGTGGCTGGGGCTGTCTGAGGGGGTGTCCAGCTTCATGGGGGTCTCGTTAGCTGACGCAGGCCGGATAATCCGATTTAGCCAAAGAGAGGGAAAGTGTGTGTGAGGTGGTGTGTGATGGGGTGCGTGACCGGGTAGAAAAGACAGATGGGGACGAGACGGTCAGACTGTGACCTGCACACACACACACACACACACACACACGCACACACACACACACACACACACGCACACACACACACACACACACTCTCCCTCAATCTTGCTCTCTCTTACAGTATATCTAAAATGCATGTGATATTTATGAGCAACTGAACCGCCCCAAAAAGCTTGCCTTAATTACAGTGTGTGGGAAGAAAAAGAAAAAAAAAGAGCTTCAAGTCTGCAGTCAAAGCAGCGTGGCACAGTGGAGACCCATAGAGTCAGTCCCACATCTCCTGAAAAGTTAATGTGAACCCGTCTTTAATACTCGTCTGTCTCTTTCTGCCTTTTTTCTTCCGCTTGTCTCTCTCCTTCCCTTTCACCCTCTTTTCCCTTTCACACACACACACACACACCGACACACACACACAAACACAAGCCGGAGCCCCTCATTATGGAAAGAACCAGCTGGATCCTCTCGCTCCCTCTCCTGTCCTCTTCTTCCTCTCTTGTTCTCCCCTCCTTCACCTACTGTTGTATTCTGGACATCAAACCAGGAGCCTCTTTTTCTCTCCCTCTCTCTCTACGACTCCCTTCTCATCCCTCATTCTCAAAGAGCATTCTTTAATACCCAGTGCACAAACCCCGCTCGAGCAATCCTCTGCGCATGTGCGCGCCGAGAGAGAGAAAGAGAATGCGAGATTGGCAAAAGACGGGCACAAAGAAAGGAAATAGAGGGCGCATGTGTTGAAACCGAGCCTTGCTTACACGAGCGTCACCCAACTAGAACCCCTTTCTTTCGCTGATAGCGTCTCCTCGTCTCCCTGCTAACCCAAACACCACTCTGCTGCAGTGTAATGGATGATGCTCTATTTAAGTCGACTGTATACACCTGGATGATGGTGCTACGGGTACAAGAGAAGAGTGTGAGATTAAAGTGATGCCGTAAAGATCTGCACCGGTGCCAACACTGCGGCAAAAATAGTGCAGCAAGACTTGATCTACTAGAGGAGCGTGAAGCTGGAAAGGACGAGAAGAGTGAAACATGATACATAATGGCCGAAGAATGTCAGGAGGTATATGTGTACCTGTGTGTTTGTGTTTGTGTGTGTGTGTGTGTGGTCCAAAAACATCCTTGGCCTCTAACAGGATTAGTGTGTTTGAGTGTTGGCAAAGCAAACACCGTTCGTCCCCCCGCTGCAGAAGACACAGCCTCAATGTCACGTAGAACGGAGTCACCTACAGCACGCAGCCATCGAACGACAACACGTAACGACAAATTCAATGTTTTTATTTGTCGCTTCCCACACGTCGGCACCTCTTTCAGCACGCTTAGAATTGGCTCTCAGTCTCTTTGTGGAAGCTTTTTGTGCTTTTGTAAACGCTGCTGACATCTGAAGCTGTGTACACTTAATCATTAAGCGGCTGCTGCAGTGTTGCTATAGAGGCTACGTACATGGGCTAGTCCACAGCTAACATGCACATCAGGGCCACAGCCTTGATGGCAGTAACATGGAAAAGGCAAGAAGTGTGACTGGCTGGCTTGGGCAGCAGCTATAGGTTTTAATGTGTTCCATTTGAACTGAGAAGGCTACTGTAGCGTCAACAGTGGGTGACAGCTGTGAACTATCCTGTTATATTACAATACACACAATACTGTCCAAGAGCAGACAGTCTTCAAGTAGAACACAAGCACCGCAAAGACACATTCACATATTTTGTGATTGTGTGATCACTCTCTGTCATAAACTGATTAAAAGGACATTAACACAGTTGCACTGGGGTGTATAAAAGCACCACACAGCCTGATAATGTACAACACATCCATCTAGTATTACCGCAGTGGTATCAGTGAGAAAAATCAGTGGCTGAGTTATGAATCAATTTTTATGCTGGAGACATCTACAGCAGGGCAGCTGCGCTCCGACACATTACCCACACGCATTAATGTGGCCGGACTCCCACCACAAGTCGTGATGGCCACTATCACCACAGACGCCATGTGACCGACTCACATCATCTCCCTCATGAGCCAGGCAGGGGCGTGGCAGGTTGCCCCTCTGCTCCCACACACTGATAATGGCCTGTTAATGTAGCAGGGTGGATCTCAAATCCCGTGTTTCCTGGCCGCTCAACATTCGCTCAGTCCGCCTGCCCTGCTGGATGGGAACAGTTGGCGCTCAGAGAGTTTCATTATAGCGAAGTAAAACAACTCCAGGGTTAGCTGTGAGGCAGAAAAAACAAAAGGAAGCATGATGCTTCTGTGAATGCTTACTAGAAAAGTTGGAAAATGTGGTTAAAACTACTGGATGTTGTTGCCATTCAGTGATGACACAGTTGTAGCTGTAGAGACATAAAAAGTTACATATTTGAAACTCTGTTGAAGCGAGAGGAGGGGTGAAATTTCAGTCATTTATTCGCTGCTCCCTCTCATAGATTGAATATCTGACAGTATGGGATAAGTGATGGCCTGGGCATATACAGTATAGTCTATATATATATAGTATATATACACAGTAAGATATACCGTGTGTGTGTGTGTGTGTGTGTGTGTGCGTGTGTGTGTGTGCGTGTGTGTGTGCAGTAGGGGCAGGCTGGGTCAGATTGTCAAGTGTCGGGGTGGGTCCATGTAAGGCCTGGACTCCGTCAACGCCTGACTGATGAGACAAGAACAGGTGCAGCGCAAGAGCAGCAGCTGCAGCTAAACACACACACACACACACACACACACACACACACACACACACACACACTGACACAATGAGTGCAACATACAGGGGGCAAAGGGAGACAGAGTGAGCACAGGCACAGTGAGACCTGTAGAGTTGACACACAGGAAGTTTCCAAACTGGCATGAATACAAACGTCAAAAAACATTTTGCAGAAGTAAAACTTTTTTTTAGCAACCTCAAGGAGACAAAATGAATATATGCACGCAGAGTGAAAACTGGACCGAAAAAGAGATACAGTGCAGACACTCACTGTCTGTCTCCATGGATACTCCTGATGGGAAGTGCATCAACACAAATAAGAATGTCTGCTGGTGTCCTGCTATGAGTTGACCTTTTAGACGGAAGCGCAGAGATGTGTCTGATGCCAATTAGAGTCCCGTCGTCTTTAACTGTATTCATAACAGAGAGGAACGGCCAGAAAGAGAGAGGGAGGGGAAGGCACGGACAGACAAAATATAGTACATGTCAAGAAAAAGAGCTATAGATACTTTTTCCACATCCCGTTGTAGAAGACATGAAAAACTGCAACACCTGAGCCCTTCTCCCAGCCACATTATGTGTCACTGCAAACGCTGCTCGCTGTCTAATAAAACAATGTAATATCCTGTCGCGCTGACAGTCTGATCCTGCACAGGACATGTGGTGCTGGTGTCCTGGTGATATTAAAGAAATAAGCTATGAAAATGTAAAAATATCCTGAACAATCCAGAACATGATAGTTTTACTGTTTACATAAAGTTCCAACTGATGATGAAAATGGATTTAGGCAAGGGCCAATATTAGATATTATCGATTATAGATTATCGCAATATTTGCCTCCTTGCTTGATATTTTTCACAATATTAAATAGCCAACAGCTGTGTGATTCCTCATACGAGAGGACTACTCCGACTGTATTTTAACTTTCAATTTAAATGTATTTCGGGACTATTTCTCACCTAGGTGGCCTCTGTAAAGTTTATAGGGAAGGGAACGAGTAACGTAATGGCTGCATCTTCTATTGTGGGCTATTCTGGCGTGTTTGCAATTCAGTCTTTACACGTGAGCTCTAATCTAAAAGTTCTCATTTAATAATAATTTGTCATTTAAAAGTGTTGTGTTGCTACAAAGGGAGAGCTGCAGAAGTGAACAGCAGATCACCCTCTCAGTCGTGATAAGGATTAATCAACATGCAATACAAACGATAAAATCGTGTATCACGATATTTGGCCAGGACAATATCGTGACCACAAACCTTTGTGGTTGACCTTTCTACAGACGTAGGTGGTTGTTCATGCACGGTGCCTGCATGCTCCTTTCGTTTATGATGTTCCATGAGGCGGATATTTCCCCCAAGTAGGGCTGATGAAGTACTTCAAGTGCCTTCATACAAGAGTCCTAGGAGTCCCTCATGAACTGCTTCAAAGACAAATGTGTTTTATTTGCCTCATAAAGTAGCTGATTCAGGAGGGATCAGCCTGTTAGTGCATCCTAACCAAAGAAGAGACTTTTTCCAAGTTTCCAACAACTCTTGATAAACAAACACATCCAAACACTCAGGGTTTGACTGTAACCTACTTCACAAGAATCCCCTAAAAACTTTTTTAAGGGTTCTTCTTTTTTATTTCTTTGCAAAGTAACACACAGCTAGCAGGCCTCTGAAGCTCCAATTACAGAAATCAGAAGATCTGCCTCAGTCTCATAAATCTCATCTGACCGCTCAGGAGCCAGTCAAAAGCTTCTGCGGTTGTATCGAGTCGATAGCGCAGGTCTGTTGTGCTTCAAAGATGAAATCTGGGCCTCTAATTGGAGTCAAGCGCGGTAATATCTTTGGTGCTCCAATTTCATTGCTTGGCGAAACAGGCCGCCCTCGTCTTTTACAGATTGCCCCAGTGTTTCATGAGGGTTATGTGTGATATGTGTTTGTGTTGGGAAAGGGTGAGGACGGGGGGAGGGGGGGCGCTTGATTAAAGGTGAGATAGGCTGATCCCGGATGTTCAGAAGCCTTGTGGCTAAGCCCTCGCACCGCAATTACAGGATATGGAGGGGACCGTCTGTCTTCCTGCCTGGGCTTGTACCGATGTGCCACCAGAGTAGAAGTAAAATTCACACCTGGGACCCTGCGGCAACACAAAAAGCACACTCGAGCACACATTCAGGTTGCAGCTGGTTGGGGAGGTCAAGAGAGGAGACTGCGTTTTATCATTTTATTTATTGGCAACGATGTAAAATCACTGGCGACGTGTTAAATAGATGGAAGAGAGGAGATGTGGCAAAGGAGGGACTGCGAGGGAGAAAATAGATTTTATTATTTGTCAGACAAGAATCTTGTATTAGGTCCATTTATCTCCTCTGTCAGCTTGTAGTATTTTTGAATCTCCTGCTACCGCCTGTGCCCGCTGCTCAAAGCTCCCCTCTAAATGACGTGATTCGCTCTTAAAACACGTTTAACTTCATTTGGATTCACAGGCACAACTTCGGTAAGGAGAGGCAGAGGACGGCGTCAGAGGGCGGCAACAAGGACGCAAGTTTTAAAAGAGGGCCTGATGTTCCCAGGAAACCGACGTTGACGTAATGCAGCTGAGTCAAACATAAGGCTATTAGCAATTAGCCGCAGCATTCATCGCTCTTCTCCGCTGCCATAAAGCCAACAATATTAGCATCTGTGCATCACACTCAATGCTATAAAACGCACAGCCCAAAGTCATCGCAAAGTTCAATCGCTTGGCAAATGAGGTCTGCGAGCCGAGCCAGCGGGGGTGCCGGGATCTCTTTGTGTGCCAGAGTGTCTGCTGTATAGAGATCCGAGGGCAGAGAGGTAACATCACAGTCGCGACAGATAAATCACAGCTTCACTGGTGTGTGTGTTGTGTCATCTCACGGCAGTTTAGGGGGCTCAAGACAAACAGTGTGAAGTGGGCTACAAGGTCGGCCCCTCACACACTCCTTTGTGTGTCGGGAGATTCCCCCTCGCCGGTCCTGTTGTCCAGGGACACGGGGGTGAGATGTCCACCCCATTCAAACCGAGGGGGGGAGTTCAGAGCTTGCGCGGTCAATGAGCGTGTTTGTGCGGGCGCGGGGGTGGGAGGGGCCGTGTTTGTCCTCCCCGAAACACGAGCCAGCGAGTCAGGAAGAAGAAAATGACGACAAGGATGGATGGCAGGAGCGAGGAGAAGAAAAACAACAAGGGAAAAACGGAGACTGGGTGCATGAACGGAATATGAATACGAGGGAGCTGACATTGCAGTCTTCCGGCCCGTTCTGCAGAAGGCGACGGTTGGAAAAAACAAAACAAAGCCAAGTCGTCTTGTAAAGGGATTATAAATAGCGCTATGACTACATGAGTCTTGTGAGTTTTTATTGCTGCGTAAGTACTTCTGCAAAAAGCAGCTTTGATATATTGTCTCACTGATAAACCAAAGGACTGTCTGAGTGTCCTTCCCCATTAGAGTTAGCTGAGCAAAATTGAAATCATCTCTCACACTGAATATCTGGGCCATTTGTAAAGCTAATATCTTTGCGTTGGCACAATCTGGCGCCATATTCTGCGACTCCATTAACGGTGAGTTAGCGCGACAATAGCCAGTGTCTTGCTCCTATTAGGGGGTTCAGTTTTTTCGGGTCTTAATACAAAGCCCAAAAAAAGAAAGAGAGAAAAGGGAGGGGTGAAGCGGTGGGTGACATGTCGGATCAGATAAAAATATCAAGAGGAATTTCATTACTTTTCGAATCAAAGGGCACAAAACAGAGAGGGTCCACCAATTATCCCGCTATGTCTCCTCCTGGCTGCCTTTCATTTTCAGAGGGAACTCAATTTGGTGAAAGAAAGCACGGAGAGGGAAAGAGAGAGAGAGAGAGAGAGAGAGCAAGCGTCTGTGTGTGTCCTGATCAACTGAGAGAGAACCCAATCAGTAGATGTCACTTAAGGGGCAGAGATGAGAAAAGGTGTTAATATTTAATGTTTCGGGGGGGCCCTGAAATCCGGGCCTCACTTTCCCCTCCTCTCCCTATACCCTTCCATCCTCCTCGCCTCAGGCACTCCAATTAACACACCCTGTCCTCCTCGTCCCCCCTCCTCTCCCTAAGTCGTCCTCGCCGTTCCCCCCTTCCTTCAAACACAGCCCCTGGGCGAAAAAAAACCAAGTAAAATCTAGAAGATAGAGGAGGCAGAAACGGAGGGATGGATGAGGGGAAGGGAAAGAAGTGAGGCGGAGAGTTTTACCGGGGATCTGGTTTGCGCAGTGCGATGCAAAAGTTTGGGATGAGAACAAGTTGAGAAGGCTAGAGGGTCTCGAAGGAGAGCGCAGAAGGGTACGGGAGGACACCAATGCAAATGCAGGCACGGGTAGAGTGAGTGCGGCACTGTAAACGTAGACACAGGAGTTGAAATTGGAGCAGAAGGAGAAAAGATGAAGTGAGGGGAGGAGTGGGTCCCCTGCATGTCTTTTCAATTCCCCTCAGCCTCTACCTATTTATCAAGGTAAATGAGTTGCTTTAATGGGCCGGGATGATATGCAATGTTTGGTGGAGGCAATCTGCGTGCATATGTCGCCGCTAATGTCGCGGGCGTCCATAATGGGGCATCATAATGAGGCGCACTTGGGACTGAGAGAGGCATTGTGAATTCGGGGGCAGGGGGCAGCCCTGGAAAGATGATGGATGGATACACAGATGGATGAATGGATGACAAGGGATTGACAACAGATCGGGCAAACCTATTCTACTCTTCACAGAGCTGAAATGATTAATCTATTAGCTGTCAACTAGTAAATTCATCGAAAATTGTTATGATAATCGATCAAATTAAAAAGAAGGGATGAATTCTCTGATTCCAGCTTCTTATATGTGAATATTTTCTGTTTTCTTTTAATTCTCTCTGACTCTGGTTAACTGAAAATCTTTGGGTTGTGGCCAAACAAGACGTTCAAGGGTGTGATCTCGGGCTTTGGTGTTATTAATGACATTTGCGCCGGACATTCAAACAGTCTTATGACACGCACTTGATAAAGCTCTACACATTAAACGCACAGAACGTGTCGTCGCTCGAGCGAAACAATGAAAACAAGTGACGTAGTTCGATCATGGGACAGAAAATCATGATCATGGAGAAAATCCATCTGAAGTGACTCAGGCAGAAACGTTCACGGACACGCTGGCGTATTAAAGTTTCATTCGCGTCACGACTTAAGTCACGACTTACTTGCTCGCTCTGACTTACATTTCCCCCTTAAGTCAGAGCGATGGGCGACCAGACGAAACACACCGCAACCTTGAGTAAGATGACGGATCTCTTCAGGTTTTAATATTGAACATGAAACGCTGTTGTTGTTGAAGTAAACATCTCAACAACACATATAACAAAGATGTAGTTGTTTTAAATATTTCAATGCAGACATGTTCACTATAGATGTATCGAGTGTATGTCCTCCAGTGCTTTCTCATCAGGCTGTGGTCGGGGCACGTGACGCTCTTCACCATTAAATACCCCTTTTCATAGCGCAGCGGTGCTTCAAGGAATTTGAAAGAATCCATGTTGTCCTTCAATTTTCAGTGCGTGAAGGGTTATCAGTGTACAAAGATAGGGAGAAAAAAAAAAAAAAAAACATCAGCTTGTTTTTCAAGAACGGACGACCTCGGGATTCGCCGTCCTTCGCTTCTGTTTTTTTTTATCGAGCTCACATGGCCCCAGGTTGTTTTGTGGCAACAAAACAGCGGAGAGCAGGGTCGCTGCTGCTTGTGTCAATGGGTTATGTTCGGCAGAGGTCACTTAGGACGAGACATCCAGTAATCGTGCCTTAAGAAAATAAGAAATACTTGACACTTAACGCCAAATTGCCGACATGAGACTTACTCCTCTCATTTTTTTGTTTGTTTGTTTTTAAATGAAAACTTATTGACACCTCCACGTGTTTGGCAGTCAGGGCACATTGTCAGAGAGAGAGAGGGCGAGGAGAAGGGCTAACTCAGAGTATAAATAAGGGGGAGAGACATTAAGATTACAGCTAATCTCGCTAAAAGGGTTTGGACAAAGTGCTGCCGCCTCGGCCGTCTCTCTCCCTTCCCCTCCGCCTCTGTCCCTGAATCAATTTATTCTGCAAGTCATTTCCTAGCATACGGCCCAGATAAATACTCAGTGTAAGGTAGCTCTCATGCCCATTTACTGTAATAAACATCCCACTGGAGTGTGTCCATTACACTGCTTGTGTGTGTGTGTACTTGTGTCTTTAAGAATACAATAGCTCACAGTGTGTTTGATTAAGATAGAAAAAAAACAAAAAAAAAGCCCCAGACACTTTTGTTCCAGAGGGGAAGTAAGATTTAAGATAAGCTGTTAGGTGAGGAAAAGGTGAAAGCGAGCCAACATGACTCTCTGCGGGTCTCAAATGTCCGCTCCGGACCCTAAACACACACACACACGCGTACACACACGTACACACACATAGTAAAGGCTGAAACATGCTGTCCTGCCAACCCATGTGTATTTCAATACCGATGAGTCAAGCGATGAATGTCTCATGTTCTATTTACAGTAGCCTATTTACAGTATGATCAGTGTTAGATTTACAAAACTCAGTTAAACACAAGCACAAACACACCTGCCTGCCCTTCATATCTCAACAGCTCAATTTCCTCAAACCCCCATCCGTTTTTTTTTTCCCTCTTCCCCAGGCGTAGCAGCAATCTCACAGTGAATTGTAGCACCCAGGTGTTTTGTTGGCCTGACAAAGGGGCCTGTTTCCTGGGTGGATGGGTTGTACACACACTGCACAAGCTGAGGCAAACAAAGGGAGGGAAGAGAGGGACTGTGGGTAAATAACACCGAGTTGCTACTGTAGCCTGCTTCCCGATCTTGCACCTTGAAAGGCTGACATTATTAACTAGTAAGCAACTCACAAAAGACTGTCCCCCACAAAAAACCCTCCACACAAAGAGTTTATGTCCTCACCCCACGGTCCGTTTGTTTGTTTGTTGGTTTATCAAGCAGGTTCACACGAAAACTATACTTCATGGATTTCAACGAAGTTGGATGGAGGAGAGGTTTAGAATAGACCCCATTAACTTTTGGTGCAAATCCCAATAAATGGACATATCCAAGACTTTTTACTTGAACATTGTGAGATATGCCATTTTTCAACATTTCCGTCCATCTCTCAGGGAATAAGGCATATTTAGGTGGTTGGTATCTATTAATGAGTACACTTTCATACACATCAAAATATAAATCCAGATCCAGCAGATTTAAGGGAGAAATATGTACAAATTTAAGTTTGAAAGATTAAAAAATTAGCTTAAATGATCAACAAAATGTGAGAAAAACAACAGTTTTGCCTTACTATTGTGATTCTGAGATATCCACTGAAGTTAGCATGCTAAACAGCTAGCCCTGGCCTGTTTTTTCTCATAATACCACTCCAAGCTCCAAGTCCTGACCACTAGCTGCACGGCTAACTCAGCTATCTGTAGCTACAGTTAGCAGCAGTTAGCATTTACCCTTGTTCAGTGCTGCCCACTATGAGTTTGGAGTATGAATTCGAGAGGTGGTCACTTCTTAATTATTTCACCTTTAAATATGTTGGTTTAAACTGATTGAATTAAAGGGGACTCACTCAAAGAGGTATTCACTCTGCTGAGTGCCAAATTAGTTTTAAAGTTAAATATATTGACATCAATACAGGTAAAGGTGTATTTATGTTTGTTTTGTCAAATGACATGGCTTGATTTGACTTGTTTGTCGAGTTGTCAGGTAGTATTTGTGACCTGCAGTGACTTCAGCTGTATTAAAAGACTCTTTCCTGGATCCTCTTGCTGGCGTGATAACGGCTTTGTTGTTTAATAACTTTTCAAAGGTGAACATTTATCAGTTTCAGTGTAGACGTGGGTCTTCGCAAAAGGACCAGATTTAGCCTGCTCCGGGTGCACACAGTCTGACTTTTATCTGACACATTTATTAAAATGGCGTCGCAGCTTCTATATATTTTCACATCCTCCCACTTAAGCCAAATCACTCCGTCTGCGTGATGTGTCCTCTTTTACTCCCGCTCTCTTTCGTTCTCTGTAGGAGTGCTGAGTAGCACTCTGCCCATCTCATTTAGAGACGGCCCTCCCTTCACTCCTAATTAGCCTTCATTTTGGCAGTGGAGGGAGAAAAGCCAGAGAGAGGAACACCGTTTCCACTACTTCAGCTGACAGCAGTTCCCTCTTGAAGCCCTCTTCTAATACCCACATGGGACCGTACAAGAGGGCTGGAATAGGGAGAAAATGGTGGAACAAATGGATATCCACTCTCCCTATTAGCCTCCATTATCCGAAAGCATCATTTCATAACTAGCGACTAACAAGGCTTCTGTGTATGCGCCCATGTCCCTGTTGTATGTTGCCAATGTGTGCCTCTGCCCTGCTAGGACGGATACACAAATCGGGTGTGGACAGCTCAGAAACCAGAGAGAATTGCCCTTCTTTGTGGCCGAGCTGAAATACGAGAGCGCTCGCTGAATAAAGGGGGTCTTATAAGGGGGAGAGGGCGCTCCTTAGGGGGCCAGTCAGCCGGGCGTGACAAGCCCGTACCGCTGTAATGAGATAACAGGCCACTGGAGTACGCTTTGATTTGTTCCTCCTTTCTTTCCTTTCTCTACATCCCCTTATCCCCTCGCAGTTTCTTATCCATCCATTGCTCCATTTTTGAAGGAAATAAAAAAACCCAAAACAGGCCATCGTGCTCAGCAGGCTGGTAAAGCCCGTGTGTGAGGGATAGATAGAGGGATAGAGAGGAAGGGGCAAACACATTGGCAGTGAGATAGGGCAAAGGAGAAAGAAAAGGGCACAAGAGTGTGGAAATGAAAGCCTGAAAAGGAGTGTGTCTTTGTGTGTGTGTGTGTTAACAGGAGCTTGGAAATCTTGAAGGCCACAGTGGAAAAAAAAAAAAGGACACTTAAAGAGACGGAGGACAGGGGAGTAATCAAGAGATAGATAGCGAGACAGGGTGGATACAGTACGGGTCACTGCCTCCAGACAGGCCGGGAGTAAAGCCCACCTCCACTCCTCCTCCATCATAAAAAACTTACCCTTGCACCTGCCCTCCTCCTCCTCCTCCTCCTCCTCCTCCTCCCCCCCCCCACCACCGTCTTTCCCTCCCTCTAAACCCCCTCTTGTCTTGGCCAAACAGTCTCGTACAGTGTTGACAGTGAAAACCCTGGCTCAAAGGTGAACTCATTCATTGTGCGCCCGCCTGGCAAACAACAAAAAAGCCTCACTCAAGTGTTTTGGGTTTTTTTTTTCTCCCCCTGCAACTTGTGTTAATTCATAGCCACCAGTGACCTCCACATGTCGGCCTCCGGCTTATCATCCTCGCTTCGTACTTCGCCAATGATTCATTCATTTGAGAAAAAAAAAGAAAGGAGACATTCGCGCCCTGTTTCCCCTCTCGATTCAGTGTTTTCTTATCTAATATGGGTTAGATTTATGGTCGCGATAGCGCCGCGGCCAAAGCCATGATTTCATCTGAACGACGTGAGCTGTCTGCCTGCCTCGGCTATCAACACTCGCTGTCCCAAAACAGCGTATAAGCCGGAGATTTAGAACGGTCTGTCTAGCCCTAAATCTGAAGTCTCCTGCCTGGCATACCTCACACACAGCAGACTGTTACACACACACACACACACACACACACACACACAAACACACACACACACACACTTGATACCTTTTGATGCCCCACCTCCCCACCCTCAGTTCCTTCTCTCTCTCTCTCCCCCCCCCCCCCCCCCCCCCCCCTCACCTACCACTCTCCCCCACTTTCTGTCTTTTTGCCTATTATGGCGGATTAACTTATAATGCTTGGATGAACTTCAGTAAGTGGGGGGTACAAAGTCACACATCAATACACACACAATCGCTGGCTGGCTGGCTGGCTGGCAGATACGGTCACAAGCTCGCTGGCACAGACACACGGAGCCTTCTGGAGTACAGTGAGACACGCACACACACAAACACACACACACACACACACACAGATAGATGGATAAACGCATAAACACGTTTACATACAGGAAACCCCGACTCCCATGCTGAAACGGAGCGAAAAGGTGCCAAATCCAAAACCCAAAGCCGCCATTAATCCCCCTGATCCCCCCGAGATAGAATAATTCAGAGTTAATTACTATTCTCCCGCATTCCCCCTTCTTTCTCTCGTCTTGATTTCTAAATCCACTAAACTCCCCTCGTTCCCTCCATCAGGCGCCCATTTGAATATACTGTCTACCGCAGATCCTTCTTTGTCTGCTCACCCACGTTTTTATTTGTTTTTTTCTTTCTCCCCCTGCTGCTCCTCTTGTGCCTTGGCAGACTCTTCCACTCTATGTCTTGACAGAGTAAAATGAGAAGCAAATATGGTTATGAGCTCCTCTCCCCCCCCTCCACCTCTCAGTTTTTCTCTCTATGACACACACACACACCCACACACACGCACACACAGGTCTTGGCAGCAGCTGACACACAGTCTGGCATTGAGGTTGTGTCTTTCTGGTCGGAGTTTGGAACCACAGCGAGTTTAATTAGAGTGGAGAGAGACCACATGGCTGGCTGAGAGGCTGGAGAGGCCCATTACCAAGTCACACTGAAGACTGAAGTTGTAAGAATACACAAACCTGTGTGCACACGTTACTAGCCGCAACAGATATTTATAGATATGGATACAGTCGCTACATGCTCATTTGTATGCAGACAGCTTCCTCAAATATCTCTCTGTCACTTACTGATCTCGACAGTGTTTCACGCAGACGACTCATTATTAAAAGAAATAATAAAACGCCCTTATGGTACAGTTAAAAGCATCCTACATCATTTCCCATGTCACCCTGCATTAGCTTCCCTTTCATTTTACACGAGGGAAGGAAAAAGAAGGCGGCGTTCTCACAATGTAGTTTCTATTTTCTGCACCAACACTTCAAGACGGGGCCCGGCAGATAAGCTGGAGACGAGGAGATAGCGCGGGGGGCTAGCTGTTGTCCAAACATGGGTAGGGCAAGGAGACTGAGGAAAGCCAGTGTGCACACACACACACACGTACATATTCAGCATATTTTGAATATCATTCGGCATATGGACGGAGCAGGCACACATTTCAGAAGTTGCATGCACATCACGCATTATGCACACATATTTTAATGTAAACCCAGAGGGGAATATGAGCTCGCGGTGGAGTTCGCCCACTTCCCGCCTTTGTCAACCTTCCAGCATTCCTTGCTAATCTGCACCATAATGGCACACCTGTCTTTTCCCATTCTCTATTACCTTCACGAATACAGCGGCGGTTTGAAGGGGGGGGGGGCATGTTAAACATATTCATGAACAAACAGCTGATCCGTCCTCTCTTTTAATTCAGTCTTTCTTTATGCGTCCCTCCATCTATCTTTAACCTCCCCTGCTCTCTAGATCCACAGGGAACGGTCTATTTTTTTTTTTTTTTAACAAGTGGAGCCGCGGTTTGTCTATGCTTGAGGGGGCGCTGTATGTTACCAGGGTAACAGACATAGAGGTTATTGTCGCAGGCATTATTGGTAAAAGTGGGAAGGACCGGAGCGAGAGGGTTTTGTATTTTTTCAGGGGCAGGTCAGAGATTGGAACAGTGCAGGCCGGGGGGTGAATATCTTAAGCAGTGGGCAGGCGGGGTAGATAGGTAGGTCACATTATTATTGATTGCCTGACATTATGTGGACAGCGGGGGGAGTCCGCAGAGACAGACGAATAAATTGTGGCTTGACATCAAAGTCAGGCTGCTGACATTGAGCCTGCAGGGGACAGAAGCTGCCCCGAGGCTGGATTAGAGGTGGATAGATTCACGAAGGCACGCACAGACGCAGACACAGAAATAAACAGACAATGAGAACATTGTCCACAAGTTACCTGATAAAGTGAAGGTTGTCAAGAGAGAGAGCTCCAAAAACGACAGGAGGAAACTGGAGGAAATGTCAACCGTGAATAATTGCAATTCCATGCTCATTTTTTTATTTTTTTTTTTTTATGGAGCCACTCCACATAAATTGGACGTTTTTCCTGACGAAGACACCAAAAAAGTGTCGAACTCATTTACACATCAAGGCTCACCAGAGACCTTCCGAAGGTGCATTATTCCAATCCTCATAAAATTCCAATCTGCTACAGAGCACATTTTTCATATTCATTAATGCTTCATTAAATTATTATTCATAGCTCGGATGATGATGTGATTAGAAAAGAAATGGGAGACAACAGATGAAATAATTAAGGAAATGAAGCCCAGATTTAAATATTCAACATTCATTCTGACTGACTCCGGCAACACTCGCCTCGTGACTCTGCAGGGCAAAGCGGAAAATATAACTGACGGCAGAACGAAGTCATCTGACACGATAACCTCATGATGGTCAAACATGATAGACGTATTATCCTGTTAAGGCCACGCCTGGTGCAGGCCTTTCATCTGTGGGCATCAGGCCCGACACAGAGGGCACCATCCGTCATTGTTTGCTAGGTGACTGACTGCCCCGTCTAGATGGCTATCAGCTAAGCTAACCGGTGCCTGGTGATAATATCTGGAATGTGTGAAACCTGAGATAGACAAAACAACACGTGCCTCAACCTGCACAGACCTGCGACTTCAGGAGATGGGGAGATAGAGGCACTGAGGAAAATGTGCGAAAGGGGAGGTGGTGGTGGTTGTAGGGAGTCGGTACAAGTTAGGGCTGGAGGGGTTTTGCTGGAAGAGACAGCGAAGTCAAAAACAAACAGGCAAAAACGGCGGGAGGTTGTCATGGATGGAAAAAGAGACGAAGACGAGTGGTGGGGGGTGAGAGGAAGAGGGAGGTGGGGGAGAAGGGAAAAGGTGAGACAGTGCGATGAATGAAAAATGTCTCCTTCCCGACCAAACTTCTGAACCCTCAACCCTTTGCGTCCAATTTGGTGCCACAGCTTCCTCTGCTCAGCCTGTGCCCACGTCCGGCTTTTTGGGAAATACCATCAAACCTTCCTCTCCTTTTGAGTGTACACACCCAAGGTCATTCGCCAACGTGCGGTGCTGCTCGCCTCCCACGAGATCTCCACCACCAGATGGGCCCCTGACCCCTGTAGGTTGTGCTTCCTATTGCATCCACACACACACCATCATTCACCCTAATTTAAATACAGAACATTCACTTCTGCAAGGTCTGTTTGCCACTGACATTTCATCAATATTGTGACCCCTCCATTTTAGGTTACTGGCGCCTACCACTTTTACTGCAATCTGAAAACCAAGGTCTGGTTAATGAGGCAAGCATGTGGCATTAAGGTGTCAATTGTAAAAAAAGGAATAAATAGTGGTCAGAATTTGAAGAAGAAGAAGCTGAGCAGCCCTATTAGCTGTACGAAGACTGCTTGCACTCCAACCTATCAGTAAGGAAAATAAGTGTAGAAATACATCCTTTCTTTACATTTTGTGAGTTTGTTTTGTTTACTTGGTACACTAAGTAGCAAAGTCACCGTTGCCATATATCTCCTAGCTGAAACTACACATGTTATCACACTGTTGCCTCTTACAAAGTGGTATTGCTGTGTGAGTCAGGGCTGTCTGGTTGATTAGCATGCTAACATCAGTTTGGCATTATGTCAACTGCTGGTAGTTCATTTTTTGATTGTTTAAATGAGAAACTCTGGCTATATTTTACAAATTCCTCACAGCATAGGGAAGAGCATCAATTCATAAACAGGTCCGAGGGTACATTAGTGGATTTATTTATTTTAGTCATTAAAGGACTTTTTAGTCTTTTAAAAGAAAAGTCACTGGTAACAATTTTGAACTTCGATCAAGTTTTAAGAAAAAATGCATTATCATTATCAACATTATCTACCTCCAGCTTTCCAAATGAGAAACTGTGCTGCTTTCATTGGTTTAAAAAATATTCCAAACTGAATCTCTCTCTTTTTTCTTTTTTTGTTTACCAAGCACTGACTCATTGATAAAAGAAACTGCGCCTCCAGGCCTCCATGCTCATGCAAACACACAAAAACCAGATGAACAGTCAAGATACCATATCCAGGAAAACAATAGATGTATGATGTCAGAATCACTGAGAGACGAAAACAATTGATGGCAAGAAGATGGAGTCTGACAGGCAGAGATTACGGGGATGACAGGCGCAGACAGGAATAGACGGGGCAGAGAGCAAAATGTGGCAAAACTGGCATGAAGACGCTATGCTAATCGCTAGCATACCGAGATCAAAGCAAAAATGAGGCATAACAAAAGAGTGTGTCAGGATGTCCTTGTATCACTTTAATCATGCCGTAATGCATACCAGAGAGGCAGCCTGTATGGAGAGTGATTTGTTCTCCTCTTTATTAATAAAGTGGACTTTCCTGGAAGGGGAGAACCAGTAACATCAACTCAGTCCGAGCCTGCATTCCTGGAATGTGTTTGATCATTTTTCGCTGTTAAACATATGGTTATCCTTTGTATAGTCATACAGAAAAAGTAAAAATATAGTTGAGCATCTCAACCAAGCGTTAACCTGAAGGAAAAAAAAAGAAAACTGGTTTCTGTCCAAGTAGATGTGTCTTGCTGTTGGCGTTTATGGGAACAGATGGTCCAGGTAGGCGTTGTAAGTGCTGGTTGTTTAGGATAATAAGAGGAAATACAACATCATATGGTGGGAAGCCAAGCAGGATGACTCCGAGTGTGTCTGTGTATCTTTCATGCTTGTGTGTTTTTAAGAGGAGGCTTCTGGACGTTCGTAGGGGTGTCGAAGCTTCACTATCAACACCTCTATGACTCTGGCACCATCTTATCCGACTCCTCCTTATCCAAGCATCTGGTAATAATGTAGAGACGTCTGAACACATGAAGGCAGAGTTGGGTGGAGAGAGGTGAGGAGATAAAAGGTGGGGTTAGATAGAGGGTAGTGGGGCTGGTGACTATTCTGAGGAAGATAAAAAGAACTGGCTACCAGCGTTTCCTCTGAAAGTAACGTAATAAAGAGAATTATTAAAAAAAGAATATTCCAGCTCAATTTAATGAAAGTCGCTGGAGAGGACGAAGAAAATGAAAGAGGGAAAATGAAATGAAACGCATCCCACATATCACTGGACATCTGTGGTCACGTGTCTGTATTCATCCCCTGTGCTTTTCATTTGGAGAGTGGGGGATGGAGAGATGAAGGGAACAAGATCGGGATAAAAGCAGACACGACGCTATTGAACTCGTTCAATTAGATGAACTCAAAAGGTGGCGGCGGCGGCGGCGCAGCCGGACCTCCCATCAGCATCATTCATTCATTATTCATAACACTGTGTCTAAACAATCACAGGCCTGTTCATGAACAGATGACTTAGATTTTACATTTACAGAATCTTTTTTTTTTCATTGTTATGATGTGAGTATAGTCTGTATGTCGCTACATACCATCGGAGAAACAATGGGCTTTGTAACACTGTGGTCAGAATTACACATTCAGCGGGCGAGTTGGAGGCCCCTGGGCGAATTTTGACATTTATAGTGTGGGGAAAGGTGGGGGTTTGCAGAGGCAAACAAAAGCTTGTCCTTACAGGTATAAGGCAGAAAGGGGTAGAGTGAGGGAAGAAGAGAGAGGACAGGAAGGGGGGGGGGGGGGGGGGGGGGGGCTCTGTCAAATCCAGGACAAGGTGAGAGGAACTAAAGAAGTGTGAGCTGAGGAATGTTGAAGAGAAGTAAACTAAGTTGACGGCCAGGAGATGTGGAGGCTGTCTATCATCAGCAGAGCTCCAGAATTTTCCATGACTTCAACTCTCCATCTCCAGGCAAGAAAGGAAGCTGGAGGGCAGAGAAGCCAACCCTGTATCTCCATAATGAGCAGGCTGAGGTGGCAGGCGAGGCAGGGAGACACATGGAGGCAACACTTGGAGGTAACACACAGGCGACGACAGATGGGATTGAAAGACCCAGTAGATCGGGGACAATGTGTTCCTTAGATTAAAGAGGTATTATATACATTTAGCAAACTAGAGCCCAGATGCTCACCACCCTCTGTTGTCGTAGAACACACCAACTGGTTGTTGCTTCATTCACAACATTTTGCAAATAAGCAGCCACACGTGGGAACTATGCCACAAAATGTGCACAAAGCAAAATTTGATATAAAAATGCGGCCATCTTATCAGCACATATGTGGGGCTACAGCAGGGAACCGCCACAGCTGAGATAAGATTGAGAGTTGGGTCAGTGGACAATGGCATCCTTAACCCACCCTGCCACACACAGAGAGGGTCCAAATGTCAAATGCAGGAAGATTTTCCATTTGGTGAGGGGTTCTGTATTTCAGGTAGTGTGTCCCCTCAGGGCTGCTGTAAGGCAGGAGTTTTTGACATGTCGGAGAGAGAAAATAGAAAGAAGCTGTCGGTCATTGCACTAACGTTGCGTCTCCATGTCCCATTTATTAGTTTCTTATGAAACCTGCACAGTTAGGCTGGAGATATTCTTGCTGTTGAACCACACGATCATGTAGACACCCGGCTGAGTGGTGAATGTAGTTCCTGGATATAAAAAGATGGCGTACGCTAGCCACTGACTTGCTCACTGACCCCTAACCCTGTCACGTTGCCGTACTGGCTTTACAGTGATCCTACCATTCATGTGCATATTGCCTACGTGGTGTTCATTTCTGAGGACGTACACAACCAACACTCTCAGCCCTCATGCGTGAGAATATCTCTGGCCTTCCGCGAACCTAACACGCTTACATTGTAGTCAGCGTTGTTTCTTTGTTGTTATTTGTGTTATAGTTTTCTTAGCTTAGCTTCCTCAGGCTAGCTAGCCAGCTAACTTTGTTTCAAGCCCCAGATTTTGAACACAACTGAATTGTGGACATGAAGTGCAGAGACAAAGACTCTTCTAAACCCAGTTCGGGTATGAATGTATGTTGGACACTCACCCAGCAGGGATGTGAGGGTTCCTGCCTCCTTCACTAGTGATGGGAGCCAGAGATTTCTCAGCTTTGTGAGACAGTTGGAGGCTGCGGCCTGAGCGACAGTGGTAGCAACTACGGTTGTGAGCCGGTGAGGATTCTCCTGACTTTTCTATAATCGGACAGCCTTCCAGATACAGTCAAAAACAGGAACTTTGCCAACGACCTTGCGCTCAAACAACGATATGATTGTTGAACGCAATGTTTAACTCTGGACATCATCATAGACATCGTCCGACCCCAGTCCAAGGTTTGCACAACTGGCCAAAACTGTAGATGTTTTTTCTGATAAGAACAGATGTGAGGCGTGAGGAATCAAAACTTAAGCACAAAACAAAACTTGCTGAACTCACCGATGGCTGAACCTGCCCTTAACATGAAGTCCATGAAAAACAAATCTGAACAGGAGGTCTGACACACAGCTACTGGCATTACTTAACATGATTTCTGCAATCCAAACTCCTCTTCCCACCCACAGGCATAATAACCGTATGAGGGAAAAAAACGATAACAGCCTCTGTATTTTTCTGATAATTTGTTCCATTTTGGATTGTACTACAGGCAAAGCAGCTGCTGCAAACAAACAGAGACACTGCAGTGTGTCAGTGTTACCAGCTAATATGCTTTATGGGCAGACCTGTGGACCGAGCCTGGCTCAAGCTGATATGGAGGCTTGTTTCCACGCTCCAGAGCCAACCAGCCAATCATTTGGATATTGTCTCATGTTTGTACTGGAGGATTTGGCTGCCCTCTGTGAGTCAACTGACTGATAATCCACTGCAGGGGCTCTGACCACATAGTCGAGCGGGAACAGACGGACACAAACAAGAAAAAAAAGAGGCGGCAGAGAGATATATAAGCAGTGGGATATGTGGTATGAGAAATCGAATGAGTTGCAGACAGAATTTGGAGAGAGAGGTGGAAGTAAGAAGCGAGAGAAGAAACCAAGAATGCAAGAGGAAGTGGAAGAAGGCGAAAGTGTCAAAAGACAGGGAAGGGCGAAGAGGCACTGAAAGAAAGAAATGAGGACACAGACTGCAAGGAGAGGGTGTGATAAGTGTGCAAATGCAACACGATCTCAATTCCATGACCGTCCAGCTGTCTCTCCTCTTTCTTAGTCACTGTTGCCATTTCCTTTGTCCTTATAAAAAAAAATGCCAACCCTGTCCGATGGGAGTAGGCAAAGAAAGAAGAGGGGGAAAAAAAGAGAAAAAGAGGTGCAGCGTTGGTGGGAGAAGGAGAAAGTGTCCGATGAAGGACAGGAGGCCTTGTTCAGATACTTGGACACAGCCGAAGCGCGGGAGGAGAGAACAGGTGGGTAGCTGCAGGAACACAAGTATGCCATTGTTTGGCTGGTACCAATGCAACCATAAGGTCCACTTCTCCTCAAACTGCTCCTAGCATGTAGCATCTCTCACAGGTTTTACCCCGGAAACTAGCATTAGCTCGGGGTTACTACCGCATACTGAGCTTTGACTTTGTTTGCCCTGTCATGCCGATGGTGGGCACAGCTTAGATGCTCCCCTGAACCGTTACACCAACTGCCCCCCGAAACCAGCGCCAAACGGATGCACACAAGCAGATGGGGCCGAGGTGGGGAGTGTGTGTGGGTGAGGGGCTACTAAAAAGGGTGTAGGCAGTGGATGGTGGATTTTTTGGCTGGCTTTAACCTGCGTACTTCCCTGCCAAAGGAGAGCAGGCTCTAATTTTGACAGCCTGGATCATATACCACCAGCTGGTGAACCAGAGGCCACAACCATGGCAGCACAATATGACACAGTGCTAACAGGGAAAGAAACCGCCACCAATTTATGACAGAGATGGAGGGGAATGATAGCAATCAGAGAAAGGAAGGGGATAGTAAAGCTATTTGTGACATGAAAGTACATGAAATAAATGCCTGACTTCCTCATTTGTGATCAAAAATATCATCATTTTCACACGAGGACCCTCTAATCTTCAAAACAAAGGATGAAGGAGGGATAAAGAAAGGAGGTGATTCTGGCCATGTGAGGCCCCCCGAGAGTAGTGGTGGGCTCTCCTTCAAGTGCACCGCTGCCCTGTCACCAGCTGGTACTGCCATCGATGTGGCACTGGACTTGGACACACACACACACACACACTAACACCTATTTATATCCTCCGTTAAGTCCGGATTCCAGTTCATGTCGAGGCTGCAGTAATGTTCACATGCTCCTAACAGCCCCCCAAGTGACGGGTGCCCACACACACAGCTGGGTCTTGTCCCACACCCACAACTAACCCTTAGCTTTTGTCACACACACACACACACACACACACACTGCAGTGTTGGTTCGTTTAATGGGGTATACATTCCAGACACACACTCAAATACCCAGACACCCCCTTCCCAACTAGCACATAGATGCACACCCACATCGTCATGCTCAAGCACCTGCATGCATACATGTACTCACCATGCGTGCACAGTCACACACATAACTTAAACCTCGACGAGCACCACCCTTCGTCGCCCTTTCACTGTGCCTCAATGTGCCGCCCTCCTCCACTCCCTTCACTCCACACCTCCTCTCCATTCCCCTCTCCTCCTTTTCCTTTCCCCCGTCTCTCTCCCTCTTCTCTGTGTAATCAGCCCAGTATTAATACCTGCATTCCAACATGCCTAGGAATGTCTCAACAATGTAGCCTTGTTCAGGTGCAGAGACAGAAAGACCTCACTGAAAAATACATTTAAGAAAAGGTGCTGCAGTGAGAAGTCCCGGGGCTACAGCCGCGTTTGAACCGCGGCACTACACGATCTGAGCCGAACGCAGCTGAGTGGGATACACTTGGCTCCAACGCTGCTGCTAACAGTTGAGGCCAATCCATTAAAGCTCACACGCACACAGAGTGTCTTCCACTTGTGTCTTTCACACATAGAGTCTCTGAGGCCCGGATGCACCAGATAGATTGTTGTACAGCTGAGCTATGCTGCTTTATCAGTGACTGATAATAATTATAGTTAGATAGATTTTTCGCGACGTTAAACGATTTATCAATTAGTTACCAACTATCAAATTAATCAACATATATTGTGATTTCATTTACAATCGATTTTTCATGTTCCTGTCTCGTTATTACGAGATTTTTCCTGTTTTACTTCGGAATTTTGCTTTTCCGTTACCCCTTTTGCGGAATTTCCCGCCCCTTTCCAGTGTTCACTTGTGTCCTGTTTGTTATCAGCTTACGTGTGAATATAGTCTGCGTGATCCCTGATGTCTTTTTCAGTCTGTCCTGTGTAATCCACCTGTGTTTCACCTCATCCTGTAGGATTCCCTAAACCACTCCCAGTGTCTCCCCGTAGTCCTCGCTAGATTTGACGAAGTGTAACACAATTAATCTGTTTGAGTCATTTTTAAGGGAAGTAACGGTCAAAAATAAATCATTCATGTGAATATTTTCTGGTTTCGTTGCTCCTCGCTGATAGTAAACTCAATACCTTTGGGTTGTGGACAAACAAAACATTTGAGGAGGCCATCTTGGGCTTTGTAAACATTGATCAACCACCAGATTCCTAAAAGTAATCCATTATTCATTGAAAATTAAAACAATTAGTTGCAGCCTCAGTCCAAAATAGCTATTGAAAGCAAACCGCAAACAAAAACAATGAGTCCCTTTTTGGATTTACTTGTTTATCGTGCGGCTTCGAACAAAAAACCTCATTGTTTTCATTTTTTGATATCTTTCAATGCGGCAAAATATTCTCTTTAATATAATGATATTGATTTCCAGCCCTAAGTAGAAGCGAGGCCTGATGAAAAGCAGTGACATACTGAATGCTCCATCATCCTCCCATCCTCCCACCTTCCCTCCCTCCGCCTGTCCCCCTTTGTCAGGCCTTATTATTGAACATGTGTCCTCTCTGCCCCTTCCATTAACCAAACCCCACCCTCACACACTGCCTTCGATGCACACACGCACACACACACACACACACACACAAACTGCTAATTGACATGGGGAGTCGGTACATCTTTCATCATTCTCCATGGAGACAAATCTTAAAGTGTGTGTGTGTGTGTGTGTGTGTGTATGTGTGTGTGTGTGTGTGGGGAGAGGGATCAAAGGCGGCTGTCCGAGCTGCCTGTCCTGGACCTCTCAGCCTCTCTCACTACTTCATGAGGCAGCCAGGAAAAAGGGCCGTACAGTATGTTCGGCCGACTGCTGCTTGATAATCATTCAGTTCGAATAATCGTTAACTAAATTAGCCCTACCTCCGAAAAACATGCCCACCAGGGCAGAACGCAAGAAGCTCTCGAGGCAAAACACTAGGGTTATAATTACTTTAGCCCTTAATAACAAGAGGCTAAATCAGTTATGCACTCTGTAAGTCTGACATTAACCCCGCAATAACTATCCATCACGCGTGTTGTTGTGCAGATCGCACGGACGTGTAATTGGGAATCATTTAGCCTGATGGAGTCATAACCCAATTGAATGCTATTGATTTTGGATTGAATATTCACATGAAACTGGAGCAAGTGTCTTCTTTTTTTTGTCTTGCTCGACTGAATCAAGATGAAGCTATGAAACTTGACTCGCTTGCTTGCATTACAGGAATATGGACGGGTCAACACAGGAAGTCCGTCTTCGAAAACAAGCCTGAAAAACCTCACGCCTGATTCCGAACTGCAAGAAGAAAACCGCCGCTACACCGCTCTGATGCAAATTTATAAATATTGTTACACTAGCGGGAAGTGACTGCAAGTCTTTTGGCTTTGATTATTGTCATTAGCTGACCTGTCACTCAACAAAACAATAAGGATTATGTTCTCCTACTGCTAAGAACCGCCAGGGATTTCAGACACCCAGCTTCTAGTGGCCCCTTCTGTTCGCTGCTATTGTGACGATTAGGCAACACACGGTCAGGAGGGATGTATGTGTTTTGCGTCGGACCCCAGCAGGGACGAGAGACAGATGATGGATGGAGGGCGAGACAAAGTTAGAGGAGGGAGGGAGGCAGATGTAGAGGAGAAGAAAAAACAAAACGGAGCGATGAGAGTGATGATTCACAGAGCTGGGCATAAAGTAGGGTGTGGTAGAGAACCGACGAGAGAATCCCAGGGAGAAATAACTAACAGAGAAAGAGAGATTCGCACTGAAGTTACGAACAGGATGTGACTGGAGGAGAATATTAACAGCCTGAGCGTGGTAACTTCACTCCCTTTCTCTTCGCTTTCAAAGTCAAGTTCACACAGTCAAAGGCGGGCGAGGGGAACTTTAGTGCTGCGGTCGTTGTTTTCTGAGGGGCTCAGGTAAGTGAAACCTCGATAAAACAAAGACGAGTTGTGTCCCGAGGCCAGTTGCCCGACATGGGAGCCCTGAAAACTGACACCGGATCTGTTCGCTGATGACACTCGGGCCCGGCTCTCAGGTAACGTAGGGAACCCCCTTTTTTCTGCAGACATGAAGTCATAGCGAACATCCAACACAAACACCTATGATTCTCACACACAAACCCCTCCTCCGCCGGGATTAATGTTCCCTCTCCTGTCTCCCAGGTCCCCCCGGCCCAGTTGAGGCAATAAGATCTCATTGTCAAACAGTGACCGGCCTCACCGGAGAGGTTAACCACCGCTGCTTAACCATTAACTAGATTAAAGTCAGGGGAGAGAGGGGGGGGCGCAGGAATGTTACTCTGACAGATGGAAACGGGAGATTGGACATGAAAAGTGGTTTAGAAAAAGAGAGAAAAGTAATCATCGTCGTTTCGGCCTTAACCATTGTGGCTCTGGTATGAGTAAATATGCTCACACACATGTACGTATGTAAACACGGGGCATTCTGTGGCCCGGTGAACTCTAAGTCACCCTCATCGCATGGTTATCGTTACAGGATTCAGATAAGGGAGGAAAAGAATCCCATGAGGTCTCCGGCAGTCATATTACTGAAACCACTCCTTAGGAAGCAAGAACTATTGGGTCAAAGGTGCCTACAGATGTCTGTCCGCAAGCTTAGTGGCGCCGTGAAGTGTTTATGATCATGTACAGTAATGTAGCAGACGCGTTCTCTGAGACCACTCGGAGAAAAAGCAAAAAACGAAAGGACGAGCTTGTTAAGTTACAGTTCTGACTCTCTCCTTCCCCCCCACACTGTGCCGAGCCAGTGGTGTGGAAGGACATGAGGTGGTAATGGAACCCAAGTGTGTATGTGTGTGCGTGAAGAAGGGGGGGAGGGGGGTTGACAGGGCTTTTTTGGAGGGGTGCATTCAACAACTGCTGCTGAGGCAACTGTTGATGTCTGAAAGGCAACAGCTTGCGGGGCTCCCAGAGGACGCTCTGCCAGCCAACAGTCAGATGGAGGGTTTAGGGTTGGAGGGGCGCAGGGGTTAGGATTTCTCCTCCGCTGCCAGGAAAATGATCTCCTTGGCCGCCGATCCAGGCTTTTCCGCGACATTCCCCATTCCTAATTGGTATTCCTCAATTCCTGACGTCCTCCGCCTGTCTGATCCTCCCCGCCGCCGCTGTCTCTGCCTTTATCGCCTTTGTTCAATTCATCCCTTCTACAAGGCCGTGCGACTGATCAAAACAACTGGACGCGAGATGAATATCATAAAAAAAAAACAAAGAAACAAAGCCATTTTACGTGGCAGAACATGCAGGCCAACATGTTTTCATCGCTGTTTTATGTCACAGATTTGTTCGGCGTGCGGCTAAACCGGGCCAATCCCGCCACTTTGTGTACACCTACAACAAACGCAGTGACAGAAACTGGGTCTTGTGCGCGTCTCAGTACAGCACTCTGCTGCTAAATGGATTGGCAGCACTTAACCTCATCTCCTGAAAGAGCTTTGTGAATTTTCAATTTTGCTCCAACCCTGAATCGCCCCGCCTCCCCACTAACCACCACCATTGCATACACAGATGAGGAGACAAGGACACACGTAAAGAGACATGGAGGCCTGTTTTCAAGGCTGCATTTGAAATTACCCATCGCCATCATCTTCCTCCTCTGAGATAAGACCAACGAGACTGCTCCGTGGCAACACTGCAGTCAGCCGTAATCATCTCTCATCCCGTCCCTTGATCTTCCTCTCTGTCCGTCTCTTCCTCTCTGCTTCCTTCCTTCCTTCCCTCCTGGCAACCCCCACTAATGGCAAGACGGCATCCTCAAAGCTAGCCGGCCGAAAAGCTCTCTTCCTCCTCTTAATATTACTGACAGTGCATGTTTTGAAACCACTTTAAACCGAGATTCAAACAAGGATGGAGGCAGAGACGGACACCATACTGGAATGCGTTCCAAAGTGACGGGGGGAGGACGGCCATTCTCGTTCTTAAATCAGCAATAGTGGCCATAAATCTGCTGGAGAATGCCTCTAGGGATGGGCATCAGAAAGCAAATAGAGTCTTCTCCCACTAAAACACAGCGGGAAATTCTCCCTGATGCTATGCAAGGGTTACCACCACGGGCGACTCACAAAAAGGAACAGCGGTCAAAGACAAACACGGTAAATCACAGCAAGCCAACACAAGCAGACATAAAAAAAAAAAATAGAGAAGGTAGGGAAACGAAAGATGTGGGAACGGAGACAACACTAATCTCACGAAACACACCTTTTGTTTATGTATGAGTACCTGTGGATGAGTGTGTGTGTAATCACAGCTTTCGGGTGCAGCTCTTTTGAAGATGCGAGGATGAAAAAGCGGGTGAGGAGGGGAGGGGGAGGATAAACTTTTCCGTCTTCCGCTGTGAACCACATCATTCTCGCTAACTGACTTCAAACCAGGATTAACCACGCGTGTGCAGCCTACCATCTGCGGATGCCCGATTGCCGGTGCTGACTGCCAGCTCACCGGCCAGAAAGAAAAAAAACAAAAAAAGTTGGTGTGCTATCAAACTGCTGTAATTAACTTTAATGTGTTGATCGCTGCAAATAATAAACACTAGCGTGTATCCGGCTCAGATGTCCTTCTCAGAGCTCATTGATTACTAAATGGGGCTTCCTCAACGCAAGTCAATGCTTTATTCTAACTGACTAATGTTTAACCGGTGGCCCCCCCGAAGCCCGGTCACTCCACAAGAATGCGGCCTGGCTGTGAACACACTCCAGCTTTGCACCTATGACGGTGACACTGAAGCCGCATTGTGGCCGCTTGTTTGTACGTGGATTACTGCCCATGACTCGCGCTGAGAGGGGGGTTTTAAAGGCAATAAAGGAGGCCCTTCTCAACCAAATCTGAGGTGGTGACAAACAAACACAAACATTGCATCGCGAGCTCCAACCTGTCCGGAGGAATGCCACTCATTCCACCCGAGTGCTCTCCTCCGTCACTGTCTCAGAAAAAAAACACTCAGAGGGGGAATGAATCACCTCAATAACTGCAGCCCCCACAATTCCAAAGACCCCCCCCCCCCCCCCCCCAGAGGCCTGAACGACAAGGGGGCAAACATGGACTTGTTCTCCCAAAGCAGCCGCTATCAATCTGTCACTCACGGCTATACGAGGCTGAGGTTTCCAGTGTTGCGTAACACCGGGGGCTACCACATAGGGTGCATAATGTGTGCATCCGCGGTGGCTGAATGTATGCTGCCTGGGAGTACTTTCTCAAGTATGCACACATGTATACGCTTGCAAAAGACTAACACAGAGTGCCCCAAGACAGTCGTAAAAAAAAAAAAAAAAAAAAGGAGGGTCCCTTGACTTTTATCTCCTCAAGGCTAAATGGCTCTTTTTCCGGCCTAATACCATAATAATTACACACGGCCGCAGGGGGTGCACTTTTGATGCCGCGCTGGCGGGGGGGACAGAAATTAAAAGTGAGGAAATGACTGTGGGAATTAAGGCGGCGATAGACAAAGAGGCTGACGCTGCGTGTTAGACTTTAACACCTTGAAGTCAGCTGATGCTTGTCACTGCGATTCTCTCCACTTGGCCGTGACCACTTTGGAGTCTCTACAGTTTAGCTCAAACTCATCTGAGCATTTGACTCTGCTTTTTATCTCCTCACCTTAATGTCACTTTGTTCTTTTTATCCCTGAAAAACTTGGAAAAATCCAAGTTTAAGAGAGGAGCTGAGGCAGTGCTTGAGTTGTTTCTAAAAAAAAAAAAAAAAAACACCGTCTTTTTACTTTTGTAACCTCGTCACTACCCCGTGAGGTTAGAGCGCTGTGATGTATTTTTCTTGAAAATCCACTTAGAAATGTTTCTTTCTAACTTTGGGAGAGACTCTTCTATCGCAAACTTTAAAACACCCAAAACTGAGTTACACAGCATGTTGACGGAAAGGCAATGGCATCTCAGGAGCGTACAAGCAGGAGCCATTTACCAACAAGTCTGGGTGAGTGGGTCAAAGGGTCAGCTCGGATCCAGGGCACAGGCATGTCGAGCACTTTGGGGCACCCCGGGCCGCCATGCAACACACACCCATGTGTCACAGCTACGTACATAATCGCCGGGCGTACATGCTTAGAGCTATGCGGCCACATTTAAAGGAGATGATGACACACATCTGGGTGCTACGTGTCTCCCCCAGCCCCCCCCCTCGGTTCTATTTAGTACTCTCCCATGCTCGGGAATGACATAGTTGGAAGCTGAGAGTGTGTGACCAGCGATTGTGGGAATGTGGGTCTGTGTGACAGAATCCCAAAGAGACCCAGCAAGAGCCGCTATTATTAGACAAAACTATGCAGAAGAGAGAGAACGAAAAGGAAGACGGAGAGATGGATTTAGATTTTTCCTAAGAAGAGTTGGACTTTTGAAGCACCGAATTGAAATAAAGACTTTTTTTTCCTTACGCATTGGTGAGGGAACAGGGTGAGCTCAGCACCCCGAGCTGAGCCTTTAAATCAATGCGCCACAGCTGTACAGAGTGATGTGTGATCTGCACTGCATCCATCAAATTACAAGGCACTTCTTGGGTAGGCACCTGTTTAAAGGCTCCACGAAGGGCAGCCAGACACCAAAGCGCAACAACTGTCTCTGAGGCCAGAGAGGAGAAGGGGAGGGAGGGAGGGAGGGAGGGAGGAGGGGGAGGTCATAAAAAGAGCTCTGGGGAAGGAAGAGGACAGAGTAGCCAAAGCAAGGAAATTCGGAGATGGACACTGATGTATAAAAAGCTGCTTTCGTGTGAAATGAAAAGAAACTGCTACACACTGAAGGGCTGTAAAATCCATAAGGGGGGGGAGGAGTAAAAAAAATGATGCAGTGAAGCCAGAAGAGATACAGAGCAGAGGAGAGGGGAGTTGCCCGGCAGCCCCGCCCTGCAGCTCATCCTGCTTCCAGGCCAGGAATTAGAAAATAACTTTTCCACAGAACACACAGAAAGCATTCGAGCAAGAAATCTCGATCCTTGATTCAGCCATGTTAACAACCCAAAGGCAAGGGAAAAACACACAAACATCAACATCAAAGCAGTTATCTATTACACATTTTACATGGATGTTAACTGGAGTATTGCACTGACAGTATAAAACACCATACAGTCCAGTGGAGGCATCATCTCACTGGGAGCGCTTTAGCTTCCTCCGGGACAGTTAAGAGGGAGATAAATCTCCATGTGTAAATGTATGAGTTCAATATTAGACTTGTGGAGCACCGCAGCAGCTCCTTAAATGAATATGCTTGGTGGATGGTTAAGGGGCAGGAGGCAAAAAAAAAAAAAAAAAAAAAAAAAACACACACATAAAAAAAAAGAAAAGTTTTCATAAGAGAAGATCATATAAGGCCAAAGTCGAGCTGGATTTAAATTGGCTTAGTCTCTCTGGCAGCACCCAGGGGCGCTGAGGGCGAGGCGCACTGCCAAGCAGAGGAGACGCAAATCCCGCAGATCAGACATCAAAGCGCTGGAGAGCAGCAGCAGCAGCAGGAGACGGGCAACAAGCTCTTCAAAATAAAAGCCTCAAAAGTGATGTCCTAAACATGATGAGAGCTTTTTTTTTTTCCTCACTCTAGATTTAAAGTTAAATCTACACTTTGCCTTCATATGATTACAAACACTTTCAAAACCAAAACAAATCTGAGTTTTATTTTGACAGTTCAACATGATTTGTTAGATAGAAGCGGTGCCCGGAGAGAGGGAGAGAGGGAGATAACGTCGTGCACCAGTCCTGTGCGCCAAAGAAGTACACTCAAGTGCGGAGCTGAGAGACTTTACCGCTGAACTACAGAGAAAACATTCCGTCAGTGTAGATAACACGTAGATTAACCTGTCTGCTGCTGCTCATTGTCTGTCGTCACCGTTGAAAAAACATGTTCGAGACTATTTCGGGATGAATTCCGTTTATTTTTTTCCTCTCCACCTGCTACCGGCTTGTTTCGGCTCGTGCGCAACCGGTTACGTGTTGCTCAACAAAATGGAATAAAAAACAAAAGCAGATTTAAAAAAACAAAAAAAAACCCACAAAGCTTGCGAAGTGTACGACTGAGCAGAACAAACTTGAGGAGTCGCCTCACGCTGCGACATGCACGGACAGGTTTCGTCCCGTGAACGCAGTGGACCTCTTCAACTCCTGCCAAAGAGGAAAGTCGAAATCTGCAGCCTGGAGCCACGGAAAACTAACCAGCGCCGCGTCCGAGGCTTTATAAAGTTACTGAGAGCGGGTGTTATTTAAAAGGAAAAAAAAAAAAAAAAGGTGAACGGGGAAAGTATCAAAGAGAGACTTACCTTGAAATGCCAACAGCAGCAAGGTGCATAAGAGCGACGCGCGTCCAAATGTTATCCCGTCCATGGCAGCTTCTCCTCGGAACTTTTCACGAATGGAGAGTATTCACTTTTGTGTTTTTGGGGTTGTGGAGTGTGGAGATCTGGCAGCAGCAAGACTTCTTTCTTCTTTCAATGCTCCAAGGCTTTTCTGGACCCCTCTCTCTCTCTCGCTCTCTCTCTCGCTCTCTCTCTCTCCCACACACACACACACACACACACTCAGAAATCTGATGCTGGTGGTAGTCTTCTTGGTTGATATATTTGCACAAAAGGTGACCACCCCCCTCCTCCCTCCCAATACAACCCCCTCCCACCCTCTTTCTCTCCCTCCCTCTCTCTCTCTCTCCCTCCACCTCACTTCCAGTGAAAAGACCTGCTTGACTAATCGCGTAGGTCTGCTGGGCCCTGCAGGATTTTCTTTTTAACAGAGTTAAAAGTGATTTTATCATGAGGCTGTCTGACTCATAGCAACTCCACGAACGTACCCTTTAGACAGAATAACTCAAGTTTTGAGCCTAAAGGAGGAGATAGAAAAAACAGGAGGGAGAGAATTCTGAAAGAACACATTAAAGTACAGTATTTTTTCTTCTTCTTCTTCTCCATATTATACCAGCATACAGTTATTTATGGACTTATATATGGAATATGATCATCATAGCACATTTTACAGCTTTTTAATTTCATTTGTTGTATCACTTCAAGTAAGTCGGACATTGAAAAAATCTTGTAGAGAAAGCGGAAGTCACACGTCTCTTCACCCGGCTCTCTATTAAACTGAAAAGATATCACCCAATAAATAAAATTAGGTAATTTTCGCCTCCTTGCGGGTGCCACGTTGGGCGGAGTCCTCTAAATATTTCTGAAGATTCAAAGCAAAAAACAACTAGAGCAAATTGGGTTCCATACAGCTCATCCGGCGCAATCCAAGTCTCTGGAAGCCCAGAGATTCCAAAACGATTTGAAAAAGACGTTATTCGCGCCCTTTCAAAAGCTGTAATCTTCGCTGTAGCTAACAGCTAAAAGCATTAGCCCACACCATGCCACAGGTGGGGGGCACAAACCCCACTGTGCGTAGACGTCGTAAATAATGACTTTCCAAATCGATTTGCGATCTTGGGGCTTTCGGACACTTGGGTTACACCAGACGAGCATTTTCTGTTGTTTTTAGTAACGTTTAAAATAAGTCCTGTCTACTTAAGTTATTTAGGAGAATGCTAACAACGCAAGGTTTTGTTTTGCAAATCCATCTAGGAAGGAGCATTCTGGAATCCATCTGTCTGTAACTGTCGGTCACAGGCGAACTTCAACCAATCAGATCAACAGTAGGAGAGCTCTACTAGCTGTGCCAGTTGCTATTTCAAAATCTCGCTGAAGACGGTCGGTAGAAGAGCGAAAACATCTCTTCCATCAAGTACCGTTTTTTACATACCGTCAGTACCATTGTTTACTCTTTTTTAAATGAAGAAATGTTGTCCTGTGATAATAGAATTTGATACTACAGCATCATCCACTTTCTAACTTTTCTGGGGCCACCATAGTTTACAAGATAACAGTCTCCTCTCGCCATCGTCACATCTGTATCACGCTCGTAGCCTCAGCTTCAGAAGTGTTTAGTGGAAATCAAAACTTCGCCCGACTTTCCATCGGCATGAGGCTGAGCAGATTAATAGTAGTAAGTTAATTTAAATTTTTGGGTGAACCTGTCCTTTAATTCAACAGGCTTTAGAACAGTTAACTGTTCATTAAGGTTGAAATTGGAAAAGACACTTTTTCAACCCTAGACACGGGAAATGATTTCCCCCCCTGTAGCTTGAGGCTAGTAAATTAATGTCGAAGGTTACTAATCATCATTCAGAGATCTCGATCTAAACTAATTGGTTGGAAAAACCCATCTCTCATTAGCCACTTTGTTTCATAGACAAATTTCCTGCCCTGGTTAGACCTTAAACATGCATCTCCCCAACCTGCTTATATCTCAAATAATGATTTTCATTTTCAAAGCACCTAGGGGCCATTTCTTTAGAGTGGGCAAAGCTGTCTGTCACTGTCAGACATACCATTCATTCCTAGACATGTAATCCCTCCACAATCAGTTTGGGTATGGCACAGGCTGTATATACAGTTATCATGAGTGGCTAAGTGGCTTATTCTCAATGCTATAATACCAGTCTGAGTTGCTTGTAGTGGGTATTGTGTGACCTGTGGAGCTGATTCAGGCCAAATCCTTTAAGCCAAGAAGTTGGAAAGCATAAACAGATGTCAGTCAGTCCGCGATTAGACGGCCTAATGTCACCGTCCAAGTGCACGAAGCGAACATGTGTCTCCTTGTAGTTGACGGTAAAGCAGCTCTCAATAATCGGCACGCCCTGCAGGTAATAATAGACCCTCGCAGAGCATTCAAAGAGCACGCATTCCAGACATAGTTGGCCCAAAACAGCTGGTTAATATTTTCTGAGCCCTGTTTCAAAGAAATGAGGTGATACTTGCAACCTGCTCTGCCGTGGAGCACACGGCGCAGTCTCCCTTATGGATGGGATCTGATAGTTGAGCTGCCTGGAACTCACACACAGCTGTTGTAGACATAAAGAAGACACTGGAAGGAGTTTCTAGAGGCTACTGAGACTTCGACAACACTGAGGCAGCTAGTTTACCACCTTACTGTTTGGTTCTCGGAATCTCTTTCTGTCTTCTCTATTCCCGGCTGTGTCAGCAGGAGGGGGAAAAAAAGCCTTCTCACATCAATACGGCCACATGTCCCTGATATCGACCCGGTCATAATCATCGCTCCGTGCTGCAGAGACATAAGATCCACTAACAAGTCCTCTCTCCTGTGGTGAAGGACTTACCGCAGGGGTAACCCTCACACTGCCTTACATAAGCCCTATATCATGCCGCATAGCTGTGGCTAATGCTGATTTAGCCGAGCCCAGGGTATTCTTACGTAAGGCCTTTAGTCATACAGTAGCTGCAGCTTTGATTTACTGTATTGGTTCATTACCTAATGGAGCTGCAGGAGTGGGGAGGAGAGGAGAGGAGAGGGTGAGGATGAGGACGAGGATGAGAATAAGGATGGAACAGGAAGGACACAGAAGAGGATTGTAAAAGTAATAGGAACGGAGAAATGAAAGGAATATAAGAAGCGATGGGGAGGAAAGGGATTATTCCATAGAGGCTGGAAAGGGGTGAAGACTAAAAAAGAAAAAAAAGTGAGGATGAATCCTTCCAGCCATTTTCTCTACAGAAACTCCCCAAGTATTTGCTGAGGTCAGTCTCGGTGACAAGCGGCTGCTCATTGTGTAAGAGTTCAGCTTGTCTAGGCACACAGGGTTGAGCGAAGGTGGAGCAAAGTTGGGTTTGAGCATCACAAGGAGGTAGCTCCGTCCCCGATGTGTAAAAGCAGTGGCAGACGAGAGTAGTTTTAAAATGACAGGGTTGTCATCGGCTTTAGACGGACTTTGTTTTGTGCGCTCTGGCATTATCCACCGTGTGCCGATCACCGGTGAGATGCTATTATTTTGGAACCGTGTTCCCCCGTGATTGGCATATAGATGACATGTTTTCAATTGTACGCTATCTTTGTGTAAACAGAAGTAATCATACCGTTGTGATCGCCAAATAACACCAACAAACTGCACTTATCATAGCTGTTCACCTTTGTATATTGCCAATGTGCTGTTTCGTTTCATAATACCTGTTGAAAGAGTTTAAATTCATTAAACCCATTTTATGCAGCTCACAGGGGTCCAGGGTCATCAGTTATAAAAAGAAATGTCCTTAGTTCCACACAATCCCTCCCATCCGGTGAAAATATGACTTGCCTTCACACAATAAAAGCACTTATGCCTCTATTGCCCTCAACGGTGGCACATTAAACACCTATTTCCCTTTCCACAGAAAACAATGCAACACATTTATAATCATCACCAGTGCTTTTTTCTCTCCGCACTGAATTTCAGGTCGCACTTTATGCTAGCTACTGTTACGCTGAAGGTTATCAGCAGCGTCACATCACTGTGTTTGGTGTCCCCCCTTAGGAATTGTACCTCCTCTCCAAAGATGACATCAGATTTTTGCCACTGCCTTCGATTCACAAAAGATTGTGGGCATAAAAACCCTTGCTTACCTGCCATGCACCTTAAATTGATGGCACCTGCCTTGCAATGTCTCCTTTTATAATGTCAGCACAAATGACCGTTGAGTCAGGAATAGCCTTGGACAAAGAGAGAGAAAATGAAACGTTTTGGAAGACAAGATCACAGTGATGGTCGAGGAGACTGAAGCCAGGCAACACCTATTATTGGTGGGTTAAACAGTGGGTTGACAAACATGTAGCTTGGGAGTGTGTCACTGCTGCACATTGTTCATTAAGATCAAGCAATGTTTACAGGAAAATCACTCATGTCAATAGACTTTGTTTGTGGATAAGATCATTTCATCGTCAAGGTAAGGTGCCTGCTCAAGATCTTAAGAAACTATTTTAGGTCCATTTTAGAAAACGAGGCTCCAGGTTGCTATCCAGGTGCCACTTGCCAGCTCCCCGCAAGGACCTTGGTACATCCAGAGGACAAGTGTGATTTATTCCCCCACATCCAAATGTCTGAAAGACTGCCAACAAGCTGCTTTTAAAAGAGCAACAGAGCAAACGTTCTACTTAAAGAAGCCCCTGGACCACGTTCCTTGAATCAGTTAATTAATTCTCTCTACTATGCAAAGTTCATGAACATATAAGAGGGCTGGAATGTCAACTGATAAACCAGGAGCATCACCTTGGGGTTAATCTCTTTCTTTGTTACCACAGCAGCCTGGTAGAATGTCTCATTGGAGATGCGACACCAACCTGCCTGTTGATCCCACTTTACATCTTACAGTCTCCACTCTCAATCACACTCAGACACTTAAACTCCTTCACTTAAGACAGCAACTGGCTCTCAATCTAAAGAGGGCCCTTCGCAAAAGGTGCTTATTCACTTCACAACTGTTTCACAGTAGACTGTGAATCACTTCTTTGTTTCCGTATGGCAGAACTGCATCACCAGCGAGACGCAATGCTGAGATCACCAGGATACTCCTTAGTCCTGGGATGCAATCTCAGCTAGAGATGCTTTTCATTAATAACAGAATTGGTGTTCAGGCAGATCCCAATGACCACAGAGAGTGACCTTGACTTTGTATGGACACAGCTCATACTCCGGTTATATAAAGACCACATGGCTCATGTCAACAGCCCTGTCACCCGACATTCCATATTCCCACAGTCCCCCCTCGCTCGAGAAACCCAGTGGGACGCAGTCATGAGCCTTCTCCAAGTCCAAAAAATGCATGAAGACTGGATGGTTGAACTCCCATGAACTCTCAGTATCCTTAATTCAAAGCTGACCCACTGTTCCATAACAAGGATTGAATCTGTATTGTTCCACCTTAATGTGAAATTTTGGAAATTGCCTGGAAGCACTTTTCTAGCACCATGGGGACAAGCTTTCCTAAAGAAGTTGAGCCATGTAATAGCCTGATAATTGATGCCTAGATCTGGCATTTTGGTGAAAGATGACTCTTCAAGACCAACCAAAACTTTCCATGGTTTTGCTTCTACAACCAGAGAAGCTGCAGTCTAAAAACAATATCTTGTGTTTCACCGAGGAGAACCAAGTCTGATTCTGTATAAAAACAGCAGGAAGCACACAAACCTTGTAGCCTGGCATTCACCAACTTGTTGGTTGAAACTGAAAAAAAGCTTGTGGCTTGTGGTTCAGTTGCTGCATGCTAACGGTTATTTTGCAGACACAAAATAAAGCTGAGGCTGGTGAGAATGTAATTTGTTTTGCAGGTATTTGGTCAGAGATTACACAAATATTTGACAGCGCTAAATTGCAACCTGGTAATGGGTTTTAATAAAAAGGTAAGTGTATTGTTTTCTGACTCATGATTTGCAGTTTTAAGAAAAGAGGATCCAAATCGATCAAATAGTTTTAGTTCTTTGCAATCTTCTTCCTTGTCAGAACCTGATGCCCCCATCACCAACAATGCAACTAACCTGCAAACCTCCAGCAGAGATGAGAAGCAGGCCACTGAGGTCTGATAAAGGTTGTTTCTCACTCCAAAGCCCCAGATTGTTTTTCATTTTCAAACTTCTATGACGTCTTCCTTGCTTCTCTTGCAGCAAAAAACGCTTTGAACCTATAAGCAGACTTTGATGTGTAAAATCCGTTCCATTTTAAGTGATCACCAAAGTTATTACAGTTCATCCCGAGGGAGACATTACTGTCTGTACTAGAATTTCATGGCAATCTTTTTAACAGCCGTTGAGACCTTTCACTTAAAACCACAAAAATGTCTCACTGGTGCTAGAGGGAAAGTCAGGGGATCACCAAAAATCATTACGACACATCGTCTGAGAATATCTCCAATGTTTACTCTAATCCATCAGTAAATGCTGTCAAGTGTCATGAGTGAAAAACTTTGATCTGCTGGTGCTTTCATGAGGGAAAGACTGGAGATCATTTAGACTCATCATCTGGGCACCATGAATGTGTAAAAATAATCTTTTCAATGCATTTTACAACCTCATGGTCAGGCATCTCTATAGTCGTGAGGATTCATCCTCTGGGAACCATGAACATCTTCATAAAATATCTATGAAAGCCAGTGAACCATTTCTCAAGTGACCTGACTGAGAGCTAGACGTCACAATCCATGTCTGTTAAAGACCTTTCATGGCATTTCAAACTACTCCATGATTGCAAAAATTTGCATAAAGGTCATAACAGGCAAGCAAACCCTTAGCAAATCTGCTAGCACTGATACTTGTCAGCTTTTTTAGACTTCAAATGAAATAAAATCATGTAGTTAGGTGACACTCGTTGCAGGTCCTAATGGGCAAATCGTCACACCTTGCAAAATATAAATCGGACAGCCCACTTTATAGTCCCTTGTTTTCTCTGATTTACCACCCCCACCCCATGTCAGAAATTAGGCTACCTGACAGGAAGAATATTTGACGCGTCAGCCTAAAGCAAGGGGATAAAGAGAAACAGAGACGAGGAGACACTACAAAGGGAACGGAGATGTGTAATGAAAGAATAATGAAGAGAGCAGATTAGAAGTGGAGGAGGAGGGGAGCACTTTAATTCCAAAGTCAGGGGATGGGTAACATATTGCCGCAGGGAATAATAGCAAAGTATTGGCAGAGAAAGGGGAAAAAAAAAAACGAGTGGGAGAGAAAGAAAGTGAAGGTAGCTGTAATCTCGTATGAATTCTCATGTCTGGTCTCGGCATCACAGGGAAGAATGAATGAAAGATGTGCCGGGGCTCCATCCATCACTTCCCCCCATGATTCTTTGATCTATCCCTTTGTTTCACTCTCTTGGTCTCCCTCTCTATATGCACCCTCTATCTCTGTCCAATCTAATCTCTCCATATATCTTTATTACCCCCCCATCCCTTCCACTACCCTCGAGCTCTCATTCTGTCTTCTTTCTTGGCCTCTTTCCTCCTGGCCGAGTTGCAGACGATCACACAGCTGTTTTCCAGGCATTGATACATTGCAGAGGGTTAGTCACAGTGCAGGAATCGTGCAGTGACAAAGCTTTTCTCTGGAAATTCAACACCGCTGCATAATAGTTGACAAGTTGCATTTACATGCTCTGATGACCAATAGACCACACAACAACAGAGTCATTACGATGAACTAATTATGATTCATCCTAACATCATTTACTCTTCTCTATCCCCTTGTTTTTTACCTGCCTCAGATGCATTGGTGGATAACTCTATTACTTGAACATGGGTGTAGGTTCTCCTTGTGACATCACTACTACATGTGAAAAGTTAAAGTATAACTTTGAACTGAAGTACAGGAGTGTTTGCTTTTTAAAAATATTAAGGATTCAATTTTCTTTTAGTGTCACTGTTTTAATCTCAATCCACTGACTCTGCATGATGTTACAAACAGTTTTGTGTTTTTTCTGATGGGATTAACATGTATGTTTCTGAAAGTACTTGAGTCAGCAAAGGAAATCATCTTATATAGCATAGAGCACATGGCACGTAGTATTTTTGCTGGCTGACCAGTATGCGTCAGCAGTGGATTCATTCAGGACCCAGTACAACTTGGTGGGCAAATCCACAAAAACCCATAAGACATCATTTGATTGAGCCAACCATAGCATAAAAACAACGACTACAAGCCCGGACAACTTTATTGAAAATGTTTTAATGGAGTTAAACACCTACCACATACCTCGACATGCCTTCTCAGGTTGGACAGTGTATTTTTGTAGGCAGTGATAGTGTTTGTGCTCGGTAATGAGAGCAAACTTTTAAAAGCATATGCTCTGGCAGGTGAAAATTCTTCACCCGACTCGTTGTTAATACATTAACAACTGTAACGTTCGTATTTGAACTGTTCGAAAATGAAAAATGCAGCTAAGACTGGGAACTTGACAGGAGGCGGTTTATCCTATTTTAGAAAAGAAAACATTAATCTGCTGACTTCACAGGTATACTTTAAAGCAAAGAGCAACAGGACCCTTCATAGAAATGTCCCACTGAGCAAAGATAAGCCAGACAGCAAGTTTTTATACTGTCTCTTTTTAGACATATTTTCAAGTGACACTCTTACAAGCTTCAAAATGGAAGTTTATATGCCGTCATTTCAGATATCTCTTTAATAACTATGACAGACATCCAAAGGGCAGCTTCTTGGGGTTCAGAATAAAAGTTATTATGACATCTTCCTTGTACTCACTTTCAGACGTCCCCGCTGCACTCCATGGTTGCTGAGGGCTCCACCTCACTACATAGAAGGCTGAGCGAATCCAAAATTCGGTACGACACCAGCGGCTGCTGTTGTAAAGATCTTTGATAGTGCGTGCCAGCTGCAGATAGATTGCTGAAGTAATATATTTATATGTGATGTTATATATGATAAATGGGATTGGACCAGAGTATGGAGGACCAAACCTGACATAAGTATAAATAAATAAATAAATAAATAAATGCGAATAAAACGCTGAAATGCAATACGGTGTTAGTCAGCTGCTGCATTCTGTTGATTAAAGGCGAAGTTCAGCAGTCAATATTGAAAATAAATGTGATTCTGCTCTAAAATATGTTAAGATGACTCACAGCTCATAACACATACCCACATTGTGCTCGTCATTCCGGCACCCACGATGTTTAAGTAGGTGTCATTTTTGTTCTTCTTTTTTTTTTTTTCTTTAAATACTGAATCTCATTTTGTAACTAAGCTATTCAATTTAAAAAATGACTTTTTGGAGATATGAGAAGTGATTCTTGTACATCACTTTTTTTCTTCCTCGACAACCTTCCTTTCGAACGCTCAGCCCGCTGTTCTCACCTCTTTTACACCTCCTGTCCACTTCCTCTCCCCCCTCTCCTCCCACATCCTTTCAACTGTTTTTCACCTTGCCACCGGTTTGCCCTTTATTTATTTACCCTAACCCATTTATTTATTTATTCATTTATTTATGCATTTATTTATTTATACATTTATTTATTTATTTCAGCATTTATTTATGTATTTATTTATTTATTTATTTATGCATTTATGCATTTAATTATTTATTTATACTTATGTCAGGTTTGGTCCTCCATACCAGAGCACAGGAATTTATAATAACTATATAATAATAGCAGTCTCTCTGCGGATAGTCTCGTTTCATTTGCTGTTACAGGTCATTTATAATCATCAGAGGAATCACAAGACTGTCTCATAAACACTTAAGTGTTCCTCACAGTCACTTTAACTTGAGTGTCGTCGTGTCTGCATTACCTATTGGTCATATTGAATGCATTGTCAAGTCCTCACCACCTGTTTGGTGGGTTGTTTTACAGACTCTGTCGCGCAATGGTAGCGTGTCTGACTCCAGATCAGAAGGTTGCGTGTTCAAATCACGTCAGAGTCACGACTGAGTACTTCTCTTCAATGAGTAGGAAGGCAATTGAAACAATATAACGATCTGTCTATGTATGGCTTACTTCAATTAACTACCACTTCTTAATGCCTGTTTGGGGGACTGTGTTACAGACTTTGTGGTGCAATGGTACCAGATCAGAAGGTTGCGTGACAAAATCATGTCCTGGTCATTTTCGAACTAAAGTCCTGATTTCTGGCAGAATTGTCCAACTGTCTTTCTATGAGTTTGCGTTTGAAGACAGACTCTGTGGTTCTGACTCAAGATTAGAGCGGTGCATGTTCATGTTATTTCTATCAATTTATCACCAAGAATGTTGTCAAATTGACTATTGCAGACTAACTCTGGAGTGCATTGGTAAGTGGATTAATTAATTATTAGCCAGGACTCTGTGGCGCAACGGTAGCGCGTCTGACTCCAGATCAGAAGGCTGCGTGTTCAAATCACGTCAGAGTCAAGACCGTGTATTCCCCTTCAATGAGTAGGAAGGCAATTGAAAGAAGGCTGTGTCCCAATTCAGGGGCAGCATCCTTCGGAGTGCGTATTTGAAGTGCAATTATGTCACTAAGCCGCGCAAAGGCTCCCCACAAATGCCTCCTTCTTTTGCCTGTTCCTGGAGGACACACCGCTACTATCCTTCGCCGCTACTAATCATCAAGAATGTTTGGTTTGTCAGTTCACAATTACCAAGGACTCTGTGGCACAACGGTAGTGCGTCTGACTCCAGATCAGAAGGTTGCGTGTTCAAATCACGTCAGGGTCATTTTCTGGACAATTGTTCAACTGTTAAGTCACCTTCTGTGAATTAGCTTTCAAAGACAGACTCTGTGGTGCAATGATAGTGTGTCTGACTCTAGATCAGAAGGCTGCATACTCAAGTCATGTGTTTGGTGTAAAAGAAATGAAAAACCTTACTCACCTCTGGCTGGTTGTTTCCATCAGTCTTATCAAAGGAATGTTTGGTCTGTTAGCTCATTTGTGAGCAAGTTGTCTGCCAAAAAATGACTTTGTGGTGCAATGGTAGCGTATCTGACTCCAGATCGGAAGGTTGCATGTACAAATCATGTCAGGGTCAAAATCCAAGATTTCTATTGAATATGTAGGAAGGCAATTAAGATAAGTATCAGCCACTTGTGTCTTCTTGCAATTTATCACCACAGGTGTATAATTTGTTAGCTAATGACTGGACGAGGTGGCCGTCTGAGGGAACTTTGTGGTGCAGTGGTACCATGTCAGACTCCAGATCAGAAGGTTGCATGGTAACGTCCTGGTAAATTTCTAACTAACATCTTAATTTCTAGCAGAATTGTCCAACTGTTCAGCCCTTCTATGAGTTGGCTTTTGAAGACAGGCTCTGTGGCAAAATTTGCATCTGACCCTGACCCAGATCAGAACGGTGCGTGTTCAAGTCACCAAGAATGTTTGGTTTGTTAGCTGATAAGTTGTTGAGTTGACTTTTGCCAAAGACTCTGTGGCGCAACGGTAGCGCGTCTGACTCCAGATCAGAAGGTTGCGTGTTCAAATCACGTCAGGGTCATTTTTGGACCAACAGTCTAGTTTGTTGGGTGATCATCCACCTGTCCAGTCTTTCTGTGAGTTATCTCTCAAAGACAGACTCTGTGGTGCAATGGTAGCGTGTCTGAATGCACATCAGACGGATGCATATTCATGTCAGGGTTACATCTTTGCGTAGAAATTAACACAATAATGGCATCTGAGTTTTGTGTGAGATAAATGAAAAACCTTTTCTTACCTCCGCCTAGTTGAGGGTGGTTGTTTACATCAATTTTCCACAAGAAGGTTTAGTCTGTTAGCTCATAAATGGACACGATGAGTGCCAAGAAAAGACTCTGTGGCGCAATGGTAGCGCGTCTGACTCCAGATCAGAAGGTTGCGTGTTCAAATCACGTCAGGGTCATTTTCTGATAAACAGTGTACTCGCTAGGACAATTGTTCAACTGTTCAGTCACCTTGTTTGAATTAGCTTTCAAAGACAGACTTTGTGGTGCAATGATAGTGTGTCTGACTGTAGATCAGAAGGCTGCATACTCAAGTCATGTTGGGGTCAATTATCTAGTCAGTAACACAATAATGGTAGTAGAGTTTGGTGTAAAAGAAATGAAAAACCTTACTCACCTCTGGCTGGTTGTTTACATCAACTTCATTAGAAGAATGTTTGGTCTGTTAGCTCATTAGTGGACAGGTTGTCTGCCAAAAAATGACTTTATGGTGCAATGGCAGCGTATCTGACTCCAGATTGGAAGGTTGCATATTCAAATCATGTCAGGGTCAAAATCCAAGATTTCTATTTAATATGTAAGAAGGCAATTAAGATAAGTATCAACCACTCGTGCCTTCTTGCAATTTATCACCACAATGAGTAGACGAGGTGGCCATTTGAGGAAACTTTGTGGTGCAGTGGTACCATGTCAGACTCCAGATCAGAAGGTTGCATGGCGAAATAACATCCTGGTAAATTTCCAACTAACATCTTAATTTCTAGCAAAATTGCCCAACTGTTCAGCCCTTCTATGAGTCGGCTTTTGAAGACAGACTCTGTGGCAAAATCTGCGTCTGACCCTAACCCAAATCAGAACGGTGCATTTTCAAGTAATTTCTATCAATTAATCACCAAGAATGTTTGGTTTGTTAGCCGATAAGTTGTTGAGTTGACTTTTGCCAAAGACTCTGTGGCGCAACGGTAGCGCGTCTGACTCCAGATCAGAAGGTTGCGTGTTCAAATCACGTCAGGGTCATTTTCGGACCAACAGTCTAGTTTCTTGGGTGATCATCCACCTGTCCAGTCCTTCTGTGAGTTATCTCTCTAAGACAGACTCTGTGGTGCAATGGTAGCGTGTCTGAATGCAGATCAGAAGGTTGCGTGTTCAAATTATGTCAGGGTCATATTCTAAAAAACAGTCTACTTGCTAGGACAATCGTCCAACAGTTCAGTCACTGTCCAGTTAGCTCTCAAAGACAGACTGTGATGAATTGGTAGCATGTTTGACTCTGGATCAGAAGGCTGCATACAGGGTTGAATCTCTAGTAAGAAAGTAACAATAATGGTGGCAGACAGTGGAGTGAAAGAAATGGAAAAACTTTACTCACCTCTGCCTAGTTGAGGATGCTTGTTTTCATCAATTTATCACAAGACTATTTTGGTCTGTTAGCTCATAATTGGACAACTTGCCTACCAAAAAAAAAAATCTGTGGTGCAATGGTAGCGCGCCTGACTCCAGATCAGAAGGTTGTGTGTTCAAATCACATCAGGGTCAAGCCCCAACATCTCCTTTATATGTGAGAAGGAAATGCAAAAAACATTTCCTCAACCTTGGTATGTGTGGCTTTGTTTGGTTTGTCAGCTAATAACTGGAAGCAAACTGGCTGTCTGACTCCTGCATGTTCAAATCAAGGCAGGGTCAATGTAGAAATACATCAGGACTCAATGCATTGTGAAGTCCTTTCCACCGTTTGGTGGGTTGTTTTACAAAGTCTGGCACAACAGTCGCATGTCAGAGCCAAGATCAGAAGGTCACATAAGCAAATAATGTCATTATCTAACTAACGATCTCATTTGTAATTAGTCCAGTCTTTGAGGTGAGAATGTTTCTGAAAGATGTAAGTGGATTTAAGAATCACTCATTAAATGGAGCCACCTAAAAAACTAATATTGACACCAGGGTGACTTGAACACATAACCTTCTAATTTGGAGTCAGACATGCTACCATTGGGCCACAGCGTCTGTTACAGAGAACTAACTCGAGTCTAATTATTAGCCAACAAAACAAACACTTGTAGCGATAAATTGAAACAGGCTGCACGTAGTTAAAGATCAGATAGTTCAATCTGAAGAAAGCTTTGCCCCCTGACGTGACTCAAACATGCAACCTTTTGATCTAAAGTCAGATGCACTACCAACGTGCCACAGTCTATGCATTATGCAAGCCCAACAACTCAGCCACAGTCGAGTCTTTGAGGTGAAGAAGTCTCTGGACGGATGTCCTTTGTCTGTGACAGAAGTATGCATGATTAGGTTATACCTGTCACAGACCTAGGTCATCTGTCTGGACATTTTCTTACTCCAAGGACTGGATAGAGGCTGAACTGTTGGACAAATAAATGACATAAAGTGTAGTGCTAAAGTAAATGCATTCCATTACAGTTTACTCCTGCTGAGAAGTATTGGATCCCTCAGTGGGCTCAGTTGTTGGTGTAAATCATGTTCTCCAGGCGGCGTGCATTGGTAGAGCTGGTTATAACAGGATCAAATGAGCTGCTGCTCTTTGTTTATGTCCCCTGAAGAGTTTCAGAAGGACTGCGTCTTTTAATGTGAGTGTCTGTCTATCACAGTGGGTTCTCTCTGACTGGGTGCCAGGCACAATACCACCCACACTGACAGCAACTCTGAGGGAGGGAAATCTGTCATGCTCACTACAGACAGGGGCCAAGATACAGGAAATGGTGCTGAACAATATGGGAGTCACATACCCGCCTCTGTGCCTATCGAGCAGGTCACTGCATCATCAAAGTTCATCCATGTGGTCAACTGCTGGCAGTTTACAAGAACCGGGACATACTCATCCTCAGGAAACAACTGTCATTTATCAACTTCAGTTTTCAAGGTTTTTAAAGGGGAATTCATGCCGTGCATGAAAAGGAGAGAGAGGGGGGATTGTAGTGACAATGACAATCTACAGTAAAATCCTCAAGCTGCTCTGTAGATGGGCAATAATGAAACCACTCCTATAACCTGGGGGACATTTTCTGTTTCACAGCTGTAAGCCCTTCATTCAAAAAAAGAAAAAGCTCATGTTGCCTAATATCTCAAACCAAAAATGTCTGATTCCCTCAAGTCACACACTAATTCAATGTCATAGAGATGTTCCCAAAGCCTCACAGAATATCATTTCCAGCACAGCACAAATGATGCACTTTATTACTCTGTTTGTTTTATTCCAATTTATTCAGTATTATTTGCACTGTGAGGCCCACGAGGAAATCAGTAAGCTAGCTATAATCCACTGAAATTTGTCTTGCTTCTCTTCAAAGACTCACCCAGTGTTGTGCATGTTTTATTCTTGCTATTTTTTCTTTTTGCATCAGTGTCTAACATTTTTCCCATTCTATTTTTACACACTATGAAAATCAATTTGCGATTGTATTTTTTCAGGTAGGTAATCCATAACAGTGAATATATATTGCCGCTTGACATCATAAATTAGCTGTGAATCTGTGATTTCCATTCTAATGAAACAGTTGACTATGAATATAAACACTGACTTCAGGCTGACAAAAGTTATCGGGCGAGCACGTTTTAATTTTAGGGCCAATTTTCCCTTCAAAGGTGTCATTAGTAGAATATGACAAGAATTCGTAGGTGGCTGCAAAAACAAAGAGGACAGCCCATTACAAGAATAACTGACAACTAGTGATCTTTGCAAGCTATCCTTAGCTGAAGCTATTAGCTATTAGCTCAGCTTTGAAGCCATCTTTCGTTGTGGCTAAACCATGTGATTAGTTCAATGTCTCGTGACGCATGGGGCCCCAAATAGACCTTATCCTAACAAAAACACAGCAACTATAAAACAGAGGATACATTTTTTGTTTTGTCACGACCCCCGCCACTCACGACTCATGACACAATCATAATTTGAGGCATTTGCTCCATTACATTTTGGAAATGCTACAAGAGCCGCGAAATGAAATCATTTAATCCAAGCTGGGCGCTAAACTGGAAGTTGGCTGGCTCAGTCGGCGGAAGTCTCTCTTGCTCTATGGGTCCCACAACTCGAAAGAGCCAGGTTCTTTTATATCCTGGAAGTCGAGCTTTTTCTTGGCTTAATGCACCTCTAAGCAGCTTTCATAGGAATGAACAGGGTGCCATTTCCAATGCTGCATCCAGATATTAATTGTTAGATCCATGATGGCTCAGTTAGCCATGGAGCTATTGGCCCCAGAGTTTCTTTTTAGTTTACGTCAAGTTTGAAAGAAGTGTGTTTTAAGATGAGTAAACGAGGCGTTGAGGCTTATCTACATTCTGTAAAATAGAGAATTCAGAAGCTGTGTGGCTTGTTTTTATGTTCAGTAGGGAAGTATTCAATTTCTTGACATTTTATAAGTTTATTTTGTTAATTTATCATGCAAACAGCATAATACAACAAGCTGAAACTACAGGGACGAGGCCTTGCTGGTTATCATGCTAACTTAAGTAGACATCTCCGCAACACAATACATAGGTGCCTACACCGTTGATTCTTCACACTCTGTTAATAGCATTAGATCATTTCTTTAATGTGTTAAACCAAAATGATGGCCATATCTTACAGATTGCTCCTTTCAAAGACATTCAAAAGAGAAAACTGAGCACCAACCATCATCAGAGAGAGAGGCCATCATGAGCCTGATTGTTACCTTAAGTGACTATTCTCAATATAGACGAGATAATCCCCAGTTGATCGTTCAATTTAATGTCATATCAGGTGCAGTAATTCAATGTTGTAATGACTTGATTCTTTATGGTGTTTCTCTAATTTATACAATGTGTTTTTTCCAGGCGCGATCTGATACAGAATTACAAACGGAAGCTTATCTACTTGGAATGATTAAGCCAGGCTCGAAATGGGAGCTCGGCAGAACGGTTTAATGAGTTTCGAGAGCGAGCCCACATAAACACGACTCTCCTACAACACTCTAAATGAATATAATTTTATATTATTACTCTTTTTTTCATGCAGCATACTCTTTTCTACTCGTGAACCTCAGTTGGCTTTTCTTCAGACGTCCTTTTTTCGTACCGCATGTAAATGCAGCTTTCAGAGAAAAAAAATTAATTAGGAATCAGCTCTTTGCCTTCAAAGTCTCTGCACTGCACTTTCTGTTGCTTACAAACACGCGCACACACGCACGCACACACACACGCACACACACAATCCTCCATGCCTTCTGGGCTGTGTGGACTTTATCGTGCCTACACCAACTCCACGTCGGTGTCGTCTCTGCGCTGGAACCCGCAGGCTTTGAATGCGAATACATAAACCATTTTATAGAATATTAATCATCCTTCAGCACTGAATGAATTTCAGGCAATTGCATTTTCTCCGCGTCCGCCCCGGGGTTGTGATAGCAATGTGAAAGTGTTACCACCTCCGTCAAACTTAAATGGTGTAGCTACATGTGTGTGCGCGCCCTTTTTTGCATGTTTACGCTCTCCTGGTGGGTTTTCTGATGTGACCTCGAGCAACTGTTATCCGGTAATTTAAACAGCCCCTTCGCTGTGTACACCCTCAAATACACACGCATTACGCTTGTGTAACTACTAACCAGTCCGACAAATTGTCCATTTTCAGCCTCACAAGAAGAAAACGAGGCATTTCTGTGTAAAACGCCATGTTAAGCAGCTGTTCTGACAGAAACGGACCACATTAACAGATACAATTGAAGTTATTTAACAGGATTTACATATATATATTTTTTTTTTACTACAGATCCAACCATTTTCTCTCATTAGAACATTCACGCTGAAATGATAAATTAGTGAAATGAGATGCTTAATTAAGTAAGCTGGATGAAAAAAAAAATGATGTATTATTTTATAGCCTGTAAGTGGGTGGAAATAGCGAAGCTTTTGAAACCAGAGCCGACATTTTTCTCGGGATGTTCAATCACAATCAAGGTAACAGCTCATTATCTGAGTGTCTAAGCTCCAATTATTATTATTATATATATATATATTTTTTTATCTCCATGCCTCTCTGCTGCTGCCTGATCTGTTCTCCCACCTGTGTGTGCACGTGGGTGTCTGCCGCTCTCTAAGTGACGGACCCATCTGTGGGCGTCCAGTGGAGCCTGAACCATTACATCTCTGCTGATGTGGCCCCCCACGACGCCGTCCCCTGAGGGAGGCACGGTCCCAGGCTGTCCCCCTTTCTCACACTCAGAGACAAACACACACACACACACACATGCACAACACACACAGACAAACAAGAATGACACCAATCCGATTGATCTACTGACCAGCAAACGAATCTCCAAACATCTTTTTTCCTCACTCTCCCTGTCAGACTCCAGCATCTTCTCCCTCACTCATCTCTCCATCCAACCTATCTTACCCCCCATCCATCTCTCCTCACATCCACCCTCCTCCCCTCCCTCCCAGTCTCTGTCTCACTCTTTGAAAACCACCTCTCTCTCGCCCTCTCTTGCCCATAATGGGGGGTAATTATGGCATTAGAGCCACAATGACTGTGCGGTGGGAGCCGAGGAACCGTGACACACGCTCACGCACCGTGGCCAAGTGTTGCCATCAATACGGACTTCTGCGGCTCCACGGGAGGGCATTAGCGGCCAGAGAGGAGGATGAAGGGAAAACGGGGGGGATGGTGGGAGTGAAAAAAAATAAGAGTGATCGGGAAGAAAGACAGCAGTAGGTGGCTGTTGGAGATGTGGAGAGTCAATTAGAGTGAAAGAAGCAGGGAGAACAGGGAAGGAGATGTGGTTTGAGAGAGGGTGAAAGCCAGAGGGGAAGACTCTGAGTGCAGCCACGATCAAAAGAAAAGCGATCGAGTGGAGGGAAAGAGAGGGAGAGGCTGACGCGTTTCAGACTGCAGCGGACTGACCCGGGGGCAAGAGCCGGATAGAGGGGAAGGAGAACGGGCGGAAAGAGAAGGAGGTATCTGTCAATAAAAGCCAAAGTGAGAAGTTGCAAGCCGGCGGGGCGCCCTCTGACCGGAGCAGCGCAGTTTGTCTAGCTCGGCCTGCTGGGCTGAGTCGACCACTTAGCATGACGAGATTTAATGCAACTCTGCGGCGAGGCTGTTTATCACGCTGCAGTGGCAGGGCGAGAGGGGCGAGCCCCGCGTGGAGGGAGGAGACCGACTTTCAATTACGTTAATTTCCAGCCGATTCACCCAGCGTGTCTTTTTTTTTTTTATCATTTGTGATTTAACAGAAACAAATTTGTAAAAAAATAAACACTTTGATGCTCAAGGAGTGAGCAGTGGCATCAAATATTAAACAGCCGTATTAAGTGGTCAGCACATTTTGTCGCAGTCCGTTGCCTCGCTCATGAGCGAATCGCATCTGCTGCTGAGCTGGCCCCGCTCAAATCGATACCCGTTTTTTGTAATCAATTGGCAGCAGATGGTTTTTGCCATAAATGGGATTCGACTGAAACCCGAGTGGGCGGCGGTGCGGCACTCGAGCGAGCTGCATTAGGGGCCCCCGTGCCACAACAATAACATCAATTAGCGTCTGTGTTTCGTTTCTGCAGCGCTTATAATGGATGCTGCTGGTAGATCCCAAAGTCCAAAACAATCCTCCATATTCACCGGTCATCACAGTCCAGTATGACTCAGCTTCTACCGATAAACGGAACTCTGATGTCATCAGCAATGGCCCAGCTGCTATGTCATGCGCTCGCTTGATGACCTCGTGGTCGTTAGTCAGCGCTGTCAGGATCTGAGGAAGGCTGACGAAGCCCTTGACCTCAGGCTGAGATGAACAGAGATGGTCTCAGTTCATAATGCGTCATGAGGCGTACAAAACTGAAGCTTTTTTTCGGCTCAATTGTTCGGGGGGTGAATCAGCTCGGTATGATTCTTCTGCGCGCGGTTGATTATTCAAAAGAGATCGTGTTGAAGGTTTCGGAGCAACAACCGCAGGGCCCTCTGCGCTATTCACATCATTTCCTATTCTCCTGTTTTTAATATAAATTACAGGCAGGATTTCACTTAGCACAAGGTCACATTGAAATCTGCATGAAAACAGTTTGAATCGCCAAGAGAACCATCCGTCCTTCATCCTCGTGTTTTTAAGAAACACCTATTCAGACGTGAAGTACCTCAAATTACCTGGAGATAATTTCTGTTCCGTCTGCACTTCTGAACCACTTTGTTGCTTCTCATTCACACGCAGTCTCAAACTGTTTTCATATCTGACACACAACCAGCCCGTCTTTTACTCCAGTCCTGCATTATTTCGTTTTTATACTTATTTCTTTTTTTGTTCCCCCTTCGTGCCAAGACCTCCTTTTTGATTGATGGACTGTGTTTTCTTGTCACTTTGTCCTGTTTTTGTTCTTGTTTGGAAAGTGTTGTGACCCGTGAAAATAGAAAAATAAAGAAAAAAATGTAATCTTCCTCTGTGAAAGATGAATGCCAATGAGGTTGAATGGAATGATTCCCTTCTGTCAGCAACTGTTGCTTTGCTTCATCACGTAATCTTTCATTCGTCTGCCTCCGGTGGCCCCCCTCCTCTTCTCTCTCTCTCCTCCTCCTCCTCCTCCTCCTTGTCTCCTGCCCATCTCTTGTCTGAATGTGCGCTCAAGAAAAAGTCAACTCTCGCTCATCTGCATGCGAAGCGCCTTGGTTCCAGCTGTGAACAGAGGATTGAAATGGAAATGGGAATGGGGAGAAAGAGCAGATTACGCTCCTCAAACGTCTGCACTGCCTCCTGGCTGGCCCACCAGCTGAGTAGAGAGAGAGAGAAAGAGAGAAAAGGGAATATGGGTGGATGTGTGGGCGGGTAGATGATGGGGGGGCTAAGAAGAGGGAAAATGTAGGAAGCAGAGTTAGACAGCAACAAAGTGAGGACTAAATGCGAAGAGCAACGAGGAGGAGACAGGTCGGTAAAAAACATTTCGGGCCGAAGTAGAAGGCGGGGGCGACCCAGTGGAATAATCTACTCCGGAAAGGGCTGAAAACTGCCGTGAAACTAGATCACGACTGAAAAAATGGTTTAGCTCAGGCACAAAGGTGCCCACACACGCACACAGGCCCCTAATGGACCAGACTAGACTCATGTGAATAAACTCAGGCCGACCTCTCAGGTGGTCAGAGCTTGAACTTCAGTGGCTGCTTCGGGAAGGCAGACAGAGATGATCAACTGTGTGTGTAACATTATACACCGTGTTACAAGAAGCCCAGATCTCCAACGCACGTCTGATTAGCACGTGAGGCCGATTGAGGACACCGGCTGCGCTGTGCTGACGCTCAAGAGAGTGATCGAACGACCGTGAAGCGAAAGAAACAGCTGAGAGGTGTTAGGAACCGACACGGGGTGGGGGTGAGAAATTCTGATTGATTTTTTAAATAAAAGTTCCAGATTTTTTTATTGAAATTGAATGAAATCAACATTCACAGGATGGAGCCTCTTTGCGTTCCAATCAGCAGACTGAAATGAATTTCAGTTTTAGACACACTTTCCAAATGTCAGGGGGGGGGTTTCTGCCAGTGTGGTGCATTGCTATTCATGAGATTCCCGTGTCCTGGTGCTACAGCAGAGGGGTGGGTATTGACCTCAGCTGGAAGAGCCAGATGGGAGAAGAGGCGAGTGAGAGAGAGAGAGTGGGTGAGAAAACTATAATGGAAAATGAAGAGAAAAAAATGAAATAATGAGAAGGGAAAATGAGACAGAGAGAAACCAGGAGAACAATTTCTCTATCTGGATCCACAGAGGCGTGACCCTGTGATTTGCTGCTTGCCTGTATTCGGCGGGGCCCGCGGGCTGGTGCATAATGTTAGCTTAATGTTGTACTGAACCTCTGCCACAACAGGACCCGTTCGTCAAATTAAATGCGCTCTCAGAAGATGGGTCCCCGCGGTGTGCCTGGCTCTCGCCGGAGGAACGGTGTGATTCCTACGATTGTTGTCAGCGGTCAAATATAGCTTCTGGTCTCGGTGTCTCGCTCAACCCGGAGTCACGAATTCCAACAGGTCCCCGAATGGCGGGCTAATAACGGCTCACAAACCAGCACGACTGGAAGAATTTGAACGTTGATTTTGTTTTGTTTTTTGCCATGGAATGTGCAGAAATGTGCCGTTCTGCATTCGCAAAAGTTTTTTTTTTTCTTTTTTAAAAGAGCACAATTTATTCCTGGCAGGGACAGAGGAGAGTGGAGAGGTTTGTTTTGACTGAGAACTGTGGGTATGGAGAAGAGGAAGCTTTGAAAGGAGCTCAGCAGTTAATAAGGTTTCTGCTAACACAGCCTCACCTCTCTGTCACAGTGTTTCCACACGCACGCTCCACGATTTGCTCCCTCTGTCTCGCAAACACTCCCTTTCACTGTCTCTCCTCACTCTCTATCACACACACACACACACACACACACACACACACACACACACACAAACGAGCATGTATGTGTGCGCAAGACAGACAGTAGCCCATTGACAACAGCGAAGGATAGGCAGGTTTATCTACATCTCTTCAGGGAGGCAAGATACACAAACAAAAGCCCATTAACAGACTGAAGGTTTCCTGAATCCAAGGACACTTGAGCTCGGGATGAAAAAAAAAGAAAAACGAAAAGAAAATTTAGAGATAAAGACATGCAGGCAAGTAGGGAAGAAAAACAAAAGAATAATATAACGGGCGTAGGGAAGGAACACAGAAGTGTTACGGTGAGGTAGGAACAGTGAAAGTAAGTGTAAGAGGAAATAAGGGCATGTTGGACTTTGTCCAGGCAGAGGGGAGAGGACGCCGGTGTGAGCAGAGGAGGTCACAGTGTGAAACAGGCGAGTGTAGCGGGCAGTAACACTACAGTAGCTCGAAATGAGTTCAACTAACCTCTGCAACTCTGCGCCGCAAACACACTTGCACACATACACAGCACAACACAACCTAGACCGGGCGCCGTGAATGAAAGTCCGGCAAATGGCACATGCACAGTACACCACAGCCAATCCTGTACAAAGTGGAGGAAGGGTTGTGGAGCTCCACAGTTCCATGCAGCCACCCTCCAAAATTCAATTGTGAAACATGTTTGGAAAGTCACGAGATAATCACACTGAAGCCACACAGACACAGGCTCTGTGTTCGGAGGCAGCGTAGGTTTGCTGTCTTGGATCGTGCAAACGTGGAAATGACAGGATGTGGAAGAAAGAGGAGCAGGCGCTCAGACAGAACCCGGGTTGACCAGAACTACAAGAGAACAGGCAGATGATACAGTTACAACTCAATCTGCTGCCTGGTGTATATTTAACCTACTGTACTTTTTAAAGTTTTTATTCAGTTTGTATGTGCAGTGAGAGATTATTTAGTTCATTTGGAACTTTGTGGTTCGCCTCCATACACAGTGATTGGTGGATTTTACTTTTGCTTTTTTACTCTTTGTAGAAGTAGCAATAATGAAAGGTAAAACATACTATATTACAATCAGTAATAGAAAAATCGAAGATAAATAAAAGTTGATTTCAGTGTGAATATAAAGATCAAATGTAGGTTTTATTATATAAACATAATGTGACATAATTTGATATTTTTAAATTTGCTGTGTTTTTTCACCTATTTATTTACCGTACCATTTAATGTATTTATTTAATCATTTTAAAATGTATTTCTGTTTCTTTCCCATGTCCCTCATTTACATAAGCTTATTTATTTCCGTTTTTTCCTTTTTACATTTAATTCTGATGCGTTTCCCTTTCATTATGCAGGTTAATTTGGCATTTTGTCGTCTTGGACCATTTCTGTTTTTACAGAAATATGATGGTGTAAGCATAATTTTATGTTATAGAGGCTTAAAAGATGTTGGGTAGTAATGAAATATAATTGAGCAGAAGTACAAGTACACTGCTGGAGTATATGTACCTACCTTCCATCACTGACTGCTGGCTTGTTTCCCAACCGTCTGGTCATCCGACTGTTTTTCTGCCATACTGGACGTCACTGCAGCCAAGTCTTCAATGTTGCCAGATCTCAGCAATTACTTTGATGGGTACAATTTTATTATAAGCGGGAGAAATTATGGCCCAAACTACGAAAATATGACCCGAGCAGTCATAAAATTAAATCATCCTTTGAAACGTTTCCAACATCTTCAGCACTTTTATCAGCCACGACAAAGTTTCTTTTCGTTCATAGATTTTACCTTTCACGTCACATTTACTAATGATACTGGCAAATCCGCAAGTACGAAAACCATTCACATCGACAGTACTTCTCTGCATCCATTGATTATTTGTCAAAAATCTTAATGCACATTTTAACGTGTTCCCTAAAAAAATAACAGAAAATGTTTCATTTTAAAATCGTTTCAACCGTGGAATCAGGAGGATCAGGATTTGTACAGAGCACAGGAGCTTTATTAGTTAAGGCGAAGCATGACACAATGGTGGTGCAAGAGGATGAGGGCTTTTTCGTCCTGATGAGAGGTACGGCTGGGGGGAAGGGGTAATGCGGTAGTAATGGTACTAAGGGATAAAGGATGAAGGGTAATAGGGAAAAGGAGATAGCAGGAAGAAGGGGAATGCAGGCTTACAATAGCAAGGTTGAAAGAGAAAGGTCATTAGAGCGGTGAAGTGAGAGTCTGAGGGATTGTTCAGATTGGAGGGGGGGGGAGGCGGAGGAGGCTTCAGGGGAAAACAGATGATGGAAAGCGGGCGAGAGGTCAGAAAGTTTTCTTGTTTCAAGGGGCGATTTGTGAGACGTGGCCAGAATTTCACTTTAAACTCAAAATATTAACAGAATGGAGGAAACAACATCCAAACAACATTATGTCAACGACGTCTACGTACTGAGTTGCACAGATGTAATGTTAATGTTAATGTTGAGCAGGTAAAGCGCAGAACACAAAACCCACTTTTGTGTCAATCCATATATGGACGTTGAGATATTTGACAAGATTGGTTAAAAATCGACGTGCCTGCAGTATTGGAGGAAAAGTCAGAGGACCGTGACAGTCTTAAGAACGTGGCCCCTCGGGACCTCGAGCATCTCGTGTAGATTTCATGGCAATCCATCCAACAGCTGTTGAGATATTTCACTTCATCGGGGATTCATGGAATTCACCATGGTCCATCCTCTGGGGACCATGGCTGCGTGAGAAGAATGCCATGGCAATCCATCAGAGGATTGTGAAGATACTTCAGCGATGAACAAAGTGGTGGGCCGACCAACACTGCCATCCCTGTAGCCATGAAAGTCATGACTGGTGTGTTTGTCATACATGAATGAGGTGACTCCTCCACGCTCAGAGCCAACATCTCATACTCACATTTTTTGTATTTTTGCACACACACACACACACACACACACACACACACACACACACACACACACACACACACACACACACACACACACACACACACACACACACACACTCTCCACCGCAACTTGGAAACATCTGAACCTCAAATCAAATTTTTCCAGCTTGTCGCACGCTGAGAGTTCGAAGCCGACAGTTTTCCAGTCAAGCGCTCGTGTTTACAGTCGATCCGACATGACATGAAGCTCTGCAAGAGACCACAAAGCGCAAAAGATTAGCCCAACCAATCACGGTAAATGGAGCATGCCAAAGAGGATCTCAACTCTCCTCTCATGCATGTGCTGAACCTCGGAAATATTTCCGCGGGGCAAACAGACCTGTCAGGGCTGAGGGGTGATGAGAAATCTGTTTCTTTTTTTCTCAGGAACCTGGCGAGTGAGTCGAGGCGTCTCCCTTGTCAGCTAAGTTCAGACATTGCTTGGTCAGTTTCTGACACCTCAGCTCGGTACTTTCTTTGGAGATATTTCCTCCCACCCGCAGACACGTGGGGAGATAGGAAGGAGACTGCGGGACAGATAGAGAGAAGATGAAGCACAGAGCTCCTCACACACACACACACACTTCCTCCTATATCAGTCTGTCACTGCGTCAACTATCTCCACAGTGGTTGGGTGTCACACTGGTCTCTGGCTGTCTCCCCTCACGTCACTCTTTTGTTCTGGGCTGAAGAAAGCGCAGGGCAGCGGCATCAAAGTGCCAACGACTTGAAAGCTCTGATCTGAATGTGCGCACACACGAGGACGGGCGCGATGTAGACATAATGTGGCCAACACGCACGTACACACACACACACACACAAGCACACACACAGAAGACACACTGTTCGACTGGCTTTGTAGACAGCATCTGTTCTGCACCCTGTCATCCTCCCTTTGCACCCCACCCTCTGTGACAGGTGGAGGGGATTCAGACTCACGATCTAAGGAGACACACACAACCACACAGACCCGAAAGTCATCGACACATGGTGAGTGTTTTTGCTTAAACAAACACACACACACACATACATACACCCGTATATACACACCTGCTGTGGGGCAGTGCTACAGTGCCCCGTGGTGCCAGGCAGGCTGAGCGGCACGCTGCGTGTTTGCACCACCTGCTCTCAGGCCAAACACAGGATGAGGGATTAAAGCTGACAGCGCACAGAAGAACAGAAACACACGCACGGCGGACAGATGTATATAAAACCCCTAAAACTATCCAGGAAGTCGACAAGGTCGAACGTTTTCATTCTACAGAAACACCAAACCCATCCATCAGTCAGCTTTAACGCACCCGCTGGGACAGATAAGTGTGTACACCGGGCTCCTCAGCCGCGGAGGAGTTACTGACGTGTAATGCAGAGGGCCGCGGCTCTCTGCTAAAAACAACACTGACCTTTTGGCCTCAGGCTAATTTCTATAAACAGACTCGCGGAGATGAGGGCAGTTCCTCGACACGCAGCATCAACACACCCCATGTGGCCTCTACACTGAATGCTGGTTTGATTCAGCCACTGTAATGTGTATTATTAAGACATTAAGACTTTAGTTTTACAGCAGAACATACCGACAGGGATGAAACTAAATACCCTGATCAGTACAAAAAAAAGGGTTTTAAAACACAAACACTCCGTTCAGAAACCAAACTGAACGGAGCAAAGGATCATGCTTTTGAGAAGAAAGCGATGCACTTCATGAGAAAAGCATTGTGTTGTGTGCGACAGGAAGGGCTGATGTTATCTCGTCCAAGCAAGAAGCTGATTGTCAGCTTTCCCGACAAAACCCCGCTAACTCATTATGCCAGAGACTGGGAATGCTGGGAAAACTTTCTGAGGTATGTCTTGGGGTTTTTTTTTTTTTTTGAGGAAAATATGCCACAGGGCATGAAGCTGTGGGTTAACAGTGTATGTGCGTGTGTGTAGGAGCTCTCCTGATAGCGGTTCTATTTTAGAAGAGGCTTGTGCAGCAGAAACATTTCTAAGTTATCTGCTGTTTCCAGCCCCGAGGAGGTGAGAGGCAGGTCTGCATCCATTCTCAGCGTGATCAAGCTGAGCTGCCAAAGAATTGGGAGAGCGAGTAGGTGCAGCCACCTCCACACACACACACACACGACAAACCACTTGGATGCGCATTTGTTAAAGTGGTAATTGTTCCACGGCAATAATTGCTATAGTGGAGCCTGCTGATAATTGGACTGCACACAATGACAAATCGGGCGGACAAACAAATTGAGAGCAAAAGCTGAAATTGCCTCGAAAACACGGCACGCGTTTACGGCAAATTCAAACGCACAAAGCCCACATAGGTGAGCATGTACACACACGCAGTCCAACAGTAGCAGGGGAACAAATGGCAGCCCTCCTCTGGTGGATTCCACACATTTCTTTGCCACTACTCAAGGACATGTTTATCCTTCTCCATCTCCCAAATTACAGGGTAGCAGGAGAAGAGGGATCATGAAGGCAGAAAGGGGGAGGGAGAGAGGGATGGGCCTGAGGAGGGGAGAGACAGTGGGTTCAGGTGTTCAGGAACAGCTGGTCTTCAAATGAAAAAAGGAGGGCGTGGGCGGCAGGAGGACAGAGAGACGGAGGGGATGAGTGAGAGAGAATGAGGCGACGCATAAGAAAAAAAAGACAACAGATTAATATTTCCTGAGAGACGAGCGGAATATGTGATGAGCCGTTTATGATGATTGACATTATAAAGAGAAAGAAAAAAAGATGAAACAGACACATGCTCAGTTTGACATGATGTGATGTGCACTGTACACACACAGATACAGTGGCCGACAGGCTGGCAAACACAGCCGGCTCACTGTCCGGGGATCTGCGACACGCAGTATCTCACAAACACAGGACCCAGTCTGAGCTCGCGGCAGGCTGTGAGCAGCAGCAGCTCAGCTCCGTCTGCAAACAATGCCTTCTGCTTCTTGTTCTTTAAAATCTGGACATGAATTGAGTTAACAATATAAAAGCTATCTGTATTATCTCAAAATGAGAAAGATAGAGGCTGCATTATGGGAACACTGCACCGCAATCTATCCTCCCTCCTCGTGTGGTTGTGCTCATACTTTTGTTGCCTCAAGGCTTGCTGAGGAACAAAAAGGAAAAAAAAAAAAAAAAAAACACCAGCACATGAAGCTCCACTGGCCCAATTTGAAAATGAGAATGAAAACAGATTGGATGTTTTACAGTCAATTGGCCCTGCGTATTACATTTCTCTGTAAACCTCCCGAAGCTAGGGACAAACACATTTTGAGGAGCATTGTGTATTATGAATATTACAGCTAAACAAATTTGGAGGGAATCTGCTGATATTAGAAAATAAATCAACCGGTAAGAAAAAACTATCCTGAAATTAATAGTAATGCTGCCACTTGTAGTATTCTCTGGAAACAGGCCGATGCTATGAGAATAAAAAGGGCAACTGTGAAGGAACCCAAGAGGTAATCACCCCAAAGTGCATGTATGGCCATGATGGATATTCTATAGGCTTTGGCACCCTCTGCAGGATCTCAGGAGCACCGCCAAATTAAATCAGTCAAGTGCTCTCTCACTGATTGGCCTCCCTGCAACGCCATGCCCAAGTGTGTCTCCTTGGGAAACAGCAAGAAAGTATCTGACTTGGCCAAACTGAAAACCAGAAATATATATAAAAAAAAATATGTTAGAAAATATTGGCTGTATTTTCTGCTTCGACTAATAATTTTTTGTTCACCATTTGGGTTGTTTTAGAAGAAAATTTGGCAAATCTGGAGTAGCACTAAAGTGCTGCTTTAAATAACCATTCACCCCCACACGCTGCATCGTCACAGATATTTGTTTCGACACCTTTCTAAACATACCAGTTGTGATATTTGTTTTCCATCTGATGGCTGGTTTGTTAGTTTGTTCAGTGACAACGTTGTGATGTTTAAGATTGTGCTGTTGCCCGTTTCAGTCTCTAGGTGGCACTGTGGCCCTTAATGAAGCAGCTAAATCATGACATCACTCCTTCCTGGCCATTGAACTGCCAACTGTGTTGCTTATGGAAATGTAATCATGCGCCTTTATGGACTGAACAATTTTCTTTGGTTGTCATGGTATCATGGATCAATCTGTATAGATTGAATCTGTCCGTGAGCACTGTGACAGTAAATATTAAAATGGTTGTGTTGACTGGTGCTGTGACAGGACAGTTGGACACCAATGATACACTGTGTTGGCCAGCTGATATAAAAAGCTCCCAGGAAGCCTTTTGAAAAAGCTTAATGAAACGGCCCCCCTGTAGTGAGCTTTTGCTGGTTAGAGGATATGAGGATCTGAAAAACAATACAACTAATGTTAATTTGCTGCCCTTTGGACAAAATGACATTTAAAACCAGGCAGGACAAAGCCAGCTTGGGATGATTTCAGGCATTAGTATGGGTTTCATCCAGCCAACACACCTTTTAATGTTCATACTTGGGTTGAAAACAGCTTATTGGATCAACAATTTTATCCTTTTTAAATCAATGTGCCCTGACCATGACCAGACCGATTTGACCACAAAGATCAATTTCAAGAAATATCTTTGACAAGGATGAGCAGAGCACTTCAAAATACTCAGACCACTGATGTCCTCAGGTTTATTTGCTTTAAAAAAGAAAAAAAAAAGACCACAGCATTTGACTTTCTCCAAAAATGATTTATTAAACAGTTTTCTTGTTTGCAGCTGCAACCTGTGGGAAGAGAACAAAAAACATCATGAGGCATGTTCTTGAGCCCTGTAGCACCTTTGAAATACAATTACTTGCTGGAAGAAAAGATGGTATTTTTATGGTTTCATCGTGCTGCCATAACAAATGGCACAAATGACAGACTATTTTAAAACTAATCTGTTTCTGTCACAATTACATGAAATACCCCAACTCTTTAATATTCCATCAGTTTGAGTCAATGTATATTCTTTACCACATTAAGGTTCAGTGCAATATTGTCTTTGAAACAGGAAATGTGAAACTTGGGGAGTAAGATGCTATCAAAATACCATTTTAAGGGGACTTCAGAGTGCACACTCTGGAAGAGAAATTGCTTTCTGTGTTTCAGTTGCTGCCAAAAACACCATGTATAGTCTTCTGACAGTACACAGAAATCATGCTTGCAAAGAAAGACAAACTCTTTAAAAGCCATCAAACTACAACACACAAGGGGGATCCGTGAGGAGCTAACGCAGCAACACAAACATGCATCCAGCCAGTTCTGTGTAGCAGGTAGGCGGGGCTGGGCCCAGGTCTGCTCATCTGCATACTGCTCATTAGCATGGGTAAACAAGGAGAAAACTGGTGCCATACGGCAGACTTGCCAAGCATGAAATTCCCTCCTCATGTTTACCCCTTTTACCCTTGGATTATCACAACGCGGCTGCCTCTCTCATTTTTGACAGGCCCAACTGTGATTTGTTTTTTTGTGAAAGCCAACAAACAATTCCAGTAGTGTGCCATACAAGACACATAACACTTGGCTGGCAGAGGGAAATTTGCCCAAGGACAAGTGCTTTAAAAAACACATTGCATGCTGAAGTGACACTGGGGCCTTGTACTCCCGCAACAGACAAGGTTGAGGATCAAAGCAAGGAGATGATATTTCTGTGATCGCGCACACTGGTGGCACCATCCTAGAGCATCTGAACGCAACTTAAAAAGGTGTAGCACACAAGTGCAATCGACAAGTTGCCTTCAATGTCCATTTATAAATCTCTTCTCCTTAACCCCAATGGCTAACATGGGGTCAAGGAAAAGACATGAAGGACAACTCATGAGGACTTAGGAAAAGACAACTTCTGTGCTAGGAATCCAACTTCACTTATCCTAGACTTGTAATTATTCAACAGTGGTTCTAAAGATGGACTGCTAAGGTGCATCTGATAATTATTTCTTACCTCGTCTAATCCACGCTACATAAAACATCAAACCAGGTGAAAAATACTAGGCCTTTATTTGTGGTGCTGAGGGCTTGCAGTAACATCTCACCAGGCATTCAAATCAACAATTAAAAAAGGTCTGATGCACACGTAACAGAGAGATCAGACGAGGAGTGCAAATATGGACATGATATAAAAACCTTGTTCGCCCATTAAGCCTAATGCCATTCCACAATTCTGTGGCTGCAGTGTCTTGTATTAACTTCTGTGTCTGTTGACAGTTACAATCAGACCTGCGTTATGTGCCCTCACTTCCTCTGTTCAATGTGTATCCTCCCTGCGCTGCAGTATTATCTATGATAGCCATCTTGAGCCACATGTCTGGCCTCATAGCATCCAGGCACCGTCTTCCCACTTCATCTCATTACACTTTTCATGAGTTACTGTATATTGTTGACCCATGGCACAGTTTTGCTTATGGCTGTAGTGTTAAAAAAAGTCCTCAAATTACAGCAGCACGACTCCATGAAGATATTTGAATTTATGCAAGATACGCACAATGTGTCAGGGATGAATCTATTACTATATCATAACACTGCATTCTCTTTCTCTCCAATTAAGATCCGATTAGAAGCTTATGCATGCAATAACTGAAGAAACTACCAACACAACTAAGCACCTTGATTTGAATTAATTGCATTTGGAAAATGTTCGTGCTGACAGAGGCTGGATCTGTAATGTGAGAAGTTCATCTTTGGTTTTGTGAATGGCCGAGTGGTGAACTGGCTTAAATGCTGCCGCTGCAAAGAACTGCGGGATGGAATTCTCATTTGTTTTTCTTAAGGATGCTGCAGTGCATTCCATTCTTAAGCATACAATGGGAATCATTTAGGTGCATTTCCTTAGAGAATTCAAACAGGGCGCAATTTACTTAACCACTACTTTATTACTTAACCCAGGGTCACTTCACTCTGTTAGGAACGTTTCGCAAAAGAATATTTGGCCACACCCATAGTTCCTGAAAACAACGATTGCTGGCTAGCATGAGATTCTAATAAGATTAATTCAATAGCCAAGGAACCCCAGAAACTGGAGCCTAGCGGTAGGTTAGACCGGGCAGAAGCATACATCGTACTGAACTCATCGGTGCTATGGTTGCACTCGAAAGTCCACACTTCTTTAGGTTTCTTCATTATCAAGGACATTAAAAAATAGGCTTCAGCCACCTCAGGAAAATTGTCCTAACCTCTACAACACTTGCTCTTTCCACGCAAGCCACATTAACAAATGAACCAAGGCCATAACAATAAACATGATGGGTAAACCTAGGTTTGAACTTGCTGAATGAAGCTTCCCATGGCTCAACTTGTTATACAATGAAAGCTTGATGTTTCAATACACATCCCAAGTACAACAATTACTGTTGTTGTGGAAGAACTGAAGGCAAGATACAACTACAGTGTACAGCCAACAGTGTTAGTGGTCATATCGCTCATTAGCATTCAAACAACATCAGTAAACGAGCATGTCCTTTTCAGATACAAACGCTCAGTCTGAATGACATTGCCCTTGTTGTGTAATGAACATCCACGAGTAAGATGTCAGTTACAAGCAGCTTCTGCCCCCCCTCCCCTTGCTTTCTGCCAACCCTAATTATTTCACTTTGTCAAGCTTGGTCCCTTGTGTACTATGTTAAAATGCAATTTTGGAATTTTTTAAAGTCAGGCTGTGTAAGTAATTGCGATTTTAAGTGATATATGGAGTTACTTTGAACAGTACATTGCATTGCATGAGCTGACCCACTCAACAGTACATGGTACTCAAATATCTGGGGAAAGTAAAGATAGAGATGCACCTGGAACATGGATAATAAGCATAAAAACAACCATCAGCTTCTCAGACCTTTACTTACTCCAAGTACTCAAATAATCAAGTTACTGGTGTTTATGACAGTAAGTAATGTACTGTAGAACAGATTAGTTTCTCACCTGGCCAGCAATTCTATCCAGGTCTCTGGTTCCCTGGGAGGTTAGTCTGCGACCACTGAGGGAAACAGACCAGCAAATGTTAAAATATAGGAAGATTGAGGAACATAACAGAAATCACAAAACTACATAACATGGTAAAAAATCAATACACAAACCGCTTTAGTCCTCAATAACTACTTAACACCACTTCGACCACAGTATTATACTCAGGCAAGGCCACATATCAATTCTCCATCCTACACATTGGCTTAAATCATTCATCATCAACCCTGAAACAAAAGCAATTCTAATTGGAATTTGATTTTCCTGCCCACTTGAACTGAATAAAAACCAAGCCAATCAATTATTCCCCTCGATACAATGTGATTACATATTTATTGCAGACTCCCAAAGCAAAGTTCAAGCTTATGCATTTAAAGATTTCAGTTATCCCGAATCACATTACTGGGTGTGCAAAGATGAAAATGCCAAAAGGAAATTGTGATCTACATGTGACAAGACTGCAATCATGCGTGACCACATGTATAGAGGGGGGTTTCAACTACTCAGTACTTGCAGCATCCCCACAAAAGACTCCACCACATCATGCCATCTAATACGAGCATGAACAAAGCTTACACATACAAATCCTAACACATGGCTCAGATCTTTAACAGAAGTGTGAGATTTGTGGATACTTAACTGCCACTCAAGGAGTTTATCATCAACAAACAGACAATATTTCCAGCTTTATATGTATAATGATATCAAGGCACGCACCCATTGGGATCCTTCTCAATCATCTTGAGCAGCTCAAGGGCCTGAAGCACCTTGCGTGCCACGTTCTTGGACCCTACGCTGTAGTGAGCAGGGCATACACCGTTCCTCTGGCGGCTTCCGTAGATCTTGGTCATGGAACCAACACCAGCACCTCCACGGAGGTACAGGTGGCGAACTGTGGATGCTGTGGGAGTACAAGAGATGACGTTACATCATTATGCAGCGTCAGTGTTAAATGCTTTGGGGGTTCCATCACAACATGGTAATATAGAGATGTTAAGATATAGTTGGGTTTAAGGCTTTTAAGAAATAAAGTCTAAGTGTATTTTTTCATGAGCAGGGCATCAAGGCAAGATCAAAAATAACTACATCTTCATCCAAAAGTAAGATTATCCCTACTTTCATTACAGCTTTTAGCTATGGCAGCAGAGATAATTTTAACCTGAGCAGTTTACAAAAAAGATAAGACACATTACCATGGGTGACAATGAATTCAAGTACTATTTCACAATGTAAGTGCAAAACGATAGTGGGGATGTTGTAGACAGTAGGTTGCACAATTTAAATATTGAGATCACAATATGGCAATATCACATATTGCAATATCTAAATATCACATATTGCAATATCTAAATAAGGACCACTGCAATTTTTGGATTAAAAAAAAAAGAGATTGTAGGACAACACAGCATTATAATAAAACACAAGAGTGCTGCATAGATGACTTGGCCGACAAATCTTCTTCACCAGATAAGAACACTTGTTATATATAGAGCCCAACCAGCATCACAAGATTTTGATAGATTGGAGTGAAAATTAAAACTGGGTAACAAAATCGACTTTTCTCACCAATCACGACAGAAATGTCTAAATAATTGGCAGAGGGTTTTTGTTTGCCGCATCAGGCCGCCTTAATCAACAGTAATCATTAGGTGTCAAGTCACTATGGAAGACATCTAAAAACAACTGATTAAGTCAAACTTAGAACATGCATAGCTTAATATCGCCATGACTATGGACAACATGTGTACCGTCAAACCACAGTATGTTTATACAGGATGTCAATCATTCTTGAGGTTGGAAAAATGTATGAACCAATTGAAAGAAAAATTAATTGGGCATCAATCACAGTAGGAGTTTCTGCTGACATTTCTAGACTCAAGTAATTCCAGAGTGCACTTATGGCAACCGCTAACATTTGAATTCTACAATCTTCAATACATCCGTGCAGTGATGTGAAATGCAGTAAGAGCCCATCGGGGGTGGCCGCATCTTCAGACAGCAGCAAGTGGTTGAAAAGCATTGCCCTGATGTATACATCTCAACTAACTTGGGATATTAAAAAAAAATCTCTTATATTGAGATATATGATCAGTGGGAACCCAAAATGAACATAAATGCCAACAGACCGGCTCTGATGTAGAACCAGTTCTCATCACTGGGGGCCAGCTCCTTGTGCTTGCCCAGCTTGACAAGGTCCACCCAGTCGGGCACCTTCAGCTTTCCTGACCTGGGAACAACAAGGATGGTTACAGATCAACCGCACACAACTCAAAATGAACACAAAATATACAGGTTGCTCCAAATGCACTTCTATAAGTACCACATTTTAAAATAAGACGGAAAGGCTATTCCTCACTAGGAATTAGATTCTCTATATGATCACTCATCGAGTCATAATTTGACATGCCAAGAATAAAATGTGGATAACACTTAAGACACTCACTTCTTCAGGAAGGCAGCCAGGGCACGGACAAACTCCTGCTGGTTGACGTCTTTCACTGTGACACCCGGCATCTAACGATGATAAAGATAGAAACGTTACGTTGAATACGAGTTCCAGTACTCCGAAATACATTTTTTTTACATCTTTAAAAGTGAATCCATCCGGTAGAATAAGCATAGTAAATCGTGACACA